>NC_140672.1:1726270-2326270 GCF_054131305.1 Coturnix japonica | reverse complement strand
TGGCAATGTTTAACTCGCACCGCTGGAGAAATTGCCACAGACACAAAAGCAGGGATTACATGGGTTATTTACTTAAAGATTTTATAATCTCCTCTATACCTTTGCATGTTCCCCCTTCTCCCTTTTCTATACATACATACACAAAAATCAAGACGCTAAATGCTAATAATTATAAGGGTGAGGGGCCACTTGGTCAAACAGTCAGCAGAATTTAAGGGTATTTTGTGTGTGATTTGTTTGTTTTAGTCTTTCTTCTTTCATGAGCACATGAGCTCTACACCCAAAGATTGCAAGACCAACATTGGCTGTGTGTGGAAGACACGTGCTGGATGTCCATTGTTGGTGCTATGAAGCCATTGAATGGCTCCATTTAGGGACAGTGGTGTTGGCAGCAGACAGAACATAAGGAAGAGGTAGAGCTCTTCAGCTCTTCACTCATCGTTCTCAAGAGGTAAGGAAGACTGGCAGCCTACCATACACCAACCAAAGCCTGGAGCTGTGATAATGCAAGGCCATGACAACAAGAGCAATTGCCTGTTGGCATTAACCTTGGAACCACTGCCATGTTGAACCTGAAATAGTTCATGCAGAGCTGCTGAGCTGTGCTGAGCTGAATTGCACACTGTTGCTGCTTTCTGAATTCCTTATGAAATATGTTACTAGGTTAGCTCTCTCATTAAGAGTTTTCATTATTTTCTGAGTGTTACACCAGCAACAATAACTGGAAAGTGTGGATTAGCAGATAAAAAAACCACCCAGCTAATAAACATGCAGTATTCTCAAAGTGGACTAACTTTCAATTAAAGGCATTCGGAAGTTGATTTGATTTGATTTAATTTTCAGAACTTTGCCTTTTGCAGGTAATAATTTAAAAGAACCTTTTCAAGTTAATGTACCTGTGTGTGTTTGGGTTGGCACTCAGCAAATGTACTTTTTAAACAGGGCCGTTAAAAACTTCTCCTGTAGAAAATTAATTTTAAAGCAGTCTTGCCTTCATCTCCAATTAAAATACTCAGACAGGCCAAAAGTCACACAGAAACCAGGAAAAAGGGGGTAAATAAGTTTTGGCTGAATGACATCAATTAAAAACTGAGCATGTTCCAGCTTAGAAAGAAGAAGAGATAGCAAATGTTTACGCACTAAGCATGGACAGGTGAGGACAACGAGTTGACTTGCTGTTTCTGTTCTAATATGTGGAGAGGGAACATAGGATTCAGTCAATGTACTCCTTCAACAGAAGTATCACTTATGGGGCTTGACTGTTTGTCCCTTGCATCCCTCTTGTGCCCTAAGGTATGAAAATATGCCTTCAGGTTAGAGACACACCTTGGAGCAGGAGGAAACTAGAAAGCAACCTCTGCATGGGAATCACAGCCAGTTCCCCATCATGTGACTTGATGGAGTAGGTACATACCTGGGACAGAAGGAACCTGAGAGCTCTGCTGTTTGTCTCCCAGCCTGTGATCTCACGTTTTCTGGCTGATTTGTGCCTGGAAATATTCTACCACATGGCCACAGGCTTATCTGATGGAAGACGATAGCATGTGAAGTAAGCAAACAGCCAAGCTGGGCTGTACAGCCACACCAGCCTTTGCCTTTGCTCTCTCAACTGTGTTTAGTGCTCTCAAGGGCATGCAGAGGATGGCAGGAGAAGCAGTGCATGCAAAATGAGTTCCTGGTCATAAAAAGAAGGCAGCTGGTGGGCTGAGATCCCTGTTTACTGAACTGCAGTTTGGAGCTAGGAACTTTTCCTGTTAGAACTGATGCCTCTATGACCCTTAGAGGATCTGAAATCAGTTCTTCATGCCACTACAGACTTTCCATTAAGTCCTTAGTCTCAAACATTTTAAAGCAGTGTCTGATCTGTAAATTGTGATTAAATAATATGCTTTCAATCATCTTTTGTCTTTTTGTGGCTCTCGATGTCTTTTGGAAAAGGGGACAACTCAAAGCTCAGATCAGGACTCCAGACTGCCAGCTTCAAGCACCTAAAACCATTGGTCAGGCCTAAAAAACAGCCCCAAAACTCACCAATATAAGATTTAAAAATGTATTTGGAGTTCTTTTTTGCTTTCTTAGTTTCACATTGCCCAGCTTCATATATTCATACATTTCACCAGATCTCTGAGACTCTGAAAACTGCTTTCTTTGTAAGGAAAATAATAACGAGTGAAAAATGAAACTGTGTTCTATTCACATGACTCCGTGGATCAAGATATTATGAAAAACAATGAGTGTACTGAGTCTCTCCATGAAACCTGCTGAGCTGGCAGGCACTGTGTGCCTCATGCCTACCAGGATGAGGACGTGCTCAACAGACATTTATGTTTTCTATCTATCTTGCTATTGTAAGATGTGGTTCACCCTTCTTAGAAGGATGATGCATCCTCATACATCACAGAGGGCTTTTGGCACCATCCTCCTTTCTTGCACTGTATGGAATCATAGAATCCAAAATGGGTTGGATTCATGAATCCAGTTCTATTAAGGCACTGGAATGGGCTGTCCAGTGAGGTGGTGGGGTCACTGTCTTTGGAGGTGTTTGTGAACCCTGGAGATGTGGCACTGAGGGTCATGGTTAGTGGGCATGGTGGGATGGGTTGGGGTTACACTTGGAGACCTTGGAGGTCTTTTCCAACCACAATGATTCCATGATTCTATGGGCATGGTGGGGATGGGCTGAGGTCAGACTTGGGGATATTATAAGTCTTTTTCAACCTTAATGATTTTATGATTGCAATCCCCTATAGCCAAAGTATCAACAGATGCTCCAACTCATCTGTTGGGTTTTTTCTGTTTTTTGGTTTGCTACTTCCATTACATTTGTTCACATTAAAATGGTATGAAAAATAAAGCTGACAAATATCTCACCCAGAGTATAAACAGTGTCCCTGTTCACTCTCAGGGTGTGATAGTTCACTGAGACGTTGCAGTTCAGTTTCATACGATCCCAGAGGTGTAAATCTGGTCCATAAGATTACTACCAAAAGAGGATGGACACTCGCAGCAAACAGTCCCATTTGTATAGCTCAGCTTTTCCCACTTGCAAGATGGGAAAATATTCACCTTGCAAGGATATTGTGAAAGAATATCTGGGGTCACTCACAGCCAATGCCTGTTGCTACATCACAGCCTGAAAAAAGGACAGATTAGCAAGGCTATAGACAATTACAGAAGACTGTGGTTGAGAGAAGAGGGGGCAGAGGTGTTGTGTAAGCAGACAGTCTTTCCCAATGCTCCAGGGTTAGCTGAGGGAGAAGCACAATGCCACCATTGTCATTCTCTTGGGCTGAGACTCACGCCAAAAACAGGGAAGCGGTAAGCACAGGAAACAAAAGGCGAATGCCATTTTGTGATGCATTCATTACAGCAAGCGCTTCCATGAGGAAGTCATCAGAAGACGGGTATGCAACTTGTGTGTGACAGCTCCCCGTCTCACCAGTCTCCTTTCCCAGCAGTATTGGAACATTTCTTTGCTAGAAGCCAGAGCAACCCAAAGGTGCTTTGGGGGAAGTTCTTTGTTAGCGTTAAGCCTTAAAAGGCAAAAGGCAGCTATTAAAAATGAACAAAATACGCCCGTTTTTTGAGGCAGCAGATTGAGTCAAGAAGGATTTGCTTATAGACAGAGGAAGAGCAGTTGCTAATTAAAGCCTACACTCCTTGAAACACTTTGTATTGCATAAAGATGTGATATAGAGAAAACTGCCATGCTAGACATGGCAACCTGATGTAGGCACAGCCATATTTGCACCCGTTGAGCTTGTTTCACTCAAGCAGAAGGCACCTTTGCTCTGCTAGCCCAAAGCACAGCTTGGTTGGTGGACAGCCATGTCCACACTGGGAGCTTTCTGTCAGTAGTTACTGACATCAGCTTCCCTATGCCAGGAAAAATCTCCTCTACAGAGGTAGCTCAAGTTGGACAGTTGCTTCTTTGTTCAAGTTTTTGCTTCAAGTGGAGGGATGAGATGACCCAATAAAATGCTCACTATGTGCTCTATGTGTGTGGGAAGCAATTGGAGTCCATCAGACTGGAGACATCGTGACAGGTCATCCAGGTAAAATAGTTCTGCTTCCCCTTTATTTGTTTGCCAGAATAAAGCCACGTGTCTTGCCAACTCTCTCCAAATTCCCCAGGACTGAAAGCAGTGAACTGAAAGGCTTGATTGTGGCAGGGCAGGCAGGTGCAAGGCATGGGCAACACAGGGTAAAGGAGGAAAGGATGGATGAGCAGAAAGGAGATCTGGCCTGTGGAGATCTGAAGTGGGCATCATTCTTGCACGCAGATATTCAGTCATGCACACCCACGGCCTTTCAGAGGTTTAAAACAGCCTAGTAAGTCTACCCACAGCCCTTGGGGAGGTCTTCTTTCTAGAACTCAGTTCTAGGAATTGAGCCACCCATTGCTCTTGTGCTAAGCCCCATATGGATCCCTGAAAGAACAGTGCTGTAGCATGCAAGATTCCCCCAAAAGCCTAGAAAAACAAAGGCAGGCTTCACATATTACAAGTATAAACAATACAGAAGAAAAAGAACAACCAAAAGGAATGAAGACCGCACTGCTTAATTCACAATGATTTGCATCGTCACTCATGCAGTGCAGATGGAGGACATTAAGCAGCTCATACGCATACGTACAACTGCACAACACATGGCAGAGAAAGAAACGGGGACGTGTGTACTTCTTGAGAAGCACTGACCTTCAGGAAAAGCACCTTACATCATGCTGTGAAATTATGAACAGTTACTTGATCTTGAGAAATCTAATGGAAGTTCCTGTACCTTGACTTGGCTGTCTACTGTCCGCCTTAGTTTTGCTGCTTTACATGTTTCATTATGACAATGCTGAAAAATTAAGCAAAATGAAGCTAACAAAGTAAGATGAAGAATGAAGATGAAGTAATTTTTTTCATCACTTATTTTGAATAAAATAAAGAAAAAATAAAAGAAAAAGAAAAAAAGGAAGGAAGAAATTTGATGCTTGGAGCATACCATGTATGTCTACAGACTTCTCCGAGGCACAGAGGATGACGGAGATGTAAGAGGTTTGCAGTGATGAAACAGATGAAAGTTGGTGATTTAACTAAAGCTTCTTAAGCAATAACTCAGCTGACTCGGCGTTAGTTTCAGTTACAATTCAGGTGAAGGCATTTTGCTTTATGTTAAATTACAGCCTTAGCCAAGTGCTGCACGTGAGTTGGAAGGGAGGCAATTTTTCCAGCTACTCTGATTAGCAGCCTAATCTGATTATGTCCTAAGGCAGCTAATTTGATTACGTCCTTCAACAGAACTCAGAAAGAAAGGGCAAAATGCTAAAAGCTGAGGGAAAAAAAAGGATAATTCACCTTGGGAATGTGTAACACAACAGAGCCCAAGAAAATGCTTTATGTAAAGAGTAGGTTTTAAAGAGGAATTGTAAAGCTGATCCAAAGGCCCTGGAAAGCAATAGAAGATCTTCTGTTGACTTCGATGGCTTTTGGATTAGCTCTGGAGATGGAGGGGAAGAGCCTGGGTTGGCACAGAGAGGTTGTGGGGAGACTGGAATGCCACTGCGAATAGACAGAGGGAGCAAACAGCAGCACAGGGTTGGAATGCAGATGCAAAAGCCACATGGTTCTGTTTGTATGCCTGAGAAAAATAATCTGTAAGCTGGCTCGGGCTGAAGCTCTGGGAGAAGAAAATGGTGGAAGGCGGAGGCAGGTTATGAGTTGAGCTAAAGCAACAGGGCCATGGTTGGTCCTGTGGCAGCTGAATGTGAAATACCACATTCCTTCCCTGAAAGCTTTCCCAGGAGGAACAGGATGTGGACGCTGCTCTGTGCTAAGAAGCAGGGCTGTTGGCTGAAGCAAGAGGTTAGATGGGGCAAAAGCAGAATGGAGCAGATGAAGATACAGAAGAACAGAGTAACGTCTCTCAGCTGCTTATCTGCAGGTTGTATGGGTGTTCCTTTGTGCTGTGGTTGAACATGCATCTATTGAAGTGCAGATGAAACAGACACCTACATTGTTTATAGACTCATGAAAATTCCTCTAAGGTACATTAACATGTTTGCAGACCTAGTTCAAAGTGACCCAGATTGAGGACAAGGCAGCAGCAGAGCTCAGCCTAGTGTCCCGACATGGCATGCACCTTGTTGAGGGTATGGCCAAACAATTGGACATGAATTCCTTGCCTGAAGCACTATTTCATAACGTGGGTTGATAACATGGTTTGGCATGGAATATGGCTTTCCTTCAAGCAAAATAAGCTTGCTGTATCTCCAAGCTACAGAACCCCAAAGACACTGCCACCAAAGCTGACACCAAACCACTCCTGTTACAGGAGAATCAGGTGGCAGCCACACCACAGAGATAGGACCATCTAGAAAAGGGAGAAAAAAGGTGAATATTGACTTGAATTATGATAGTGTGGCTACAGCTCACCAGAACTCCCATTTCCTACAGCAGAAGATTGAGTCTTGTTAGCAGGGCTCTAGCAAACAGATGTCCTTTTCCTCTCTCAGCCCATAAACTCCTCTCCTGCTCCTATCCAGCAGCAATTAACATCCATTATGCAATCACTTTACCTCACCTTAAAGTTTAAAGAGACCTCGAAGTTCACTAAGTCCAGCCCTCAACTCATCCCACAATGCCCACTGACCTCTATGGTTCAGGAGCACCTCCAAAGACATTGAGTCCACCACGTCCCTGGGCAGGCTGTGCTGAACCAACCACTCTTTCAGAGACAAAATCCTCCCTATTATTCAACCTGTGTGATTAGTTTCTAGCATAGACATTTAGAACAGGATTTGACAGAAACCACCTTGATCTCTCACTTGACTACAGCCCCCTTTAGTCAGATGTCTGCCACATGAACCCAAAGCAAACATTACTAATACAAATAGAAGAGGCAGAATAGAGCACATTTAATGTTTATAATACAGATATGACTCACAGTCACAGAATTGCCTGTACTGGTGCTCCGAACTCTCCCATTCTGTATAGATTAAGGGGCAATCAGCAGAAAGCAAAACATCTGTACCTGCAGCCTCAGCACCTGCTTCATCCTAAACCTCCTGCTAAACTTATTCCTTGATCCTCCTTTGCTTGCCAGGTTCTGTCCCTGAGCTACAAAAATGATAATCACTCACAGGGTGTTATGCCACTCAATGTCCTGTATTATGAGCACTTGCTTCTATTTCAGCTTTTCACCATCCAGACTATAAAAGGACAAGGTTAGCACAACTCCACTCTCCCATCTTTTATTTGGATGAGCAATCTCAAGGGAACTTCTACATAAGAAGTAATCAATCCCAACTCGTGTGATATTAACTGTGCAGCAGGAACTTCCGCTTGCTGTGACTCTCCGTGACTTGAAAATTGTGCAACACCTTTAGTAAACACTTCCTCATATAGGAACAAGAATAAGCAGCACAACTCACTCCCTCTCACTCACTGCACAAGACGGAACTGCTCAAAGCACGGAGACGGGAACTCAGCTTTCCTAGAGCAAGGAATCCACTGCTGGACAACTGCAACTGAGATGAATAATGTCACTCTTATATTTGTTGTTCTGCTATGTTTTCTCCATCAAGGTATGTTTTTTTCCCTTCTCTTCCTTTCCTTTCCCTTCCCTTCCTAATCCTTTTTCAGTGGTTACTGAGGATAATCTTAGATTACTTTGTATAGCTTTTATACATTTTTAATTATTAGCTTGTGGATAATAATGAAGACCCTTGAATTAAAGCCACTGATGAAAATAGTATTGCTGTAGTTAGGAGTTTGCTTCCTTCTCTCTTTCCAAAGACATTATCTAGTTAAGGAAATATTGACTCGTGTGAAAACACACCATAGATTGGCTAGAGACAACAAACAGGTCAGTTTTGTGAGCCAATTAAGAAAGCATTTCATCTGCAAGTGATCAGAGAACTGATCCAACTGGAACAAAGCACTACATGACGGTATTTTGGCCAGAGAAGAAAAGACCTGTATCTGAATTCAATTCATTCTATTACCTGAACTAAAACAGTTACCACCTTTACTATCTGTGCCTTACTGCAGGTTATGAGTTGAGAAGTTCATATGGCTTAACCTTAATGCACCACACATTTTTTACCCATTCAATTCATGTCATCAGGGAACAGATCCTTTCAGAGCTTGGCATGAACAAGCACGCACAGGTTTTGTACACATAATTAAGACATGCAATTTGTTCTGTCAAGTGTCCTTCTGATTGCACAGGGTATCTGAAAACATGTGCAGTATTAATACTTTAGGTGTGAATAGTTTGTTCCTCAGCACAAGTAAATCTTCATTACCAATAAAATCCTCACTAATGGTATGTTGTCCTGGGTTAGGCTCTTGGAAAATTACTTAATTATTTGTTCTTTATTAGCAATTTTCCTAGCTATTATAGAAAGCCTGAGGAATTTCCTTCTTTCTTAAGGCTTAGGCTTACTGACTTAGGACAATGGATGAAACCAGACAAAGACAATATAGTGAGCTGATTAAAATAATGCCTCTAAGAAACTATTTGTTCCAGAACAAAGCTGACTTGTTAGCTTTGAAACGCTACTTGTATCCCTATGAAGGAGAAAGAAAAGTTCAGTTCTGGGTCTTTACTCAAATCCAGCCTGGGCTTGAGCTGCCTGGACTAAAGACAGTCCTATAAAGAATCTCTATCAGAGACCGGGCAGATAAAATCAGAGCACAGCACTCAGTATAATATTACTTTGATCAGTGCATGAGAGCATACTTCAAGCTCATGAGTTTATTACCTTTATACCATGGTGTCCTCTACAGCACACAGTCAGATACAGCCAGGTTTATTCTGCAATTACTTTTTGAAAGGGCTGAATCAAATAAATGAGTTCTGTCTAATTAATCTATCTATTCTACTGGAACAATCTGTGTGAGGATGTACTGTGTTGTTGCAGAGATTATTGATTAAAGAAAATTACAGTAATTGGATGCCCCACTGTTGAAAAAACTTTGGCCTTGAGGCAGATAATTAAAACAGAAGTTTCACTCTCTCTTTATCAGTGTTGTTTTTAAATGCTTTTACTTGAGCCTTCAAAAATGCTCCATTCAGGTGAAGTGACCTTTTGGAGGAGATTAAAGAGTTTATGGAGCAAACAGACCTCCTGTTGCCTTGTTGGAAAGCAACACATCCCTTGTAGAGCTCTGTTTTCCCCACGTGCTGTATGCCAGCTGCTATCATTAACTTCAAATGATGCAATGTGTGCTGACCACCCCTGCAAATCATGCCGCTAATTAACTTTTTGTCCTTACTCACTCATGCCTGGAAGCACACAGCAGAATGAAACTGTGTTCATCAGCACTGTGTCTATTGAAGTATTGTTGGGAAGTATTTAAGCAAGAAGATTAGCTTGAAAGCTTTCTAAAGGAGAAATCTAGGCATCTTCCAGTCCTGTGGGGAACTATGCGAGTTTATTTGCTTTTATAAAGCATCCTTAACCTGTAGGCCAGTGTAGTGGAAATAGTAATTCACAGCCTGAAGCAGTGCTTGAGCACCTGGTAGGAAGGCAGGGCCAACCCAGGGGGGCAATGCAATGCAATGCAATGCACCTGAGCTACTGGAAGGGCTGAAGCCAGGATCTATCCCTTCCAAAACCTCATTTAAGGGTTGACCAGGGATGTGGTGGGATCATCATCTTCAGTGATGCTCAAGGAGGTGTTCGAGAACTGCAGAGATACAGCACTGAGGGACTTAGCTGGTAGGTATGGTGAGGTTGGACTTGGAGATTTTAAGGTCTTTTCCACCCTCAGGGATTCCATTCTATAAATTGCCAGGGATGGTAACTCAGCTAAAACTCAGATTGTAACAAACATTAGATCACAGCATGGGGGGCTGCTTAAGAGCAGGTGAGCATGTGCTATAGCAGAGAATAGAACAGAAATGAGTGGCTATAGAGCCCAAAAGAATAGTCTTGGCAAACATGAAATATGGTGTTTAATAATTTAATGCTATGCTTTCATAAATATATGCCTGTTTCTTCCTAGGAAATGCAAGCAAGAAATTACCTGGGGTTGAGCAATATGAAATAGTTTATCCTCGGAAACTGCACACAGTACATAAAAGAGATGTAGAAAGAAGCAAAGAAAAGGTATTAAAATAGAGAACGTTTGCTTTTTGTTTGCTGGGAGATGGGGAAAGTTAGATTTTGGTCCTCTAACCAAAAAATACAAAAGAAAACAACCTTCTGCTTATTCTATAACTGCCAGAGTGCTTATTTTTGGTGGAAAGAGAAAGAAAAGAACACAGCTGGCAACTCAACAGCCATCTAACTCACGGTGAGGCCAGAAATTATATAAGCCCATATTCTAACACTTAAATCTGTTTACAGACAAAATATGATGATACGTTGGAGTATGGAATCAAAGCCAATGGAGAGGAAGTCATATTGCACCTACAAAGAAATAAGTATGTTCAGTACAACCTTTTCCTAAATATTATTCCTCACCATATGTAGCTCTGTAAAGCATGTGGGATAAAAGCAATGGGACTTAAGCTCCTGTAAAATGAAGGTATCCTGGTTTTAACTCACAGAAGAGGGGAGAGAAAGCATTGTGACACTGCTTTGGTAGTGTGAAGTAACTATACGTGCTCATTACTGTGATAGAATCACTTGCCTATGTTGCTGATTTTGACATGGTTTAGTATGCATGGCGGGGATGGGTTGATGACTTGATGATCTAAGAGGCCTTTTCCAACCTTAATGCTTCCATGATTCTATGGGCGTGATGGGGGTTGGTCTTGCTGATCTTAATGGTATTTTCCAACCTGAATGATTCTATGACTGTTGTCCTGTTTTTCCCAAGGCAGTGGTATTATAATTAGCTCATGATAACTATATACTATGTGTATCTGTGTGCACACATAGCTATGTGCAAGGCAGCTTTCCCATTGACCCATATCTTCACCATTATAACTGGGGGGGATGAGCTGGGAAGAGAGGCACAACTGTACCCACTGTGGAGAGGTGGAAACATCTACACAAATGGGAGGGCAAAACAGAATCAATGCCGTGTATATTGTCATATATTTACTTTCAGATCTACCAGGAGATTACTTTATATTAATGAAATAAGCAGACACCAATTGATTTCTTATTTTAGTGAAGTCCCTTTGAGTAAGAACTACACACAGGTGGAATTCCCCACTCAGGTGCTTTTCTTCTCTTTTGATACGAATCATAACCTGACTAATCATCTGAATTCCTTAAATGCTTCACTTGTTACACAACCGTCTCATTTCTAGATGACTATAATTATTTGAATAATAGCTGTTCTTTAACCTTTGCAGGCATCTGTTAGCTGGGGACTATACTGAAACAGTCTATTCAGATGATGGTCAGCAGATAACCACGAGTCCCCAGATCAAGGTAATAAATAAATAAATAGGTTTATTTCCCCTACACCAAGTTCTGTATGAGGTTTATGGGCATATGAGTGAATAACACGATTCAGCCTGGGTTTGCCTTTGCCCATTTCTCACCTCTCAGCTGATGAACACATATCTGAGCTGAGTTTCTTTGTCAGGACAGGGAGTGGAACCAGGACAGACCAAACCCTCCCCTGCCCTCCTGACTTTGCTCATTCTGTGCAGCTCGGTGCCTCACTTTTACATCTAATCTCAGTGAGATCACGGATTCTGATAAGTGCAGATTTCCTCTGCCTCACCTTATCGCCCACGCTCAGAGCAAAGGCGCTGCAGGTTACTCCAGGTGGTTTCTCTGAGCCATGACCAATCACTTATTCAGACTCAAAGGAAATGGCTGTTACATTTTTAGTTACTTACTTATTTAAATTGTCTGCCCTCCGGTTCTATCTTCAACAAAGCCCTCAGCTGAAGCTTTTTGTCCAATGTCACACTACCTGTCTTAATACAAGCAATTTAGAATACAAAGCCTAATATTCATTTGTCATGGGGTGATTAGCAGCAAAGGGAGCTGAAATAATGCATAGAGAATTCTATGTTCCTTTATTGCAGAAAAAGGGGCCATTTCTGATTGCTCCAACTACTTTCACTCCCTGAATGGACCCTATGGAAAGCAATTAGCACCTATACCTGGTTACAGGTCATCTCAAACAACCTGTGCAGCTTGCTGCCCTATATTGTATCTTTTGTCTCCTGACAAATAAGACAGCACAGCTAGACTTCAGTCTACAGCAATTTCTATTTTGTTAGTGGGTTTTTTTGTGTTGTGATGGAAGGAAAATAATCAAGTGGGAAAGTGAAACCAAATATCCATGGGAAAAGAGAAAGCAGTGCAGATAAAGGACTGAGTAGCGCATTATAGGGGTTGATGACTGGACCAGACAATCTTAGTGGTCTTTTGTAACCTTAATAATTCTATTAAGAGCTGTCTTAACAAAAATGCTAAGGGTAAAATGTTCCACAGCGCCTTTGTAACTGAAGCCTCCTTGAACACAAATCTCTAAGTCATGAACTGTTTCTTGTTAATTGTGCATATTAACAACATAAATGTATTTTAATCTCATTGAAGTTAAAGCACTTAATTATTGGGTTAATATTAAGGGGTGTTTCTTTGATTTCTGGCTGCAAAAGTAATTCAGTATAGGTCTAATTTATAAAAATATGTCAGTTTATCCTTTGTTTTGAGCAGCAAATAGTCTTATTTTCATGTTATGCTCTGTACGAACCAGAACCCACCGTAACTGGACTTAGCAGCACTTGGGCTACTGTGTATTGAAGGATAATGAAGTAGTAGTAAACATAGAAACCATCACCAGCTTTTTATGTTTCAAGTGTTCCCCCTAACAGGAGACCTCCTCATATAGCAGAGTTAATTGTAGCATTTTAACTGGTCCTTTTTCTCCTGAAATCAATTTGAAAAGGTATTTTTCTGTTTCTAAACAGGATCACTGTTACTATGAAGGTTACGTTCAGGATGAAGCTGACTCAACAGCAAGCATCAGTGCCTGTAAAGGCTTAAGGTAACGTGGAGGTTCCATTTCCAAATAGTACTGATATCAGAATATACATGAGGATAAGTTTTCCAATTCAAATAGGATCAGGTTGTAAATAAATGGGTGGTATCTTATGAGGAAACACAACTGAATTAAAGATGAAAGCCTACCTTTAAACTCACCACTGAAGCTGAATTTCACTTTACAAGCATAAAACTCCCAAATGTAGAACTAATGCATTCTTAATCCAGTTTCCTTTTGACTGATGGTCAAAATGAGATCTCACCTGGTGAGTTTTCCATTCACAGAATGGAGTCATAGAATGGTTTGGGTTGGAAGGAACCTTAAAGACCATCCCCAACCCAGCAGCTTTGATTCCTGCCTGCGTGCTGCCAAGCCATGCTCCATTGTGGGTAAGGTGGTGATGGGTTGATGGTTGGATTTGATGATCTTAGAGGCCTTTTCCAACTGTAATAATTATGTGATTGCATTGGTGTGTGCAATAGTCCCTACATGCCCTATTAAAGAGAATGCTGCTATCTCAGTCCCATGGATTCAAAAGTTTAACCTAAGGAAAATTTTCACAGTGGGTATTTTGAGACCCATGGGCAGAAGTACCTGATTGAACCTTTGGGAACGTCAGACAGAGACAAACATGCAGTCTATGAGTTTGTGGAAGATAAGTCCATCAAAACCTGTGGAGCAGTCAATAGCAGCTGGGAAGTGAATGCAAGTGACCCCGTCAACAGCATCTTCAAATCCAGCAATAGCCCAGAAGTAAGTACGGAGCAGAAAAGAAGCTGAGGATGCAGCAGAAGTGGGTGAGTGGCCAAGTCCCACTGTCTGCTGGCACCTCTGGGAGAGAAGCAATTGCAAACAAACCTTAAACAACCAGTACAAGATCTGAGATCGGAGCTTTTGGAGCTGCCATCTGAGTTAAGCCCTCTTTTATGTGCCTATATGCATCTTTAACCACCTAAATGCTTATTATCTGGTCTAGCTTTCATCATTTCATCATTTTAAAGTGAGATAGTCCCATTCTAAGAGAGACTCCAATAACAAATATACTCATGGGAAATTGCTAAGAATGAGACTGAAATGAGCCTTAAAACTCACCAAAATTTATCTTCTCTCCAGATGAAGGCGTACCTGAAGGCAAAGAAATATCTGGAAGTTTACGTAGTTGCAGACAATACTATGGTGGGTATTGAATTATATTTTCCCCATGAAACTGAGGTCAATGATGTTCATTCTGGGCTCCTACCCCAACTACAGCACTGGGACCATAAGCAGCCCCAGCTGCAGCCCAATTCCTTCAGCTTTGCACTATGTGGTCTGATTAAGCAATAAATAGAACAGATAAGGCCAGACCAGGGATGGTGTCCTTTACAGTGCCATCACCTGTGGGATGTTTCTCTTGTAACAAACCATTTTCCTTTTTCCTCTCTGATTCCTGATGCCATGTTTTTGATTTTTCAGTATAAGAAGTACAACAGAGATGTTAATGCTGTGAGACAAAGGATATTTGGCATAGTTAATTTCATCAACACGGTAAGAGCAAAATACAGCAGAGAACAAATTCAGTAGAAGTGATTTATACGTTTTTGTTTGTGAACTTTCTACATGTTATAGTAAAAATACATAAAGGTACAAAAACTGTACTGGGAAAATAAGACTTTAAGTTTTCTTTTCTCTTGTTGCAACTTCTTGAAGTTAGTTTTAGAGCAGTCCATATTGAACCAACACAAGTGAACCAATTATGCAGATAAATGTCTGTTTAAGAAGTCTTTGTGAAGTACTTTGTTTTACAGCAAAACTGTTTCTCTGCTGCAGGTTTATAAGGCCATCAATATCTATGTGGCTCTAATTGGCCTAGAAATCTGGACAGACAATGATAAATGCTCCTTGAGTCCTATTGCAGGATCGACTCTGGACAACTTCTCAAAGTGGAGGAAATCAGATTTATTAAAGAGGAAAAGAAATGACAATGCTCAGCTAATTACGTATGTATCACTGCTTTTCCTGCTCTGGTCACAAAGGATTTTATTGTCTCAAAGACTGCAGTGTAGTCTAACAACACAAAGAGCCAAGGCATGAAGCTTAAAGGCTGGGAAATACAGATCACTGAACTCAACCTTTGCTATTCTGGTTCTTGCTCATCCAAGCACTTCATCAAGCAATTTGCACCAAACCAAGTGTTCAGGTCTCATGAATGGCAATGTAATTTAAGTTAAAAAAAAATTAAAGTATATTTAGTTGTTTTCTGATTTGCACTGCTCTTAAAGCATATGTTCAAACACTGCATTAAATCAAGGATGAAAGAGTTGGAAATGAATCTTTGTTCTTTGAGATTCTGCTTGGTTAGTAAAGCAAACACTGACTTTGGGTCTGCTTCATGGTAACTTCACTGTGTTTTATGCTGTCTTTCTTCTTACAGAGGCCACAACTTGGAAGGGACAACAATTGGATTAGCTTACATAAAATCCATATGCAATGATGTATACTCTGCAGGTATTATCCAGGTCTGATTTATTCTTCTTTATCTCAGTTTTAAAAGGCTTTCCAGTTCTCACTCAACCAGAAAAGAATATTTGGGTTGGGAAGATAAGTTGTCTTTTCCAGCCTTAATGATTCTATGGGCATGGTGGGGATGCTCATAGAAGTAATAGGTTGCCCTTATTTCCACAGGATCATAGCAGACATGAGATTGCAGTTGGAGCTACCATGGCACACGAGATGGGACACAACCTTGGCATGAGTCACGACACCAAAGACTGCACGTGTCAGTCTCGAGTCTGCATCATGACAGACACTGTTAGGTAAGAGCCTGAGAAAAAGGGTAGTGAGCACATTAACACACTGGGTCTGAGAATGAAAGGCTCTATATAAGCTGCCAGTTTCCAAAATAGATGGTTATAGTTGTTGTTTATATTTAGTGAGCCTAGTAGTGAAGGTAGGAGTGGAAGGCATAGTAGTGATGGTTGGACTGGATGATCTCAGTGGTCTTTCTTTTAATGATTCTTTGATTTTTTTGTACTTTAAGATTATCCCATTTAAATTATATAAAATAAACCTAAATTGAAGAACTTCCAGAGCGTGGTGAGCATCCCACTTCCAATCTGATGCTCTTTTATGTTATTATTTCTAGATGGATAACCCTAAAAGCATTATCTTTAGTTATTTGGGGGTAACTTTTCCTTTGCACTCATCCGGGGGCTATTGCTTCTTGTCTACAACAACCCTAACTCAAGTCCTTTGGCTTTCTCAAAACAGTTCTGTCGTCCCTAAGACATTCAGCTCCTGCAGCCTCCAAGATTTTGAGGAATACATGTTGAATGACATGCCAAAATGCCTAACTAACATCCCAGACATAGATGCCATCATAGCACCTCCATCATGTGGCAATGGCTTTGTGGAAAAAGGAGAGGAATGCGACTGCGGTACTTTAGAGGTATCTGCTCAATTGGGGATAAAATAATACTTGGAAAAGGGAACTAGTTGTTTTCAGGCTGTTTTATGAGGAAGTTGGTTTAGCTGTAGCTGAAATACTTCTGCAGAGCAGCAGTTTGATGACTGTAGTTTCTGCAATCTGGACATCGCTACAAAGGACAGGGAAAATGAGGGTAAATCATATGGTGTTATATCACTGAAGGAACAGGGAAGAACTACAGATATGAAAGTATCAGGGAGGAAGCAAGTCTGTTCCCTCTACACTTTGGTCAGCACTTTGATGACTACATTTGGAGATGCATTGTGTTCCAGTGATAATGATTTTCATAGAAGCAAAGACAGAGCTCAAATACCCTTCCCTTCCCCCAGTAAGCAGAGTGGTTTGTTGGGAATGCAGTGCAGAGGGGATGAAGTTTGGAGCACTTCTCAGAGCCCTGACAGTCTGTTCTATCCCAGGAGTGCACAAATGCCTGCTGTGACCCAGAGACATGCAAGCTGACAGCTGGCTCCATGTGTGCACACGGAGACTGCTGCGAGGACTGCCAGGTAAAACCCCATCTCCAGCTTCTATCTATGAGGTTTTCTGCCTTTGCAAAAGCAGTAATACATTTCACATCAGAATCATCCCTTTGTACGTCTAATTACTGGCATAGCATTGTAATTGGTACGTCAAATGAAGCCTTGCTTTCCTCCAATTCAGTACAAAAGAGCAGGAGCTGTGTGCCGGGAAGCCAAGGATGATTGTGACCTGCCTGAGATGTGCACTGGTTCTTCTGGGAATTGCCCATCGGATCGATTCCGTGTGAATGGACATCCTTGCAGCAACGGTGAAGGCTTTTGCTACATGGGAACCTGTCCCACCCGAGAAAGCCAGTGCAGGGCTGCTTTTGGACCACGTAAGTACAAGCTGCCATTGCAAATATAAGGTTGGCAATTGAAAGCGACAGGGCAGGTTCTGTCTGCTAGCAAACCACCAAAGGCCAGGAGCAGAATAACAGAGTTCTAGCTCATAGCGTAGTGTATTGATTTTATATTTCCACTGTAAATGATTATTAGTGCTTGAGGTAAAGCACACAACATAATATACCTCTAGGGAAATGTGAAGTCGTAGCCTGGTTCCTCTTTCGCACGGTGCTTTTAGATAACCTTGAAACGGAGCTGATAATTGCACGACAGAATGAGGAAGTGTCTGAGTTTTAAATGATTGTCCAAATTTGGCATGTCTGCGTGGTTCTGAAGGTGTGTGGTGGCTTAGCATCCTCCTCGGTCTTACCGTGTCCCTTTTCTTAAGCAAGGTTTGTGATGGATAGGGAGCACACAGGACAGATGCTGCTGAATGCGCACATTAACACTGCAGGATTAATGCACAAAGTGCCATGGGCTCATTTAGGCTCATGGGTAACTTCACTGAGAAAGTCCATTTCCTATATAGATGAAGGAAATGCAATACTACCAGATTTCAGAGGCGGAAAACCTAAACTGATCTTAACTTCTCTCCAAAGCTCTTTGTGTTATTGCATTTCTTGTTTTCCTCTTTAACAGGGGCTACTGAAGGGGCAGCGTCCTGTTACCGGATGAACGAGAAGGGGTTTTATTATGGATACTGCAGAAAAGAAAGAGGTACTCACGTCCCATGTAAAAAGAAGTAAGCACTATTAAAGAATTTGCCAGAATTTGGGAAGAGAGACCATCCCCATTCAAATTAAGAGATGGAAGCAAAGAGTACAACTATTGTAGATGGCACATAAGTCTACAAGTCCTTTATTTTCCCTTATTCAGTTGGAATATTGAAGTAAATACACTTCTAAATAAACTTATTTCCAAAGAGTGCTCTTGCCCAGGGAAAGCAGAGATGCAAACTGTCTCAAGATCTGTCTGCTTGTGTATGTGTGTAAGACTGCTTGCACGTATATGAAGCTAAGGGCAAGGAAAGGTTTTTGAATAGGGAAGCTGA
The DNA here is from genome assembly GCF_054131305.1 of Coturnix japonica. Taxonomy (NCBI): domain Eukaryota; kingdom Metazoa; phylum Chordata; class Aves; order Galliformes; family Phasianidae; genus Coturnix; species Coturnix japonica. Next base: position 2,307,937 of record NC_140672.1, on the reverse strand, counting down.
ACTTCTGGTGAACCCCCAAAGCTGAGGACAGCTCAGCTAATTTCTGCAATTATGGGTTTTCTAACAAGCTCATGAGGAATTAAGAACTTCCCACTTGAAACTGATCTAAAACCACCACAAAGCAAAACATACCTGCAGTTATTCCTACAGAGTTCATATACAGTCACTGAAATCCAGGCTGGAATACAGAGCGATTTGGATATCTTTGCATTGTACTAATGACCCTTGTTCTCTTTTCAGAGATATCATGTGTGGGAAGTTGTACTGCTCTGGGGGTTGGGAGATGCCCACCTATGGCAGCCTGGTGACCTTCGAGTCCTGCAAAGCAAGCTTTCCTAGGAATGGAGATCCAGATTTAGGGATGATCCTCAATGGAACCAAGTGTGGGGATGGCATGGTTAGTAGAAGAAAAAAATACTTCTCTCCCTATTTTCTTCTCTCTTTCAGTCTTGGTTACATCATTAGCCAAACAAGAAGGGCTTTAGACAAGGAAGACTGAAATGGACATTGAACTTGCACTGATTTGATTTGCTGTACCTTCTGCCCTATGCCAAGCAGAAACTAGGAGCAAAGCAAACAGGAGCTGCTGTCCTTCTGAGTTCCTTACATTTCATTGCCATCTTACTCATTTTTCACTGACAAAAAACATACGTGGCAGAAGAAATATAGCTTTGTACTGGAAGGTTAAAAGACTGGACATATATTATTTTTAATGATTTCCTATAATGAATGTGTTAGGCATCAGTGGGTACTATGAATTCATTGCCATATTTCTATCTGAAAGAGGTTTTCTGGGGGTGGGGAGGAAGAATGAAGAATTGCAAATGATTGGCAACAAGTGATATCTCTGTGTCTTTGTCACTACATCTTGCTATAAAATATCCAAAGGTCAACTTAGTTATATCCACATCTCAAACTCCTAATGTAGGTCTAAGAGATTAACATACTTTTCTATGTTTCCTTTCACTCTGCATCGCTTTACACAATAATTGTGCAAGCTCTGTATGTTCTGAAAGCTGTAAGTCTCTTTTGTGATGTTGGCTTTGCACATTGCAGGTATGCAGCAATGGAGAATGTGTCTATGCTGAAGATGTCTTTAGATCAAGCGACTGCTCTGCCAAGTGTCCTGGACATGCTGTAAGATACCAGCTATTAACTTAGGAAAAAACAATGCATGCAAACTACAGGCACTGTTGAGATGGACACAGATTCTGTGCCTAGCCCAGCCTCTAATGCAGTGTTTCTACATTATTTGCACTCATCTTGAATCTGCTCCTGGCTTTGTGCTTCCTTAGGTTTGTGACCATGAGATGCAATGCCAGTGTGAAGAAGGATGGGCACCACCGAACTGCGAAAGCTCATCAGCAGTCACCAGTAAGTACTGCACAGCCTCACATGGAGTCATCATGCCATCAACTGACTGCAATGAGACCTTTAGCTCCAATGAAACAGCCCTCAGTAGCAAAACTGCATATCTAGGGCTCTGGCTTTTGTGCATCAATGAGTGATTGTGCACTGTATACTCTGCCAATGGTCAGGATGAGCATGAGCTCATTATGTGTGTATCTTTTAAGAAATAGCAGCTTTGTGTTCTGTCTTCCTGACAGGTTTTGCAGTCATTGCTGGTGTGCTGGTTGTCCTCACTGTGATTGTAATCACAGCAGTATTGGTTTTCCGCTTCCGAGTGTTCAAGAAGAGGTAAAATATTTAGTCTATTGAGCAAAGGATAAGTAAACCCAAGGAATTTAAGCTGGGGTTTTCAAAGACTATGAAGGAGAAGCGAGGGAGTTGGCCTGAGAGCTTTACTGGAGCCAGGAGAGTCTTACTGAAGTCTTCAGACTGTAGTGCTCAAGATTAACCCTACAGTAATTTTAAAAGGAGAGGTGGGAGGGAGGAAAGATGTGGCTTTCATAGAATCATAAAGGTGGGAAAAGACCTCTATGGTCCCCATGTCCATCCAACCCCACCATGACCAGTGCCCACATCCCTCGAACACCTCCAGGGATGGTGATTCCACCACCTCCCTAGGCTGTATACTAGACTAATGGGATTAAGGCAAGCATTCAACTTCAGGAAGTATGTTTTAAGCTTCAATCAGAGTAGTATTTGTATATCATATGTAATCATCACATAGCAGCAATACCAGAAGGGGACCCGGAGCCACCAATCAAGTCTTTGTGGACCAAGAACAAAGGCAAAGAGAGCACCCTGTCCTGGCAGTACCCACCCAGAAGGTAAGAGTGGGGTACTGCAGGGTCCCTACAGCCTCCCCAAGACTGAAATGAGGGGCTGAAGAGTCTGAAATGAGAGTCCTACATCTGCAGGAGGGCTTCTCTCAGCACTACACAAGTGCTTTGGAGTGTGCTGTAAACCCCAGCATGGGGAGAGAGCAAGGAAAGCATGTAGCACTAAGTCTGCCCCTAACTGATCTATCTACAGTAAAGGGTGCAAAGACAGTGCACAAGATGAGTTCTCCATTAGACTTCACCGTTTCCTGTTTCAGATTAATGATAAGAAGCTTCTCCTTCCTGTACCTCCACTACCAGAGAACAAACCACAGCTTCGGAGTGTAAGTGATTCTGGAGATATTCTTATATCTGTTGGGTTTGGGGAACACAGCACATGTAACACAATCAGGTTGAAAAAGATCTCTATGAACACCAAGTTATTGCACTCTAGCTATAAAGCCCTGTAAGTTCTCAAGGCCAAGCAGAGTAAAGCATCCCTGATCTAACTCTGAAATGAACACATCCATTTACTTCTGCTGATGAACTTCATATATAAGAACATGAGCTCACACATTGCCATTGAATATGCAAATACATAAATACAAAATATGTATATAGGGTCAATCTGTATTCTGCTCTCCTCTTTTACAGCCTGCCATAAGGCCAAAGGGTCCCCCACCTCCTGTCCCTTGCACCAAACCAGCCTTTTCTCACACACAAGACATGTTTGTAAGTATAACCTTGCAACTTTCTACATCTTTCACTTAAGCTGCAAGCAAATAGCATTTGGCATCTGTTAAGAAATCACAGATGTTCATGGAAGCACAGAATTAAGGTTGGAAAAGACCACTAAGATCACCCAGTCCAACCATCAAACCTATCAAAATCAATCAAACTATGTTTTTGTTAGGGTAGGAGTGGTCTTTTTTCCCCCATGGGAGCCTAAATTGCACATGATATTCTTCATCTATTCCAGGGATGCCAACGTGATGCTCACAGTTCCCTCCTTACAGCATAAGGAAGTGTTCAAAGATACATTCCTCAATGTGTACCTTGAACACATGACAGCTTCAACCCCTTTTACAGTCTATTTGAGCACAGGCACTTGATACAGATGAATTTGCACATTTAGAATAGCTCAGGGCTCTTCTGAAACAGGATATCTATATCCCTTGTGTATTTATTATTGTGTGTGGACAGATTAACTTGACTTGCCCCTAGCTCTTCCACTAGGAAAATGCTATAGTAAATAGATGAGATAACTGCACAGGCAGCTGAAGGCTGAGAGGTTCTGCAGCTGCTCAGACAGGGAAGCACAATGACATTGATGCTACACTTTTGTTACAGGCACCAGAGAAAAAACCTGCTTGTCCCCCAGTTCCCAAAGGCAAACCTCCACCTCCACCAAAGGTAACCTGAGTTCAAACACAACTAGCAGTTCTCTCAGGCTGCAATTTGCTGAATAGGACGCAGTGATTTGTTTAATCTCTTTTTTTTCTCCAAGCAGGCTTTGAAGCCTCCTGTTAACCCCAGGGTCTGAAGCTCCTGCAGGAGAGTTAATGGAGGTTCTTGGAATGCTGAGGGGCAGTTGGTTTGTCCTCTTATTCTCCACTTTTCCTGTCCTCTATGAAACACAACAAGTTACTGACAGCTGCTTTGAAGGGAAAACTGTGAAGTGAAGAACTCTGTAGTGATGATATCAAGCTGCTGTCCAGAAGGAAACAAAGCAGAATCACTGCTTGCACAGAGGAATGGATGGAGCACACTATGAGAGCTGCTGGGCACATCCCAGCTCCTTAGCTGCCTCCACAAGAAGCATCTGCTCTGGGATCACTGTATCTGCAATGCTTTGCTCAGAAACAGACCTAAAAAGGTCAGGAAAAAGCATGGGGTATGAAATCTGTAAACTAGGATACATTTCTGCATCTTTGCCAGTACCAGATTCCTGCTTTGTATGCACATTGCAAGCTCTGGACCCAGAAAAATCCTTCCAACCCTTTGGAGAATTTACACCCCTGAGACTATACAGATTGGTTACACATTGATTCTGGAAAGATCCATATGGATCAGATCCTTTCATTAATCCTTAGATTACAGTTACATAGGATTTCTCTGTTGAGTAGATAGGAGCTGTGCTCAGAAGCAAAGCATGCAGGACTCAACCTCCTGCTGCCTGCTCAGCCCAAGCCAGTTCCAATGGAGCTCCAGCTGCCACCATTGCACTTGGACACAGAAACTTGGAAAAGCAGTCAACAAAAACCTTTAATCATTAATTTTACCCACCCTTCAGCTCCAGAAATATCTGAATATTTCTCCCTTCCAGTATATACACACACACCTCAGTGTTTTCATTTAATTGCTCCCGCACTGGGGTATGTTATTGTAAAGTTGCTAATGAGCACTGGGATGGGCACAGGGGTTTGTTATTGTGGGACCACATTGCAGCAATGAGGCTTTGCACACTGGTTTGTTACTGAGGGGTTCTTCATTCGTTCTGCTCTGTTGGCATCAGCAGTGTTGACACTCTTGGCCCTGTTGGCATAGATCTGCATGATGCTGTTGGCATTGATGTTAATAATGCTGTGAGAGGGGGGGCTGGCACCAATCATATTGTTACCATTGGCACTGTTATCATTTGTGTGGTTGGCATCAATACTTTTTAAGTTAAAGCACACAAAAGTGTTTTTCAAGGAATTAAGAAAAAAAAGAGCAAGAAGAAGGGGGGAGAAAAGTTGCCCCAGTCACAAAGTACTCACAACTTTATGGAGGTTCCAGTTTGAACTGGATTTGTGTTTGGATCAGGATCAAAATCAAAGCACTCCTTTGGTTTTGCAAATGGATTACACTGTCCCTCAAAAGAAGGCAGTTTGTAGCCTTGGGGCTAAAGAAGAGCACACAGCTGCTAAACTACCAAAATCTGGGGCATCGAGCCAGCACTGTGCATAGTTTCAACTGGGTTTGGTTCTGACCAGCACATATTGGGACTATAACATAAACCTGATCCTCAGAGGGCATGAAATACATATAAAATAACCCATTTCTTCTTCTAGGCTAGATATGCTTCGACACTGCCAATTCTCATATGCCCTGTGAAATATAGATATAATGAAATTGCCATCTTGAGTTTGAGGTAGTTTTGGAAGAATGTGGCTTTTTCAATGTTAGGTAACTGTTCCATTATTTTAGGCAGAAATGGATTTTAATCTATCCATATTTGACTGTCATGTAAAGATTTAGAACTTTTATTTTTAATGAACTGTAATTAATGTATTTACGATGTTTTCTATATTAAAAGTATTCCATTGAAAAACTAGATGATCTCTGAGTTCCCTTCCAACCCATCTTACAATTCTATGATGTGCCTCCAATTAAACAACCATCATTTGTATACAATCCACATGGGATCGTTTAGAGCAGTGCCAACTCCCTAAAACTCATAATTTGGACCCAAAAGACCATAAAGCATTGCAAAACCCTGCCTGTTTAGGCCAGTAAAGCTGGGCTTTCAGTGGAGTCTATGAGAAAGAAAACGACTCATTCTTTAGCAGGTTCTGATGGGAAGTGATTTCAAACTAGAAGAGAAGAGATTTTGACTGGATATAATGGAAAAGCTTATATGATGTGGATAGTGAAGTACAGGAATAGGTTGCCCAGAGGAGGTGGTGGATGTCACACTCCTGGGGGTACCCAAGGTTAGGGTGGAGAGGGCTCTGAGCACTTGATCAAGCTGTGGGTGTCCCTATTCATTGCAGAGCTGGACTTGATGGTCTTTAAAAGTCCCTTCCAAGTCAAATGATTCTATAATTTACAGCTAGTATTATAGTTTATCCATCCCAGCCTTGCACAGCAGCTCAGTGTTCCATTGTGCAAATGTGACATCTACTGTCAGAAAGACTCTACTGCAAGAGGAAAGCAAACTGAAGACACCTTCAGTCATCCTGAACTGCAACAGTTGGTCCAGCTGTCCCATTGTTCCTGGTTAAGCATCCCTTGCTCAGCTTGTTTTGCCATATACACATGTGGAAGTCCATCTGGTAGCATCATGTAGCAGGACACAGTGGATCTCTGGCTCATTAAAATCAGTGAACTGGCAGTGATGCCATTTATGTTTTTTCCTTTCCTGTGTGCGTACACACGTATGTAGTGTGTATGCATCCATATGAGTAAGCACTTCATCTCCATGAGGATCTTTCCTGATCCTTTCCCATCTCTGGGTTTACCACCCTCTCCCATCCCTTATTTCCCTGCTTCTATCAACCTTTTGCTCTACACACCCCCCAAAGCAATCCCTACTATAAACAATACTATACTGTACTGGCAATAAGCACACACTGGACCATCACAACAGACCATATTCCTCAATATCCCCTATTTGGCCCTCTTTGTCATTCACTTTGCTGTGCAAGTGCAGCAGTGGCCATTAGAGGGCAACAGGGCATGGAGATGAAGCTTCCTTAACTGGTTATTAGATGACAACTATCAACTCAAACAAATCAATTGTGAATATACTGCATCCTCTGACCTTGAGCTACGGATCCAGACACATTAGCAAGGACATCATCTGCCAGGAAGAGTGGGGGACTGGAGCATGTTCACATTTGCAGACACAGTGGCACCAGGCAACTAATAAATTGCCTCAGCCCAACCCTGCAAACGTGACACCATCAGCAGCACGTTAATTGATTTTTTTTTTTCCTTATAGTAGATCTTCAATAGCCTTGTAGCATCGCATAAATCATTACCACCATTGTAAGTGAATTAAAGGCTGTAGGCTGAATCTACCGACATGCAAATCAGACAAGACGCATGGAAACATTGCAGATTTCCTAGCTGAAAGACCCTGAAAATGCAGACCTTACTATCTACCAACCAGCTGGGCTAACATCTCTCCAGTGCTATGAAATAAATGCCTTTTGTCATTTGTCATTGACTGATAACATCAGTAAATGTGAACCTCAGCCATCATCTACTTACTATTATTTACCAAAGGCTGAGAAGTTCCAGCCTTAAATCATCACTTTATTGATAACTTCCCAAGCATCTCACTGCTGGATGCTTCTAATCTTCCTCTGTTGCTGAGGAAATGGGAAGCCCTGGGGAAGGAGCAGGGATGTCTGCTGGGTTGCCAGCAGTTGCCACGGCTCCCAGATCACTTTAAAGCCATCTTTAGAACAGTGGCACCAATATTAATGGGCTGTTACTGACATTAGATCCATAATTCCACATAATGCATGGCCCTGGCCTTTTGAAGGTCTAGGGGAAAAAAAAAGCAGAGGCTGAAATATTGATAGATGTGTCTGCAAGAGCTATTAAAAAGGAGAAAGCAGTTTCTATGGGATTGGTATAGGCTGATACCCAGGACCAGAGGGTAATGTTGGTCATGTACCCACTAAAATAGCTCTCGGTGCAGAGAACTGAACAGGAGGATAAATAGAAGGAATAATACGACTTAACAGGACTTCAGGAACAGCACTTTCATCAGTCAAAAAACCATTGTGAAAGACTGAAGTCTCAGAACAGGTGAGGACAAAGCTTGGGAGCTCAGCTCAGAAAAGGTCTCTTACATCTGTTCATGCACGTAGGAAGAAATGAACTGCTCTTCTGCCATACACGGAATCTATTTTTTCATGTCCCGAAGTGCACTACAGTAATGTATTTTCCATGTCGATTTTGCAGCTGCCACAGATGTGTCCCTGAATCCCATCAGCGAATACTTCCCATTCAAGTGCTGCAATGAATTGCTAAACATGCTTTATATTCACCCCAAAAGCCCTGCTGCCCAGCCCTACTCTACAATAAGGCATTGTAACAGCAGGAAACCCATGAGACAACTTGAACAAACAATGGGAAAAAAAACACAGACCCCTATCAAGGTGTTGAAATAGATGCAGAAATGCCAACTGAGCACCTACATACTTTGCTGTAGGCATCTGTTACAAGTCCACACTACATATAATGCCTTCACTTCTGGTTTACAGCCAGATCTCATGGCAAGGCTCCTTCTTTGCCTCTCAGAAGGTGCCAAGGGATCAACTCCCAGACCAGTGGTCAGATTTCTTGGCACTTAACATCTGCAGTCAAGAAATGGCTTTTCAGAAGAGTTTAGCATCTTCTCTGCACCCGGTATATTAAGCTCACCCACCTGGAAACTCAGTTTCAGCCTTAAGTCCCCCATGTTTTATCTCCACGTGTATGAAATGAGGACACAAGTTCCCCTTTCCTCTCCTTGATTGTCCCTCAAGACTCAGCTGGCTACAGAGGGGATGCTCAAGACACCACATTGAGCTGAGCCCACAGAGGGCTCTTTTTGTTAAATGCATTTATAGTAGCTCACACAACAGCTCCTGTATCAGTTCACTTAATGCTATAACATGTTGAAGGAGAATCATAAGGATTACCAAAGTGTTTATTAAAAAATGATCTCATGTAACCACCTCTCTAACATCATTTTGGCAGGAGAAATCTTTGAGAATCACTATGAACGACACAACCCTGCACAGGTCCCATCACACTGCAGCAGACCACCACCCAAAATGGGTGAGGGATAACCAGAAAGGACAAGAGGAGGAGACAAAGCACAGTAGGACCCCAAATCACCCAGCAACCATCAGAGAGCTGTAATTTGCTGTGAATTTTTCATGCTAGAATCAGCTGTGTGCTGCAGGCATGAAGCTGGATGGAAAATATACCTAAAATATTAATGACCCAAAGCAGAGCACAGGCAGGAAAAGCTCTACAAATGAGGACAGGAGCCTTAGGTAGCCTAGTAAAATTGCTCCTGTTTATTTTACTGTAAAACTGGTGAATTAAAACACCTTGCACTGCCCCCAATGCACTAGGAATGAAGAAAGGTGGATTCCAGGCTTTGGCCCTTCCATACTTAGTCTGTACATACCATGCAGACAGATTTCTCCCTTTTGCTGATAAAATTGGACCCAGAACTCTTTAAACTTCACTCAAGACCTCGCCATCAGTACAAACAAAAGCTCTAATTCATGCTAAAGTAACATAATTTGGTTTTCCTTGAATTGCTTTGAGCAATCTGTTTATAATTGGGAGGTAGTCCTGCCTATAGCAGGGGGGTAGAACTAGATGATCTTAAACACTCCTTCCAACCCAAACCATTCTATGATATTAGGGATTTTACCTCCCTCCTTCTTCACGTTACCATTTCTTTGCCTTAAAAGCCATCCTGACACGGAGTTCAATTCATTTACACAATCACTGCAGTCATTGGGAACACAGCAATCAGAAGAGTCTTCTCATTGCTTATTTAAAACATGCCGAGCAGCGTGGATGATTGTGGAATATATGCCAAATTACCCCAAACAGAAAGAGGGAAAAAAAGCAGTTACACACACATATTCTGAGCATCTGCAGAATACACTACAGTGTGTGGGAGTAATGCAGAAGCTCCAATATTAGCCTTTAAAATATTCATGGGCCAGCAGTTGCCTCTTTACACCAAGAATAAACCTGCTAGAAAGTGCTACTCGATATGGAAGAAAAAAAAAGAGGTGGTAACATTTGGCCTGCTGAGTTTCCACATTGCGCCTTGTTAGGGAAGTCACAATACGATGGGTATAGGAAACCATCCGTACGTTGCAGAGCATCTTTCACTCAGATTGATTTTGACATGTTTAGCAAACTGTGTTGATGCAAACCGTATCTCAGCAGCTGCAGTGGAAGGCAGAAAGTGGGAGGTTTTGCAAAAGCTGGGATTTGGACCACCCTTAGTGCTGTGAAGTGAGAGCTGCTGGTGCTCAACCCTGCTGCAAAGCGTGGGTGCTGCAGTGTGTCCTGTCTCCAAGCTTGGGAGACACAAGACCCTTACTGGAACTGCTAACGTTGCTCCTTTCCCAGTTAGATGCTGTTGCCATTAATGGCACTTGGCATCCCTTTCAAACAGGATTTGCTTTGTGAATCACAGAAACATTAAGGTTGGAAAGACCATTAAGGTCATCTAGTCCAACTGAGGCCAACCCATGCCATTCTTACCCAGTAAAATTAAAAAGTCCTTTCCTCCCCCCCCCCCAAAGCGACACAGTGAGAAACATCCATTCTTCATTATGTTACCTATAAGTGGGCATGGTGGTTATAGGCTGGACTTGATGTTCCAACCTCAATGATTCTAGAAATCTATGATCTTTTTTTGCTTGACTTTTTTGCACATCTTACAAAACTCCTTCAGCTGTGACTGCATCCTGCCAAGCCAATGGTCCTCATCACAGCCAGGAAATCTATGTGGGAAGTGGAACATCCACATATAGATACATCCAGAAAAAGCCAGAACCAGGGAAAGAACATGACGGTAAGCAATACGGATCTTGTTACAAAACATGCACACAGCTTCAGCCACTATAAAAACAGTTGTAGCATCATTCTTACTGCTTCCCAGGCAATAACTGCCAATGAGCTCCATCTCATTTCCATCAATAAGACAAGAGGGAACAGCCTCTAGTCATGTCAGGTTGGATATTAGGAAGAATTTCTCCTCAGAAACAGTGGTCAGCATTAAAACAGGCTGCCCAGAGAGATGGTGGAGTCATCAACTTTAGAGATGTTTCAGGAAAGGGTGGTTAAAATATTTAGGGACACTATTTGTGAGCAATATTAGAGGCAGGTGGATGGTTGGACTAGATGACCATAGAGGTATTTTCTAACCTTAGTGATTCCATGATCTCTGCCAAGGTCAGCAGCAACGTTTTGGTTTAACGCGACCTTCACAAACCATATTTGCCTCCCAACCTTTCCTCTCCTTATATTACAATATAAAAATTGCATTTTCTGACTAAGCTTCTGTTGAGCTGCCTGACGGACAATAAATATAATCACACTTAAGTCAATGGGCAGGGCACCAAAACCAAAAGCTTTCATTTTCATTAAACTTCATTATATGTGGCACGTCTTTTACCAAATCTGTCTCCCATATTCACTTTATTAAGAAGTCCATCATCCCAGAATGCTTAATGTAATCAGCAAGGACAGGCAGTAAATTTATATTAAACACGTTAGCAGGTGGGACACAGGCTCCTGAAAGAGTAAATATATCCCAAACCCATCTTCAGAAAGGATTTTGAAAGGACATTCAAAATGAACAGGAAGCCATAATTCAAAGCACATGGGGAATTATTCTCAAAACAGAAGAAAGAAACAAATTGTTTTGGCTAAAGATATGCTGTGATACTTATAAAACCCAAATCAAAGTTATTTAGATGAGCATGGAAGATAAAAAGCTTAGATATCTTTGAGTACCCAACCTCAGGACACATGTTATTATGAGGATCCAAGCCTGCAATCTGCCACACACCAACAGATTGATGTGCAATACACAGCCCCAATGTTAGCTTTAAGAGTCATAGTTAAGGCATACATAACATAATTTACCTTAGAGTACACATGCAGTATGAACAGTTAATTTCAGGATATATAAGGATCCTATTCCTCAGGCTGTAGAGGACTGAGCGATGTAAAACCTTTTTGCTCAGGGTGTCTACACAACAGAAAACTCCTGAGTCACACAGCTCATTTTCTTTTGCATCTCCACAACCTAAATAAAGTCTGCACTTAATTCTAGGAGCTCTGGCCCACCAGGTCACTGCAGAGCTGTGCAATGGGTAAGAGATGCTTGTTTAATCTGACATGAGCATGCAAGCTGTGACCTCCCTCCAGGATCACTCCTCCCTTGGCTGCTTGCAATCTTTGGAGGGGAATTAAAAAGCCAGACTTCTTGCAGGTTTAAGCAACCTAAGCCTTCATGACTGAAAAAACTCTACAATTCTCATTCCTTGCCAAAAAAAAAACACCCATATCAGTTCATCAGAAAGAAAAATCCAGACCCAATGAATTAAGAATTCAGAGCCCATCACACTCATGTCACAGATTTAATCTGTGAAAATCAATTTTCTACGTGAATAAGGATAATTTTGTGCCAGCTTCCATTTACTTGACAAGTGATTTGCTGTATAAAAACAGGATTTGCATGGGGACTTGTCAGCCAGCCTTCTCCATAGAGCTCTTTCCAACTAGTACAGCAGCAGCTATTGTACAAGGCTGTTTCTTGGCCTGAGGATGACGGAGCTGCTGCAAGATGAAGTGTGATTCCACAGTGCATAGAAAGCTTCTTGGATATTCCATAGAGAGGAACATCCCTGAATACATTCAATAAATGTGAGCGTATGGCAGTGGTTAGAAGGCATGGTAGGGATGGGGTGGGGTTGCTTTTCATGATCTTAGATGTATTTTCCAACCTTACATCCATAACTCTACCCTACAACATCTGTCTCATTTCAGCTAAACCTTACCCCTGCATTCTGCCATGCACAACCTGTTCAGAAGGATGCTAATATCTGTACTCTGGTGTAGTCACCACTCAGTTATAACAGTAACATAAGGATTTTAATCCCAACTTCCAGAAACAAAACACCCCACCATTGCCACTAACACATGCAATAGCAATGAAGGCTTCTTCACATTCAAGCTGGAACCCGATTTCCAGAGCCTGCTGCACAGACTAAGTGATGACTCAGTGAGAGGAAGCTGCCAAAACCAATCTGGGTCCTGCACTGTTGTTTACATCCTATAAACAGGAGCGTAAACTGTGTGTGAAGATGGAAATAGAAACCACTGTGCGTCATGGCACCATGCACTGCTGCCAAAGAGCAACTCAGCACTGAGTAACACATACTGAAGGAATCAGACTATTGCTTGCATTTGTATTGTCTGATAGCACCTGGGATTTACAAAGTACTTTGAAAGCATTAATTAATCCTCCAAATAGCCCCGCACAGTCAGCATATAGGAGTTTAGTGTTGCAGCCTCACTTTTTACCACCTGGAAGGCTGCAGCTTTACATGATCTTCCCAAAGTCGCAGCTGTCAAAAGCTAAATAGGAAGTTGTAAGAACTCAGGTTTCACAGAATCACAGGGGTTGGAAGGGACCTCTAGAGATCAAGTCAGTGCTCACAAGGCAGTTTCCTCACTTTCCATACACAGCCTCAAATTCTCAGTGTCCCTAGGCTTGCAGGAAGCAGTCTATTCCCAAAGCTTAACATCTGCTAAAAACAAGGAGGCTGCTGTTTGCTTTCTGAGTTTGATTTAGAGCTATTGCCATCACCCTCCAAGAAAAACCTTTGCTTTGCAAGAAAGAAATGCAGAGTTGGGTGTTCATACAGTGCTGCGTTCACCTGCAGGCACAGTCAGGAGTGTGCTGTGGTGGTAAGGTCAGGTCTTTGGAGAAATGCTGACCCACACAGTGATACAACCTTTCAAAACCATCAGTGAAATGCCCAACAAGCTGCCTAAGGGGTAATTCTGCCATTATAAGGGGGTAATTTTCTGCAATATCAACTTTCAGATGGAGTATTAATGGCATTCCTTCATCAGGAAGAAAAAAACAGTGCCCAAGAAATCCCATAATCAAGGGATCCATAAACAGAGATGTTGAACTGTACCCATACCAGAGCTAATTGTCAGTGCTTCACTGAAATGAGGCAACAGCAGAATTGCTCCCATCTCATACCTATAACAAATAGACTGAGTATGTACCCTATAAATCTTAAGGTCTGTCATTAACAAAGCGCCTGCTGCAAAACAGGGCACATACATCTCAGGCTGCCCCAGCTCAGAGACAAAGCATCCTCTGCCTAAACCCAACACCTTCAGCCTCTTTATTAATGTCTCAAAACAGCATAATGGATGGGAATCCTTCCACAGCAGGTAGTGGAAAGCAGCAGGCAGCTTTATTTCAAAGAATCCATCTTTCTCAACTGTATATGCATGGCAGAGCTCAAGATGTTTGTGCTGCTCATAGGTTATGGTTCACCCTCCATTCCCTTTTTAAGGCAGGATTTCTAACACAAAAATAATCACGTTGGTCAGGACAAAAATTATATTTTCTTGATATCATAATTCAGAACTGTGGCTGAAATTTGCTCTGAAGAATACACAAGTATTTTAACTTAAAAACTAGGTTCTAAATAAGCAAGAAACCCTTTACTGTCTACGGTAAACGCCTATTTGAGGTACTCAAAGGGAGAGAGGATTTCAAGGCAATCTTGTCCTTCAAACATAGGAAAATACAATGTGACCTCAAGCATGCACTCTTATGTTAACCTCAGTATCTGCTTTATTTTGAGAGAAGCTGACTCTGCAGAAACCTTTGTTGGAACATTCCCGGAGGGTATTGTAGATTACAACAGGGACGGCTGAAACGTCCTGCTGCCAAGAGAAGCAATTAAGGAAAACTAACAGAAAAAGGGAAGAAAAGCAGCGTCAAGAAACTTCACGTCAAGGTTAAAAATAACAGATGGATTAAGTGGAACCACACTCTGATTACTTCATCTGGAGAATTTATGGGACTCGATTTCACAGCACAGAGTGATAGATGAAGAATTACACAGATAAACACAGCAGGCTTGTTTTCCCCCATAACATTTGTTTTGTTTTAAGCATCAATCAAAGGCACGCGGGCACAGCTGACAAATGGAGATGTTTCTTAACATTCCTATTTAGGAGACCCACTTAATCGGCAGCAATTTTGCTGCAAGGCTTTCTTAAAAAGCCTTATTATTAATAATATTAATAATTATTATTATTAAAAAGCCACATTGCTTACAACAAGAAAGCAACCTGTAGTGTTTGAACTGTCTGGATTGCTTTGCCTGCTTAGTTTAATTTAAAGCTTCTGAACACAGCGTAGCATCTTAGCTTGGATTCATCTTTTAACTAAGGAGCATCTTATCTCACCCAGATGTACATAACCTACACCCATCAACAAGGCAGAGGTACAGCAAGTCACTAAGTGATGGCATCAGCATTAGTCTCCAGCACTGAAAGCTGGTACAACAAACTATGTCACGTTTGCAGAGCCTGACCTTCTTCAGCTACTTACTAAGATACATCAAATAGCATCTTCACCTCCCAGAAGGGAAAGGGCAGTAAGAAACCTGCTGATGCCAAACCATGCATTAACATAAAGCAGTCTGCATTGTAGGTATAGGAAGACTGTTCAATGCAAATTAATTCTGAATAATACATCAAATCATAGATTTCCCTGCTTGTTCTTTTGTCTGCATTGCAGCTGAATCCTTGCTACAACTCATTACACTGCTGCCTGCAACTCAAGCTGCTTATTTGATTGTAAGTATTCTTAATGGGATTTAGAAGCAGTTTAATGAGGTTAACAGTGATCAAGTATTAATTCTGAAAAACACACAAAAATTTAAGATTCATGAAACCAGCTGTACATGGAACATGTACATGAAACCACCTGCTGCAAAATACAGGAGTTATACATGAGTGTATTCATTAAGTCTTTGGACATTGACTCTACCTAAATATTTCAACCTCTTTTATATGTGCATCACGTTGACATCACTATTAACCACTTGCACTAGCACCATGCCCAGAGGCAACCCAAAAAGATGCCACGGACACCATAAAGAGCCATCTGCATGCTGGCATTTGTAACCCTCAGATATTGGAGATCCTGTTTCTCTGCCTCTTGCAAAGACTTCAGGGCTCACAGCTGCCCTTTGACTTCTGATTTTTCAGATGGATGTTTACTGTCAGACACACTAATGGTCTGTGCTGGGGTCAAACCACTACAGCTCTTCCTGTCAAGCTGGTTACAAGTTTCCTCGCCATCACTTTGGCCGAGTGTAGGAGCAGCTGAGTGTCATTAAATCAACATGTCATTGATCCTCTGGGTGGTTTTTATCTTTTTCCTCTTGATACCTGACAGAACAGGCTGTTGTGGACATCATCAGCAAAAATAATACATGTATTATCAAAGACCAGCTCACAGAACGAGGGTGAGCATGGACTGGATCTACCACAGTTAACCCTAGATTTTCAGACCTTGCATTTGTACTTCTATGCACTTTGGCCCAGCACTAATTATGCGGATTATATCACTTAACATCCAAACTTATTCATAAATATAATGGTTAAATAAATGTTAGAACATACACTAATGCTGTCATATTCTACTATAAAAGGCATTCCTGTAAAATAAGAGAACATCACCTGAAAGGCATATTAAGAAACTTGGAAAATCTTTGCCATTGCACAACTCAGGTTCTCCAAATCAATAGGAGCCAGAGTAACAAACTTCATTTATTGAGCTAGAACTACCTGAAGTTATTAAACACCTCAGTCCATGAATGACAAAGCCAGCAAGGTCAAAACTGCCTACAAACCTAATGAATTGTCCTCCCTGGCACATGAATTTTTAATCCTGAAACCAAATTAATGTGAGAATAGCCCCAATGATGACATCTGCTCCAAGCTCCTAGAAACTACTGTGCCATTTGCAAGAAACTAAACAGTGACACTTTGCTACTACGCCTGCACAGAGATGTTTATACATTGGAACTGCAATTTAGACTGGCAGGAAGCTGAAACCAAATGTTGCAACACATTACTAGGACATCACTCAGCTCTGTCCTACTTTTGGGTACTCCTGACAAGCTCTTGAAGGTTGCAGGGATCTGTGTTAGACAGAAGGTCTGGCCTTATGCATGAGAAGAGATGAATAATAATCACTGGCACTGTGGCAAGATAAAGTCTCAGCTGCAGGAACAAAATCATTGCATATTGCAACACTGTCAAATACATTGTTATTCCATAGAAGTTCTCTCTCTTGTAAGCAATCTGGCAGTTTGTTAAAGTTGCCTTGCAAAGCTGAGTTAACATGTTCAAGGCAATCAAGTACCACTCCCTCTTTAATTCTCTCATATAGTTGCATTTAAAATCAGTGTATCTGCTAACTAAATATCGACCTCCAAGTCTGTATCAGTGAATGCAGGGGTATTTCACAAGCCAAGATATGGTTTTAGCTAGTATGGGCTATAAGTACACCTCCATTACAGTGCTAAGCAGAAAGCATCAAGTTATAACAGAGTTACAGTGGGTATCAGAAACAATCATACACTGGAGAAATTACACACAGTAAGTTTCCCTTTCCAAAGCAAACTCAGCTGTCTCTGGCATTGCATTGTGCTGTGCAGATAATAGACCCTTTGTCAGCAGCAGAGCAGAAACAACAATCATCCCTGTTAGAAAGGAAAATGAAGACTGAACCTCAGAGAAGAACTGAGCTATTGGGATAAATAGATGCAATCCCCTTCTAAGGGTAAAAGTACATGGGAAAGAGTGGAATAGATGAGCTTTCTTTGCAGAGATGAGTAACATTGTGAAGATGTAGATAAGTTAGATGACTTCCCATAGCATTTCTAGCTAAGAGTTGGTGAATAACAGAACAAAAAGTCTCAACATTAACATTTAAGCTGAGTGAGTTTTGTGGCAGTTCTCTGTGACAAACCATGACACTGAAACTTGAAGGTGAATCAGCTACAACATCAGCTCCATTCAAGGTAATTGGCCTGCAGCCTTTACAGTTTTGTTTCAGAGAGGGTAGCAATATTCAAGGCAAAGATATCCATGGATTAATGCTCTCCTTCTGCAGCTGATTTTAGTAAGCAGTAAATACATCAGGGATATTTATAAAACACATTACAAAGGCTTAGTGTATTTACACAGTAAACTACAGCTTATGATGAAACCACTCCATCCAACACTGAAAGGAAATGTTAGAACTAAAGTTGTTCAGTAGCAATGCTGAAAAACCAAGTCAGGGCCAGAAATGAAAGCAAGCTACATTCCTAGCTGAAACGACAGAATAAATGCATTTATTCTGTATTTAGATCTGCAATTCATTCTGTTTTCTTTCCATTTTAATATCTCCTTGATCACATTGAGGGCCAATTCCCATTCTCACTCACACCAGCAGTTGCCCTTTGCATGACTTCAAGAAAGATCAGCTCATAGTTCTGAATTACTTTCCTGCCATAAAACACTGTGATGAGTTCAAGCTTTTCTTTCCAGTTCTTGATGATGTTTGGATTGCATTACAAGTATTTAACTCAAACAGTCCTCAATTATATTTGAGATTTCCTGGAAGTTCTGAGGTAACCACCATATAAAATCGTTTTTCTTCTTGTCTTGTTGGATTTCTAACTTGCTCACGTTTAATAACAGGACAACAGTCCATTAGCAATGAAGCTAAAATGACTGCCATTAGTTATTTATTGATTTGCTATAGTGAGAAGCAGGGGATGAGAAATAGACTTTTTGTTTTCCACTGGCCCATAAAATTACACTAATAATCTGAAACAACATTGCTTTAAGCTTTTACCCATGTTCCTCAGTTATTCTCAAGCAGAGAATCTTCCCCATCTCATTTTGTCAATGAGCAGTTTAAAGGAAGCTGTATCCATTAGTTACCCACTTAACATCTGCCAATGCTAAGTACATGCATGAATATACACAGCTTGAAGTGGCCAGAGAAATCATTCCTGCTATCAAAGGCAACGCAGGGCACAAGAGAACAAATAACTAAAGTGACCTACTCCTAATGAATCAGGTTTTTCATTCCTACCAGCAGAACCTTTCACTTTATTAATTATAATATCATATTCTAATAAAACTAAAATCAATCACTACTTGGATTTAGATGCCAGTTCAAATCTACACCACAAGGCAAATAAAAACCTCCTTCACCCACTTACCTGTATTGTTTCAAGATCCTAAGATAGCAGCTGACATGTTTTGTCACCCAAGCTGCCAAATTAAATTTAACCATTGCTATTTTTCACCTTTTTTTTTCAGCCTAAGGGAGTTTTTACAATCACGCCCTAGTGAAAGCATTACTATTAAACATCCCTAGTACTTAGCATGCATTTTATGGGGCATGAAAGTTGCATAAAACAGTACAAGCAAAATTAATGTTGAACATGTTGATAACTTGGCTCTGAAGAACATCAAACACTTAATCATGCGATTAATAATTATACCAAGCACATCATAAGACAGCACAGCATTCCTAATATCGCCCTGAACTAAACACAGACTCCCCCCCCTCCACTCTCTGCTTTCATCTTCCAACACTTTAGGGGTGAACTCTTCCCTGCACAGTTTGTGCATCATTTATGGGCTCCTTACGCATCAATTCATTTGCAATCACTGGGGTACCCTGTCCATCATAAGCTTTTTTCAGCAGTAGTTCCTTCCCTGTTTCAATTATAGGGATGTAGAATGGCTGGGGTGGAAGGGAACTCCAAGATCACCTAATTCCAACCATTAGGTCAGAGTTAAAGCTTTGCTCAATGAGACAAACCAAGGAGCTGGATGTGTTAGTATTGGACTTTTGAGCACATCAGCTGCCCTGCACACACTCAGATGTACAACAGCACATCCTCATCCAATTAAACCAACTTCATTAACTGCAGTAGCTCAGTGGTTTTTACAAAGTATCTTGCATCACAAACTACCCAGACTTCCCTTATCTCCATAAGGACCAGCAGAAGACCCTATTTGAAAATGCATAGCTGCAAAAAGTAGCAGGTCACATCCTAATGCAGTCATCAGAGATTAAGTGTTCATTCAGTACATTATTACAATGCTCCTAAGATAAACTTGCTCAGGTCACAAAGGAATTCAACACATTCCTGGGTATTTTCCAACTTTATCAGGAAAAAAGAAAAAGTCAAGACTTCATCTTATTCAAAGGCAAACCCCAGCTGAAGTTTTAAGATGTTATCACCATTTACTTCCTTAATGAGGCAATACTTTGGAAAGAACACCCAGTTCCAGGCATCCTCACTTTCTCTGCAAGTGACTTCCATCGATCCCTGCAGCAAAAGCTGAATGTCAGCACTCAGCAGAATGCATCCTCCAGCCCACTGACTTGCTGCTGGAGATGGGCTTCCATGGGCTTGGCTCTCCACCACCCTGCATTGGTAAAATTGAGTCATGCCAGCCAAGCCCAACTAATGGGAGAGCAGCTAGGCCTATGACGATTAAGAAAGATATGAAAGTCAGCCAGCAAGGAGAAAAGTTATAAAGCTCAGCTAATCCATTATCAGCCAATGAATATTAGCTATAGGACAGTGGTTTTTGCCAACTCATTCTACAGATCATCTCCAACATTTCATAACAGATGTAGCATTGTTACTCAGAGAAAAAGTATGAATTCTAGCAGGCATTTAGCCTTGATGAATTGCAACTACATCCCTTTACATACCTTTATTTGTCCTGCCACATAAGGTTTCTTTTTGATCCAATTTTGACTAGATTGAAATTAATCTATCAGATCGCAATCTAAAAGATATCATTAAAACAATGACTGTGTGCATGAATCATGTTCAAGGATCCAGATCCTTAAAATCTTGTTATTTTATTAAGCTCTAATAATTGCTAAACCATGAATACTAAAATATATCTCAGCATCCATGGAACTACTTCCCCATCAATTCCTAAACTTTGCTTCAAACTTTTAAATGGATAATATATCAAGATGAATAAGGCTCACACTGCCATGCCTTCAACATGACATTCAAAGCTATTGAGACAGCAGTGCTGTTTTAAGATGATTTGATATTGCCCTTGAATCCACAACGCAGAGGCCAAGCTTGACATCAGCTATTTCAGCAGAGCACACTTGTAACAAGTGCTGCAGTGATGAAATCAAAGCGCAGTGTAAACACTAATTAAAGTCACTTCCAAAACAATCAGCCAAGTTGAGACTGTTGGGGCTTTGCTTATGCCTTGAACAAAAGCAGCAAGCCCTGGACTCTACCCCTATGCTATGTTGCATTTACCTTTAACCTCTTTATCTGCTCAGTCCTGCAGTTCTCTGGGGGCACAGACTCTGTTTGCACAGTTGTGAGCACAGCTGGGGTTTTACTGCTCGAGATTTTGATCCACAATGAATTATTCTCACCTCTAAAAATGCAAATAAATCGCATGCTCAAAGTCATTCTGCTTGCAATGTGGAGTTGCAGGAAAATACATAAAAAGCACTTTTGAATGACTGAAGCAACAGCAGCCACAGCTGGATGCTGTCATTTAGCACTATTTCCTTTGTCTGCCTGCAGAGCATTAGCACAGTCTATTGGGAATATGGAAGAGATAACCACATTACCTCAACTGGGCACACCTCCCAGACTTATATATCAGTCCTCAGGGTCTGGGACATCATACTGTCCTTTGGATCGTAACCCAGCACATCCCAACCACCTCCTGCATTGCTTGCCATTCTAAGTGACATTCCATGATCACTGTTCATTTCTTTGCCAGAGAGAAGAGTATCACAGACTTCAAGCTCCATTTTTAACATCAAACTGCTCTAGTTCCTATTCAACAGTTCGCTAAGAAAAACCAGTTAAACGACTGGGAGCTGGAGTACAATGTGGGAAGACAACACTAAGCTCATAAACAATTTGGGGTTCCTTTGGTGTATTTTCTATCTTTAAGCTTCGTGGTTCTTCTGCTTTGCAATGAGTGGGGTTGGAATCATTGAATGGTGTGGAATGGAACTAGAGAATTGTTGAAGTCCAGCTCCACAGCAGTTCTGGGTTTAAGTGCTCTGAGTTCTAATTCCTCCTGGTCACTGATGTGATTTCATAGCTGGTCATTTGTATCTTTGTCACATCCAGAAATAAAAATAAATGCAATGTACCACAGTTATTAAGTGGAGAAACTAAGGAGTATTTCTAGAACAGGAAGGTTATAGGTTTTAGGGGGACTTTTGCTCTTGAACTCCATCCATGCAGCTTTCCGGCTTTCTATGCCACTATACTTCATAACTTAGAATTATGCCCCAATTTGTTCTCTAAATGTCATTTTTACCGCATTCAAGCATTGGAAGGTGTTCAATTCAGGAAAATAATAAAAGAAATTACTCCGTTATCTCCAGCAGAAGACAAAGCCTGCACTGAGCCCTTGGAAACAGACTGCTACACCCAGTGGAAGCTAATAGGGCTCTGCAGGGAACAAAGTACCCTCTGGCCAGCAGTCCAAGCGTGCCACCACTCCAGTGATGAAAAAGCATTATGTCCAGTAGTGGCCTTTGGTTAAGAAAAAGCCATCCCATCTATCTTTGATTCATTATTTATCCCACTATCAGCAGAGCAGCTTAAATCTGGCTCTGCTAATCTATATGTATCAGCAGGAAGGGATGCAATTACTACTAGATAATTGATAATAGAGATAAGACAGATAATGCCAATCCCATATCACAGGCTGAAGTGAAGTCTGTATGTGAGCTGGCTCATTAAGCCTCAACCTCATTCCATTTTTGGATGATCTGCAGTGGAAGTACAGTGCAAACTCCTATCCCATCTAGAACATAGACATCCTTAAGGTTCCCCTCACTTCAAATCAAGCTGCTAGTGAATGCTTCTGTTCACACCTGCTTTATTAACATCCTTCTATTAGAGATAAGTTTTGTCCCAAAGTAGTAAATTAAGTTTAATTCCATTGAATTACCCTGAAGTGTAACTGAGCTCAAAATCAGGAAACTTGAGTCTGGTTTTATCCTAGCGGAATTATTCCTATTTCCTAAGGTCAGTATAATTAGAGTGTTATAAAAATAGCACAAGGATGGAAGAGACAGAGCCTAGGGTTGTAAAAAGTGCAGGAAATTGAAGAATTCAGAACTAGATCTTATATATAGACATGGGTTGGGGGGATGGGTTACACAGGCACTGCTTGCTTGACAGCAAACACAGCAGAGGGGTTTTTTACATAGGATTTGCCAGTCTGGGACAAATTCATTTGTAGAAGCAGATGCAGCAGCTCAGCAAAGGCAGCAGAGCACATCTCATCAGACAGCAGTGCAACCGAGCTGAGGCTGGCCATCAGTTCTGCTGTGAGAGCTCTTACTATCAAATAACAGTTCCATTTTCCCTCTTTGCACCATCATCAGCTTTCAGCTTCCCTCCTTCCACATCACTCTGCCACATTTCTATTCCCAGTTAATACTGCATTAGCAAGTACACAGCTCTGGATTGTGTATACTCTACACACACAAGCTACTGGAGGTGCTTCTGATGCAGAGAAGGGCATTTTGACAAGAGCATCTACAGAAGCAGCTTAACATTTCTTAGAGTTGCCATTTGAGGATAATTTTCTCTCAGTGCAAAAAGCAGAGGGAGGCTAAGAAAAACAACTGCAGCACTGTTGTTTGTGGGCACAATCTGCAGGCTGATGTCAGATCTGCTCATGCTGACCTAGATGTCCCCATGGACTTCCTAATTCATGCTGCAGATACTGCAGAGATATGGGTGGGGTTTTCTATATGGGGGGGGGGGGGAAATCTTCTGTTGAAGGAAGAGATTTAAAGATATAACCACATTGCTCAGCCCGAGAGCTCCTGAGTCTTCTGTGTCTCAGGAAAAGTGACTTAAATCAGATCTGTCTTATGCAGATTCATCTTTAAATTAATTCCATACGTGTATCTATGCCTCATTTCTGCAAACTAGGACCAAATCCTGCACAGAGTTCTTTCATATTGAATATTTCCACTTGTTGGGGTTCTGTTTGTTTAAAACAGATAGGAGTTATAGAAACACTGTGTGTAGGAGCACAGACCCCCCAAAATTAAGAGAATTAATAATATTTAGTTTTGCTTCCGTGATCAGCTCAAATCTCTGTGCTCTGTAATATGGAAATGAATGGAGCACTCAGCCTGGGGTCCAATGTTTCATTCCCATTTATAAACATCCTTCTGCCACCTCACCTGGATTCTCAGTGGTCCCACCTATACAGTACATCTGACTCCTCAAATCTAAGACCACATCAAACCAAACCTATTGGCCTTCTGCACTTGGCACATGGAGTGAAATGGAAGCAGTCAGTGTACTACAAGCAGGCTTAACATAGAATTTGCCAACACAAAGACCCATGGCTTTCAAAAGGCACTGAAGGAAGTTCTCACAGCCCTCTATGGACACTCAACTGCCCAGCACAAAGGCACTGACAACAAGCAGGTAAAAAGAGTTTGCACCTTCTTAAGCAAGCACCCATTTCTTATTACTCCCTGGGCTGGTGTTCCAGTTCAGGCTGTGCAAACCCTGTTACTTTCCCACCAGCATCACACCCCACTGAGCCAGCACTGATTTGCACCAATGCAGAACCACAGCGTTGGGTACTGAGCTCGTTTCACCAAACAGAACAGCACGTTTGCTGACACTCAGGACCAATGAGAAACCCATGAGAGTTTCTTGGCAGGGCTACCCACATCCTTAATAACTGTGCAGCGCTAATTATAATAACTAATGGTCTGACTTTGTGCACCAAGTAAATTCTACCATTGCTTTGTTTCTGCTGCATACAAATCTATTTTGCATTGTTTTTTTGGAAACAAAGCACAAGCAGAGAAAGAAATTCAGAATAACAGAGTAATAACAGAGTAAACACCAGAAAACACTCCTTCACAGCAACAAGTAAATACAAAGCAATGCAGGAGCACTGTTGTAAAGTATAGCCTATTGTCACGGGGCCTTTGTTTCACTATAGAAGTGATTTGGCCAATCACTCATTTAGCATGTGGGGAAAATAACTGGGTAGATTGAGGGGAAAAAAAACTATGCTCACATTTCCCACCCCCAAAGTGCAGCTGAGACTTCTTAGAAAGACTTTGCATTTATTTTTAAGAGCTGAAATGTTTCAATCATCCCCACATTCGAAGCTGATCTTGCACAGTGCTGGGTTTCACTAACCTCACTGGAAGCACCAACATCTCCTAAAGCAGCCAATGCAACACAACCAGCTTCCTCCCATCCTCGTGCTTCCCACCCTAGATTGCTTTATCTGGTCCTAGACTTCAGGTACATAAAAAATTTAAGACTCCTCTTGGCGGATGTATCATCCCTTCTGTTGGCCAATAATGTAAAAGCTACAAAGCAAGAGACTGCAATGCATTAGACCAAGGCTGGTCATAGAACAAATTAATTATGAATGACCTCAAACATCCCTTTACACTCCAGACAGAGCAAGTACCAGATCTCAAGGACACAGCTGAGGACCACTGCTGAGTCTCTGGGAGTTTTTACAATGATCTCAGAGGGAGAGAGAAAGGATGAAAGCTAATGTAATGAGGAAGGTGACTTCCACAAGTAGTAGAGCTGGGAACAAACACAGGGCTCCCTTCTAAGGTCAGTGTTCTAGTCATCAGGTTATACTGCCTATAGTTTATTTGCTTGCACACCCTACTAAGCAGAATGGCATGGGGTCTGAGAATGGCTATATTTCTTTACAATAAGAACATCTTATGAATAGGTACCCTATAGAAATGCACATGACTGACTACCTCCATCAGTCTCGCCACAAAGGAAAATAGGGTTCAAGATCACCTAACTGGGAATCTTTCCATGTGCTACCTCTTGGTTTTGGCAGCTCTCATCCAGAAGAGCGTTACATCACCTGGCTGGATCCTTCCAGCCATCAGCATGGGAACAAGCACCCCATAGATCTGAGAGCCTGCAATACCTCTTAATAGCGCCTCTGAATATGCAGCCTGTTCCCTCAGACTAAAATTAATAGCCTTATTGGCAGGATGACTCAGGGAGCTGTAGTTAGGCATGTCTCGTCTCCCTGCATTTGCAATGAGATTTCCCTGATTTATTTTATCTGCAGTAATTAAGGCAGCCTTTTCTCCACCACCACTACACTGTAAAGACTTAAAAATAACACCAGGAGCAGCGATAGGCTAGACGAACAAGTCAGCAAAAAAATCATGCCAGCTTCTGCTGCTTCAGAGCCCTCCTTGACTGCACAACAAAGTAGAGCCCATGGCACGGGGGTGAAGAGCCCAACCAGGACCCAACCCCATGAATGGAAGTGGCCCCAGCCATCAGCAGCTGGAGCTGTTTCAGTGCCATGCACTACTGCAGACTGAGCCCTCCATGCACTGTGGAATTGCACACACACTCTGTTTTGTCCTTGATGAGGAAGGGACACTCCCTCTGATGCAGTTTGATGCTGCAAAGCCGGAGTTGCTGCAGCAGCTGCCACTGATTTGCTCTGAACTTCAGACATAGCCCTGTTTGGAATAGGGAACACAGCACCAGCCATAGAGTACTGCAGCTCTGCTGTGTTCTACATCACACCTAACCCCCTGCAGCGATCTTAACCTTTAGCATAAGATTTCTTTGCTGCAGAGCCATATGCAATTCAGTGACAGGCTCATAGCCCTAAGGGTAAAAATTAGAGATGGATTTTATACAGCTGTCAAGGTTTCCTCAAAGCTTTGACAGAGCTCTGCAGGGCTGGATCTTACCAGAGCGAACAGGAGCATTTGTAGTTATTGCACCTTAGAGATTGCTTGGGGATTTGTTTCTCTGAACTTTTTCCTTCTATTAGTCCCCTGATTTCTGCTGCTTTCCTTCCTCTAACACAGCCCTGTTTCATGCACTTAACAACTCAGCTAATTATGAGAAAGAATCACAGTGCAATCTCATGCTAATGAAGGATTTTGTAATCTTCTGGAACTTTTTATACCCTAATACACAACAAAACAGCAAAAACAAGCCACGTTCCTGGATATGTACAAACTGAAACAAACACTTGCTGTTAGTCAGACTGTAATAAAAGCATAACCACACCAGGACCTAAGCAGTAAGTACAAAGCAAAGCACCATAGACTCACAGATAACACTGTCTCCTGCTCTTTGCTCTGATGTTCATGTACAGGAATAAACTACATTCAATCCCAAGGGAAACCAGCACTTAGAGCTTTTGCTTTAATTTTCATACTGACTTCAGATAGATCCAAGGAGTCTCAAGGAAAGAAACAGTGATTTTTATTATCAGCTCCTCTGCTCTATAGTACAGACTTCAATGTGCTGCCACTCACACCAAAGCAATGTGCCATGGTTGTAACTCAGCTCCCATTTACTCCCTCCCTACACAACTGTGACCCCTAACAGCTTTGTGGCTCACCATGTCAGAAGATGCACATCCCATTCATGTGATGGATACAAGCAAAAGCCTGCACTCAGCAAATCAAAGGAAGAAAAAACACCTTCACACCATTTTGGCTCATACTGACTCAGCAGCCAAGCACTTTTTGCTCCATTTATTGCACATAGCACTGAAGTGCAAATTTAAACAGCGTATTAGCTATATGGGCCATCAGTTCCCTTGCTTCAAGGCAGAGCTGCCAGGAAGGAAATGCCCACCTTAATCAAATTACATACAAAATAACATTCAGCGCCTGATGGGCTGTTTGTCTGAACAAGAGAAGCAACAAATCAGATGCACAAGTGGGGTTTCACCAAGGATTCATCATCCTTGTGTGTCCTAATGGTTATTTATCTATGCACAGAGCCACACTGGAATTGAAAACCCATGCTTTTATTCCAGATGTTCATTTGCACCTACACAGGGAACAAATGTAGGAATTGGATCCTAAATAGCTGAGTTAAATTATTTCAATAAGAGCATTCATAACAGAGAGATGCATTGCATTTCATTAGTCATCAACTAAATACAGATTAAAGTATGACAAACCACACTAAGCTCCGCATGCCATCAAGCTGCTACAGGATTATTACCCATTCATTACAGCAATTAGCTTGATACAGTAACTCAATATCAGTTTGTGCATCACAATTATGGAAGATAAGAGCCTGGTTGTTTTTATCTTTCCTCTTTGCTTTTGCTCTACAGGTGGCACGTTAATTTATAGATCAAGAAAACATACCATGATGCAAGAAAGCATTCTGGTCAGGAAACTTAAAGCATTGTCCTCAAAGACAGGGAAGCCCTTGAGAAACCTAAATGCAGATACAACACTGTTCACTTGTAGATTCTGTGGCAAAGCCAATAGGACCAACCCACAGGAGATGCCAACCTGCTTGCTGCAGGCCACGTATCCAGCAAAACAACTCAAACCTGGCTCAATTCTGGTTTGCTGCTTCCCATCACTAAGCAGCAATCTGCTGGTGTAAGCTGATCAACGTCCCTCATGTTCAGAGGACTGACGCCAGCCAAGGAAATGCTCCTCTATATTTAGCCATGAGATGTAAGAGCATAGGCAGGGAGATGGGAGATTTACACTCAGCCATCAGCAAAGCATCATACAATTTTCATAGCATCGATCCAAGCCCGAGTCCCCTTTAGCACCCCTTCCCCTGAGCTTATAAATTCTTCCAGGTTTCTCATTGTTTTTAATTTATACGCTGCAAAAAGCACAGATGTTTCCCACGAAAACCACATCACATGAATTAACATTTCCTGAGATCACTAATGATGAAGCAAAGCATTGCCCAAACTCAAGGGAACAACAGCCCCAAGTCTGATTTCAAATTCCCATTACAACCCCTTCAATTAGTTTCCTAGAATCTTTTTCTTCCTCCCAATACACAATAGCAGGAGTTAGCCCACTTACTAAGAAGTATTTCACTGCAGCTTATTCAACTCTGAAACCTGCATTGGCTGCATTAATCTATGTGATGTGTTGAACTAACCCATTGAAAAGTAAAGCAGACACTGGAATATCCAATGGCGCTCACTAAGAAATTATGGGGCCAAGTCTCATGTGATCCCTCATAGGGATACCTTAATGATAAGAAAAGGTTTTGGGTTACCCTGCATTATTCTTAAGGCTTAGGGCCAATGAGTAACCCAAATGTACCTGTGTGTAATTCACAGTGATATTTAAGAGTTAAGCACCAGACATAAGCAAATGGTTTGCATTAAATAAAGTAGACATGATCCTAAGAATGTGCCAGTGTTAATTGGCATAGCTACATTGACTTTAGTGGGACAATGTCAATTAGCTGTAGTTGATGGTCTGAAACCCACACGCTGAGATCCAAGCAGATGAAAAATAGAAATGTAGGTTGTCTGCTGTGCAATTGGAAATGCACCTCTTGGATTAAGGCTGCAGACATGGAGAAATGGAGGTTCATGGGATGGTGACATTCAAATCCCTACAAGGTGAGATTTGTGCCTCCAATTTAAGCTCATGTATTTGAAAAACGCCCTTGTTTATATCTGAAACTAACATAAGTCATGGGATAAAAATATCCACAGCACTTTTCTCCCCCCACAGCCAAATGAAATTAAACCCAAAAGTCATTTATTTACAGCATATGCTTATCTGTAATATCTATTTATTATAACAATTACACCGGGGATTACAGTGCAACAAATCTTGTGCATTATTAAAGCCTACAGGTCTGTAATTTCCCTAAGTAAACACCGTACCAATGCCTTTTGCAGGAAAATTCATTTGAGATGTCATTGCACAATGAAAGAAACATTTTGCATGGGGATCTTTGGCAAAAGGTAATGAGGGGTGGGGGACAAAACACAGGAGAAAGATCTTGGGTTGTGTAGGGTGTAACATCACAGCTTCCATTGAAAGAGAGTAAATCTTTATCTATCTGGAAATAGACACTATACAGACTGGTTAGATGCTGTAAATTCACCCTTAATCATTCTGCCCATTGGGGGTTATGCAGCAATGGGTTTTGATGGGTTGATGTGAGATCATCTCAGAGAGGCCACTAAAAGCTACTAAACATTCCTCAAACACAAAATCCTCACCCCAAATCCTCAGCCAATGGGTAAATTCTTATTTTGTGGGACAAGAGAAATAACTTAGTTCTATGAAAAACATGGAAATTCCTTGAGATTACTCTGAAAAAACTGTGGTATAATAGTTTTCATTCTAGGCAAACTGAAAGCAGAAGAAAAATACAAACTTACACATGCACCAGTACTTAATATTTGCTTCTGTTTCACATTATATATCCAATGTGATCCTGGACTAGGAAGGCATGTGAAGCGTGACTGGTTACAAGTTCTAATGGATTTTCTTATCCATTCACCTTCTAAGTGAAGTAGATTGTTATATATTACCCTGGCCAACATCTCTCCATCTATTTTGCCTCTCTTCTGAGGGATATGCAAATCAGTTCATCCAATTAATTAAAAAATGGAAAAACAACCACACAACTAAAGAGGAAAATCCAGCATTGCTTTGTCTTTCAACACTATCTTAAGTCTTTATTTCATATGACCTAAAGGCCACCACTTTGCTGTGACTTGTTCCTATACATTACTGCAGCCATCATCCAGTAAGAACTCCTACAACAGCGCATTTGAACCAAGCCCTTCATTGCCTTTTGCTTCAGAGCATCTCCAGGAATCTACAACCAATTCCCTAATGTAACTGCCTGCTGCATTTTAGCAGTAAATTTGATTGATTGCATTTGCTTCCAGCTCTCAGATGTGATAAAGAGACGTAGAAAAAGCATAACTAAATATTTATCATTCATTCCCTACACGTGCACAGAGCCATGAAGGTTTTTAAATACAGGAAAAATCAACATCTCAAATTAAGATTCACAACTTATGCAAAGCTTCACATCTGACCATATGAAGAAAGCCACGATTACTTCTTGAAACAGAGAGGAAGAGGAGGAAGGTCCATTTCTTATACACAGCAACTGCTGTCAGATAACAGGAGTTTCCAAACATGGCATCCTCCAATCCTATATCTATACCCATCCCTGGCTACTGTTAGAACTTGTGAGTCCATATGTAGACAAAAAGTGACAAATAGAGATACTATTTCCAAGTCAAAGTATTGTCAGAGTTTTAAACAATGGGTTTTGACAGATCTCTACAGCAGTAGTAAGCAAAAAATGACTAATTGGTTAATTTATGGCAGCACATGCAACTTTCCCTTTATGCTAATTTAATCAATGCAGAAACTTTAACTTTTTTTTTCCCCTTCCAATGATCAGATCATCAGCAAAATACCCCGGAACAGCCACCTGACACTTGCTTTATCAAAAGGAAATGGCTACAAGTAAAACAAATTATTAAATGACAAATCCTTGCGGTGCTAGATCTAAATGAGAATGATTGAAGACATGTGGGCATAGAGGGCAACAGCTAGCATGAGATAATTAGGTATTGCTGCACTCTAATCTTAAGGGAATCCATTTTTTCCTCCACTGAGTAGCAGTCTCCATTGCTGATCAAATTAGTAAATTCCATTAAATATTCCCAGCCTCCATTGAACTAGCATGAATGATACTCAAAGACAGCCCAGTTTCACCACGACAGCTAGCACTAACCAGATGAGCGCTGGCTAACCTGCTTTTCTGTGATGTCCCCATGTCATCATTTACCACCCAACCCTGATTTCCTGCATCTGCTTTCTTTCAAAAGTCATCGAGAATGACACAACCCCACCCAATTTCTTCTTCCCCCATTACAGAGACACTGGCATAGAACCAACCACACAGGGAAAGAGCAGGAGTGATTCCTTAGGATATCAACCATGACATGTCCAGTCCCCCTGTCTCTCTTATATGTACAAGAAAATTACTTTCCTCTCCAGTCAAATCAAGCAAGCTTCCTCACATCCACTGCAGGAAAAGCCTCTCGTGGAATAGCTGAGGCTACAGATTTACCCCACATAACCCACGCATGCACACAAAGTCCCTATGGCCTGGTAAGAGAATGCATTAACATATGGGATCCTCACTGGATGCCTGCAGCAGGGACACACATCCCTATCAATTATACATCCCTGGTGCTTAGCAGGCATCAAATGCAGACATTTCAAGTGTTGATGCAGAGCATCCGCACACAGATCTGCTGTCTACAGAGGACAGAAACCCACTGCAGCATTTTCTACCTGAGCAGTTTGACTCCACCTATACAAACATGCCCTGATGCTGTAAAACATAAATGTTTTACTGCATAAATGAGTCAGAGCTCTAGAAAGAGGCAGTCACGCAATGTGCCAGAGCCACTTAATCCAGACAAGCCTGATTTTACCCTAGAAAACCCTGCTTGCTTTCTAAGCGTCAAACTTTGCTTTAGCAGTGCATTTGTATACTCTCCTCTGGTTTGACTTTGTATAACCTGAGCTCTTAATTAAGCAAATCTTAAGATTATAAACCCCACTGAAATGCAGCCCTCGTTGCCATCAGACTGGGATACTTCCATTAGTGAAGGGACTATGAGTTTAGGAAAGAACTACTTGCATTCCACAGATGAGGAACTGGCACAAGAACATAATGTGGAAAAAGCTAAGGCCCAGAATGAGCCATCAAAGTCATCACTGAGTCAGCAGCAGAGCCAAGAACATAGACTTGGCAAGAAGAACCTGATCTATAAAAGGAGGAGACCTTCCAAGTTAAATTTCCATTTGTGTTATTAATAAAGAAAAAAAACCTCTTAGCAAACAACAAGAAAAATTGATTCCATCCTCCAGCAGAAGATCTAATCAAGTTACACAAGGTGACATCTCTAGAAGCCAAGCATTTGATTACAGGGATGGGTGCTTAATTAAAATGGCTGCATACTGCATCTGTAGCACTGTAGCTCAAGGGAGAAGACTGATCAAATCTGTGGTCAAAATAACCTTTGCTGACACTTTAGAAGGAGCCCAAATCCACTCCATGGTTTAAATAACATGTGATTGCATTTAACAAGCTAAGCTCTCAACTCAGTTTCCACTTATAAAGCTTTAGGATATGTTCTCTCTCAAGGCAACTTAAGTGAGCAACTGGCAGTGTTAGATATTTTGTTAGGTTTTATCCGTTGGGTTTAAAATGGGATCATTTCTCTGCGCTCTAAGCAAGTGTTTCAGCTTCCAGTGCTCCTTCTCAATGAACCATCCCTGTCCAACAGAGCATGCGGTGCCACATGTTGAATCTGGAGCATGGCCACCATGGTGCTACACCAAGAGATGCAAACCCAACCTGCATGACTGCCCTGAGGTCAGGGTCCAATGCAATATCCCAAAAAATCCATTAATCTCTATCCAGGTAGCATCATATTGGAGAAAGCATAATCAGGATCATTCAACCCAAGTGCACTCCTGATTAAATTCACCAACCCCCCCCAGCAACCTACCAGCCTCAAAATCAACGTCCCCTTCCTTTCTCACACTCATTCCATTTCTTCTGTTACCTTTGGTGATCATCACAATGGCTGTTTCCCAGCATCACCTCCCTCTGGAATGACCCAACAGTGCTATGATTAAGCAAAGGGTGGGAGGCACCTCACAATGGCAACAGCATCATCAAGACAAAGTCTGCTCAGTTGGTACCTGCTTCCTCAGGGTAAGAAATCAAAGGCAGCCAAATATGGCATGAGCCACATCCCTGCCGGCTATAGAAAGTCATATGCTTTCATCAGACTTCCCAAAAGATTACTTTTCCATTGGAAAGCTACTGCTTTTTTTGATCAAAAGATTTATAAGAGTCCTAAGGAAAAGCCTGGGAGCTAGCTCAGCTATACATCATCTCTGACATCTTGACCTAAATAAGACATCCCCCATAGAGTTAATGAGGATATAATTATATCATGTACAGAGACACAAAAGCAAGCCTTTTAGAGATGGAGAAATGACTGTCCCCAGGCTAGGCTGAAGTTAATGCAGGAGACTTTCCTCATTCATTGGAATGGTGTAGATGATACCGAGTTACTCCAAGGATCCCCCAAATGCTGAAACTAAACGAAACATCTCCTCTGGAACAGAACCACCAGAAGGGTTTTTAATTAGAGACGACTGTTAATCAGGATAGTTGAATACATCATTCATCCTCATTCACTACCTTCAGATCCAGGCTGATGGAGGAGGGGCTGCAGCTAGAAGAGCATTTTTAGCTCAAAAACAAAAGATTTGCTCAAAACATCCCCATTCTGAAATATCCCATTCATTACCACAGCAATGCTCTTCGGTACTTTAAAAGTAAGGAAAAAAGCCATTCTGAAGAAGGATAACTGAAGTAACTTTTGATGAAAGAACACTTTGAAATCACTAAACTAAAAGGAACTGAAGCTTTCACAGTCTGAAGTTACAGAAGTAACAGTATGGGAAGTACAGGAGTCAACTCCCATTGCACTCCCACAACTTCCCACTGTCACCATCTCAATTCAATCTTGCTCCAGGAATTCAGGAGTCAGTACCAAGAGTACTTTCATACAAAGGCTTCACAGGATTAAGCGATAAAATTAATGGGAACGTCTTTGTGTAGGAAAATGTAATCCGCAACATTCATTGAAAGAAGCAATCGCAGCATTTCCACAGCCAAAGTGAAATGAAATTAGAAAACAATTGGCCGCAGCTTAGAATTAATGACTGTTTAAATGTTATAAATGCAATATATAATCAAATCCAAAGGACACATTATTCAGCATGAAAAGTAACTACAGCAACATCTCTTAAAGCAGTAATCATTTGTGACTTAAACTACAAAGCAGATGAATGCTGGTTTTGCTTACAGACTGTTTTTCATTTGTAAGAGAATTAGGTGGAATTACTCAGGACTCACCACTTGTACTCAGGAGGAAATTATAAGTGTCTGGAAGGCAAATGTTCTGTAAACAGTGTTTTCTTCCATTAAAGCCCCTCATCTTAACATTGGTTTAACTGCAAAAGGAAAGAGCCCAGGAACAACAGGACATGAGGATGGTTTCATTCTCACTCTCTCCCTCCTTGTAGAGATGCAGCTGTTTAAGTTCCTTCTGAATTTGGACTTTTAAAGGTCTGGCCTCATTCACTCTTATTTTGCAGGAAAGATGATGACAGCACAACACTACACAGCTGCAAGTCAAATGTGTAGAAACTAGGAAATTCATCTCTCAATTACTAATGCTCCTTCACTATTAATTAATGATGGCAGCATTTCTTCTGCATAGGCAATTCATTCTACCAGCTATGCATGGAAGGGAGCAGAACACCACATCACTTCTCAGTCACACACAGAAGGGCAGAAATGGAGCGTAAACC
This sequence comes from Coturnix japonica, assembly GCF_054131305.1. NCBI lineage: Eukaryota > Metazoa > Chordata > Aves > Galliformes > Phasianidae > Coturnix > Coturnix japonica. The sequence goes on along the minus strand of NC_140672.1, from coordinate 2,273,095 downwards.
CAAATGGTGATAAAGCCCCACTATGTTCTACCCCATATATTCTTGGCTTCAAGACCCCCATTCCCATTTCTGATGATGTAATGAAATGAATCAGAGAAGCACATCTCCATAGTGAAGAATACTAAGCTGCTTTTGCAAAACCTATATTAATATTTTCTAAGTGGCTCACCCTGAGGGCATCCATGGATCTCACACCTTAATTCACTTGCTCAGATAAGAATCTTCCAATATTCCCCAACAAAAAGGATAACACTGCTTATAGATCATACAAAAAAAAATCACCTCTTAAGGACACAGCAACATACATTCCTTCATAAAACACCATAGGGTGACTCTGCTTTTCTTAATAAGCCATTCTTCTTCTGCAACCTTGGCTCCTCAAGCATTTTTACATAAGCTTCCCTCTTTCTCCTTCTGTGCTCCACATGTCTCCAAAATTACTTTCCAAATGCAATTAACGAGTGCATTAATTAAATTATTATGACTTCAGCTATTTTTTGGAATATGTCCTCAGCCACATAACAAAAACCACAAGCTGCTCACATCCCCTAAATGACTCCATCTTTGCTGCCATGTTTTCACTTCCCTAAGTGTCATTAAACATGAGCCAAAGGTTTGTTTTTAGGCACGTATAAATGAGAGCTTCACTGCAGCATAGCAGAACAGCACTTGCTTCTTCCAGATAAAGTTTGGCCCCTGAGACATATTAAAGAAAAACAGGAGGTTTCCACAGGCACCAAGTCCCTGCTTCATCTGTTGTGTATCAGTAGCTATAGCAAAAGTCTCTATGTAATTCATTCTAAGATGAGAGGTGCAGGAAATGGATGGAACACAGTTGTTACTTAAAGGCAAAATGAAGCTGTATTATGCTGACCACTGCAGAGCAGATAAGGAAACAAGAAACATCAGCCTCTTTGTTCTCAGCCAACATCACCTTAAGACTTATTTCAACTGATTGAGACACCATTCATAGTCCAAGGATGTTTAATTTCTACTTCTACACCTACAGAAGTGTGACAGACATTCAGATATGATACCTACTGGTGTATTGACTTGAAAAAAGGTCAGTTTTCTTGCTACATCCCCTTTGATAAGAGGGATATTTTCCAACTGGCTCTATAGAAGGAAGTACTATTGCTAAAGGCAACACAGGAAAAAAAGATCCCTTGGAAACAGCTACTGCTTGCTCAAACTCCAGATGCATTCCCACTCTGGGTATTACAAAGGAAAAAATCCATCCTGCTTGATTTGTGCCTATACTTCAATTCTTCGGGATTCAGTGGGTCATAAAGTTAAGCACACAGGGTGGTTTCATTCAGCCAGCTCCCAATGCTGTGTAATTTCCCTGTGCAGCTAATGGTGAGAGAATGAGTCATGCCAGAAGAGAACTTTCCTTTATGTCTTCTCTTCCACCCCAAAGTTTTCTGTCTTCTAGTTTGATATAAAAGGTTTTTCTTTTTAATTAAGTGTATACTGCTGTCTTGCAAGATCACACAGCTCTGATGTATTTTCCTTCAGTATTTTCCTTCAATTTTTTTCCCCTCTGCCAGAAGAAACTAGACAATATTCAAGATTAAGTTACATCTTTTGCTACATATACTCAAGGCTTAAAAACACATCATTGCTCTACAACCATCTCCCCCTATTGAGGGTTTTACTGGACAAACATTAACAACTTGCTTTACAGCAGCCCTGGATAACCCACGAAAGGCAAAATAAACAGCTTATTCAAGAGCACAGTGCACATAACAATCAGTACTCTTGACTCTCAAGATTAATAGCAAGAATTCCCTTCCCTGCTGTCATGCATCAGATGTGACTGGTGCTCAGAACACACAAGTGAGGCCAGACCTATCTCCAATGAGTCATCTGCCTGCAAATGTGAATTTCAGCTGTGTTTGAGGAGCTGCATACACTTGAGAAGCTGTCTCACCCAATCAGCAGATAGGCATCTGTCTGAAAACACAAAGACATTAAAGCCTTGCCTTTGTCTGTGATTATTAACCACAGAGGAGGGTCAGCAGTGTATAATCTGTTTATTGATTTGCAGGGCTTTGAGGGCAGCTCCAAGGAAGCTGTGAGCCCAGCTGTGTTCTCCCCCACTTTTGTGCCATGCAAGCCTTTATTGGAGAAAATTAAATACCGTAATGTAGAGGCTGCTGTGCTTGCACAACCACTGATTCTTGGCTGATACCCACAGCTTGGCCTGACAAAAATAACAGCATGTTCTGCTACAGTGTCAGCTGAACAGCCAAAGCAATATGACTAGGGGCAAAAACAAGTCATCTCCTCTGTGACTTGGAAAGAGACACAACTTCAAATATGCCTTCACCGATGGGTTACATATTTGCTCTTTGGAAGGCTCTTGTCCTTCACAAATCATAGCTGAGAAGAGCATGATAACTACACACCCTGAAGCTGTAAAGGCATTGAGCATGTGCTTATCTTTAAGCAAATGAGTACTTTTAGTGAAAGATTCACTACAACCAAGGGCTCCTAATGGAGTAGTTCAGTTTTCATCGCTATAATTCATAACTATATACAATGTGGTTAAAATCCCCAACAGAACAATGAGCTTCACTGTGCTGAGGTCATATTTCCCAAATAACTAACAATTCTGTATCCATCAGCACCCTCTCTGTACCTCATCCTCTAATATCCAAATAACAACGTGCTGATAGAAATAAGCATCATCTTTGGCACCAATGCCAGTCAGCCTGCTAAGTCCATGGGAGAACCCTGTATTTCAACATGATTTTGTTCATTACAACACTTGCAATGCTCTATGAGATTTGCAGACTGATGCTTGTTTGGGCAAGGCAGCATTTTGTCACTATTGTGTGATGGGTTTCATCTACATGATTCCTGCCTTCACTAAATATATCTTTTTTCTTCTGAATCCAGTTAAAATATAATATTTATGGCCTTCCTCAGCCATTCTCCTGAGAGAGTGGCATGACATTTAATAAATGTTTAATGAGTTCATCTCAGCTTTGAATTTTGTGCAAGTGAGCATTTTTATGGCTACAAGAGCTGCCTCAAAGCCACAGCTTTGCTCCACTGGGCTTGAGGTGAGGCTTTGTATTAAGCTATGGGTGCTAAGAAGCAGGTAGTGCTCATCACTTACTGATGAACAGCCTGTTGGCAGTGTGATGCTGATCAATTACTGAATCTCTTCCTCCCATACTGCACAATTTGACCTTTCTGTCCATGCAGAAATCGCCCAAAAGCCTGTTCTCCACCTGCACCGAGCTGTACCCTGAACATCAATCCCCAATGAAAGGCTCTGATGGATGAAATGAGTTCCTTGGCCTCACTCCAGCCTTGAAATGGTAAATGCTTTTATCCACAAAGCCACTACAATAATTGGCCTCTTTGTGTTGGTTGGGAACACACAGACCAAGCAAGTCACCTCCTCCTTCTCTCCTAAAGGTCATCCATGAAGAAAAGCTGCTGGGAAGGAACCCAAGAACAGCACAGAAGACCTTAACCATTGCCTACATCCAGCATGAGCACAGCAGTACCTCGAGCCCAAGCCCTTCACCTGCCCTCCCCACATCATCATTCTTTGGTCATTGCATACACTGGGGAAGTCAGATGCAGCTCTGTCACAGCCTACAATGCAGCAAAATATAACACTCAAGCATATCTAGCACAGAATCATATCTCAGAATTTAGGGTCTGAAGGAGATATTACATTATTTAAATGAGAAACAATATTTTGGGAAGAACTAGCAAAGGAATTAGCATGAGAAACTAACAGAAAAACTCATCCCCTGAAATATGATTGCATTAGGATGAAAATCTATTTGCAAACAAAAAGCCGTCTGCTTTGATACTCCAAGTCTGAAGGCAAAATTGTCTAGTGACAAAAGTGATTTAACACAAGCAGCCAATTTGTGTCTCTCCAGCTCATAATGCACAAAGTGGGAGTTGCGGGTCCAATGTAAACACATGGAAGATGGCTGGCATTGAGAGCAATGCTCTTGAAGTTATCCTGCAGTGCTCTTAGACCATAATGAGAAGGATGTTGGTTGGTCTTGTCTAGATTTTGGGTACCAAGGTAAAAACACGCAAAAGGATGTTTTCTGGGTTAGAATAGGGCTCTATTTGTACATAATCTAAGCTGAACAAAACACACAAGCTTAACATGCAATGAATCTTAGAGCTGAAGCCTCACTGGGTGTTATCAATATATTAAAGGATTGTCAAAGATGCAGAAAGAATTTAGGCATTTTCCACCAAAATTCAATAAAGTCGGTGAGGGACTGAAAAAAATATTTAAGTTCTTACAGGTACAAATACATATCAAAGGAAAACAGAGCACCAAAATGCTACTTGAGGCCTTTGAAAGAAAATCCCTTCTGTACTTACATAACAAAAGTCACTTTAAAGTGAATTTGAGCTTTAAGAAGTAACTCATAAAAACTTTATCTGACATGAAGGAGAAGACGAGGAAAGCAAGAGATGCCCTTATGTGCAACTAAGCTTTTGATGTACAACTGCTTTCCTTGGCTAAGGGATGCCCATATCAATGCAGAGAACCCACATGATGCCACAGAGGTACTGACTATAGACCAGAAAAAAGGGGCTCAATTCAAAGCAGCTCTGAGATGCTCATAAGGCATTCCACTGAACCAGGTTTTGTCCAGCATAGTATTAAATCAGCAAGAAGAGATTCTCTTTTTATTTCTAGGCATGCAAGAACACAGAGTTACCCTGCGCTAATCATCTCCCAGCCTACACACGACAGTTTTTACATGACTTTAAGGAATCTATTTTCTGTTCCAGGAAATAAGCCCATTTGTGATAGCTATAAGGTATTGTTTTGTCAGCTCTCAAACACGAGTGAGATTTAACTAGGCAAAGTGCCAACGAGTGATGCTTCCAGGCAAAGCCATCTATTTAGCACCGGGCTCATCATGATCTTCCTGATCCTTCCGACCTTTACTCTTTGTATTCTTTATGTCTGACTGTGCTCTGCCTTCACAATTCAGTTCACACTGTGTAAAACCAACAGACTGGAGCACTGAAATGGTGGAATCACCACTCCCAGCTGTAAATCCACATTTATTTTCAGCTGACTCCAACCTTTCTGCAGTTAAGCCTTCCTTCTTCTGTTTTTAATATGCAACGCTGAGCTTTTATTATCAATAATGCAAAAGGTGCAAGTAAAGCAGAAGCCGGCCAGGATAACCATAAGCTGATACATTAAACTGCAGATTTACTACACCTCAGACATCCATACATCACCATTTAACAACCATCTTATTATAACAATAAGCCAAGAAATACAAAAGTACTCTCAAGTGTAGCAAAGCAAAAAGATGTACTGAAACTGGGTGAAACATGCCCTAGATTTAGAGTGTTTAGTAATAAGCAAAACAGACAGAAAATGGACACAACTCAGTCAAGATCACTTCTAAATCCATGTCTTAAAATGATGGAGTAACCTGGGGGAGCAGTTTGCAATTGAGACCTTCACCATATCCTCTAAAGCCACACTTTCTCAGCCTACACAGAGACTGAAGATTCAGAAGTCAACAGCTCATGTATATTAGTATTAAACTCCTCTTGGAAATCCAGTCTGAACAGAAGAAATGTTAGCAAAGTCTCCTTCAAAATTGTTTATGGCCAAATCATCCTGGTTTCAGTTTTCAAATGAAGTTATTTGTTCAGCTCCACTCTGCAATAACAGCATAGACTCACATATGTATTTTAGACTTTGTATTAGATGCACATCTCATTTTGCTCCAGGAGCTTCATTACAATAACCTGCCATTACATTTCTTCTAGCAAAAACACACAATTTAGATTCAAATACGGCTCATCTTATTCCTTTCTACATTCTACAACCCTACATTCTACAAATCTACATTGCCCATCAGAAGCCAGTTTAACCTTCTCTATGAAAGGGGTGCATTGGTTAATTCCTTCAGCACTGTCACATTTCCATTTAAGCAGGCCACCGTGTAAATTAATGATAATTGTATTTATTTCTAGGGGAAAGAATACTGCAATTAAATGTGTGGTTAATATATTGTATGAATTAAGAAATTCATACGCCAGGCTTCCAATCAATGATTTAATTGCAGTGCCCTTGGGCTGGACCACTGCTCTTCCCTGCTTAGCTTCAGACATTGACTGAACGCCTTAGACCAGCAATGAGCAGCCACTCATTGATTACGAGTTAGAGTGGACATAAACCCTGCCTGCCTCCAAAGTCAAATAGGTAAAGGTACAGAGATCCCTAAGAGTAATCCCTTGTATTTCTCAAAGGACTTACTCCACTTCTTGCTGAAGCAGCAGATAGTGACCGCAGACACAGCAAGGGTATTGGACTAGCAGGAGCACCACTTGGATCAATATGGCAATTCCTACCAGGCCTCTCATTTTACCCAAAGTAAATGCTCCACGCAGCATTTTTTGGCATCTTGAAGTGACAGATATTGCAGATCATCAAGTCGGTAATTTTATCAGGAGTAACAGTGAAACAAATGCTCTCAAGAATTAACAGCCATCTGCTGCCTGTCAAGAAACAATCTAAATGTAAAACAGGAACAAGATGAAATACACTCAATCTGCCCCTAAATATGTTTTTACACCTTTATAGATTACCTAAATATGTAGTACATATATAAAAAACATAAGTGTAGCACCAATTGCCTTCAGTATAACCAGTGAACCTACACTATCAGTGCAAAATGGTGTGTACAGTTGGACAACTTATCCATAGCTGATAGAAGGGCTGAGACTGAATAACCTGACCTACACTGAGAATTTCAATGGAAGCAGAGGATTTATTAAGGGACACTCATGCAGTTCTCACTAACACAGGGAATTTGTGGCAAGCTGCTTTGCACTGTGCTAATAAAATGCCTGGGACATTGCATTACCCTCATTCTGTCTCTGAAGGTCACTGACAGGCAAAGCTTTTGTTCCCATTAACTAAATTCTGTTCCCCAGGCCAGGTGACCATATATTATCACCTTGCAGAGAAGACATTGGCTGTGTTTCTACTTCTTTCAGCTTTTCAGTCTCCCAGAGGAATTTTCTCTGGCAACCCCATCAGAGTACGCAAAATTAGCTCCAAAACATATGGCAGAAAACCCTGATATTCTCTCACCTTTCAATGAGAAATGTTTCTCTGATGCCAGTTTGCCTCAGCTGAGAAGCCTTCAACCCCCCAGAACATCTCAGCTCTGGTATATTGCAGAGCTGCTGATTAATATTCATCTTTGTCATCAATATGATGCTTTTAATATCTATTATTTTAACTGGTTATCCAAAATCCCTTAAGTTCTGCTTAAGATTTCTCCCCTTTGCAGCGTTTTCATAAATAGCATCAAGTTAATAGTTGCCATAATCAGCACAGCAGCCTTACAGTTACACACCATGGATACGTGGCTGAGAACAAATGCCAAATCAGCATGGACAGGCTTGGATGTACAGAGCACACTGAGAGCACTGTGCAGGACCTCTTAAACGAGGAATTGTCACAAAAAAGGGGCTGAAATGCCACTGTCACACATCAGACCACACTGCTGAGGGCTCTTAAACACACTAACCTGAACACAAAAAAAGCACTGCAGAGAAAGCACCGTTATGAGAGCAATACTATCAACCCCTAATTACTGTTATTTTACCAAAGCAGACATGCTTCTCACCCAGATGACAGGCAGCAGTGGCATGAGCAGCTCCTCACCTGCACCTCCTTCTAACACCTAAAACACACTTTTGCTTCCAGCTCCTTCCATGCCCAGCACGATACGCTATGAGGATTGACAGAGTGCCATCTACTGTCCCAATTCAAGCTTTTCCTGTAGTTTACCACCTGAGAAATAGGGCTAAAATCAGGCTGAGCTTCACAGCAAGGATAAGCTGGGCTGGGCTGCAGAAACATCCTTCACTTTAGTGCATCTCTCACTGCTTGAGGCTGAAAAGCAGAGTGCAGAGGAAGGAGATGTCCTTGAACAAGGACCTACACATCAAGGCACACATACAGTAAGCAAAGCCCATATATGACACAAATGTTTGATACAGTCTGCATGTACATAGGGCAAACTCCTAACAGCATAAATAACATCCTTGAGTCCAAGATGTATGTCAAGACCATATAAAACATGCCAGCATCCCAAGACTACTTGCACAACAGCCTCTCAAGCCATTCTGAAGATTTCAGGCTAGACAGTTTGCATAATTTCTACCCACTGTCTGGTCCGTTGCTTTACCTCCTTTGCTCCCACTTAGGGACAAAACAGAGGAGCAGTTTAGTCATAAACAGTTAAGCACTTAAAGCAATGATGAGCCCGACTGCCAAAAATGGGTATCTTGGCCCAACATGAACTGCTTTCAGCATGAGACAGGATTGGAAGCCAGGCATGAAGGCACAGCCCTCCACCCATTCTTATTAAAGCCACTTCGTGCCTTGCTCAGATGTGCTCCATTTAATCAAAATGAGAGTGAAATGATATTGCACTGCCAGCATCAATCTGAGAGTGATTTGTGCGGAGAGATACATGGCTAAGGCTCTGAACCCAACAGAGCAATGTCTTCTTTGCCATACAGTGCCAACAAAATGCTTCTTTCCTGCAAAATTCTAAAGAAAACAGAATGCTTCTCTAAGCATGGCAAAATTCATACCAACAAGATGTTAAAGAACCCCCCTTCCACCAAGCCTTCCCTCTTACTTCCCTAAGAACCCAGGGTTGAGGTTTGCAGAGCTTGAAGTCTGACTGGGAAATTGGCATTAATCAGTATATTGATTTGTGCATTAATATTCCATTACCTCCACAATATGAAATTGAAACCTAGACAACGTTTAAATTTATTGCTACTTTACCTACCCCCACCCCAGTTCTTGTTAAATCGCTGTTTCTTCCATCTCCAGAGATAGCTAATGAACAAGCTTCAGGCCTGACATTAAATCTCCCAGTCAGACAAAAGTTAACCATGCAGAATGCACTTAGAAAATATATAATATTGTGATTCTTAATAGCTTCCAACATTGCCCATCTTTAAGGCTCTTTGCCATTAATTTCATCTTGGCTTTGAAATACTCAAGACTTCTGAAGGCCCAAGAGCTGTACCAGCAAGAAAACCATGGAATAGTTCCATGCAAAGATCACTTACTATAAATAAATGGATAATTTATTTCATCAGTAACATTTTGGAAATACCACTGTTATGACTGACCACCAATATACCCAAAAGAAGAGCATTCAGACTTAAAACCCAAGTTCTTCACAGTATGAAGTAGAGAAGAATCTACACAAAGAATTTATACCACCTTAGGTTATGCCCCTTATTAGGTACAGATAATATCCGTTTCCAATTCACACAAGATATTAAATACAGCATTTACATTCTGTGCTTTCAACACTTGTTATATTAAACAAGCATAATTTATAACAGATCCATCTACCTGCAAATTGCTCTGCCTTTGCCCATGGGCAACAATATCGGTTAGATCCTCTCTTTGATATTAGTCTTCCCTACCACTGCAGCCCAAGGTAGGGATTTCTGATCATTTATTTCACATGAAACTGCCTTTATGGTAAATGTGTATTCTGAAAGGATGCTGAGTTCCACAAAAGGCAGAAGAGGTGTATTGGTCAGACTGGGGCTCCCAACTGACTATTTTCCTACTCTGGCTCAAGGCTTCCATTGAACAGCAAAAGGATGCAATAAATCTTGGTCCAAGAGTTTGTGTTGCATCCCATCTGTCAACAGCAGCACAAATAGACCTTGCACAAAATGCAGGTGCAATGCATTCAAAATGCAGCACATTTGGTGTGCACACAAGCAAGAAACCAAAGGTTTGCATTTATCCTTATGAATTATGTAAAGCGTGCTGCTGGTCTTACAGAGCAAATAAAGACCCATCAAAACCTTGAGGGTTTCCTTCTTTGTATGTCCCACTTTAATGTTCCTGGGGTGTTTTCTCAAAGCTATAGCATTTTTTCAGACAACCCCAACAAGAAAAGTCTTCCTGCAATTTTAGTTACGCAGCAGTTTCAACTCAGGAAAGCATCATTTGGCTAATGCACAGCAATCCAAGAGTTACAGATGACTGCAGCATCTCACTGAGGTGGGCTGGTGAGGTTGCATCGACGCACACGCAATGAGAGTAATGCCAGAAAAGGGCTGCACAAACTATTGATGCATTGCAGATAAAACGTAGATCAGCCGAGCTGTTTTGGCACCAATCCTGCTGGAGTGGAGATAAGCATTTCTGCCTCTGGGGTAGAAACACACATTCCCACTTCTCCCTTCTTTATCCCACATTTTAAATACCAAAAATTGGCTTTAGAAAATACAGGTGTGCAAGCAGCCTACAGCTGTTTGAGCTCAGACTTGGATATTCAGTGCAGCTTTCCTTTTATGTTTATGCAAATGCTCCATCTTTAGGAGAGGTATAATCATTTAATTAGGCAATACTCCTACATAATTATATGAATTGTCCGTTTTTACCACTCATATAGCAGTTAATTGTAGGCTTCAAGAAACAGCATAGCAGTATCTTTAGTCCTACTGTACACACAGCAATGCCAAAGGAAAGGAACACCAGTGACACCACAGCCTCCTCCAAAGCAGCAGGTCAAGCAGAGCTGAAAGTCATCACTGAATTAAGATGCAGATTTTACTGATATTAGCAGGGAGAATATCACAGGAAACAGGACTCACACCAGCTTTTTCCACATTGTCTCGTCCTATTTCCTGCCTAAGTGAGGAAAAAGCCACTTCATAAGTGAGTACAGGCTCACCTTCCCTAGTGTTAATATGCTTCAGATTAAGGTAAATTCAAGCATCTTTTGAGGCCCTGTTGCTGTCAATAATGAATTCAGACCCATAAGTAGCTGTGAACTCTGCATTTCATATGCAGCACCACAACGTGCTGAATCAAAACAGGCAACGTGTAAATAATCTCCATCTGCAAACAGAAATGCTTTCCTAGAGAAAACCTCCATTCTTCTCACTTCACACTTGCCTTCATGCCTCATAAAAACAAATGAGAGAGACTGAGAATTGGAGGAAACTATCTGCAAATCCAGGAACCTCTCCCATTCTGTGAGACTTGTAATGTCACTTCCAACATTAACTATTGTTTATGTCATCTGCAAACGTGGGTAACAAAAAAACCACTTGGATTTCAGTCTACTACCTGGAAAGCCTGGCATGGTCTCAAATTGGCAGCATGTGATGGTGTGGAGCTTTTCAAGTTACTAATGACCACAAAAGAAATGTTCAATAGCACTAATTTACTGACATTCTGAACTCTATTGGGTATGCAGAGGATATAAAGCAAACAACCCCTTTCTGTTTCATACCCTTCATGATCGCAGTGGTAGCTTTGACTCACTTAAAACTTAAGATTCAGGTCCTGCACTTCCCCAAGCTGCTACAAACGCCACACTCCATGGATTGGATTCTATTTGTGCAGTGTTCTAACTCAAGCTCAATTTGAAATCGCCACGTCAACATTTTATCCACCCTCTCCTGCAGTTTGTGCAGGGTGTCATGCCAGATTCCTTTACCTTCCAATGTAAAAAGACCTTGGCTTCATTTATGCACGTCCCTGGACACCAATCAACTTAAGGCAAAGGTCTCTTGCTACATTCGAACCCATCACAGAGCACACCAGGCTGGGATCAGATTTAGAGCTCCAAAAAAAAAAAAAATCCATATAGAACTTAAATGCAAATTATCTACAAAACAGCAATATAAGCTTTCTTTGAAACCATTTTCAACTGGCTGAACATCAGCTTGCTGCAACAGCAATCGATAAAAACCCCTAGCTCCAAATCCTGGCATTCACAGGGTAATAAAATGTAGTAACCAGCAGAGCGCTCTAAGAGAACTGTAGAGTCATGCTGCTGCAATACATTATGTAATAGCGACAGTCCAGTCTAACACAGCTTCTCTTTCCAATTCCTTTTTTACCCAAAGGTTGTTTCTAACCTTAGCATGTAAAACTTACCTCCTGGTTGCACTGCTCCAAGTTCTCCTACACGAGGGTATTTCGGTGTCTAAGCCTTCAGATGCTCCTGCTGCAACCTGAGGACTGCCGGGTGTCTGCCCTCCACTTCACTGGGGAGACCTGAAGATCAATTAACATAACAATGTGGGTATTCTCACATTGAACTGCTGAGGAACGACCCTACCATCCATAGAAACAATTGCTCTCCCCGAGAAAGGAGAGGCTGAACAGGTCAAAGGATTACGGGGGGGAGGAGGAGCAGCAAATTACAGACTCAATTTTATAGATACAGCATAAAGCAACTAGAACTTAACAGCCATCAAACTGCCTTGGCTCTGAATTACCACTGACCTCAGGATTTTCATACCAAAGAGTTAATGCCCCCCAAACCCAAAGCTTGAAGATTGACACTTTATAGGGAGAAAAATAAGGTACACCAGAAGTAATTTCTTGGATGGCTGTTAGTTCCCCCCATCCTCCTCCCCATGCATCCTTATAGGCTTGTTAGCTCCTCTCTGTGGCTGCCTTTCAGCCACTTGTACCATAGCCAAGTACAAGCATATGGCCAAAAAGCCATTATGCTGGGGGAGATGCTGTGTCACAAGGGTTGTAGGCACTAAGCTTCCCATGAACATGACCCCCATAACAGCCTTTCACACCTACTGAGTTTCATGCTCTGCATACTGGGAATAAAGAGAAAAGAATAGCAAGAAACAGTGCTGGCAGCAGCCAGGGTATTTCCATTGCCAACACAGTCCTTCAAACATGTCCAAGAGTCTGTGTTTAATCTCTTGGCTACCCAAATTAACCTCCTGCACCTGGGGATGAACAAGTAGAATGACAAGTAATATGCTCCTATCTGAAATACCATGCCAAGGGCTCATTGGTGACACAGAGAAGGGGCAAAGGACAGACACTTTTGTATCTCATACAATATTAGTTGGCCAGTGTAGCAACTCACAGTGAGACAGCTGCAGTCTATTGTTAGCATTACTTAGTATTTAATTTCAGCTCACCTACAGGAGCAGAGGAAAAGGCTGAGATGACATTGATGATATTACATAGATACATCCCATTTTTGAGGGCCACACAGGAGCAGGTTCATTGAATATAAACTATTCAGACAAGACCCATCCCCTCCTCAGTGCTTATTTCACACCAACTGAATGTTTTCCCCATGGAGATTTATTAGCTGGGAGCAGCTGTTATATACCTGTGCTTATTAAGACTGCTAGAAATAAGTACTCAAAATATGCATAATCAATAGCAATAATTCTGGCTTGATTCAAGACTCATCCTTATCAGTGACTGAATACACAGTACCGAGCAAGAATTACATTTCCATGTCAATACAACACTCCCAGCTCCAACAGAAAGAGTTGTCTATCTCCCAAGGAAAATAAACTGGGGGGATACTACAATAGTCATTTCTGTATCCAATCCATTCCAGCATCTTGAAAACTAGAAATTCTTAGCTCTCTGCATTAGATACATTAAAGACAAAGATGGCATTGTGGTCACCTTCCCAATCCTATGCAATCTTACCTACCTCAAACTTTCTTACAGGTGATTTCTGGATGCTTTTATCATTTCAGAACACCCCATACTATTGATAATCTGACTTGGAATTAAATCCCTCAAGTTATTTCATCTCCTTTTACACCAGCAGTCACACATTCTCACCCAGATTCTTGATGGTATTGAGACCAAATCAGCCAGGTTTCACAACTCCCTGTTCCACGCTGCATACACACAACTAAAACTTCTCTGCCAACACAAAGACATATTTGCTACCAAATTCAATGTAACTTTGATAGAGAAAAAACCTCCTGTGTGCTAGCAAGAAAATTACTCTAAAGGTTGTCATTTAGCCACCCAAAACACAGTGCCAAAGGGAAACAAAACATATATATGAAATTGAATTTTGCTTTCTGAGTAATAAGCACAAGAAGTAACCAGCCAAATTCTTTTCTTACTGCAGTTTCAGACCAATCTTTTCTCACAAAGTACACCGTGTATAGCCAGGGGTGGACACAGTGACGGTGGTTCTGCAGAACAGCCTCTAAAATGGCTATCAGTGAGCAGGAAGGTGTGCCCTTAGGAGACATAACTGCTGTTATTCTGCATTGCGCTGAGCCAAAAGTCCTTCAGAACAAAGGAACTACACCAAAGGATGGGAGCTCATTAAGGGAGACCCTCCCCTTCCCTGTCATAGCCACATTGTCTTTCACTGGCTTTCCCATTTCAGAAGACATCTATTCTTACCTTCTATACAAGAGGCATCACAAGCATTCATTGAACCCTACTAGCAAGAAGATATTATTGCCGTATCATAATCAGTTCTGTAACTCCCTGGAGCAAAGAGTGAATTTCAAATCATTCCAATAACCAACCTAATGAAGCCTTGCCCAGCCCTAATAGAGAATAGAGTAGTCCATGCTGTAATTGTACACATGACATTCAGTTCAGCTAACCCTTACCATGCTGTGGTAACATGATGGATTCTGATGAAATTTAAATTGCTGCAGCCTGGTAGAGTGACTTCCATTCTCTAAGGCAGCTGTGTGAAGAACCAGCCCTGGATGTACAACTAGTGATAAGATTTAAACTATTTCCACATTAGAGTCTGAGCAAGCTTCTGATCTACTACTAACAATGCACAAATAAGAATTCCTGCCACAAAAAAAAAATAGAAGGAAATATTTCCTTTCCTACATCACCTCAATCTTCCTATTACTCCCATCTTTAAACCTTTGGCCACTGCTTGAAGGTATCTTCCCATTTTTTTCCCAAATACTATCTGAACTAGCCAGCAAAAGCACTGGAGCTGTCAATCACATTCAGCTGATACCAAGTGATCTACTGGCATACAAAGCAATACCAGTTATGGCTTAGCTCCTAGATTCAGGAAAGCATTTTGAAATCACAGGAGACTGACACTGTAAGAAGTGCCAGGTACTGAGTCTTCTTCCTAAGAAAGAAGATCACAACACCAGCCTGCTAGACATTGAAATTGTCCTCCATACAAAAGGAGTCTGAAGCCACAGATACTGCACACTTGCAGAGGCACAGCTGCTCCCTTTCACAGCTTCACCCTTTTGCAATGGAGTAACTCTTCTGACAGGCTCCCAACAGCCATGCAGGCAAGCAGCCAGCTCAGGATGCCAGATAGACACCTTTGCAATGTTGTAAAAATACCTCTTGCTGAACCAAGTAGGGCATGGAACAAAAAACACTGCCAGTTTGGCTGACTTACACACATTACATGACCTAGGACCTTCTAATTTTAACATTCCCATTTCAAATGCCTTTCAGAACCTGAAGGGATTAACGCAAGAAGTCTGTACAGGTTGACAACCTCCCTTCCTCGCTCTGCCTGCCTCGTGAAATCTAATGACAAGCAATCTAAAGGAAAGCAAGAGGTGAGGAAGATGAGATGGCAGCTGCCTGTTGAGCAGCCCTAGAAATGCTCCTCTTGGACTTTGAGTCAAGCAACTCTGTTGGGAAGGAAGTCCTCTGCACAGCAGAGACCAGTGAGTCAGAAGTGTAGGCAGTGCTGCGTTAGCAAAACTGAGCTCTGAATAGAATAACAATGGCTTTTTTACTCATCTTCCTTCCTGTACCTAATTAAAACACCAAAGCACAGCTCAGTGTGCCTGCATCATTGCCTCTCTCTGAGTACCCCTCGAGCCAGACACCTGCTCAGTGCTGTTCTGCACCTCCTGCAGAATTATTTCAGCACTTTTTTAGACAAGCGATACATATCCCTCCAGGATCAGAATGCTCCCAACAAGTTCACATCTAAAAGCACCTTCAGGGTTTAGCTGTAGCAGTAAGAATAAATAAACTCGGCAGACAAGGAGAGAAATTATGCCTTTACACCACGGTGTCCTTAAGAACATCACTGAGCTGCAGTTCACAAAGAACCAAAGAGAGAGCAAACACAGTCTGACTGCAGACAGTCTGGAGGAAGGCTGAAAAAGCACTTCAGTGCTTTTCTCCATTTCATGCCTGGTCCACTTGTAGATCAGCATTTTTTTCCAGCAGCACCTGCAGGCATTAAGTACTCCAAAGATACCAGGGAACAAACAAACTCAGTAAGGTTGGATGCACCATACAAGGTGGAACTATAGAACTGTTAAGGTTAAAAAAGGCAATTAAGGTCATCAAACCCAACCCATCAGCACCATCGTCACTAAACTACATCAGTCCTCCTTGATAACACCCAGGGATAGCAACACCACTTCGCTTCAGTCCTGAAGCAGAGAATAGCTTATTTTCCTATCTCTAGTAACATAATGAAAGTAGTTACCCCCAAAGCAGGAAGGATAGGTGCTGCCACCCACCTTAAAGGCTTCCCTATCCACCT
This sequence comes from Coturnix japonica, assembly GCF_054131305.1. NCBI lineage: Eukaryota > Metazoa > Chordata > Aves > Galliformes > Phasianidae > Coturnix > Coturnix japonica. Next base: position 2,256,746 of record NC_140672.1, on the reverse strand, counting down.
CTCACAAAGTATAATACTCAAGGAAAAAGAAAAAACCAAACAACCAAAACAGTCCTAAAAATGATTTAAAGAAGTCAGCAAACAGGCCAAACAAATAAGAGTCTCTACCCTTTTATTTGCTTTAAATTGCTCTTTATTACTTCCAGGTGGGTGTAATCACTGGATCTCAGTGCAGGTGAGTTAATTACAGCAGCTGAGGCTCTGACCCTTAGCACTTCAGTTTATAAAACACTCAAAACAGGTAAGCTGATAGTTTTATATAGCTTTACTTCCAAATTACAAGCCCACTTTGCAAAATGAAAGCAATTGAGGGGGACCAGTTGGCTTTCTGCCTGAGGTGGCTCATCTTGCTGCAGCCATCTTGGAACAAATCACCAACCTGAACCTGAAACGCAATGTTGTTTTTTCCTTCTTTTTTTTTTAAATCTGATTTATTAAAGGCACAGTGTATTTTATAAGAGGTTTAAAGAATGCATGCTAAGTTGTAAGGTGGAATGACACAAAGATGGTAACAAAGACAGTATAAAGTAGAATGATACAAAGATGATACCAAAGATGATAACAGATATTCCAAAGGTTATTTATAAGAAAAAACTCACCAATATGGATGCCATCATTGGGAAATACTGAGGCAATCTCCACCAGGCGGGTGATCTCCAAGTGATGCTGCTTTTAGTGGTGGTCAGCCCTTAAATGGGGGTCTAAAGGAGGTGGAGTCAAGCTCCAACCCTTCCAGGAGCACAGCTAAATTACTCTCACCTGTGCTCCCACAGCTGACCCAACACTTAATCAGCTGATTAATCAGAGGTTCAGGCTGTGATTACCAGTTTTCCATACAGAAGTTAAGGAGTGTCTTATTGATGATAAATAAAACAACTTTGTCAGGGTGGACAACACCAGGCCTAGTGGTTTGGTGAAGGGAGCTGCTCGTTAGCTGCTACCTTGCCTGGCATTATACCCAGAGAGAAGCTGTATTATTACAGAAAACAAAAGGACTGGATTCCAAGAGTGGGTACAGAGGGTCTGAGTGATAATTAACAGCGTGGCTTGTGGTTATCTCACACACTTGTCCTGCTCTGAGGACTTGTGCCAGGGCCTGACTCTATGGGATGCAGCCATCTTGTTGCACCTTCACCCTTCACCACAATGCCTGACAAAATTATTACTCCTATACTCACAGTAAAGCTTTCAGATCTGCCACTTCTCTACTAATTAACTAATTAATGAGGTTTGTATGGTGAGGTGTTGACAACAGAGGCCTTTGTGAGGAGGATCTGGGGCGGCTGCTGGCTGCAGGCCTGAAGCTGCCATGAAAGCATATTTAAGCAAAAATATGCAAGCGTGTGAGAAAAAGAAGTGTAATAAACAGCTTTGTGAACATCAAGGTGTGAGAAGGAGGGTTTCTGGAGCAGAGATTCTCCTTTGGGTGGGTGACTTGACCAAGGGCAGACTAATGCCATAAGAAATAGGTTTCCCTCTGCATAGAGAACTGTGGGGAATGCATTCATGAGCGTCAATATTCCACATGTAAACCTGATCTGGATCATGTAAAATGGCCCCAAATTGTACAAGTCCTTTGCTGATTTATCCCAGAGGTGAACAAACCCATCAAACTTAGGTGGTAGAACGCATTTCAATCTGTTTTATTTCTGTTGTTAAGAAACCTCTTAGATATTCCAGGATCAACAGGATTTGGATAAATTATCACTTCATTTTCTCATATTTTTAGAACCAACACCAGGCATACAAATGAAGGGCTCTTCAAAATGTTTATTTCTGCTAGAAGTTTTACCTATAACAGCAATAATATCATCAGCTGCACTGGTTCCATTTAATGATACTCTTCAAATTATATCTTCAATTATAGCCAGAATGAAAGGTAGAGAAGGGAGCAAGAAAATAAATGCATTTGGGCACAGTTAGGGATAGGTAGCACCCAGTCCTTTATAACTAAATGTTGCAGTAAATGTATTACACTGGGAAATAATTTGTCTTAAGGCTGAATTTCAGCTGTTTCAGATAAGCAATTAAGTTTAGATGGGTGAAGTTTTATGGCTCTAATAAGAAAGTCTGTTTTTCTGGCACTGCTATGCACTAGAGACTTATCCATAGATGTGCTTTAAAATGGCCTTTATGTAATTTTTATATGATTTGTTCCTATTTTGGTTATCCTTTTTGGTTAGGTGTAACAAAATCATCTTTACGCCACCTAACACAATCTAAAATCACATTACTCAAGATCTCTGCTCTGTATTTCCATGCCTTTTATCCTCATCATCCGTCACACAGCTATAGGACCTCCCAGTCAGATCAGGACCTCACTAACTGAGTCAGTCGTGTGCTATATAAGCATCCAATTGCACGTGATGAGATAAGCAATGTGCAGTAAAGGGGATGATAGCATCTGCGACATCCACCAGCTAAAGATGCTACAGTGATTTAGGTTGTACTGTAAGGATCATTTAGAAAAATCATTCGTACAAATCCATCTCAGAGCCTAATTCTGAAAAGAAGCCAAAAAAGCAATAGAACCCAAACTGGTATAAATCTCAGTGCTGCTGGATTTCCAACAGCAGCACGTATCACAAATCAGTACAGCTCAGCAGAACTAATCTGTGCTTCCCTAACCTGAGCATCAGACCCTCAGTGGCCAATTTCTTCACTTGGAGCATAGGAGTGTTCAAGGCAGATGTGAGGACACGGGAGTTACTGCTGTGAGCAGTGAGGAAACCGCCTGTAAGGATGAGGAGAAAAGTCAGTAATCAGTCATTTCTTGCATCTCTTGTGCTGGCATTAATAACGCTAACAGGGCCAATGGCTTTATCCTAAGTGAAGGGCTATCAAAGAAAAATCTGGGTCACAACCAACCTTTACATGTGCCTTTTCTTTAAGGCTGTTTGAACAGTAGATAGAGGTATGCTCCATTATCTGGGGAACTGAATCTGTGAAAAACACAGTCCTTGCAAAGCCTCTGGAATATCAGCTCTACTTCTTTACAGAATGAGGACACCTGATTCTTCTCACTTTCTTTTCTGGTTAAAAGGACACTGGGTTTCATTAAGCTTGCATGAGTCGGGACAGTATCAGTTTGCAGTAAAACAGCTGAGGGCTTGAAATTCTAGTCATTTCTTAAGAACAATCCAAGTGCAGCGTAAATGCCATTCAATCTTTGAAGAGTTGAGTAATGCTGGCTGTTTTATCTGATTTCAATGGATATGCAGTCATTGTGAGAATAAAGAACCAGAATACCCGTCTGTGCCTCAGTCGGGCTTTGAATGGTTCAAGTGGTTTTCAATCATTTTTGTCTCAGCAGCAATTATGTTTCCAGATCCGGGAGAGATTATTTGGCAGATATCTGACACATTAGCACTGTTACAAGTTTAATACCCATACACCAAAATTCAGTTGGAAAAAGAAAAGATTCCTAGCATTAAATCTTCCAAATTGACAGAACTCCAAAAGTCTTTAAGATGGATTCCACTATAGAGCAGAAGAAAAAAGTTCTTCTGTCCTAAAGTGGTACAATATGAAGTTGTGATCCTTTTAAAATATCCAGCTCAATGCATTACGTTGGTCACTTTAATACATGTTTTCATATTTGTTATTCTCAACTGATGCTATCTTTTCCTGGCCAATTTTTAGTTGTCTTCTTCTCTGTACTTTTAAAAGATATATTCTGCTACAAAGACAATAAAGCGAGATTTATTCCCATCTGGGCCCCTGGTTTTCCCTACAGCAATCCATGGCATCTCTAAAGAGCACTCATTACTCTTAGTTTGCTATAGTAGCTTCAAAACATTGAATAAACAGAGCATTCAGGACCAGCATCACTAAATGCTGCAGTGATTTGGCAAAAAAAAAGAAGGATATGCATTTTTGAAGACCTCAACGTTGGCTATATGGAAAAAGTACCACTATGGTTGGTTTAATAATAATAATAATAATTTAAAATTCACATTTTTCTAAAGGCCGTGTCTGTTGTTTGTTCTGCTGTTAATACTCTGAAATCAGTGAGCAGTTGTTAGTAGTGCAGGAGCATCAATCCAGCTTTGTGGTGTTGATGCCAATCTCACATTTAACTAAAGTCTGTAGAAGCTGTTAATAAAATGTGGTCACAAAGTAAAGCTTGACTTTTTCATATTAGTTGTAATTAGTTCTCCTTGGAAGCTAAATCAGACCAGTCTTCTGGTGTGGAGCCAGGAGTTGGACTCACTGATCCTTATTGGTCCCTTCCAGCTTGGGATATTCCATGATTTTATGATATAGGACATACAAAGCTCCTTCAGTTAGCATAGCATCACTGCTGAAATCTATGGGCTCTGGATCCAGCCCTTGGGTCACATAAGCATACCACTTCAACAGGCGTGAATTAAGTACAGCTCCACTGGGACATATGGTGTTCCTTTAAACACTCAGGCAGTGAAAAATGGTGATACCTTGGGGTAAGGAAGAAGTGAGAGACATTCTCTACAGATGAAAATCTGTGAAATTCCACTGCCTCCCATGGCTGCTGCCATCTTGATGAAACAAATAGTCAGACTTCAAGCTAAAAGCTCTCTCTAATTCTGTTTCTTGGAAGCTTGCAGCTCTCTAGTGCCTGCCTTCCTCCTCCTGTTCTGCCATTCTGTATGCATGCTGCTGATTCGTACCTTGTTGATGTTACTTTATATTCAGTTTGCAGTTCCCCACCTCAGTACATCTCTGCAAATCAAATTATCCTTTTGCAACCAGAGCTATATTTAGCAACGGGCTTTTGTGGTTCAAAGGGTTTATTTTTCCTTCCTGTAAATCTTATACTCATTCCGAAGATTTATCAGGTCTGCATCACCCAGAACACAGTTGTTGCATTGCTGAGCTCTCTGCAAAGAGAATAATACAGGTCCAGCTCTCTGAATAATACAGGTCCAGTCCACTCATAGCTTTGCAGAATATTGGTCTCTAAGTCAGCATTCACTTGAAAACCATTATGAAATTATTTCTCACTTCACAGAAGCACAAAATTGGGTCCCTTGTGGTTGTTGCCTATTTAGCACCTTTCTATTTTTCCTTCTTAATTCTACCTGGTAATCTGATGGTTATTGTTAATCTCTTTTGTTGCTGAGGCAGGGAAAGGTCATGCATTTCGTGTCAGCAATTTTAGCATTTCTCTTGAAAACGAATCCCCAAAGGCACCATTTACCCCTATCACCTTAAATATGCCTATATACATATATATATATATATAATTTTCTTTTCCTGTTCCTCAGTATTGCTTTCCAAGGCTTTTATTTCCCCTGTATCAGACACAGATCAATTGAGCGGCAGCTAGTCTGTCTGGTTAGAGGAAAACCTGATCTTGGCAGCCTTGAGGTGACCTGCAAAAAGCACACTGTACTTTCTCTTATTTCCTGCTGACCAACGTTCAACCTTCCAATCCAGACAATAACTCCGCTGTGGTATATTCCTGCTGCAAGCGCTGCAACTCACTTTACATCCAACCTACTGAGCAGGGTAGTGCATGGGTTTGTTTTGCTGTAGATAGTAGTCAAGGGTGTGATGCATAAGCATGCAGTGCTAATGAGAAGTTTAGCAGTGGGGCAACACCAGACGCCAGGCAGCTGCATCTCTGTACAGATACTGATTGCTTTTGGGGAGGGTAATATTAATGGCGATGATAAATTGAGGTTGGTGTCTCCTAATTGCTTTGCTCTTTGAGGTTTGTTCCCCTGACCTCCTCAGTTCCCTTTCCTGCTCAGTCAGAAACTGCTTCTTCTGCAAAACAAATAGCTTCAGTGTGACAAAGTTTATCGTTTAAAAACCTCATTTCGTTGCTTCTTTGATTGAGAATACAGTTGCATTTCTATTACCCCTTCTGTCTGTCAAAGGCCATTAGCTAGAAATCTCATCATAACTCCTTGCATAGTCCATGAAATGAATTTCTTTTCATGGTTCTGCGGCCTCAACACTTTATTGTAGATATGTGAGACAAAGAAAAACCGTTTTTGATAATACATCTTTCATTCCCCACTAGGAGCAAATGCAATAATGCCACATCCCATCCTTTTGTCTCCCACATGCTCCCAGTTTATACACACCACGAGTGAATTTTGCAGCCAGGACTTTGTTCAGCCTTCTTTGGGGCTTTGCTACAGCAGGAACAGTAATGACAGCAAACAACAAATCCCATCCAATGCGATATCCGCTACTCTGTCAGAGGTGTATGAACTGGACCACTATGGATCTCAAGACCTAAGGGATTTGCCAATACTCCCAAATATTCAGGTTTTAGTGACCAGCTCTCAAATGCAGAACACAAGTCCTAAAGTTTGTAAGTTATGCTTTTAACTGAGAAGAACATTGAACATTCCTTTGTTGATTCCCAAGGAAGAATGATATAGGAGCAAAGAACTGCTGCTACAAATATCCCTCCATCCCCAAAATATTTGAAGGGTTTTTTTTTGGAACAGAAGTTAAACTCCTACGCCAACACGGTAAGAATTTTGAAGGCTTACACAAATTTCTCTGCTGATACCAAGTCAAGACATGAAGCACTATTGATTTTCTTTTATTATTTATTTTTAAGTAGCTTAACACAGATTTTCCTTCAGAGACCTCACTGCTGCGCTTGCTATCTTATCCATTTTGCTGTAATTCTCCCTATCAGCCCAGTCACTTTGAATCACATCTCCAGACTGAAGCACTCCAACTTAACTTGGAAGCCAAGGGGATCTCAAACCCTGGGCCTGAGTAGCATCCATGTGGATGGATCTGCATTATTCAGTCACAACTCCAGTGCTATATTGCTAGAGTGCTCTTACTGTATTCAAAACAGATATGTGATCATCTGTGTATTTCTTTGGTAGCTGAGATGCAGAATACAGAAGAATATTCACTGTAACCTCCCCCAGTACATCTTTTCCTCTTTTCCCTGCATTAGCAGGATGTTGGCATTGATTGATTTCACAGAAAATCTGAAACCAAGTCTTGGTTATTAAGAGCCGTCAAGCTTTGAGTACGACTTAAGACATCAGGATCTGGTAACTTGTTTTTGCAGTTCACACATTTTACAGACAAATTTCGCCTGCCAAGCGTCTGATCACATTTAAGAGCTTGGCTTTGCAGTGACTGAAAGCCATCACCAGAATCATTGTTTCTATCTGCTCCTTTACAGAAGTATTTGCAGTTGCCTGCTGCTTATAGACGGGCTTTGATGGCCTTTGGAGCTGTCAGGTAACAATACTGTCTACAGAAGAAAGCTGTGTTACAGATATGGACCACACCAAACCCCTGATCTCCATGCAGAAGTTAAAGCAAACCACTCTCCTGTATGATTCAAATCACAACTGAGTTCACTCAGCCTTTAATTATTTAAACAGCTGCCTAGAATTAAAGGAAGAAATCAAACTAAAGTCAAACAGCATCCTCCTGGTGTAGCTAAGAACTCTTGTTTTTATCAGTCTCCAGAAGGCTGCAATCACATCCATATAAGTAACCTTCCTGTTCAGTTTTATCTACACAGCCAGTGTTTAACTCTGCATTGACTTGCTGACATCTCTGGGTGACAGCAACACGAAGTCCCTTGAACAGTGCTTGGCATTTTCTATCAGATTTGTTAATTAGCAAAGGGCAAGGTTGCTTGCTATGCAGGGTTCACTTCTGTTGTTTCATTATTGACGTGTTATCCATTGCCATGGTGAGGCATCTTTCAGAAGTGCAATTAAAATACATGAGTTGACTTGCCCTTCTTTCTCTTCCCTTGTGGAATTATCCTGCTGTCTAGTGTTTTCCTGCTGTTTATATATGCCACTCACACTGGTCCTGCAATAAGAAACCCACATCAAATTAGTCCAGAAACAAAAAAACCCCACACATTATATTCTGGCAGTATGGATTTATTCCATCAAATGCTTATTTCTATGCCATCATGCAAGCCCACATGAGACCCTGCTTTAGTACAGGGTTGTCGAGGGCATCTTGTCCGTATTTGGAGTTTCTGATGGATAAGATTAAGCTTTTCAGTGGAGAAATGAGTGCCCAGATGTGTATGAAAGCCTGAAGCATCACTGTTAGCACTGGAGTGTTTGAGACTTTGAGAACTTCATTTGTACCCTGACATAAAAGCTTCATGTTTGAGTTGCATTTTATAATTAGAAACGTGCTGCAGCTCAAACATAATTACTATAATTAATGTACCACATTACATTATCTGTCTCGTCTTCAGCATTTACAGTTTTCTTCCAAAGGAGCAGACATTGATGAGTCCCTTGCAGGGATTTAGGGCTGTGTTTCTCCTGAAGTTCTTCAGAAAGAAACACGACATGCTCCAAGATTCCAGAATGCACAAAACAGTGCAATGATTCCTCTTCCAACAGGCCAAAAAACAGCAGTTCCACAAATAACCTTTGTAAAATAGTCCCATAACAAATTGACTGGGATTTGCTCCCTAATACTGCATTTGACCTCAGTTTGCAAGTAGAGGACAGAAAGATAACTAAATCACTTAACAGCATCCAGATACGGCACTACTTGAGATAAACATCACAACCAAGTGCTTCCTGCTTGCCTCGAAATTAATGCATTCCTTACCTAATAAGCAAGAAACAGTCATATCTCAAGTCTTATCCTTTAGACTGCTGACTGAAGAGTTTCTGTAACTCTACATACCATTAATCTAAGTATATAAAAGCTTTTCCTTGGGGAAGAAGCATTTGTTTGCTGAGAAGTTACAGAAACAGACCGAAAAGATCAATTTTACACTTCAAGGTCTGTAAGTGAATTAAAGAAATCCTTCCTGAGGGCCACGTCAAATAAAGACATCAGCTCTAAGACAGCTGAAGCAAGCAATGAACTGAAAGCACTCTGCTTTATGCATTGGTATATTCATGTCATCGTTCAACTATTAGCACACATGCCACATTTTACATGTACTTTCACCAGAAAGAATAGTTGAGACTGTTGTTTCATTCACCACGTTGAGTAATACTGCAGCAATGAATACATTTTTCTATTGGCTGATGGAAGCCCTCGTCCCTACTGGGACTACTTTCAATGGATGTTAAATACGGTTTACAAACTGAAAGCATTGCAAGTTATCCTGTTGGCACAAGAGAAAGCAAGTTAATTTTAAGCAAGCTTCCCTAGAACAGTCTGCATAACCAGGGTATGTAGCAGGAGCTTGTAATTTGGATCCTTTGATGAAGCTGCAGAGCACCACAAGATCCTCAGCTGGTACCTGCTGATCTGATACAGCCTCATACTGCCCTACACAGCTGAAATTCAGAAGGTGCCATTTATCATGGTAGCAAGGTAATCCTTGGGCTCTTGGCTCCTAGCATTGTCTAAGTATAATAATAATAATCACTTCACCCCTTGAAGTAATGTCTTGAAACAAACCTTTGATGATCATAATCTTAAACTGATGGAATAGAATAAATCTCTGGATAGACGTGTTGCTTTTGTGCCAAGCAAACTTTTATTTTCACTGGACTGAAAGTCTCAGGTAGGACCCATTCAAGCTCCCACAATCTCCACCCCTTATCTCCCAGGGTTACTTTTTTAATATCTCTCTGGGATATTGAGCAGGAAGCCAAGCCAAGCACTTCTGCAATAAGTTATTGAAAGGAGATTCAGAGCAGGTAAGAAGAAAGCACTGTGTGAAGAGTGAAAACTGTTTTATTCAACCTTCAGGATGTCTCACCCGAGGTGTGTAACCAGGGGCTGACAAAGGCATCTTCACAAAGCTATCAGCACTCTTAAACCTCCCAAGCTGTTCTTTCAGGGAGATGGCAAGACGAAGCTGTAGGAAAGTGGGATTCAGTCCCAAATCCAATGACTGTGCTTACTCAGATCTTTCTGCCTCGCTCCTCCTGCTCTGAAGCCTGCTGTGATTACATTAGCACGTTTTCAGAAGTGTACAGCTCCCACCTTTGGGCACAGCAAGGTTCCATCTGCAGCGGGTGAGCCCCCAGCAGTACAAAGGAGCTGAAGCCAATCCTCTTCCCATCAAGCCGATCCACACACATGGAAGTCACTGTCTGTCAGCCAAAAGGGCAGCAGCTCATTAAAATATGCTAACGAGATCCTCTCACTTCACCTTTAATCTAGGAAGGAAGTTGCTTCTGTTTTCTCAGTGTCCCTTAGAGTCAGTCACTCCTGCTTTGGACAGGATTTGATTGATTATTGTATCTTTCTTGCACCGTCTTTTCATTTCCTGATGTTTGATTTCTGTCTTTGTAAAGAAAGAAAAAGCCAAGTTAAAACAGACAGCATTTCGCCAGTGACCTAGGAAAGAAAGCTTAATTAACACCCAGCAATCCCTCACATCTCAGGATCACACAGCATAGGCTGCTGGAGTTGCTGTGCAGGGGATTAAATACCCCTGAGCAGAATATAGCTGAGCAAAATTGGGTGGGAGGAGGAGAACTGGTGAGAGTTAGAAAGAATCATAGGGTGGCTTAGGTTGAAAGGGACCTTGAAGGTCATCCAGTTTCAATCTCCCTGCCCTAGCCTGGTTGCCACCCACCAGATCAGGTTGCCCAGGGCTCATCCAGCTTGGCTTTAGGGCACCTCCAAGGCTGGGGCATCCACAGCTTCTCCTGGCAACCTGAATAAAGAAGAAGAACAAGGATAAAAGCAGGTGGGAACAGAAGATGGGTTAGAAACACCCGTCCCAGCTGCTTGAAATCGCCATCATTCAGCTGAAGAGGAAACTGCAGCTTTTCTGATGCAAAGAAAAACCATAACAAATATCAAGGACTTTATACGAGCACTTTGAAACACTTTAAAATGCAAACGTCCTTGGTGCTGCTTAGTTAGAATCCAGATCTGAATTCTGCTCCTGGAGCAGGGTTGTTTTCAAGGTCAGGGGATCATTTATGATCTGAACCTTCTCAGAAGCAAGCTTTGTTCTCTGCTCCATCTCTAATCACTTTTGTTTAAGCTTTCATGGTTCAGTTGGAACACATTGTATTTTAAGCCAGACCAAACAAGAGAGGGGATAGAAAAACTTACATTTGGGAAATGACATTCATACAAATAAATAAACAGTGGAGAATTCAGCTGACTCTGTTTTATTTCCTTTAGATTAGTTTAGAAAACAAAATATACGGAGTATATACAAAGCAATACAGGCTTTGTAAATCTCTTTTCATTTCAGTGGTGTAGAAGAGGATGTCATGTTTTCCTTTATGATGCTGCTTTCTTGTGGAATTAAAACCTGGATAAAACAAGCAAATCCACTCAGAACTGAAAGCTGAATCTTGGCAGACAGGGAAGGCTGAAGTTAAAATAAAGGATTGGGGCTCTCTGGATAAAAACAGTATAAATAGAATAGAAGTGAATCTTTCTTTATCCTCATTTGCATTTCCAGAGTCATGACATGAAATGTTTGCATTTTCCAGTGAATCAATACAGCCTTACAGAGTCGGTTCACCATGGAGCAGACAACCAAAGCTTCTCCATTGAATTAGGAAGAGTCTGAGTCTTTAAAACACTGAAACTTAACTCAAAGTCATACAGAATGATGAAGTGCAAAGACTTTCTGTCAAGCTTCATGTTGTTGTCTGTGGGACTGCTGGTCTGGCCCTGCATGGACCCAAATGGACCCCAATAACGCTAAGAGTGCTTTTATTTGGTCTTGAACAACTTAAGGAAGTGCTCTCCTTCCAGCTTTCCAATTGGGTTTGAATGGGCTGAAATTGGGCTCTTCATATTATTCTGATACTTCTCCATCTGTGATTTGCAGATTTGTCCATCACACAAATGGCAGTGGGGCAGTGAATGGTATTAATAGAAGCAAATTATTATACAAGCTTCAAAAATTGCTGTGAATTGAACCCTGCAAGGTAAATTTCCACAGCAGTCAGAGCACAGTTACAGCTGGGAAAGTGACTGTGAAAATGAACCTTTTCCCTCAATAGATTTGCTCACAGAGGATGAAATTAAGGCTCCTGGGCCAGCATCTCTCAACACATGACTTGTGTGAGGCTTTGTACTACGCCATCCTTCATTGAAGCTTGTTGAGGACTCCTCATTTTGAATCATAGAATCATGAAGGTTGGAAAAGACCTCCAAAATCATGTGGTCTACCCATATACCACCAATATTGCCCTCTGTCACTGTGCCTAAGCACTACTTCTAGATATTCCTAACTCCAGGAATGGTGACTCCACCTCCACTTTAGTTCCCAGTTGCCCGCTGTTCAATAGCCAGGATTGTTACTGGGCTCACTGGGTTGTTCTGGGTGCTCTTCAAATGCAAACCAGCATCTGGCCAGGCTCATCACCTCTGATCAGCTCCTCATGGTGAAGTCTCAGTGTGTCTGTATGTGTTTTCTTACCTTGCATTAAAACAGAATTACTTTCTTCTCATTTTATGCCGTAATCTCTCAAACTTCCATCAGGACGAGACCCACCATGGGTGGCTGCAGCCCCTGAAAAGGCCACATGGAAATTAGGTGGCACCATGGGTCAGATACGGATCATTGTGCCATGACTCAGAGGTAATTTTGCAGATGGTTCAGCAAGAAATCCCAGCTTGAATTTTTGCCTCCTGAGCAGGATCAAGACGTCAGTGTCTAACCCTCGATGCTCCCTCTTACAGCTCAATTTCCAAAGTGTATTGTGTGTACCAAAATACTTCCAGCTGCTTTTTATTTGTCTCCTGAACTCAACACATCAGCCAAGATAAGAGCAAATTGCCAAAACATCTTGCAGCACTTTTACCTCTGACTTCATTTCAGGAAGACAATAAATACTCTCCTATTCCCATCAAGGCTCCATAGAAGAGCAAGGCTGATGCTCCATTAATCACTCGTGTGATGGTTGGTTGGAGAGCCAGCCCTTCTCTTATAATCACTGAAACATCAGGGGACAAATGGCTAATTGTGAGGTTTACCAAGTAGTACAAACCACTAAATGGCCGCCTGTCAATTAAAACTCTAATTCCAGCTGAAAGTCACATTGTTAACAAAGCTGATTTTAACAGCAAAGAATTTAAGCTAACGAATTGAGAAGTAGAAAATCCAATGGGGTCTGCTTGGGAAATCACAGCCTTACACTACAGTATCCAGCAATCCCACAGTGCTGACAGGAGCTGTCACAGCTCTCAATCCCAAACCATTTTACTAATATGATTGAGTGCTTGCAAACAGAACAGCCAATGCACAAGGAGGTGATGTTCTTCCCTATGGTCAGCTAATAAGCTGGAAACAATGCAGACAGTGCCCCAGCACCAGCAGCAGATGCCAAGCACTGTTAAGACTCTCTCATCGTAGCAACCTTTCAATTCCTAAAGGGGTGATGTAAGAAGGAAGGGGACAGACTCTTCAGCAGGGTCTGTTGTGACAGGGCAAGGGGAAATGACTTCAGACTATAAAGAGGGGAGGTTTAAGTTGGATATAAAGAAGCTATTTAAAACAAGGGTGGTGGAGGCATTGCTCAGAGAGGTGGTGGATGCCCCTTTAATGGAGACACACAGGGTCAAAGAGATGGGGCTCTGAGCACTGATGAAGCTGCAGGTGTCCCTGTTCAGTGCAGGGAGTTGGACCAGATGGTCTTTAAGGGTCCGATCCAACTCAAGCCATTCTATGATTCATTATTTCAGGACAGGTGCTGGATATCAGATATCTTCCTCCTTTGCATGACTAATGGGATACATACAGACTATGGGGTGTTGGGCAGCAACGGGACAAGTGGGAAACCTTTGGAAACATCCCATCTATGCTGCCAGCAGTCACAAGGATGTGATCTGCTCCTTTCTGATTGCACAAAAAGGAAAGAAATAAGGAAAAAAGCAGCACAAGAAACTGTAGTTTGACCTTCAGGATCTTCCTGAGGTAAACAGCTTCTGTGATTGAATAGCAGCTGCCCCTATTAGATTGCCCAAGCAAGGGATGCGTGGATCGAGCAATCCTTCTCAGTGGAGTTCAGGGCGCCCCTGACCCTGCCTTCCCACATGGAAAATCAAAGCAATTTTTGCACACAAAAGAAAACCAAGGAGCACAAAACCCGGCACAAACACTTTCTGATCTCTTTGTTAGGACACCAGGCAGAATCCCTGCAAGCAGCTCCTCTCTGTCAGAGCCCCAGAGCCCAAAGCAGCAAAGCAGCAGCTTTCATACACTTCCCTTTTTATTTTAATGTGTGATATAAAACAACAGCTGCAGCCTTCAAAGCACAGAGCACATCTTTTAGTGATAGGTAATCTCTATATTCTCAACAACCAGCACCAAAATTAGGCTGCTCACTTTCCAAATGTATTTATTCCTCTGTGCTGTATCCCTGTGCTGAAGGCTGAATCCAACTTGCATAAATATGTATGAAAACTCTCTTACTGATGTCAGATGTACCTGGACCAGGCATGGAGATTCTTGACAAAACAGGCTTGCATTGATGTGTTATCCTATGCAAATATGCAACCTAAATAATACAAAATGGAGTATTTAGGCCACGTTATACTCTGGTAGAAATGTAACATTCCTTCTACGTGAACCCATGTAATTAAAAAGTGAATATCAGTTCTGGCAATTAACATTTATTACTGAATAAACATTTTGATTACCGAAGGATATGGACTCTAATATGTAACACTGACAGGGAATTTAGCTTGGGAAATAGCTGCATGGAAACTGGCATTTGCAATCAGTCTTTTGCATTGACATTTTGTTTTCATTCTCCCATCAGCTTGTGAAGGGAATAAAGAGAAAAGCCATTCAGGAGTGACTTTAATGCATTCCTGTAAATGAAGCTTATAATAAGGATCTTATTATATTCTTACATAATTTCTTTATTCCTACAATAAGAATTAAGAAAGAAAACATTTTTTGAATGGAGAATTTGGGATATTTCACCCAGAATGTTTCACTCTGATTCACTTCTCATATACAGAAAAGGGAGGAAGCTCGAGTGCCCGATCAATACTCTTAATCATTGCTGGGTTATTTAATTACCTGGGGATGGGCTTGCTTTAAACCGGATTTTTCAACTCAGGCTATTAAAAAGCTTTTCCTATAAATATCCCTGCTGTACATCAGACCCAGGGGAGGGTCCCTGCACTGCTGTAATCTAATTGTGGGAGTGGGAGAGTGGCAAAGAAACGCATCTAAGCAGGAAGCTCTTTGAGCCAAAAGCCACATTGAACCCCCCCTGCACACAACAGCCCCCACTTAGGGTCTGCCTGTAGGGAAGGAGCCCCTCTGCCAGCCCCCATAAACAGGAGTGGTGATCCATCCTCCCCTCCCCAAGGGATCACAGCCCTGGAGGTTGCCTGGAAGGTTGTCAGGAGCCACTTTGGCTAATTGCAATCCTGGCTTAAAAGCATTGAGGGTGCAAGGCAACAGCAGCCTAATGCAGGATCAAAGGTTAATGCACAATTACACGAAAGCATTTAATCTTATGGAAAGGGAAAGGTGCATTTCTTTGCCATTAAGGTGCATTTCTTGTGTTTGTCTCTTTAAAAGGGAAAACCTGCTCCACAGCTCAGCACATTTTAAAGGAGGATCCCGCTTGCTCCCTTGCTCCCTTTCTGCAGTGTCCTTGGTGGAGGGGTGGTCCCATCACACATGTTGTCTTTGCCCCCATCCCTGGAGGTCCCCATGGCTCTGCCTCTCCAATAAGAAAAAGGCAGAAGGCAAAGAGCCACCAGGCTGAAGCACAGCAGCAGCTGAACTCGTTTGATTAATGAGCTCTGATGCACATCCAAGCCCCTCTATCTCACCGAGTTATGCCCAGTAAAGAAAACACCCTGCCAGCAATGTGTCAGGGCAGGAGGGAGAATGAGAATAATACATCAAATGCAGCAGCAGTGCTCGGAAAGGGCAGCGTGCCTGAAGAGCAAGTGAGACCTTTAATAAAAGCAATGTTTTCCTGAGCAGGAGCTTTGCTCCCAGCACAGGCCATGCTGAGGGGAGGTTTACCCCTGGGTGAGGTCTGGTGGTGATGAAGGATGCTCAGTCCCAAACTGGAATCCTATTGAGGCTGGCAGCTCGCAGGGAGTGGTCCCATATGGGTTTACTCTTCCCATATGGGTTCTCTTCTGAGAACTGGGAAGTCCTCAAAACCTCATCAGATTTGCCAGCTGACGCTGATATGCGGCAGCTCAGCATCTGCTGCCAGCAGCAGCTCTGCACAAATGGATGCTTTCAGGGATTCTGAGCCTAAACACGTGGGGGTTTCCCTGCTATGGCTGCTCTGTGACGTGCATTCATCCCCAAACCATACCTGCTGTGCCCATCTGCTCCAGGCATCAAAATCGATACCAGCAGGGAACAGTGTTGAGTTTTGCCCATAAAACTGTGCAGTCAATCAAAAAGTTGGTGAGATTGCTTTTTCCAATAGGAGCAGTGGCTACAAGTGCTGACCTCTGGCTCCCACACAGCTGCTGCTACAATGGAAGGGGTTTGACATCCCAACACAGCACAGCGTTGGGGATGGGGACAGCACAGGATAAGCTGGGCTACAAGAAGGAGGCAGAAATCCTATTGTTTTGCCTTCAATCTGGTGCCTGTTTCATCCTCTCCCTCCCTTGCCAGCCATTGATTTGTGCTGCATGAGGACCCTCCCCACTGTGTGCTTGCAGACAAAGTTTATCAGTGTTGGTGCCAGCCCCGCAGTTGGGCTTTTCGTTGTGGTCAGCAGGCTGCAGATGACTCAGACATTTCTGATTAATGGGAGATGGGGAGAGTCTGCTCCAGCAGGCAATAAAACATTGCAGGCAGGAAAGCAAGCTTTGGCCTGACACAAGCTGTAATATTTCAGTTCTACAGGAATGAGATATACCATAAAGCTGTGCACAGAGGACTCATTATGAACCAAGCAGGACGTCTGAGGTCTAACACTGCCTAATGCATTTCTCCTCCCAGGAACTCCCTAAGGAGAGTGTTACTGGTACCTGCATTTTGCAAGCAGGGAGTTTAGGTTTGTGCAGGATCCCAAAGAAAACATCAAGCAGGACAGAGAACAAAACCACCCCCTCCCTAACAAGACTTTGGTGTCTTGTTGGCTGAGCCAGCAAAGGCTGAGCCATCCATCTTTTGATAGGTGCATGCAGAGAAAAGGCAAGCAAGCTGCAAGCAACCTTTTCATCCTCCCTCCAGCTCCTTTGATCCTTTATATTAAAAGCATGAGCAGTGCATGGCAATGATTTCCCAAAGCTGGGGTCTGATGTGGGAAATGCAACCCTGGTGAGTGGGACAACCATGGGGTGCTTGGGCTGAGGGTTTGTGGGATGGGGTGCAACATCCCCATTCTCCTTTTGGGGTTTGGTGTAACAGAGCAAAAAGAGCTGCCAGAAATACGGAAAATCCAACAGATGCTGCTCATACATACAAAGCTCATCCTGTCTTTGCCCTTTGTCTGACATGAGAATCACCCAGCTAAAAGCCAGAGGCTGAATTCCCCTTGTAGCACTGTGCTTGTCATTAGTGAAACCTCACCTACCCAATAGCTTTCTCATCAAGAGCCTCCCTGCTATGCTGCATTGACTGATGTCCCTCACCTCATCCCCAGTGATGCTTTCATTGGGATGCATGTGAAGATGCTGCAGGTGGGGTCCCAGAGCCACTGGGCCATGGAACATCACAGATGCATTGATAAAGCTCCTTTAGCAGCACAGCTGCTGTCCCCTGTATGGTGACCTGGGAATAGAGAGGCCAAGTTTGGGGGAGGGGTCAAGGGGGAGATCAGCTGGGCTTGCCCTCAGGTGCTGTCAATGGGTTATTTTCTGTTGGGGGCACATAGGGCAGTATTTCCCACTGGGAAGCCACTGAAACAAAGGCTCCTGCAGCTGATGTGAGAGGAGAAACTGAATAAAGAAAAAATAAGGCACGCTTTTGTGGATAGTCTGGTGCTGCTTGGGGTGCAAAAGACAACAGCAGAGCCATTACACCCATACAGAAATACATAAACCACCAACATCTGCCAATGGGAGCTGACTGCTCGCTCCCCACTGCAGAGTGCCGCAATGCTGCCTGCCTGTATTTTTATGCTCTCCATCTCAAACAGCTCAGGGAGAGATGGTTGCTGCAGGGAGAGCACTCAGGGTGCATTCAGAGCACTTCCATAGCTGTGGATGCCATGAAAGACACCAACCTGATCTTAGCCCTGGAGCAGACCCCAACCAAACCCGATGTCAGACGGCTCTTTTAACCTCCCAGCTCCTCTCTGAACCATGGGCATGCCTGGAAAAAAAGCAAAATGGATCAACGAGGAGGAGCAGGGTGACTCTGTCCTCTATATATAGCCCCTAAGTGGTGCCAAGCCAAATGTAGGTTACTATACCATGTGAATCATCCTGCTTCAAAGGATGGAAATAAGGGATTGTGAGAAGGGGGTGGGGGTAGAAGTGGTTATAAAATCCTGCCTTGATTGACTCCAAGTCGAGGTTTGCCAACAGCCTCTAGACAGGAACATGGAGCATGTGATGCGCCTGTTCCCACTATTCTGGAGAGGATCTGCCTGTAATTCCCAAGCAATGTGCCAGCAAAGTACTGTAAATATGCCAGCACTGACAGAAGAGATGGGAACAGCTTATCTGGTCGAATATCTGTGGCTGATTCCCTGTAGAACAGATGAAAGTGTTTCCTAATGGGCAAGGCACTGGACTCGTTAAGTCGTGTTTTTCTAATTCTCATTCTTCTCTTGGCTCAATGTCTCCGTCTGTGGAAGAGGCATAAAGTTACGGATCCCTTCTGCTTCCCCTTTAAAGCTTTTTGAGGATGATTAATGAAAAATGCTGGGGAGCAGCATCCCTGTCTGAGCTGCTCTGGTCGTGTTCACGCTGCACCACATTGCCTCCCAGTGACATATCTACAAACTGGGGGATGCAGGATGTTACTGGGATTGTTAGAGGGAGTCTGAGCTTGCAGTACTTGCTCTTGGTGAATTTTTAATGCACATTGTGAGTGGTATATAAATATGGTTGTGTTGTGAGTGTGATGCTTATCACAGCAAATAGCGCAGAGGTCCACTGAGCTTTGGGAACTGCTGTAGAGATAAGAGAGAAAGTCAGCAAGCAAGCAAAAAGAGTGGTGATAACCAGAGAGGGGAGAGGAGGGAGGCAGGAAGGGGAGAAATTGAGTGCTGAGATGAATCAGAGCAATCAAGTATAAAAGCAGAAGGAAAGGAAAGGTCTCTGTGTGAGTAGTGACGTCCCCTGCAAGAGCAACCCTGTGTTTTCAGGGAGGTAAGACAGAAAGGGCTGTCCCCTGCCTAAAGGGAAGCATGCAGAACTGAAATGAAGAGGCAGAATCTGGGACACAACCCTCCCCTTCGGCTCTATGCCCTGCAGCCCTTGGGGACCAGTCACCCACTGCAACACTTCAGCTAATTCTGTTCAGAATACATCAAGGAAGCTGTGCCATTAACAGTGCTGGGTCCAAGGGCTTAATTAGCATTGGCTCTGTGAAGCTGAAGTCATCTAATGCAGATGGGGCTGGATCGGAGCTATTATTAATCCCATCTCAAGCTTTGGTCTTTAGGGTCAATGCAGAAGGGGACTGTAAAATGCTGATGGTCAGAAACCTAATGGGAACCATCAATAGGGAGGCAAAAGGTCTGCAGAGTCAGATTCAGCCACCAGAGAAAAAAAGCCCTTGGTTGTTACTCATCTTGCTGGCTTTTCCTGGACCACTTCAGCCTTCATTTATTTGTGTCACACGTTAATTTCCATGCATACTTATGGCAGCTCATCAATGATCTTCCCCTGTGTGTTGGGCTCTGTGCCTCAAGTCAGTTCAGCAGGAGGGAGGAGGGAATGCAGTGCTGTGGCCGCAGTGCAATAGCAGGGCAGTGAAAGCTTCTAGATACAGCTTGTACCCTTAACATAACAAAATAATTCTCTTTAGCCCTATTTGTGCAGCTCTTGATCAATAAATAGAGTCCCTTGATGGCCTGCACCTGAGCTTATTTTCCTCTACAAGTCAATGAAATCGAAGTTCTGAAGAATCCATCAATGAAATACTTCTTTCAGATATATTCTCATAAAGCTCTATGGACTTTTTCCTTTTGGATAAAATAAATCACAAAACAGCAGAATTAAAGGTAATGAAATATTTGCTGTAGTAGGGAAGTTGTCTCAAATGTGGTTGGTGAATATTCATGGCAAGTTGCAATCCAAGAGATATTCTGTGGGAAGTATACAGTGAGCATCAATACGTGTATACCAAAGGAGCACAAATCAAGGCAAACAATAAGCAGTGTGCAGCCTACTGCAACTATTTTGCTGTGCAGACACAGATGTTTCTCCTTGTCTTGTTACCAGTGAAGTAACATGACATATAGTTCATCATCTATAAATATCCGGAGGTACAAAGCCAGCAAGGGCAGCAGCATTGCACACAATCGCCCTGAAGAACTGTAACTTTACTGTGCATGGGAAAATGATGTTTCCAGCTTAACAAATGTATCTGAGATCTCCAGACCCAAGAGCATCCCTGTCTGCCATCAGAGCCATCAGAGCCAGGTGAAGGGCTTCTCTAGTGTTCTTCAACATGTTCATCCCCCCATAGACTGGCTGCAATCTCCTTCCTGGCTTTTCACACCCCCCTGCATCAATTCCACAGTTCTATTTGTCTTATCTGAGCTCTGTTGCTGGATTTCAATGCACAAAACCAAATTAAGTATTGCTATTTTGCCACATCAGCCTAAGGATACTGCCATGTGGATGGAATGTCACACATTTGTCATGATGGCAGTAAAGCTGGCCACAGAATTCCCAGTCCTCATAAGCTTCTAATTAGCAGAGCTTTTCCACAGATAAAATGCATGAAATAACTGCATAGTAGTTCCTGTGTCTAGTCCTCAAAGCTTAAAACTCCATATCTTAAAAAAACCCACCCTATTTTCATATCTTTCAGAACATGTTCCTTGCATTACATCTAAATGCTATCCATTACCATTAATCATGCTCCAAGCCCATTATCACTTAGACACATCCATTATCACCCAGAACATCCTCCACACCTCTCCTCTGGCTGATGTCTGATGCTCACACATCTGATGCTCCGCACCTCTGCAGCTCAGCAGTGTTCCATCATTTCTTAAGGATGAATAGGAGAAACTTCCCTCCTGCAACCAAGGAACTAAACACATGCGCACCTCTGCACTCAGCTGAAATCAGAAGGACCTCAGTGTTCATAAGCTACACAACAATGGTTTCCCAGTTTCTGTCTAGGTTTTGCAGGTGGAACCAAAAGAAAAAAAGCCTAGAAAGCAGAATAGTGGTGAGCTCCCTGATGAAGAGAATGCTGGAACATGTTTAATTCATCAAGCAGTAGCTGGGATTTTTGGAAGGAATGCCCAGCTCGTGCTGACTCAGGCAGGTCTGGCTCTGGAGAACACTTTAATTCTGCTTTTCAACCACTCAGTTTGCTCTAAAACCACCCAGCCAGGGTACAAAGCAATGCACTGTGCCAAGTGCTTGAGTGGCCAAGCATTGGAATGCATTTCCAAGGGCAGTGGGGAGTCATTCCCTTGTACAACCATGGATATGTGGCACTGAAGGACACTGTTAGAGGGCACAGTGGGGGTGGGCTGAGGTTGGACTTGAGCATCTTGGAGATCTTCTCCAACATTAATGATTCTATGAGTGAGCATAGTGGGGGTGGGTTGGTGGCTGGGGTACATGGTCTTAGAGATCATTCCCAACCTTAATGATCTTATGATTTTAATAGCTGGAGTTAATGATCATGGAGGTATTTCTCAGCCAAGAGGGATCTATGACTCCACGTTTCCTTTGTATGTTCTAAAGAGGTAATGTGGAAAACTGGTGGAAAATGATCATACAAAAAGAATCCAACTGACAACAAGTATGGGGTTAGAGAATGCAGCTCCACTGTTCTTTGGGAAAGAAGCTGGGGAACCATTCGGGCAACCAACAAACTCTGTCATTAATCTGCTCTTACGAAGAGGGTTCATTGCAAGAATGAAGTTGCACAAGGTCAGTCACCAGCCAGGAGCATTCGGTGGGAAACCAACCAAGCTGACCATCTCGAAATGTAATGAGGCTCCTTCTGGACAAAGCAGAGCGGCTTGGCGTGAGTCCCAGAGTTATTTCTCCTTGCAACCAGTCTGCATCAGGACAAAAGCAGCCAGACATCCTGATGAGAATCATTAATTTTTCATTACAGCTTTTCATCTTGACAGAAATGTTCATATCGCACCTTTTGATTTACAGACCTGTTTGAACAATTAGTTGAATTAATTAATACCCGAGACCAGATAGGGTGGTTTTGGCTTAAGACGGGGAATGCGCTAAAAACTCAGTCCAACAAATTTGTTCATTCCCCCCTTACAAAAGTTTCCAAAACCACTAAACTCACAGCGACGTTTTAAAATACTGCTATAATTAGGGTTAGCAAAGAGATGGAGGAGATTAAAATCTAATAAATGCGCCACACGAGTAAACAAATTGCTGCGCTGAATGCTGCATGGTAGAGTTATTATCTCAGCAGCCCCAGGGGCAGCAATCACTGCTGGCAATGCAGAAAATGGAGCAGTGATCTCCCTGGGCTGGAGGCAGCTGGACTGCCTTCCCCTTGAAGCCATATCTTTCTGTATGGAGTAATAAGAGACCTGTTCAGCCCTATTTCTGGTGGGAACAGAGGTGGTGATGATGGAATCACTATACCAAAATAATCAGGAGAGGAAAAAGGTGCTTTTAAAGACCAGCTTTATTTCATAAATCCAGTGGATGCCCAGCAAACTCTCTTTTTTTACTAAGATGGGAAGAGCTGATAGCATTGGACTATGTATGACCATAATAGCACTCATTCAATGGACACCATCATGGCAACCCCTTCTCACCACCAGTAAAACCTGCTTTGTTGTGGGGGGTAGAGATGAGACCGAGGCAGGAGAGAGCTTCATCCATGAGTTGCTCTCATTACTGAGAGATGATAAGAAGGCCTGCCTTTAATCTAGCAATTCTCATCAGTGCATCTCAAGTGCATTGTGATGAGGACAGTTTCATTAGTCTCATTATCTCTGTATTCATTAGGCAGGAACAGGAGCAGAGCCAGACGGAACAATGCAGCGGTAGTTCTCCACTACCAGGTGGCCCATATGCAAAGTCCTGATTGACCACCATGCAGACCATGCCACTTCCTTACTATGATAACGATCTTATTAGCAAGAACTGCAGTTATCGAGATAGCTGCTCATGGATGAAGATTGAAAGCAGGCTCACTGGCTCTGCATGTGTCTATGTTGTACAAACAGTGCTTATAGCACAGAGGGAAGGAGTTGCAGGTACCACTTCTCCCTAATACACAAAGTGTATGGAAAATGCCTGGATTCCCCAAATGGCTGAGATACCAGTATAGACTATTTCATTCAGAATAATCTGTTGGCTAGGGGGAAGATAGTTAAGGAAAATGATCTATGGCAGTGCAAGGTCTGTTGAACCAGAGGTGAGCTTTATCAATTGGTTTCTACCTTGGACAAGATCATTAAATCCCAGTGAAATCTTGCTGACTGCCCAAGCCTGACCTTAGGGAAACTCCCATTGAATTCCACTCAAAGCACAAGCGGTGTACAGCTGACATCAGCAATCAGAGCCACTGTAAGGACAAAGAAGAGAGCTGATGGCTGAGAAACCTTACCATGGGCAGAACCCCCCAGCTCACTGATGCTGCATCCCAAGACAAAATTCATCATTTTGACATTTCTCACCATAGGAACAAGGGAACAGCAGCACCTACAGAACTGATGTGGTTCTACTATCTGCTATCTACTATCTACTGCTTTGAAATGGGTGAAATCAGTAGGGAAAAAGCATTGTCAGTCACTGGAACTGCTTGTTGCAATGGTGACCACTAGTACAATGAGTGAGAGTTCACTTCAAAACAGTGACGTGGGGGAAGGATTGAGAACAGACTATGGCGTATCATAAGAGATAGGGTTATTAGATAAAGCATCCTCTCGGACTCCGCAAGCATTAAATAATTCCCATTGGCTATTAAAGAAAATCAGGTTAGGAGATCAGTTGGAGGAGTTTTGTTTGCTTTATTCCTTCATTCCAAAACGTGCAATTTGAGTCTGGCAAAAATTCAGACATAACCTGCAATGCCAACACAAGGAGCCACTCAAAGGACGATGATGAAAATTGAAAGATGACCTTGAAATTCAGTGGGTGATAACTCACATGCTTTTAGGAAAGTGTTTTCTAAATGTATTTAATTGTGATGGAGCCACTTGGTGAGGATATAAGGCTAAAATTAATATTGAAAGCAAAAGCAATGCAGCAAATTCTACCAAGTCTGCCTGTCATGGTCTTGCAGCGTTGCTGATCACAGCATTGCTGACTTGCATTTGAGTTTCTATGCACTGATATATTTTCTGTACCTGCAGGTCCTTCTCACACTCACCTGTAATAGGGGGAGAGAAAGAAAAGAAGTCAGAGTGGGGAATGTGCTGATAGATGAGCAGACAAATACATACAGAGCAGAAATGACAGAGTGAAATACTCCAGGACACCAATGAATGTAATTCTCCCAATGAATACTTAATTATGTTTTATATTGACAAATTTAGATAAACATGTTTTCAAAGACCTTTCCTTCCATCCCAAATTGAAAACAAGCTCCTGTCTCACCGCAACGCTACAGAGTCATTGATATAATCAAATGATTGATCATCCAAAACAGTCACCAATGGCAACAAAAAATGCAACACTAAAAATTACCATTTAAACATTAAACATTATCATGTTTAAATCCCATTATGAAATCACTTCAGAATTTCCACATGCAGCTCCCTATAAACCTTTCTCTCGTGCTCTATCCCATTGGATGGGGCAGTGCACCTTTGGATGGGCCCATCCCTTGTCTATATTCTGCACGCTCCAACTTCTGCTTGCTCTACGTTGACTCCACGGCTTTTAAATCTCCTTAAAAACTTCTGAATTTTAATGCAGCTGAGAACCTTGAGACAATAAGGAGGATTGCTTCATCAAGACTTCTAAGGAGCTATATATAGATATAGATATACTTTTTTTTTTTTTTAACAATAAAATGAGTTTGCAAAATGTATTACTAACATTATTGATTTTCCTCCTGCAAGTGTCTGCATGATTCGATTTGATTTGTATTTATTGCTCCTCTCCTAATCAGCTTATAGATATTTCTACTGAGAATATTCTTTGGATGTTAAATGTCTGGAGAAATTGAGCTGACGTTCTGGCCAAAAAGCAGCTCAGATTTCTGTATGCAGTCTTAAAAATGGAAGGAATACCTTACAAAGCATGTCCGTCCCCATAATTCCTTATTAAATTCAAAGAGAGATTAGGAACTCGATATGCACAGTGCACATTTCTACCAGGAAAGACACTGGGCAGTGTTCTCAGTTCACGGGTGCATAAGGAGCAGTTTCAAAAGGTGATGTAGTGAAATGTGAATAACAAATAAGAGTTGGCCCCATTGCTACAGCAGCCACCTGTAAGTGAAGCCCTCATGCAGTTGTACATTTGCAGATTACAGTGTGGTACCAGTAATATTCAATGGCTATAGGCATTTGTTTAGGCCAGAAAGCCAAAGAGGACATCACAATGAGAGTGAAGGGGTAAAATAGCAACATGCTGTTGGAATTAGATGGAAAGTAGAGTCACTGGATGGCTCCTCAGACAAACTGATAATTTGGAGCATGTAATTCTCAGATTTTCCACCCATAAAGCCTTTGCAAGAGGTAAGACCTCCAATCAAGGCTGCTTTCATGGTCCCTTGTTTCTTTGTTTTGCTATAAAAGGTCCTTACTTGCAAAACCGCTCCATCTCTGCTCAGTGTTCACTGTAGAGGTCTACATTACAAAAATAAACCATTGTTACATACAGAATCTAAGCAAGAAAAGGCCAAAACATCATCCCTAGGAGATCTCCATTGCCTTCCATCAGGTAGCCTCCTTCTTTAGGACTAATTAAAAAGAAAAGGGAGTCACTGCAGTTATAGTCATCAACATCATACAGCTTTCCATTGGGTTTATCTATGTGAATCAATTAAACATCCACCGGGAAAGCAATTAACCTAAATACAAATTAGACTAGCAGAGAGAACGTGTTTTCTTGCATCAGGCTTTTTTATTTTTAACATGAGAATCATCCATTTTTAAGTGCACAAGTCAATACAAGAAAGGTCAGATGTCACAGTGGAGAAGCAGCAATTGCTTTTTGCACACAAAGAACTAAAGCAAAAGCTGATAGAACACAGGAGATAAACCCAAATGCATCCAAAGGAGCCAACCCCACAAACAAACTGGAACAGCTGCCATATATAGCCTAGCAATTGCCAGCAGAGGGATGTCCGTGCACTCAGAGCATCACCCTTTAATGTGACACCTTGGAAATAGTTCTGCACTATGCTACACACAGCTTCAGGAAAAGTGCCTGCAGAAGGAAGCAACAGGGACCTTTCAAAGTGATATTTTTAGAAAGGGGAGGCTAGGAAAAAACCTCTCAAAACTAGGTAGGAAGAGCTATTTTTGATTGCTTCATCACCAAAAGACCGCTCCCCTGACCTGTGCTATTTTCTGTACAGCAACTTTCAGCACAGATCGGTTTGAAGCATCAGATAATAATAATACACAGAAGGAAAATGACCAGTGAGCCATGAAGCTGAGCAGAGCATAGAAGCACCAAGGGAACAAGGATAAGTTATTTCCTTTGCTTTCCATCTAAGCCAATTAAAATGGAGTTTTTCTTCACCTGGGCTGTGGTGCAGAGCTGATCCTTCCCATCCTTGGGTCTGCTGTGGGCCTGACCAAGAAGGCAGAATTGGGTGATTTAATGCTTTAAATACAGATAGAAGAGCCTGAGAGCAACGATTTCCTTCCTATTGATTGGGAGAACACCCAATGCTTGAATCTGCTGGTGGAAAATGGGAAGATGGATGGATACATTGGGGATGAAGGCATGAAATCTTCCTTTCCCTCTCACCCAGGTGAATGCTGTCATGCCACACAGTGCATTACAAAGTTGCAGTGATTTACAGCAGGATCTGAAGCTTTTCTTGAGCATCTTTCATTGTAACACTCTAATGGAGTCCTCCGTTGCAGTCTCCAGTTGCCACGATGCTCCTTTGTGAATTCACACAACCTGGAGAATTGGCCCTTTGAAACACAGCAGGGAGTGGTCATGAATTTGAGCATTGCATTACAGGAGTTACAAAACAAATGTGCAGTGCAGTGTTTTAAAAATGCAAGGAAAACATTGATGAAAAACGTGGGTGATACAGTCAAAGTTTGGCTGTTTTAAGTCAGAAAATTACTGAAGTAAGCTCCTAGCTGTGAGATCCTTCTTGGTATTGACATGGAATGAAACTCAGCTCTGTAAGTATAACATGCTTCTGCAGCAAATAAATCCAGGAAAGGGAATAGCAACAATGAGCTTAATGATGATCTGCAGAAATTTGTAAGGAATCTCCATAAACTGAATGTAAATGCTGCTTTAGGACTGTGCTTTCAGAAATGTATTACCTTCAAATGCAACACAATACATGAAGAAAACACTGCAAACACCTGGAAATGTTTGATTGAAGGCTCTGAAATGATGCCACTGTCTGAAGAACAATGCAAAGTGGGATGGCGTTAGGCAAACACTGCTGCCCTGGAGCTCTGCCTTGAGAAAGTCCAATGCAGAACAGAAAGAAAACAGAGGTATAAATTTTTCAAAGCACAATTGCTCTGTGCTTTGTGCTGTGGTGTATTACCAAACAGCCCCCACTGCATCACTTGGACTGTGCTCATCCCCACATCCAGTGAGAATGAGATGTGCCAAAGTAAAATGTCCATAGTTGAGTCCTTTTCATTTCATCCCCTTTGCATTACATGCATCCCATTGCATCCCCTTCATTGCATGGATGAACCTGAAGGTATCCAGTAACACATAGATAGGATATATATAAGATCAGGCCCTTGTTGCATAAATCTAAATGTTTTCTTCTAAAGCTGTCGCCGTATAAATGTTATTAGGGCATCCTCAGCCAGACTGAAGTGTCCTTGTTCTGTTGACGCCACTGGAACGGGACCAATTTATGGCAGCTGATTATCTGGGCCATTATTTATTCACAGTTTATGGTGATCAGATAAGGTGCCAGGACACCAAGGTCTTCAGCTGATAAAGACTGACAGAAGTGAGAGTCACACTGACTGACATTGCCCTCTTCTATGGGATGTAGGAGGGGACCAAACTCCCATGGCTTTATTTTTCCTTCTCTAGACACAGTTCCTACTGAAGTTATACCTTGGCATGAATATCACTAATACCTGCTTAGGCTTAAATGTCTTGAGCTTAAGTCTGAGTTATATTACAAATAGGCAGCCACTAACTAAGAGCAACTGCTTTTAAACTGGTAAATAATTTTGATAGTCTCCATGGGATGATCTGCTTTGTGCTCTTCATTTGGTTCTCTCTCCACTAAATAAATAAATAAATAAATAAATAAATAAAATCCCCTTATCTGATTTTATCACTTTTTATAAGCTATTGAAGTTAGTCCATCATCACTGAATACATTTTAAACCTTTCTATCTGGAAGCAGCCAGGCTGCTGTGCAGCTCCACCTCCTGTGCTACATTTCCCTTTTTTTTTCTATGGAACCTGCAGAACTCGGTGCCATCCTACAGTATTTCTTTACTGCAGGCTTGTCATCTTGTAATCAAGATAAGAATCAATGCAGCCCATCCCCATCCCCAGCAGTGCCTGCTCCTCCCATATCTTACTCCATTGCATTGCAGTTTGCCCCAAAGCAGCAGCTCTTGTTGAACTTAAGAGACAGAAAGTTCTCCATGGGCAGAAATATTCCCCTTCATTTGAAAACCTCCAAAAGGGAGACGGATATAAAGGAGTTGGTTGCTCATCAGAAGGAATGCAATCATTTCAGCTGATTTCCCTGACTCATTCTAACCTTCAGATCACCTTCAGGATCACGGATCAGGAGCGCTGCCCACCTGCAGCTCATTCTGATCATAAGTGCATGACAAGAATGTATTTTAAATGAAATCTATGTACCGTGTTTCAGGATTTCTCCGTGTGCTGGTAAATGCCTGCAGGAATAAAAACTTTTCTCATCTGAATACCTTCATTTTTAAGTCAGTCAATAGTATGAATATTGCTGTATTCTATAAAAGACTGCGCTGCTTGGATTTCAATATGCAGTAAATAAATCAAGTGCTATCACTGCTTGATTATAAAGCAACAACTCACTTTACGTACATGGTAAATGGATTTAAAACAATCCATGCCTCAATGTATTTAATTAAAGGGAATTTTGTTACTAAGTTCAGCAGCCCCTCCTTTACTCACTGTTCAACTCCATTAATTTGTTTTCAGAGCATTAAAAGGACCATACAAATTGCCAAGCACTTCTGTTAACCATATGTTTGCTTTTCCTGTAAGTTTGATATACATATAAAAGCATGCTCTGCTCCTTCCCCCCTGCTCCCCCCATTTATTTTCTTATCAGTGGAAAAAATAAGCATTAAACCAGCTCATAATTTCTCTTTTCCTCTAAAATGAAAGAAAATGCAATGCCATAATAAGCAGTATTCTTGTTTTGACTTCCAATCAAATCAAAAGGGATGCTGTTTGCCTATGGAGAAAACTACCAAAATTAATGGGACAGATTTAGAATCCATAATTGCTTTGATTATCTGCAAACCTTGTCTCTCTATTTGCCATATAAAACTCCAGAGAGGTTACACAGCAAATCTGGCTGCCCATATCTGCAAATACAGCCCAGCAGATACCTCACATAGTTCTGACTTCTCCACCGACTGCAGTGCTGCAGTCCTATGACAGCATCATATTAATGAGCCAGCAGAGGTCCGGCACTCCATGTGGTTTGCAAAGTTTAACCCTGTCCCTCAGACTTCCCCAACTCTCCACAACAGCAGCAGCAACACCACGAGCTGTGTGTGCCGAAAAGCAATTTTGAGGTAGGATTTTGTCCCTTAGCAAATCAACTGAAAGCTCACAGATTGCTGAACACAGGCAGATGTGTTTACAGCACCTTTCCAAACGAGGAGTTAAAACCTACCCCCCAGCTTTGAAATGCAATGGAGCTGCAGCAGTGCAGTGCTTTTTTTCTAGCGCCAGCAGTTTATTTATTTATATATCTATACATTTTCCAGTTTACTGATTCACTGCCCATGTAGCTGATCCATCCACGAGGAGTTCAAAGTCTGGCTGTTAGCTACTGCAAGTCACCGTATGCAGCCCATAGAAAGTCTACTGCACCGTGTAAACATCATTCTTAGCCATGTTTCAAAGTAGGAGAAGTCATTTCTAAGCAATGCACCAAGCGTTATGTGGAAACGTAAGGTGGGGGGGAGGAATAAAGGGGATGAAAGCGAGATAAAGAATCAAGAGCCAGGACTGCAGGGAGCTTTCCAGCACTACCCAACCTGCAACTCCTACCCCATAGGGAGTTAAAACGCTTGCAGTGCTGCAAATCCGCCCGCAGCCCACGCAGTCTCCCTTCCCCGGATACTTTTATGACCTTCAAATGTCAACCACTGCCTGAGGAAGGGGAACTGGGGAGGGGGGAGTTGGTGGGGGGAAATGAGGAGGGGGCTGCCCATGGGACCCTCTATTCATCCCTACCCCCGCCCGGGGCCAACGACGGAGCCCCGGGGGAGCTGTCCGTGGTGCTGAACCCCCGGCGGAGCTGTCCGTGGTTCTGAACCCCCGATCCCGGCCCCGGCCCTACCCTGCGGGCTCCGGCACCGCGCTGCGCTCCGTCATGGCCACTGCGGGGGAGGAGAAAGAACAGAAGGAAAGGGAAAGGAAAGGAAAAAAGGGAAGGAAAGAAGGAAAGGAAAAGGGAAAGGGAAAGAGGAAAGAGGAAAGAAAGTGAAGATCTAAAGGAAGGAGAGGGGAGAAGGGGGCTGAAGCACGAGTGAAGGAACACGGAGAAGGGAAGAAGGGAGAAAGAGGAAGAGAGAAGAGGATGGGAAAAGGAGGATAAGGATAGGGAAAGGAGAAAGAGGATATGGAATAGGGAATGGGAAACAGCGGGTAGGGGGGAAGGGGGTAAAGAGGGTGCAGGGGGAAGGGGGAGCGGGGGTCGGGGAGCCGGGAGCTGGGAGCGGGGGCCGGGAAGGGATGGGATGAGGGAGGCGCGGAAGGGAGGGCGGAACTGAGGGGCGGAGCTGAGGTAGGGTCGGGGGCGGATACATCCTCACACACGTGTGTGGGGCCGCCCCGGAGCCGCCCGGCGGGGCTATAAAAGGGGCAGCGGCATCCAGAGCTGCGCTGCGCTTCCGTCCGCCACCCCCCGAGTGCCCCCACCATGAGCTACACCATGGAGCCCTTGGGCAACCCCTCGTACCGCAGGGTGATGACCGAGACCCGAGCCACGTACAGCCGGGCCAGCGCGTCCCCGTCCAGCGGATTCCGCTCTCAGTCGTGGTCTCGGGGCTCCGGCAGCACCGTATCCTCGTCCTACAAACGTACCAACCTCGGGGCTCCGCGGACCGCTTACGGCTCCACCGTGCTGAGCTCCGCAGAGAGCCTCGACGTGAGTCAGTCCTCGCTGTTGAACGGGGCGGCCGAGCTGAAGCTGAGCCGCTCCAATGAAAAAGAGCAGCTGCAGGGGCTGAACGACCGTTTCGCGGGGTACATCGAAAAAGTGCATTACCTGGAGCAGCAGAATAAGGAAATCGAAGCGGAACTGGCGGCGCTGCGGCAGAAACACGCCGGGAGGGCTCAGCTGGGGGATGCCTACGAGCAGGAGCTGCGGGAGCTGCGCGGGGCCCTGGAGCAGGTGAGCCACGAGAAGGCGCAGATCCAGCTGGATTCGGAGCACATCGAGGAGGACATCCAGAGGCTGCGGGAGCGTTTCGAGGATGAGGCACGGCTGCGAGATGAAACGGAGGCCACCATCCGCGCCCTGCGTAAGGAGATGGAGGAGGCCTCGCTGATGCGGGCGGAGCTGGATAAGAAGGTGCAGTCGCTGCAGGACGAGGTGGCCTTTCTGCGGGGCAACCACGAGGAGGAGGTGGCCGACCTGCTGGCTCAGCTTCAGGCGTCCCACGCTACGGTGGAGAGGAAGGACTACCTGAAGACGGACCTGACCACGGCGCTGAAGGAGATCCGCGCTCAGCTGGAGTGTCAGTCCGACCACAACATGCACCAGGCCGAGGAATGGTTCAAGTGCCGCTACGCCAAGCTGACGGAGGCGGCCGAACAGAACAAGGAAGCCATCCGCTCCGCTAAAGAGGAGATCGCCGAGTACCGGAGGCAGCTGCAGTCCAAGAGCATCGAGCTGGAGTCGGTGCGTGGCACCAAGGAGTCGCTGGAGCGGCAGCTGAGCGACATCGAGGAACGTCACAACAACGATCTCACCACTTATCAGGTCCTGCGGGGAGTGGGGTGCGGGCTGGGGGCTGCGGGATGCGGGCGGGGGGAAAGCCGGGGGTGCGGTCCCAACCCGCTGCTGCCGCCCAGTGGGTGGGAAGGACTTTAGGAAAGTCTCGCTGCAACTTTTCTTTCCCCCTTTTCCCTTTCTGTATGTCTTTGTCGTGATGGTTTGTTCTGTCTCGGCTGCAGGACACGATCCATCAGCTGGAAAATGAGCTCAGAGGAACGAAGTGGGAGATGGCGCGTCATTTGAGGGAGTACCAGGATCTCCTCAATGTCAAGATGGCCCTGGATATCGAAATTGCTGCATACAGGTACAGGGGGATCGTTGTGGGCATGTCTGGAATATTAATAGCACTGCAGAGGCTGCTCTGAGATGCTTTACCACCAGCGAGAAGTATCTGTATGCGTTGAACACGAGCCAAATTAGAGCTTGACTGAAGTACTGCAGCCCTTTCACAATGCACAGACTCAAAAGTGTCTGCAGCCAGGAGGAGCTCATCCTCTCTGACAATGCAGAACTCCCTATATGCACACTGCACCTCAGTGCTGCACCCTGCGCCTGTTTTGCAGTAGATGAGTTTATTTTTAATTCCTGTTTACTTTGCATATGCCTTGCAAGCGGTGCTTGTCACTTTTCTCACTTGGGAGAGATGCTGTGCTTTGCTTGATCATGGTTTAAGCAGGCAGTGCTAATCTGCTTGTCACAAACACTTTTGCTTTTCTTGCTCAACTTTCCTTTGTCACGCACTCTGATCTGGAGCAGGAAAGCTGTGTGCTATTGCCATCACCTGGCAGGCTTTTGGTCTCTCTGCATCACTTAAGAGACCTCATCAGAACTGCTGATTTTTCTGGGTCAGAGGCTTAGATGAAAAATATACATTTGAATATGAAAACAGTCAAAAGAGAAAGCTGCTTTCAGATCTCTGTGAACTTGAGGCTGTTGAGGCAAGCATAGGCATTATAGGCTCTGCAGCTCTTTGCTGCCTGATGTGACTTGTATTGCTCTGCAGCCCCATTGTATGGCTAAAAGCAGAGAGGTGGGGGTGCACACAATGAGCTTGGGTGTATGCTTGGCTGGCTTTGAAAGTCTCAGCAATGATGTTCCATTTGGGTCCATTCCATTCTCAGTTCACCTGAGTCATGATGCGTCCTATGGAGTTAATCACTTTCTTTGATGCAAAGGATGAATTTCAACTGCTCAGCTAAAGGTGATATGCTTGCTACATGCAAAGCAAGCCAAAAGGTGCTTGTTCAGTAAGAATTTACTGAAAGAGCTGATTAGAGAGAAGCAGATCTTGGGCTGTGAGCGATGGATAGTGCTGGTCTTCTCTAGCATATTCTACATGCGCTGACCTCATCCTGCTGACAGAGGGAAACACTGTCCCCTAGGTTGGGTTTCTAATGTTCACTATTTTTCCTTCCTGATTCTCTTAGGAAGCTGCTGGAGGGTGAGGAGACAAGATTCAGTGCCTTCTCTGGAAGCATCACTGGACCCATATTCACACACAGACAACCATCGGTCACAATAGCCTCCACTAAAATACAGAAAACCAAAATCGAGCCACCAAAGCTGAAGGTCCAGCACAAATTTGTAGAAGAAATCATCGAAGAGACAAAAGTAGAGGATGAGAAGTCTGAAATGGAAGATGCCCTCGCATCTATCGCAGAAGAAATGGCAGCAAAGGCTCAGCAGGAAGAACAAGAGGAGGAAAAGGCAGAAGAAGAAGCTGTAGAGGAAGAAGCTGTTTCTGAGAAGGCTGCAGAACAGGCAGAGGAGGAAGAAGAGAAGGAGGAGGAAGAAGAAGCAGAGGAGGAAGAAGCTGCAAAATCAGATGCTGCAGAAGAAGGAGGCTCTGAAAAGGAAGAAATAGAGGAAAAGGAAGAAGGGGAGGAGGCTGAAGAAGAAGCTGAAGCCAAGGGCAAAGCTGAAGAGGCAGCTGCAAAGGTAGAAAAAGTGAAAACACCTCCCGCAAAGTCACCCCCTAAATCCCCTCCTAAATCCCCTGTAACAGAGCAAGCCAAGGCCGTTCAGAAAGGAGCAGCAGAGGTTGGAAAGGATCAGAAAGCAGAGAAAGCTGCTGAGAAGGCAGCCAAGGAAGAGGAGAAAGCAGCATCCCCAGAGAAGCCAGCGACACCGAAGGTGACCTCCCCAGAGAAACCAGCGACTCCAGAGAAACCATCAACCCCAGAGAAAGCGATCACCCCTGAGAAGCTCCGCTCCCCAGAAAAACCAACAACCCCAGAAAAAGTGGTGAGCCCAGAGAAACCAGCAAGCCCAGAGAAGCCCCGAACCCCAGAGAAACCAGCGAGCCCTGAAAAGCTGGCAACACCAGAGAAGCCCCGCACTCCTGAAAAGCCAGTGACGCCTGAGAAGCCCCGTTCTCCAGTGAAGCCATCCTCCCCAATCAAAGATGAAAAGGCTGTGGTGGAGGAGAGCATCGCTGTCACAAAGGTAACAAAAGTCACTGCAGAGGTGGAGGTGTCAAAGGAAGCCAGGAAAGAAGACATCGCGGTGAATGGTGAAGTGGAGGAGAAGAAGGATGAGGCGAAGGAGAAGGAGGCTGAGGAAGAAGAGAAGGGTGTTGTCACCAATGGGCTTGACGTGAGCCCCATCGATGAGAAGGGTGAGAAAGTTGTAGTAACCAAAAAAGCAGAGAAAATCACAAGTGAAGGAGGGGACAGTACAACCACGTACATCACAAAGTCGGTGACGGTCACTCAGAAGGTGGAGGAACATGAAGAGAGCTTTGAGGAGAAATTAGTGTCCACTAAGAAAGTGGAGAAAGTTACTTCACATGCTGTAGTAAAAGAGATTAAAGAGTGAATTAAACTCAATTATAGCTAAATTAGGAGAAAAAATAAAATAATTTAAAGAGCTTGGGTCGGTGCAAAAGGTTAAGCCATATGACAGCTGCAAAATGCATGTGAGTGACGGCTTTAAAGCAGAATGGGTTCTCTCATGGAGGCTCCAGACACACAGTATTTTACTTTCTTGTGCAATATAGGGGAGGGGGGGGGAATGCATGCAGGCTCAAGATGTGCTCCCTCCACAGAGCTTGGGGAACTAAATAAAAATAATAATAAAAAAATAAAATAAAATACTAATAATAGTGCATGAGTTGAAATGTGCAAAGGAACCTTTTGAATTTCCTGAGCTGTTGGAGGGATGTATCTGAGGGATGACTTAAGATGTATTATGCAAAGAACCAACTGAGCCAAAACCAAACAGAAAACAGTACTAGAATATTCATGAGAACCAGAACTCTCTTAGCCTTAATTAAAAAAAAAAGAAAGCTACTTATAAGTAATTATGTTTACCTCACTGGTGCAATTAGGGTGGACTTTTGCTCATGGGAGAACCTAGTTGACATGCACAGTACGCAACCTTTTGTTGTTTGATGTAAAACCGTCACAGCAGTTCTTGCTCAATAAAGGTCAATATGAAAATGTGGCTTGTGTGGTGCTTCTTCTCTAGATGGTGTCCTTCCTTTAGGGATTGGGAACTCATCCTGGATAGCAGAGTGGTGTGGGCTGGAGAGTTGATTGAGATTCCTATTCTCTTGATTTCTCCTTCTTGTAATGTGGTTAAGTGGCACTAATAGTTCATCTGGCTTAAGGAATATATTGGAGCTGTATCCTGTGCTTTTTAGAGTAAAGGGGAATCTGTTGAGTTCTATAGGTTGGCTCAGTGGGGTTGCAGTCCCTATGGGTAATGGAAGAAAGGTCTTCAAGCTGTGGTTGCCAACACTGCTTGTCTAGATAATCCAAGATACACTTAGCTCTGCATTTGTCTCAATGTTTTAGGAGACATGGAACAATTTCCAGATTGTTCCTTGGCTTTTCTATGGTGAAAGCCTGTTTCTTGACCACAACTGGTCATAATATCTTCAATGTCACCTGTTCATTGCTTAGTGGGTCTTGGCTCAACTAAGTCATCCTGACCCAGATGCTGTACTCATCAAGATAGGGGATTTGGAATTAATTTTTGTCTCCTGCCTTAATTATAATGGAATGTTCTCATCACCTCCCCCTCTCTAATGACCCACAGGTGAAATCAATGTTCTGAAATTGAGAGCAGATTCCTGGAAAAGGAAAGTGCCCCATAGATTGTTTTTTATTTCCAATGGGAAGGTCTTTAAAACTGTTGCCTGTATCTACTGCCACTTGTAGGTTGGCTTCATTAAGAGGAAAGCCTATTAATGGGTCCTTAATATCCCAATATATGGAAAACAATGGAGATGAGTGGGAAAAGGATGGCCATGACTCTTGATTGGGGAGATAATCTCTTTTATTCTAGGGTTAATATTGCACTTACTGTTTATGTGTATTGCTTTACATGCTGCATATAGCAAAGAAATGCAAATTATTTTTTAGGCAGCCTGGATTCAGCAAATGAACCATCCTGAAATCTGAGGGCTAATAGGGAAAATCTGATGAAAATCAATGCTTTGCATATGCCAGCCAATTCACTGCCCTACCAATAATGGAAGATCAAGAGTATTTTAATTGGAAGGCTTACTCATGTTCTTCACTGCAGAAAGTATACAAAATTCATAGCAGATAAAAGTCTTTCAAACAAACGTGAATGCCTTTGTGTAGCAAAGCAATGAATGCTTCTCCTGCTGATATCAATAACAGAAATCTGTGCTCAACAGATTGCGGCTTGAGTGATGTTTAATTATGGCCGAGCTGGCAAATTAGATGGCAGTTTGTCTGCAGCAAGCTTTGTTGTGAAAGTTATGTGGGTATATGGACATAAAATAACCAATAACCACCTTTAGGAATAAGATCACAACCACAATCACATTTACCTGCCAACAGTGCTGCCAGGATCTGCTGAAGTATCACCAAGTCTGAATGTAAGTTGGGCATCTTCAGCATCCAAAGTTGGGTCACCTTGCACCATTAATTACATTTTGACATTGGTGGGAGACCAAGAACACACAGAGAATGTGGGTTTGCACAGCTGCAGTTGGGATCCTGAGCTGGCTTGAGTTTATGTTGTGCTTTCCCTTCAGTTCTGGTAGGATATTACAAGGACAGAACCTAAGGGCTGTTATCTGTGTTGTTCCCTAACATATAAATTCATTAATTTGGCCAATATCCCACTGCAAATGTTTCCATCCAATCCTGGGGGAAATAAGCAAACTGTTAGCACATTTCTAAATATTTATAAAACCATAAGATCCAATTAATATTTAATTTTGCCAAGAGGTTTTGTCTACTGACATCTGCAATCAGTTTCAAAAGATAGCATAATTCCAGGGCAGAGATGCATCAATATGTGCTGTTTGCCTGTACTGCAACAATTACTTTTTGAGGCTGTGAATAACCACTGAGGGGATTAATTATTTTCAGATACAGGAGTTCATTAACCAGTACAAAAGGCTCAGGGAGGGGAAAAAACAATGAACAAATGTGTGAAGATGTGTGAGTCTGACTTAGGGTGGGCCACCCAATGGCTTTGGGAATAGAGGGCTCTAGGATGGGAGCTTGGTATCATATGGGGTTGATGGGGAGCTACAATTGTGGCACTTTAAGCATCCCAGAATGAAAATCCAGGCAGAAACAAAGCAGGGAGTGTTATGAAATCCAACTAGGTTGCTTTTGCCAGGATGCTGAGTCAGGCACTGGAATTTTCTCCACACTTCAGGGTCTGTGATTTTACCATGCATTTAAAGGGCTGTTCTATGCTGCTCTACACTAAGCTATACTCATTTCATCCAGGAAGGCAGCAAATGATTAATTGCCAATGACAAAGTTACTGGGAGGTAATCTTAGTTTTATCTATATAAAGTTATCTTTTCCTGCCAAGTAGAAGGGGGATATGTGTGTGACAAGAAGGAAAGCATTTAGGATCTTCTTGTGTTTGCCTTATCTGCAGCAGGAACTTAATTTGACACAGCCCCAGCCTGCCTGAGCAGCCAGAGAATGCTCAAGGACAGTCTTGCTACTTTGCTGCAGCTGCAACTTGGGTTAAAGTTTCCACCATGCCTCCCTCTGCCTGATTCTGCTGCATTGCGTCAAAGCGAGCTCCTGGATTTTCTAAGGTAAAACAAGCATTGCCAACAGGATCACCATAACCCTGAGAGCATCTCAGCAGGAAAATGCACGTTTCCACCCTCCCTGCACCAGTTTACCTTAGCACAAGGCAGGACAGGGCTAACAAACCAGCTGGGTTACCACTGCGGACATAGCGCTCTGCAGCTCATCGCTGTGCTGTGACTCACACATCTCCTGCAAAGAGCAGTGAGATCTCTCCTTCAGCTGTAATACGTTAAAAATAACGCAGGACGAGATACACTGCAGGGAGAGCTGTTTGCTGCCGTGCCTCTGAACGTGCTGCTTGAGAGCATCCCCCAGCAGCTGAGATTTGGCAATCTGCAAACGTAGTGCTTCCCTTGGATGCAAAAAAAACTGAGTGCAAAAGGAGTTTATCCATAGGAAAAGATGTGAAACTGGGGGAAAAAAAAAACCAGATATTGCAAAGTCAGGAGGAGCTCAGAGCCCTTGGACAAAGGGAGGGATGGGGCAGCAGCTCTAATATATGCTGATCTATTTGACAGTGGTTTGGCTTCAGTGAGCTCCAATCTCGCACATAACATGCTTTCGCTCTGTGGGAGCAGATTCTCTCTCTTCCTGAAGTGCCACACTCAGCATTTGCTGACAGAGCACTTCCAAGTGCCACCTCTCACACACACACAGCATTGTGCTGTTGAGTTGCAGACATCACGTGCCAACAGGAGCAACACAGAGCATCACACCAGCCCTACTGCCAAATCTCTTGTCCATAGTACTGGAAACACCCTCTACCTGGTTGAGGACCCCAAGATCTTATGCAAAAATGCATCCAGCTGACCATCACTATGGGAAACACACAAACATAAGCTTCTTTTAACCTGGCTTTCTGACTATAAGCCAATTAAAAACAGTTTGGATTTGTAGCATTGACCCAGTGATTGCTATTGGAATGAAGTTCAATTGCAAGCATTCAGCTAACTGATTATAAATAGGTTCAGACTTGACATCGTTCTGAACTGCTAGGCCTTGCTGCTCCTCATGCTGTTCCTTTTTTGTGCCTGATCACAGGTTTGTTACACCTTCCTTTAGTTCATATCAAAAACCTTAAGATCCCCTAACAATTTCCTGGTAGAGAAATTAATGCACACAGCATTGCTGCACATAGCAGCACTCCAAGCATATCAGCATGGGACAGAATCCCACCCTATTAAGCAGGTATGGAAGATAAGCACAGTATCATTCATTAAGTGCAGTAGTGATATAACACACACACAAGGAATCTGTGTAAGCATTTCTGTAACTTTATTGACTAGCTTTATTGCACGTACTTATTGAAGCCTCCATTATTTTACCCACCCAAGGTTTCCATAATTATTTTTAATGCACATTAGAGATAACTTTCATTCCCATGACTTATTTTTTTGCCCCCCTTTTTAAATGTAATGATTCTGAATCACCCAAGTAGGACATAACCCCTGAATTCATACGTGTAGACCATGCAGCACTCAGGGAGCAAGCCAGTGGGTGCTCTGCAAGCAGCATACTGATACTCCACATAGAGAGAAACATCATAGATCATTAACTTTAAACCTCAGTGGTCACTGAAATAAATATGTGAGACTGCAATTTTAGCTCAGTCAATCAGAGTTTAGCTTGATGACAGCCAGGCTGCCTGGAATTCAGGCCTTCTTCTTCACTTCAGTTTCTTCCTTTCCTGCTGCTTCTTTCTCTTCCTTCTCCTCCTCTCCAGTTTCCTCAGCAGTTTCTTGAGACTCCTCTCCATCTTCAGCTGCTGTTTCTTCTCCTTCTTCCTCCTCACCTTCTTTGCCTTCTTCTGATTCTTCCTTAGCACCTTTCAAAGGCAAAAAGAATTCCACATCTCCTACACTGCTTCAAATCAGTTCCCGACCCCAATTCCACACAAGCCAGCATACCTGCACCCTCCATCCCCTATGCATGCAGATGACAGCCAACCTAAGCTTGATGGGGCTAGCAGTGTATCTCTGTATGAAAGCAGGGACCTATCTAGGACATGTAAAGGTGACAGACAAACCCACACAACCTGCTTACCCCAGATTTCAGATTGACTTAAACCCTTTTATATAATACTTTTATTATATAAAAGTCCTGAAAAATGCTAATTAACTGTAGGCTTATTGTCTAAGCCTTATCTAAATATTTGAGTTCAAATACCTAAATAATTGAGTTCAAATGAGCTCTGCAGTTGGTAAGCAATACATGTCAGGTATACCTAAAGCCAGAGCTACATTCCTTTTATATTTTATCTTTTAAAAATGAGTTTATTAAATAAATAGATGACAGTAATGAAGTAGTATGCACTTTAGTTGAAGAAAACAAGAAAACTACCGGGCAACAGAAACTGTTGCCCACTGAACCCAATGGTTATGCCACAGACATCAGCTAATGTCCTCATTTTTCCATTGTACTCTGATATGTCAGCATCTCTCCTTTTCCTACATGGATATCTGTAATAGCTGAACGTGCTTGCTGCCAGATGAATACAGCATCACCTGCTTTTAATGCACTCTCATCTCCCTTGGAAAACTGATTGGAAACAACCAGCAGTTTCCAAGGGAATACAATCAACTCCATAATGTCTGGTATTGAACATTTATCTTCTGTTCTAAATTCAGCTGTTCTTGCTCAAAAGCAAGAACAAATGCCTTAATCTCTCCAGCCTTTGTTTATGAAGTGAGATGGTTCTACTCATTAGAAATAGCTTAAAGAATTTTGGGGGTTTCACTCTTACATGAGCAGGGTGAAGCATGGAAGAGAAGGCTTTGAAAGTAGCTTTAAGTACCTTCCTCCTCTTCTTCAGCCTCTTCACCTCCTGCTTCTTCCTCCTCACCTTCCTCTTTCTCTTCCTCCTCACCTTCCTCTGCAGGGGCTGCCTTGGCTTCTCCTGCTTTAGCAGCCTCAATTGTTTCCTCTATTTCAATCTGTTCTTCCTGGACATGACTAGAGTAGTACGTGGGGAAGGAACGGGTTGTCATCAAGTAGGAGGTGGACTGGAGCCCGCTGTAGGCAGACCTGCCGAAGGTGGGGGCAGTCTGGGTGTAGCCACTGGTGATGCTTCCAACACTGGTGAAACTGAGTCGGGTCTCTTCACCTTCCAGCAGTTTCCTAGCAGAAAGAACAAGCAAGCAGATGCCTTAGCTACACTGCAGACTCAGCTATGGGCCAATATGCTTTGAGCAGCACAAGCTCTAGAGGTTGCATACTCAGGAGTGCAAATATAACCATGTTAATGGTACAGCAATAGCAGCCTGATCTCGGGAGAATTTTAAAGCTTCAGAGTTGTGTATTACTTTGGAATCAGTACTTCTCATTGGGAGAAACAATGGGGAACACACCCCCAGGATTAGGTTACTACAACAGATAGAGATACAGATTTACATTAATAAGCTATGTTGTTCCAGACAACAGTATGGATGTAACAGCTCTATGCAACAGTTAATTGTAAGACAAGGTTTATAGCCACCTTCAGTATTCCCCCTGTGGGGCTCTTAGAAACCATTTCAGCACTTACTGGTATCCAGGATGATTTCTTTTTGCTATTTAAAAGCAATTCTTTAGTAAGATAATGGCTTAGCAAGGCACAGCTTGTGAGTTAGAAAGAAACCTCATTGTTAAAAGTGTCTAAGGGATTTTCAGTCCTGAGAATAAAACCACCTATATTAACAAGTCTTAATGATATAAAAGCATTATAGAGTGAAGAGATTTGAGCTCCTAGGTACAAGAACACACTTTACTTGTAAAGATGGAGAACTGAGATTACACAGCTGAGTTCCTAATTCCCTATGCATATATATATATATATATATATATATATATATATATGAACAGTATGCTGTTCATGTTTGCTATGCAGCACAGATTCTGCTTAACACAAGCTGTTACCTTAAAAGCACTGCTTCTTCCAAATAGAAAGCCAAGGAGAAAATCTGATTAAATTCTGCCACCAATGGCACTCTCTGCTGGAGGAAAGCTAAGTAGGAATATGCATAGGAAGGAGAACCTAATCCACATTATGGTTTATTGAGACACCTCCCCCATCATACCTGTATGCAGCAATCTCAATATCAAGGGCCATTTTCACGTTGAGCAGATCCTGGTATTCCTTTAGGTACCGAGCCATCTCGCTCTTTGTGGTTCTCAATTCATTCTCTAGTTTGTTGATTGTATCCTGTTGGAAGGCAGAACACAAGCAATGCAATAGACCTTTGTGTATATCAACAATGCTTGCAAGGAATTCCAGCACCCTCATCCCTTCACCTTGATAGAAGGAGAACAGCTCCACATCCCAAAGAGCACAAAGCAACA
Organism: Coturnix japonica; assembly: GCF_054131305.1. Lineage (NCBI taxonomy): Eukaryota > Metazoa > Chordata > Aves > Galliformes > Phasianidae > Coturnix > Coturnix japonica. The sequence goes on along the minus strand of NC_140672.1, from coordinate 2,214,056 downwards.
CTGCTTAGCAATGCTGGCACATCTTCCACCCCTACATCTCTATCAATAGCTTCATTCCCAATCATTCAAGGAATAACATTTCCTATGATTCAAGGGCTAAAGCATTCATGAGCTGTGCATGCTTCATTGACAACTGCGCTTCCCCCTCATGCTTTTCCTAATGCTAAGTGAATTCATTGCAATTTGAGGACAGAAGCATCTATGAGCAGCATATACCCCACTTCATTTCTGATATCTATGCTTTCCCCTTACACTCTCTCTAGCACTAATGCTATTTTTAAGCCAATTTGTAGCTATTTGATTATTTAACCACCAAGGAATCCATGAGCTGTGCATGCTTTATTTCATTTTTAACATCTACACCTAGTTTAACTGGGATATTTTAAGTGCATTTATACTCTTATTTAAGGTCTAAAAAGCTGCCTGTGCTTTGTTTTGCTGCTGGTTTTTAATGCATGTGCATTCCCCTTATTGCTTTTCCTACTGTTAAGGCGATTTATAGCAGCATCTTTAAGGATGCCTCAGACCACAATGCTGCACTATGCCACGAGATATCGCTGTGCATCCGCAGCCTCCTCAAACCAACTCACCTGCAGCGCTGAGATATCAGCGCTCTGTTTCTCCTCCAGCTCCTGCAGCTGCTTCTCCAGCGCTTCGTTCATACCACGGGTAGCTTCGATCTCCAGCGTCTTGGCCTTAAGCAGCCTGCGGCTCTCGGATACCTCATCCTTGGCGGCTCGGACGGCGTCTGTGTTCTTAGCAGCGCTTTCGCTGAGCACAGTGAAGCGGCTTCGGAACCATTCCTCGGCGTTCTGCATGTTACGAGCCGCCAGCTTCTCGTACTGAGCGCGGATATCGCGCAGCGCAGCCGACAGATCGGGCTTGGCCGACACGTCCATCTCCACCGACAGATGAGCGTATTGGATCTGAGCTTGCAGCTCGGCCAGCTCTTCCTCGTGCACCTTCTTAAGGAAGGCCAGCTCATCCAGCAGGCTGTCCACGCGCTTTTCCAGCTCCGCTCGTGCCAGCGCTGCTTCATCCGCTCCCTTGCGCACCTCCAGCAGTCGAGCCTCAGCATCCTCGCGGCTCAGCACCTCCTCTTCGTAGCGAGCCTGCAGCCCCCTCAGGGTCTCCTCCAAGCTCTCCCTCTCTCCTTGCAGCGCTTGCTTCTCGCTCGTCGCTTCCTCGGCGGCCAAGCGGAGCTCGCGGATCTCCTGCTCGTAGAGGGCTCTGAAACGGGACGGCTCGGCGTGTTTCTGCCGCAGCACCAGCAGCTCGGCCTCCAGCACTTTGTTCTGCTGCTCCAGCTCGTGCACCCGCTCGATGAAACAAGCGAAGCGGTCATTGAGATCCTGCAGCTGGGCCCGCTCTTGGCTACGGATCGACTTGAGGTCGTTGCTGATGGCGGCTACCTGGCTTAGATCTAAGCTGTCTACAGAGTGCAGGAGGGAGCCTGAAGCGCTGGAGGTGGCGTAACTGCGGCGCACAGACACGGAGGAGACGGGTGCGGAGAGGCTGGAATACGCCGAGCGAGCTGAGCTGTAACCACCGCTCCGCATCGCGGAGACGTGCAGCCGGGGGCTGTCAGCATAACGCCGCTTGTAAGAGGGGAAGAACGGGTCGTAGCCGTACGAGCTCATGGCTGTAGAGGGGATCAGCGAAGGCTCTGCGGATCGGTACCGCCCGAACGCTGTTATTTATGGACAGGGAGGGTGGGAGGAACGACAGCCGGGCGGGGATGGGGCGGAGCGCTGCGTTGAGGCTGCTGTAATGGTGGGGGTCTGTGATGAGCCCGGATGATTATCAGAGCTAGTGATGAAGCGGGTGGGCTGCGTTCACTTTGCAGCTCCATCGTATTCGCCCCACATCGCTATTTTCTCTCGTGCCGCTCTGATGGAACCCCGGGGTTGCAAAGCCCCACCTCGGATCACGATGTTGAACCATCACCCCTCTGTACCTCATCACCCCCTCTCGTACCTCAGAAACCCCTGAACGTGTGTATAAATAGCTCATTTCACCTTCCTTTCCCCTTTATGTTTGCAGTTCCAGCGAGGCTCCAGCCTTTCGCCCTCCGTCCTTACCACGTGCATTGTTAGCAGTGGTTCCTAATGACCAGGTAATGGTGAAAGAAAAGACAGTATGTGGTTTGTTGTACCAGCAAAATGCACTGATTCTTGGTTATTCAGCTTTGCTTCATCCCTTGAAACACTCACAGGGGCAAATTTAGACCATAAGGTCTGAATATTTGGCATAATCTGACTACAGCAGAGACTAAAGCTGCATGGCTCCATCACAGCTACCCCTGGCCCAGGTTATGAGCTGCTAAGTAGGATAAAACAGTATTTATACAGCAGAGATTGGATCTTAAAAATGAAATAGGGAAACATAGCCCAAAAGGTGGTGGTACATTGTCTCTATGTTGTCTCCCTGAGTCAGAAGGGCTAATTTTAGTCCAATACACTTTCCAGGTTTTGCTTAAGGAAGAAGCAAATGCTGAAGCAGCGTTTCTTAGCAGGAAGTACTGCAAAAACCTTCTCTTGCTCCCTAAAGAAAGGAGAAAGAAGTAGAATCTGTGTACCTGTCACCAATTGCAATGGTGCTCGGGTTATTTCTTGCATAAAGATAAGCTTGGTTAATGTGAATCATATAATAAAAGCGAGGCAGAGATGGTTTCATTGGGTTCCTTTCTATCTTCTAGTGCTCTCAGAATATTACCTGTTGTTTAGTATCACTCCCATAGGTTACACTGTACTTGATGGTGAGGGGTATTAAGCTATGAAAGGCAATGGCCCCTCAAAGGCAGAAAGCTATAATCTCTTCTCATTTGAGCTCACGTTGAATGGAATCAAGTGTGCAAAGAGCAAATAAAAGCTCGCACGTTGCTCCTTCACAGTAAGTAGATTGCAGAGCACGTGGGGAAGTAAATGAGCAACGTAGGCACTGTAGCAGATGGGAAGATCCACAGTAGGTTTGTTTGGAAATTCAATGAGCTTCTAAATAACAAATAGTTCTGGGATACTCAAGAAATGCAAACTGACGTGCTCTGTATCAAGCCAATGGATTAACACTACTCACTTCCCAGTTTAATTTTGAGCACAAGATTTCATGATTATTGGTATCAATGACTATGCTATGTATTAATAAATGAACATACCTCAGCTTCAAAAACACCTTCACTCCATATTTCACAACAATAAGGGTTGTAATTGTAGTCCATTATTATTTATATGTCTTTTTTAATATCATTTTAGAGAGGGAAAATGATGGAAAACCTATTTTTCTTCTCCAGCAGTGCCAAGAATTGAAGGTGTGTCTGCAGACAGCCCTGCAGCATTGAATTTCAGCGTGACTCAGAGGTAAGGATGAGCTTTTGTTACTATCATGAAGGCAGAGCCAATGCTCATTGCATCCATTACCTTGGGAATCCAAACATTCAGACATAGAGTTATTGATGTTGACTCTGTTTTTTGTGCTCTCTTTGTATTCCTTTTGGTCCTTTTTGCTATTTACCTTAAGACTGCATTGCAAAAAGGTAGACAGGCTGTCACTGGAGATGAGCTGAGTCACCCAGCTGCTTAGCATCATCTCCATTTCCATCTGCTGAAGCTACCTACAGCTGCTGTCCTGCTGTTTTAATTAGGTGCGAGTCTCCTGATTTCATCTCCCACAAACAAGAAGATATATAAGGTCAGCTTCATCCCTTGAAAACCTCCTCTAGATTGGCTGACCTAAATGAGAGTGGGTTGCCATTAATGTCATTTCTGTATTATTCATAAATATGATAAAATGGCAACTGTACAATCATTTACTAGTGCTGCATAAGCAAAAGCAAATGGCTCTGTTGGCAAAATTCCCTTTCCTATAAACGTGAAGCCAGGAAAAGTTCAGGTCTATGGCCAAACCTTCCTCTGTGATGGGGCCTCATGAGCAACAGGGAATAACCTGAGCACAAGCAGAGTTAGTGAAGAATTCTCCTGTACTGGAAAATGCTCAGGCACTGAAACCAAATGGGCTTTGGCTTTTGCTTATTTGCATCAAGGATTGGCTTCCCCAGCAGAAAATCTAACAGGTGTCATTGTGGTTGTTGTAGATGGGAGAAGCAAGTATTGTCTGCACCTGGTCCTGTTTGAGAAGCATAAAATGAGTTTGGTCTGTTGGAATTTACTCAGAAATTGGGCATTCCTGAGTCAGAAAAACAAATGCATTGCTTATCCTTTTAGTTTTTACATACTCCTTAAGGGCATGATTTGAAGAGTAGGGTACCAGACATTCCTATTACAGAGGTAGCTCTGATGTGTAACATATGACATTGCACAATACAATGTAAAACCAGAGGGTGAGAGCTTGTTCTGTGCATGGTACCTGCTCTCACAAAGCAGGGAGCTGAGAGATATTACATATAGCAAAGCGTGGTTAAGAAACTTCTCAATTTTACTGCAAATCCAGAAGTCCATATCTTTGCATTCGGTGACGCCATGTTTCATTGGTTGGATCAGAGCAGTTTTGAAAGAGGAGAGCTGGAAAAGGTCCACTGTAGCAGTCCATGTTTTGTGCCAGTGCCTTCCTGCTGAGGGATTGCAGCAAGGCAATGCATTCTGCTGAGCTGTCCCTATAGGTCCTTTTATTGATCTCACCACAGAGAGCTGCATTGTAGAAACTGAATAAGAGAATTATCACTGAAACCCCTAAGAAAAGTCTGGTTAAGGATTTCAGTTTTCCTACAATGTGTTTGTTCTTTTATAACAACTCTCTTTTATCCCCTTTATGGGGGGGTTTATCTGTTTTCTCTGGGCTTTATTTCCACTTATGCTGCAATTTCTACATCTTTGGGGTATTCTGAAATCATATGCTGAACACACTTGAAAATCACTATCGTGGTGATCCTTCCATGTTAGAAAGTCTGCTTCCTATATTCAATAAAGCCCTTTTAAAATGTGCATGGGAAATTGGTAATCACAGCCTGAACCTCTGATTAATCAGCTGAGGCAAGTGTTGGGTCAGCTGTGGGAGCACAGGTGAGAGTCATTTAGCTCCTGGAAGGGTTGGAGCTTGAGTTCACCTCCTCTAGACCCCATTTAAGGGCTGACCACCACTAAAGGCAGCATCTCTCCTTGGTGGGCATTGCTTCAGTAGTTCCTAGCAGACCAAATGTTTCCATATGGGTGAGTTTTTCCTGTAAATAACCTCTTGGATATTTACTGCTATCTTTTCATTATTGTTACTGTACAAAACGAAGCAGCACCAACGTGAATTATCAAAGTCCATAAGGAATTTTGATCCCAAGGACTGAAATGCAAAATCTGAAAGTCACAGTAGAAATGTCCATGGGCATTTATGTCTTTTGAACTTCTATTTGCTTTGTTTGTGCTACTGCAGTAAGTGCCTGAGCAACTTACGTTATCTTATTATCACACCAAGTCTGTTTTGCTGCACACAGTAACGTTAATTTGCTCACTTTGAGTTTGTTCTGCCTCTTGATTATAAGGAGTAGAGGAAACAACAAGCCAACTGAGCTCTATCAGTGAATGCTCAATTAGAAGATTCATTAGCTTTGTTTACTCTTTGGATCAGGGCTGCAAAATCTGATGGCAGATTCCCTCTTGCAGTTTCAAGGGTTAGTTCTGAATCCCCATAGTGAGTTTACTAGGTGGTCTACTTTTGTCTGATTGTAGGAATTAAGCACAAATAACAAAAAGTTATTGGAGAGGTAAGAGCAGACTACCTTGCCAGCTGTAGAACAAGAAGCAACAGCCCTGCCTGCTCACAAAGAGATTATTCACTCCTTTATAATTCTCATTGCATTGAATGTTCCCTTTGCCAACAAGATGAGAAATAAGGGATTAGACTCTTAACTGAGGGCCATGTTAGGAGCTTGTCTACATTGGCAATGGCCTATCACTGTCACTGTGGGTCATTGAAGCCCTGACAGCTTAGGCTGGCTGAGAATCTGAGCTCCATCTTTTCAATTGTCTTGTTTTGTTATGAACGATTTCACCTCCCTTTGAACTGTCAGCTGAAAAGTATTACTTTATGATGCCGTAAAATATGAAAGAATAATTATCAACAGTTCTCAGTTAAATGAACTGATGAATTACATCAGAATCCTTTTTACCCCTTGCATGATTTAGTATGAATTTCTGAGTCTGTGTTCATCAGTATTAACTCAAACTTAATGGTTGTAACATCCCATTTACACTGCAGTGTGCAGGATTGGAATCAGTCAGATTATACAGTATGCTATACATGCCCATCAATTTCTTCTATATGGGTATCCCATAGCAGTAATGTACTGGGGTTGGAAGAGAGAATAGAGTCAATTTCTGTCTCTTTATCTCGCTAACATTTGTTTTTCAATTATTGTTTTTTACCCAATTCTTTCTCAAGCTAATATTGGATTAAAATTAGTGCATGCATGTGAGCTGGATGAGAACAGGGTCTCTGCGTACCTAATATATACCAATTGTAGTGATTCAAATAGGATTTCACTTATCTCTAAATGCCCAATTCCCATTGAATCCCAAAGGAATTTGGACACAGCTCCTTTGCAAAAAAAAATTCAGGTTTTTAGGCTTCTTGCAGAAGTAGGTGAGTACTTCACAAGGGGTTTTGCAGATGCCTTCAGCTGTAGGAGCTGAGTCATATGTAAGCATACAAACCCTGTGCTGTTATACAGTGGCTTTTTCTGCCTATGCTTTATTAGTGATACAGTGCAAAGAAGAGTCTGCATTTCCTATGCAATTAAGAGTATATGAAAGGCTCGCAAGGCTGACATATACCCTTTTCCCTTCCAAGAGCTTTCCAGTATGCAGGACAATAAAAAGGGAGTCAGAATCAGTGTTTGTTTGTGATCTGCAAGCACAGTTAAGAGGCAATATCTTAGATCTATGGTTTGCATGAACTTAAGCATAGTCTGAATTCCTCCTTAGCAGGATGATCATTAGATCAAGAATCTAGGTGAATAGTTGAGAAATTCATCCCCTATATCTCATTTATTTTTGAACTTCTGAGAGGTTTTTCTCCTTGCCACATAGGTAGCAATAAAATGAATGTGGAATATACACAACTGCACTCCTACCTTTTAATACTTATATAATCTCTCCACGCACACATGCGCAAGCATTTCTTAGCAAGTGTGCTATTACTTAGTAATCTGGCACATACAGCTGGCCATAAAACACAGATGGAAAGTGAGCCATCAAAGTGTCTGACTGTTGTACTGCAGTGTGTCCTCTGCTTAAGCTTCATAGCAGCAAGCTGAGGGTGTTCAGCTCTGCAGCACATGAATAAAAATGACTGAACTTCTTCAGCCAATGCACCCAATTTCCTACATCGGTTCTTGCATGAATCACATTCTTGGTGCTGCCTTTGATAATCAAGGATGATAGTCAAGGGCAAGCACCTGTTTGATGGAATATGGAATGCATCCCATTGCTCTAGTTTTATGCTAATATAGCCTCAGTGAAACATTTGCAGAGGTCTGCAGAGGTTTAATCTCTGGCACTGCTCCTAGAGAGAAAATGGCTTTGCAGCACTCTAATGCAGGACTATTTGTAAATTAAACAGCCTGGATGACAGTGCCCGTAAGGCTCTAGTGGCATATATTAGCAGTGAGGATTCAAGTGTTCTTGACTGTAATACTTAAGGGCAGGTGTGGTTACTGGTATTATATGTACCAGTTTTCTTCAGATAAATAGAAGCATCCTGCTACCATTAAAACTGCTGTTAGCTTCTTTTCTTTTAGGATATGGAGGAGTGGAAAGTGAGTTGCTTAGAACTAGGACTCTGAATCCTCCTATGCCTTCCTGTGACTAGTGAAAACTGGAGAACTAAATGTTGCTGTTCCAGATATCTTGTTTGTTCCTTCTCAGCACCTGCAGAATGTTTACATGAATCACTTTGATTCTTTTCAGTTGGCTTAATCATATCACATTTTTTTAACTAGTTTATTTAATATAAATTCATTAACTCTTTTCATTCTTACACCCTATCTAATCCTGTTCCCAAGGTGGTTCTGTCTATACTTCATTGTAGTATGAGAAACTAAGTGCAGTTTCTGGACCTCCAGGGTAAGATAAGAGATAAATCTTCAAGGGTCTGCTGATTCACAAACAAGGCTGTCAGAACCGACTAGAAATGGAATTAACTTTGCTTTTCAAGGAGAGTAACTTGGCCGTTTATTATAAGGTTGGATAAAGCACTTGATGATGTTGTAGAAATAGCTTTGAGTAGACAGGGTATTAGGAAAGATGAGGCAGCCAGATCCTTTTATCTCACATTTCTGTGCTTCTGCTGGTAGAATCTATAAAAGGATGTTTGTGAAGCTAAAACAGGGTTATTTCAAATACTACAGCCAAGCATGAAAGGTCAAGTTTCACCTTCCAGTACAGTAGTCTGCATTAGAGAAAGACAGAGTTGGGTAGCAGGGTAAAATCCTTTTGTTTGCAATGAAGTGCCTCCTATTCCATTTGTTAAAATGATTTGTGAGCATGGCAAGGCTCATTTCTACTAATGTGAGGCAAGAGGCAGAACCAGCACTTCCACTAATAGGGAACGTGAGTTGGGTTTAGACCATGGTGAGACAGGTTAGTTTTACCCTATTGATGATGTGTCTGCCCCTGCCAGCAGAAAACAATGGCTCTGTCTGTAGGCACAATGCAGTCAGAGAGGGGAAGATGCATTTCTGGGCTGTCCCCTTCAGTGCTTGTGTGTGGGGCGAGTGAGGGGGAGAAAGGGAGGAGTTCTTTCTTAGATTAGTGCAGCCTGAGAAGTGAGATGGGAGGCAGCTGATTGAGTTCAGTGTCCCCCTGGGTTTGCTGAGAAAAAACGCATTGCAGATTTCATTTAGGCTGGCCAAGACTAGCTGCATCTAGGGCTTGCCTTGAGGGGCAGAGTTACTATCCATATAATCTGACCTAAATCATTCCTTCAGGAGCCTTGTTATGGCTCAGAGCAGCCTGCACTGGACTGAAAGTGCTGTGCACAGCGAGATGGGAAAATGCCTGAAGGAAGGGTTAATTCTGGATTTGCAGTTCCCTGGGGTTCAACTACAGTCCTTGAAGCTTTTTCAGATGCTCTTGCTGGAAATTTACCCCTGTGGAGCTGCAGTTTAGGGGTTAGAAGGGGACGGAAAGGGAGAAAAAACTTTGTTTTCTTGGGCTTCTTAAGGCATCTGCCTGCATGAGGTGACATAAAAGGCCTGAGATTGCTGTGTCAGGGATAGCAGAGGCAGCTGCAACTCAAGGAGGTGATTTAAGTGAAGTTTCTCTGCAAATCCTTGGGGAAGGATGGGATAAGGGAGGACTCTTGCAAATGGGAAAGGAGGCAACATCCTCTGTATGTCACTGCAGGGATGTAGTGGTGGGACCCTGCACTGCTGTCTGAAGTGGGGATTTCTGGACTGACAGTGCCCTGCTATGAGCAGGGAGGGGGGGAAAGTGATTGAGTGGCTCCTGTTGGAGCAGAGCTTCGAGAAAGCATTACTCACTGCCTCTCCTCTGCTCCTGCTGGGAAGCTGCTGCTTCTGCAGCAGGTCCGGTTTCTGGCAAAAGCTCAACACTGCACCAACTTCCATAGAGAAGGGAGGGAGAGAGGAGGAGAGTCCCGCATAGAGGAGGAGCCACCACAGCCCAGGCTCCCTCTGGACACAAGCCTGACTGCTGCAAGAAAAGAACTGGAAAGAGCAAACCTTAGTCTTTCCTATACAGGAGCAATGAGTGCTCTGCAGCAACTTCTGCACAAATATCAGAAGCATCGAGTGGCTTGCTTTATCTCATACAGACCCCAAAAGGTAGCGTTTGAGCTTGATACTATGTAAAACTCCCCCCAAAGTAACTAGAAATGATACAACAAAATGGGGCAGATGAAGTACCCTGAGAGAAGGGTTGGGGTGAAATTGGGCACTAAGGGGCATCTATTTATCCCTCCCCAAAAGTGAACAGCATCTGAGAGGAAGGTGTTAAACCAGGAATAGAAAGGAAGGGTGTGTGTCATTGAGGACAAACCTAGTAGGAAATGAGCAAATGGCTGAGAAGCAGCTGAGTGGGCTCTGTACCATTCACAGGTCTCTTCTTTGCTTCCCACATCCTTTGCATCCTGTGTTCCTTGCATTTGTGGACACAGTGTGCTTTTCCCCACTGAGTCCAGATTGCAGGAGCTGAACCCACGTCTGCAGTGGGAGTGGGAAGGGCTATTTCTAACTCTAGTCTGTGTGAGAGAGGTTAATTTCTCTGCCTGCAGCTGCCCTTCCTCACTGAACAGCTGAAATGAAGCATGAGATTTCCTTTCCCACGTGCACTTTGGTTACATACCTCCTGCAGAAGAGCAGCTTCAGTCACATGGGTCTGTAAATGTAATAGTCTTTGGCCCTTTTATTCCTTTTCCATCCCCTTATTGAAGGTGGTGGTGTACAGCTACATGAGAATCAGATGGGGTGCAGGAGAGGAAGAGCAATCAGCTGTTCTGCTGCTCCCAGTGAGTGGGAGGTGAACGTGGCAGAGTGGGAGTTAATAGCTTTCCTGCTGCTCCAAGGGAACACAGTGGCATCTCCTGACTGCAATGGGAAGATAAGGGATGGGGTAGAGCAGCTTTGATGCTCTCTCTGGAACAGTCAAGGGAATGGGATCCCATGGGTGCTCAGGCAATGGGGGTGGGTCAGATCTCCATGGGAGTAGGTCTGGCTTGGCTGCAGTCTCCTGCAGCTACTGCATAAAGGGAAGGGTGGTGGCTGCTGCCACGCTCCCCTCCTGCCGCAGGAGGATGCTGAGTCACTCCTGCAGCACTGATCCTGTTGGTTTGAACTTCCAATCCTTCCTCCTCACCACTGTGAAACTGCTGGAGACAGGGCAGGCTCTTTTTTTTTCCCCCCTCCAGTCTGACTTTTGTTTTCTGGGTCCCAATCAAAGCAAGACATTGCTTTTAAACAAACAAAGAAAGACGTGTAGCCACCATAAAGTGATGCTGAATACACATTCTTTTGTCTTTGGTAGTGGATCTTTCTGTTCCTCCAGAGAACAGCAAGAATATTTGATGAATACAGAGAACACTGCAGCAGTTTTCTTCTTTAGGGGAGCCCTGGGCATTGAGTCAGCACTGATTATCCACCAAGCAGACATTTCTTGGGGAAAAAAAGGCTGGGGTGGAGAGGAGATGTGACATCTATATAATATTGCAAGCAGTAAAGCCCTCTGTACCACTACTTTATGCTGTCTGCTATGCAAGCTGTTCCTTTAGCCTTTGTTTCCTTAGGGATTGCTCCAGAGTAAAACTGCAGAGCTCCCAATGTGCATCATTGGGGGAGCTGCTCTGTAGGAAGGTGAGCCATGAATCCCTGTTGCATTGAGATAAAGGCTTGGGGATAAAAGGGTGCTGTCTGATCACTACCAGCTTGCATAGGAAAAACTTCCCTTTCCAACTGCTCTTGGCAGGTAACATCTGCAATGACTGGTATTCATTATATGAAAGATCCTGCTCTCCTCAAACTCTACGTACTTGTTTAAGCTTTCTCATCGATGAATGATGATTCATTGCTTTGTGCCTTACAGCTCCGTATTGAGCTCTCCTGTAATCTTACCTCCTTCATGTTATTACAGAGATAGCAGAACTACTTAATTCTTAAGATTAGCTCATACTTCCTATTGGAAAATCCTGTTTTCATTTGTTCAGAACTTCTATATGTAATTATTATTTTTAGTTAACTTTTGCTTTAAAAGCCCTTCAGTCTTCCCATATTTTGAAGCAGGACCTTGAAATTAAATAATAATAGGCTTTACTTCAGTTGTGTCTGTTACAAAGAAGCCTTTTAAATATGCCTGTAGGATTTCCAGATCACTTGTAGATAAACACAAATATACCTATATGGATATCCTTATTCTCCTCTTGAATTTAATGCTCTGTACAGTGTACAGCATGCAATCCAATTTCTCCATGGACTAGCATTAGCTTTTCTGTTTTTATTCCCCATGGTGATCATGCTATTTTTAAAATGCATAAAATATTGACATATTTGCAAGAAAAAAACATTCCACTGTTTAATTATTGAATGCCAACTCCTGCTCCTCCCAGTTGTAGGCAGCCCTATAATAACTCTGGCTCATTGATTCTTCCCAGTCTGAAATCTAACTGTAGTCTTATAATAGATCCTTGAAACCAGCAGGGTTTTATCACCCATACAAAATAAATATCTTAATCATTAGTCCCCACTGCTTTTAACTCTGATATTTAATTGTAGTTCAGCACTCACTGCTAGCCACAAATGTAAAGGTAGCCAGTTGGCCTTGATGCAAACCTGCTCTAAATCCCATTGTATCTTAATACTGTCTTGTTTGGGAACATGATTTTGGGGGGTTAATTTGCTACTGACAGCTTCAATGCATTTCTGAGCTCTGTAATTCTGGCTTCTTGGGAGCTGTGCTTCTCAGATGCAGGAAAACCTTGTTGTTTTCTATTTCATCCTGTATTCCAGAACCTGCTCACATAATTATTGTTTCCTTTCTCAAGTCTGTTTTTAGCTCTGCTGTTCCTAGCTGCAAATCTTGAGGAGCATGCAGATGTTACACAATGAATAAGTCATCTTACGTGGAGGAAGATGAGAGGATTAAAGTAGAGGCTTGGAATGAGGAAATCTTTGTGGCTTTTTTTTCTGTTGAGTTCTGCAGTTTTCATGAAGTTATTTATATAGATAGAAATATCCATCTGCCTGAACGTCAGTTTCATCAGGCTTCAATATTTCACTTGAATAGCTTTAAGGAGATTACTCAAGTTAATGAGGAGTGTGTGTAGCAGCACTGCAGGTCTTCCCTGCACTGTGTGCCTCCCACACTTCTAAAGTCTCTGATCCTAGTAAACTGATTTAGAATACTTGGAATTGTTGCCTGTGAATCTTCTCTGATAGCTAATGGGTAGATCATTTGTAGTGCATAAAAGGAGCATGAAAGACCTGGTTCTTGAAATGTAATAGTTTATCAAAGAAACAGAATTAAAGGATAAGGAAAAAGGAAAGGGAAGAGGAAGCATCAAGGCTTTTCCAGCAATTTAATTTCAATGTGTGTTTCTGTGTTTGATTGACTAACAACATAAAACATTGTCTTATTCTGGAGCTTTTCATCTACAGATCTCAAGATGCATCAGGAATACTAATTGAGTAGCTTGAGAGGAAGGTTGAATTGTCCTGAGTTGTAATTTAAGAACGTTTAAGCTGTACTGGCTATGTTTCCTAAATGTGGTCCAATTGCATTTGCTTGCACAAAGACAACAATAATCTGATTTCTTATGTGCTGTCCAAATTGACACTGCTGCAAAGTAGGATCAAAACGAGGATGTGTCTTTTAGTGTGTTATAGATTTGATCACTGATACTGGTTGAGATTCTGATCAATGTCTTTCCAGATGGAAAATACTTAGCTGTGTCTTTCCTGTAGTCTGTCAGTATTTAGAATGATTATGTTCAAAATGAAAACTCTTATTTCCCCTGGCTAGTACACCAGGCATGTAAACCTATCTTATTAAAGGACTAATTTACTTAACAAGGCACAAAATTGGCTTGCCATCCTATGAATAATTGGAATAAATATCTGCCATCTGAGCCCTTGCTGCAGTCACCAGAGCAGATTAGATTTGCAAGGTTTGGCTGCAGTGTGTTATAAAAGGGCTCACATACAGCTTGCAATCTGCCTCATGGGCTGTGGGGTCACAGATGGGTCTCATAAGAATCCCCTATGAGTAGGAACCCCTTTATCACCCTGACCTTCACACTTATGGAATTGGAGGTCTGGAACTAGGACAAGAATTTGGAAATAACTTTTTATTACACGAAATGGGAGGGAAACAGAACTAAGGTAAGACTCTATCTTAATGCCCAAGGCTATCTGTAGGCTGTGGATATGATGCTATCTATAACCTTGCTCTGAGCTCAGGTTGGAATCTGTGAACTTCAGAGGCAAAGATGGCAGTGTGGCAGAAGTCTATGGCCAACACAGGGTGGGCACTCATTTGAGGCTAAATCTTTCAATCTGCTGTTGTCGTAACAATAAATCAATACAAAGAAAGATAGTGAAAGAGATATTGTTGAAAGCAGGTGGTTTATCGGCCATAGCCCCAAATTCTGCACATCTTTGCTTGTGCACTCTTTATTACTGGCTAAAATAATACCCTATAATTAAGTAGGTTACTAAAGAGCTTGTAGATTCTAACATATGCAGCTGCTGCAGCATTTTAAATTTGATTTGTTAAGGGATATAGACATCTCTATTAAGTTATCGGCCTATGAGAAATGTGGAATAGGAAGGACCATTAGCAAACGCCATATGCTAACCTCAGTCGTGTCCGCATTATAGGTTATGAACAAAGGCATATTCCCAAATGCAGTTAACTCATATGGAAGAGACCTATAGGGTCATCATGCCCATTGTTCTCGTGGACAGAGCAAAGAGGGTTTAAGTAAAGGAAAGAGGACACGGACAGATGCAAAGCTGTGTGATGGATATGCCTGATTACAGCATGAACAATAGCTGAAGAGAGGGTCATGCAGAGCTTGCTGCTGCGAATTTACTCAAAATTTAATGAGCCCAATCTGCTACCTTTGCATCCTGTAGGAGTTTTGCCATTGATTGGAAAGACAGGAAAATAAGACCTGGTATCAGATATACAGTTTCCTTCAAAAGCTTTTTAGGGGTGTTTCAAGCCAGTTTAGACTGCTCTGATTATGTTTTGCTTTCACTTTATGAGGTATTAGCTGTCTCTTATAGTTTTCTGACTCAGGACAAGACTTCAGTGTACCTCCACATTAGAAATAACCCATAATGTCAAGAAGGGAGCTATCTAGAACATAATTACTTGCAGTCTTACTAAGTGACTTGGAGTCACACTTAAGGTTAAATTTCCTTCTAGGTAGTTGTGAAAGCTGATTTGATTAATGGTATCATGCACAGAATTCGCCTTTGCTATTAGATTACTGCTGCCTTTTTTCCCCCTGATTTTTGCCAGTGTTTATTGATTGAGTGTGATGCTCCAGGCATAAAATAAATAAATAAAATCCTGCTGTCCTGCAGCTGATCAATGGGTGGTTTCTACAAGCCTGCAGATCATGTTACAAGGGCAATAGCTAACGTGGGCTCAGCAGATGCAGCTGCAAGCTGTGATTTTTTGCATGCAAATGTGATTTAAGAATAAACCCATCTCCCTGCATCTCTGCTCTCTGGCTTTAAAAATGGCCTTCCTACTCCATGTTTCATTACAGTGCAGTTGTTTCAACACCTTTCTATGTGATGTGGCTGCCACAATCACAGTTAGTGCATCTCCTAACATACCATAATTATGATTTTCCCCTTCCCTGGATGTGCAAAATAAAGCTTTAGGAAAGTTTTATAGGAGGAAGTGCACAAGATTTCCAATGAGATAATGTTTTATGTTGGTAAGGTGAGCAAATAATGATAGGAGTATTGCTCCAAATAGCACAGTGCAGTAAGGAAGGCCAATCTGAACTTGTTATGTTGAGTTATCCATTAACTGATGCTACTCAGCTGCCTTACAACCCCACAACATCATGTAGAATCTATATAAGAAATCAAATTCCAGTGCTGAATCTGATCTTGCCCATAATTGTTTAACTCCATCTTTATCAGCAGCCTGTCCTAACCCATTATATGATCCTAAATTAGCTAAAGAAAGTGGGACTCTTTTTATGGATTTCTATAGACTTTTGATTAGGTCCTTACACAAACCTGCCTCAGTCCATTAGATTTACTGGGTGCTTTTTCAACAGTTCTGCCCAATCAAGAATATTTACGCTCCTAAATTCAGCAGGGAACTTGCTGTGGAACTGAAGATGTCTCTGTGCATCACTATATTGCACCATGGAAGGGCCATAAATATTTGGGGAACTTTGAGCTGCTACGCCAATGCTTTTGAGTCAGTAAAAGTCAGTAACAGAGGATCACAGATATTAAATTAACCTTCTATCCTTAATATCTATTTGTGTTGAGGGATGTGGTTTAGTGGGAGCTATTGGTAATAAGTGAATGGTTGGATTGGATGATCTTTTAGGTCCTTTCCAAGCTTGGTGATTCTATGATTCAATACTGTTTCAGTGCTCAGCAATGCTTATGTCTGCACACCTGTGTCCTTTTTTACACCTAATACTTCCTATATTCCACCCTTTCACATCTGCAACAAATGTGTTCTTTTGAAATGCAAAACAGTGGCAGAAATGGTTGCGTGGAGATGACTCTGTGATGACTGAAGCTGTGATGAGCCTTTATTTTAGAATCAAGGAGGTTAACAAACATGAAAGAAAAAGCTGTTGAGTGGAAGAGGCCTGTCTTATCAGGCTGCTAACATATCCTCAGCTTCACTTGCTTTGAATCACTGTGTTCTAGCAGACATCATATTTCAGCCTGGATGTTTTTCATTACTTTTAAAGGGTAGGGATATCTGTTCATAGACTCCAAAGCCAGTGTAAGTCATGTTTTCAGAATAAGCAAGAACCATCCTATAGGATTTCAGTTTTTAGTCACTGTAGCAGGAATGTTAAGTCACAACAGGGCCAACCCAGGGTAACTCAGGTGTATGCAATGTACCTGAGTGACCCAAAGGGCTGGAGCCAGTACCCATCCCTTCCCAGACCTCATTTAAGGGTTGGTAGTGGAGGCAATGGGATTCTTGCTGGAGATCCTTGTGTACCTGAGGCCTCAGCAGCTTCTTTCCTTTATTTTTGTGCCCATAGCTGTTGCATTTGAGCAAATCCCCACTTGCTGCAGCCTGGGACCTTGCTGCTCTGCTGTTATTGCTGTACTTTCCATTACATTACTGTCACCATAGGCCAAATCTTGCTGGCTTCTATTTTAGTCAAGCAGTGTTTTGTATGAATTGGTTCAGGAGGGATTTGGCCTCATCTTTTTGTCGCTTTAGTTGAGTCCAGCTGTGGGATGTCTGCACAAACATCAAGTGTGAGTTGTCCAGCAATCAGCAGTGACAGCAAAACATGGTTCTGTTCTGTGTTTACAGATAACAGCCAACAAACTGACCTTGTATATCAAGCATATCAATAAACCAAGCAGCTCTATTCTTTTGAGAAATAACTGCTCTCCTTCCTGTTCTCTCTTTTTTCTCTCCCCTTATACACGTGCTTATTTTCATTTGGTAGAACCAATGGTGCCAGCTTTAGACACTTCAGCTTTGGTTTAGATACACTTCACAACCAGGCTACAAATCTTTCAGTTTTGAGTGTTTATTTTGAAGGTAAAAAGCCCAAAGTTGCTGCATGTTATTCCTATTTATGATGCCTCTGTGCTTCTTGTTGGCATAATTTACAGTACCTTAAATGAATTAGTACCAGAGCTTCCCTGGTCTTGAAAGAATAACTATGCATCATCTTTGACACAGCAGCTAATCACATCCAGGAGAATTCAAAGGCATGTAGTCATAAATTATGTTATTTCAGCTTAAGATAAGGGTTGGTGGTGAAAAACTGGGTTGAGAGCCAAACAGAAGCTTCAGCTTGCAAAACATATCCTGATGTTGGGGTTGAATTCTGAAATTCTTAAGGTCAAAGCGTGCAGAAGTTGTTTTTAATCTCAGCTGATCAGCAGTTCCTTCCTAATCACCTTTTGTACCCCCAAAGCTCATTAAAGTAACCAGGAATGTTGATCTCTAGGTCTCTTACCTCCAAGTTTTAGATCTGTTCAGGTAGACTTCATTTAGGTTAAAGGCAAAATGATCAGGATTTCTAGTGATTAGCTCACCTGTGCTACATGGAACTCACTTCTACTTTGCTTGCACTAATACAGTCTATAACCTTAAGTCCTACAACCATCTCTGTTAATAGATGAAGGCTTGCTGTCATTGCCGCAGTCATTGTGAAAGGCATCTCTAAATATAGCTATAAAAACTATACAGCAGCCTTACCTGACACACTAACTGCTCTGAATCTCTCTTCCTGCCCTATGTCTCTATAGCCACCACTGATTCCACTGGCTTGGCTGAATCATTACTAAATTACCTGAGTGTAAAAGGAGAATCAGATCCACCCGCTGAACCAGAAAGCACTGTACTTTATTCTGTTTGAAATGAGAGATCTCGTGCTTCAGCTGTCAGCAGTGAGACAGTAGATATCACCTGTGGAGCACTTCCAGACAAGAGAGAGCACTGAGAAGCTACTGACAGCTTTTTATTTCCATTACTGGGAGCCTGAAGCATTGATGTGAATGCAAAAGAACACTTTTGTTAGGCATGTGTGCCTGGCTTACATATAATACCCCCATGCCATTCTTGTTTGCACTTTCATGTGACATTTCTTCTTTGTTCCTCTATAACCGGGCATTCTCTAAAAGGAGCGTTTCTCCTTTCCTCTGCATGGTGCTGCATTTTGTCTCTGCTATTTTGTTTTTCCCCCAGCATCCTCAGTTGATTGGGCTGTAAGTAGTTAGGTGAGGGGTGGAGGACGGAAGACATGCAGGCTCTGAAACAGAACAGCAAGGCGCACCTTTGTGTAGCACAACCCTCTTGTCCACACTGCATTGTCCCTACCAAAGCCCCATAGGTTTCTCAATCTGTGCTCTCAGGCTCAGAATCTGGGCTGCCCTTCACAGGGGAGTGAGGATAATGCTGGCATGGCTCTTCCAAATTCAAATAGGTTTAACCTCTGGGACTGCTCCAATTTATTGCCTACAGCAGCTCCCTTGCAGGCTAGTAACAGACAACCTGGAACTGCAAAATATATTCTCTGTGTTTCCTGAAGTCTTTGTATAGGAAACTTTGTTAGCATTGAGGAAGAGGAGCAATCAAAGATAAAGATGTGAATGTAATAGATGGATTTGTATGGCTGGAAGAAATTCAGGTCAGCTGTGAAATGAAGAGTTTAAGGAGTTCCTTTAGGAAGTATTTCTCTACTTTAGCCTTAACTAAATTCTACTTTTCCTTCATTCCCCTGGCTGAACTGTTTACTGAGAGTTGACCTGAATTTACAAATAGTCCATTTTCCACCAAAAAAGCAATTATTTTTTTCAGTGAGTTGAAAATATAAAGTTTAAACAAAGATTTGCCATACAGAGCAGACGGACTGGGGAAAACTGCACTGTCATGCAAGCCTTGTACTGGATCTTTGCAATAAACACCCAGCAATTGGGATTCTCATGCAGGCATTTCCAAACCCTATTCCTCTGCAGCAAGCACTTCCTATGTGTAAAGCAACAAACCAAACTATCCTTTACAGATGCTTTTATGTACGTGTTTAATGAGATTTTGAGGTAAGTGAATATAGATCCTTCATATTCTGGTTCTTTTAGGTTAAACAGCACACAGTTTAATGCCTGCTTTTCTTTGCTCAGAGGAAGGGTTAAGCTTTGTGTTTGTCGACAGCATTGCAGCAGAGGGGATAAAGTAAGCTTGAAGGGCAGAAATGATGTACTGCATCTTTAATAGGGTGTGTCTAATCCACTTGCTGCAGTCTCTGCTGCAGTGAGGTTCAATTTGGGCTCTGTCTGTCTTTTGTTAACTCTACTTATTTTATGATAATTGGAGATAGCACAAGAATGGCTGTTGATTTCATAGTAGCCTATGAAAGGTGGGAACCCTGGTGTAGCACACATCTCCAGGTCTATCACCCATTGCTCAGACTGAAAACTTTGTCAGTGATTCTGTACTTTCAGTGAGCTTAAAGGTTGTGTTGTATATAAAAAGGAGTTAGGCAGGGATTCAGGTACACTGTGCTATCTTACCCTGTTAGCAACTACACATAGTCATCAAATGCATTTTGCAGCAGTTGCTAAATGTTACTGGATCAACTTGGCCCTTATAGAGATTATTAGGCTGTTGAATATCCCTGAGATTTTTAACAGTCCCTCAAGCTCATTTTACCTGCAGTCATAAAAGGCTTTTTAAGGTATTGAGGTGTTAGAGGATTAAAAAGAAGAGATCTGGAAATGGTATCATCTGCCTTCAGGACTGCAGTGCTGACTGTACTGCACTGGGCAGGTCCAGAGCCACATACAAAGTCATTGCACAAAGCTTTCTGTAGTCTCCTGAGTGCTTGTTCCCATTATATATAAACATCCATCTAGGCCAGAATTATCATATTTAAAACCTGTGAATTTGCGTATCACCAACTTAGTAGAGAGTGTTCACAGCTATTTTTGTGTTTAAGAAAGTGTCTTCTTTAAACTACCTTGTAATTTATTACTTCTCTGACATATGGTGTTGCTATAAGGAGAGTTCCAATGTCACTAAATGTACTTGTGGTTTCACACTCAGATCTATTCCTTCTAATTGAACTTTTGATCAGGATGCGAATCCACAACTTGGTCTTTTTTTTTCTACCATGTTGAAGCAGTAACAACTATTTTGTTCATTGAAATCAAAAGTTGATATTTAACCACATCTTAAATAATTCAGGCTATCATTTTAATAGCAACTTGCTTATTCTCACAGACTCACACTGCTAATGCATTTGTATGCACGGCCTCCTGCAGAATATGTGAAGTCCACTGAAAACTAATCAGGCTTCTTGTTAATATTAAGGACAGTTTGCAAGATCAGCCTCTATAATTATAAAGCAGCAGGCATAATTTCTGCTCATCTGTGAAGCGTTCACAGTACTTCTGGTGTTGAAAACGAGATAGCACTTGTTTAATCTCCTCCAATGTCGTGAGGGTTCTCTATTTGAAGCCCTGCAGAGTCTTCAGAGGAGACTGCAGAAAAAGGAGTTGCTGGCATTTCACTTAGAGTTATAGAGCACATATATTTTCAGAGGAAGTGCATAGCCAGGCTTCAAAGCTCATTGAGCAATGTTACCTCTGGAACAGCGCAAACCCTTTTAGATGACACAGTGCATCAGCTATACGAACAGTGAAATGCTGCTGATTCATCTCTATCCTTCCATTCTCTTACCTGAACTGTAGTGCCATCAAGTGTCAGTCTGCAGGAAGGCAGCAGCCCTGCCTGATCGAAACAGGCAGCTTCCAAATTATCTTTTTCCAGGGTATGCAGTGTTCTGCAGCAGGTGGGTCCAGATCTAAAACAGAGAAACATGAAGGTTTGAAGTTGGGGTAACAGCGTGGATCCTTCCAAAGCCTGAAAAACTCACTGTAACTATCAGTGACAGGTTTAGGAATGCTCTCAGCTTAAAAGTGTTGAGTGATTGATAGACGTAATGGCTCAGTAGCTGATACACTGGGTATCAATCCTACAGCATAGCTAAGACCAGAATGTAGCAGCAGATGCTTTATTTGTGACCTGTTCCTTACTGGTCACAAAAGCAAATGTGTGGAGCTGATGGGCTGGATTTTGTGAACAGGGAAAGAGCTGGAAGATGCCTTATCTGTTGGCCTCTAAAACACTATTCCTGTTGGTGATAGATGGAGAAAAAGAAAGATGATACTCATGTAAGACTGTGGCAGCCTTGAATTATGGGACAATACATCATATGAGTGCATTAATCTTATGTAATTTCAGAGAAGGAAACTTGCCCAAAGTGATGTAAATAGAAATCTGGAACATTTTGAGGTATAAACTCTATCTGATTCTCAAGTGGACTCTGCCAGGACTCACAGTGCTGGCATTTTATTTCAATAACACTCAAGGTGATCCACATTTGTCTTGCATTCCTTCCTCTGAGTTATAAGGAGGGAATAATGTCTGTATCAAGCAATCTGTATCACATCTGAGATCAAGTAATAGAAACACCGTTCTCTTCCTGTCAGTAGAGATTTACTGGCTAATTGTACTGTACTATTAACCAGTGCTGTTAATAAGGTTGGAATAATTGTTTAAGTAAGTAAGCCTACTGACTGAAATGTGAGTATGAGAGCAGAACACACTCAGGATGGGGGCTGTAGCTCATTGAGAAGTTGTTCCCTATGGTGTATTTTATGGCTTGCAATGGAACCTAGCTGAATTTTTCCTAAGTAGGCAAAAACTGGAGGTAGGCAAGCAGAAGGTAAAGCCCTATGAATTTTCCTTCTTAGAAGAAGGAATGCAGAGAAAACAATGGTGTGCCTCCCCAGGAGATCTGCCTGTTCCCTGCAGAGCTGAAACAAACACTGCCATGTTCATAGGGCCAGGGATGGCTTCGTCAAATTGCAAATCAAATCTGCTTCTGCTTTCCTTCCCTCAAACAATATATTGAACTGCTACCTATGAATCAGCCGTCCCATCTGGTACTCACTGAAACCAAAGGGCTGAATCACCAAACTGAATAGAGTTGGAGCTGGCTGCTTAATTGGTGGGTTTATGTCTTAATATGGGAGAAAGGTTCAAAGCCCTGAGAGGTGTCAGCGTGTCACTGAAGGCAGTAGAGTGGGACTGACTGACAGCAGCTGAGATCCAGTGCTCTCATTTGTTTTCTCATACAGACTTTAGACAAGTAATTATAGATTGCACATAAGCACACGCATACAATGCTTTTAAGGACAAAAGACTCCATCTTTTTTGGTGCAGTTTTCTTTGTCGTTTGTTATGCTGCAGTCTGGGCTAAAGTCTATGATCTCTCTACTTGTGCTACTGCATACGCTTATATAGAAGAATATAGGTCTGATTTTGGAGTCCTGCAGTGTTTAATCCTTCACCATGAGAGCTGGCATTGGATCAGACGTCGTCTTGCTAAGATTAGTCTTCAATTTCA
Source organism: Coturnix japonica (assembly GCF_054131305.1). Classification (NCBI taxonomy): domain Eukaryota; kingdom Metazoa; phylum Chordata; class Aves; order Galliformes; family Phasianidae; genus Coturnix; species Coturnix japonica. Next base: position 2,191,448 of record NC_140672.1, on the reverse strand, counting down.
GTAAAGAAATAATAGAATCAAGTCTTCCTCCCTTTCTTGCAGTGCAGTTTTGATTATCAAATTAGCATTTCTAGACCATTGTATTAGAGAGGACTGTTTGGGTGGGGTGCTGGCAATCTGTTCCTATATGATTTCTATACAAAACTCACTAATTAAAATCCAGAATATCAGGAAAACGGGCCTTTCGCTCACCTACTACAGAGTAATTTGCTAGCAAGTAATTTTCTTTTCTATCGCTTGGTTGGTTGCTTTTGCTTTGCAGTGTGCATACCCTGAATGCCTGGCAACAGTGATCTGACGTCAGCCCGGGCATAGAGCAGCAGAAATAGTGCCTTGTCACTGTGTTCTCCTTGGGCGTGAGCTGCATTATGCTGTTGCAGGGACAGTCTGTCTTAAATTGCCTGCAGAGAGAAATGCAAAGAAGGTGCTTAGCCCAGCTAGACATGGGGGTTATAGACAGTGCTGGCAGTGGCTGCATGCTGAGGGCATGGGTCTGAGCACAGCACGAGCTGTTTCCTACTGGAACAAGTGACTCCTTGTCAGCTATTGCCAACTGCTGTGCATAGCAAAGTGGCAGAACCGCTGTCTTCCGCAGTGCACAAAACCATCCCATGCAAAGCAATGGTTCTCATTTCCTGTAGGGCCCATAGAGCAACGTGCTGTAGTGAGTCATCACTCAGCCAGTTGGCACTATCTCACCCCACCGACTGCTGCTGCTTTTGGGCTCCCACAGTGACTCAGAACATGAAGTTTTATTGAGAAATATGCATGCAGAGTGTTCAGAATATAACAAGGATGGTTTAGGATATGAAGTCTGCACAAGGTATTTGTTGCATTGCTCTGAGGTTTACCTTCAGTTTGCTTTGTTGGAATCAAGTAATTGCTTTGAATTTTGAACAGTTTTCAACTCCTTTTTCTCCTGCAAAGGGAGCAGACCAGTGGCCCCAGTTGTGCTTCAGCTTTGCCATAAAGGGGCCCGGAGTGCTTAGGGCTCTGCAGAGCAAACTGTTTCCCACATTGATCTCTTGGTGGCATCTAGTGTTTCAAACATGTAACAGCATCTACTTGCAAAAGGGACTGCGGTAACCTTGAGGACTTCCATTGGGATTAAACATTTGTAGATCTCTTTTTGTGCTGCACATCAACTCCTGTGAGGGCTGCATGCTTAGACCTTGTAAAAGAAACGATTTCTAATGCCCTCCCTCTGTCCCAATGCTTTCCTTTGATATTGGCACTTAGTGAGGTTTTTTCTTCATCTTTGATACATCTGCCATTAATCCTCGCTCTCGGCCATTTATGATCTCTGCTGCCCTCAGTTCTAAGCTGAGATTCTTCTTCCCTCCCAACAGCTGTAATAGTTTTGTTCCTCTGAAGGGATGAAACAATCCCTTGGAGCCTGTGTTAGAATTAACCTCGTGCTATGGGAGCACTGAGACAACAGAAGGTGTCTGTGAATGTTACTGGCAGGACTGTGTTCAGGCTCTGTGCCCCTCTCATGAAAGGCAGAGGAAGAAGGCGGTAATGTCACAGCTGGGAGAAGTGGAACTTAAGCTTTTTAATGGCTGGTGCTGGAGATCTTCAGACCTATGGACTTTTCTGCTTATTATTTCAGCTCTTTGACCCCATCTCTGTAAGCCATGCTTACTTTGCTTCATCTTTCTCTTCTCTGCCTCACTTTATTAGAGGAAAAAACACTTACATTCAGTATATCATGCAGCTGATACACTGTATAGAGCCAGCACGCTGTCCTGTGGGTCTACATATGTGACAGATGAATGTATATCTCTTTGAATACATAACAAAACTTTCAGTGTCATTTGAAGTTATTTCTAGATACTCTCCCCAGGAAGAGGGAGATTCTACCTCTGGAAAGTAAAAACTGAGGGAGATTTTGCAAGACATTTCCTTTATAAATGAAAGCCTGCCTCAAAACAGAGAGGGTTGACTTATACAGAGGATATGTAAAGCTCCAGAGGCATTCTGTTATTAGCAGTACTGAGCGCATCAGGCAGTGTCCCAGAAAATCAGTGGTTCTGTATTGGTACGGTCTCTCTGTTTTGTTTTTCCATGTTCTGAATACATCTTTTCCTCTTTTTCAATGGAGAAAAGGAGTAAAGCTGAAGAAAAAGGTCAAGATAAAACTCTTAAAATGAACCAGTATTAGATGCATGGAGAGATTCTTAGTGCTTGAATGAAATATTCATAGGCCTTGTTTGTTCCTATGCAAATGAAACTGAATCATCAGAAATATAGTCTTTATTTTCTATTAGCAAGTGTGCATCACGTAAAACTTAGTGCTTATTCAGGGCATTTCCTCTAAAGATTTCCGAACTCCTTATTTAAGTTAATCAAATCCTGTTAGTAAATATAGGGACTGATGTGGGATTGGTCTGATTCTTCTACTCTTGCTGTACTCTATCTCAGTCTATACCTTCCATTCATCAACCAAATCTCTGTGCTGGTTTTGTCAGGAGGTGACTTCTGCTCTACAGCCTGTCTGAAACCTTTGGGAGAAAAACACTCTATTCTTGTATGCAACTTAGGGAGGTGTTTCTACCTTTCTGGTATCCTAACAGCCAAAGTCAGAGGCTTGGATTTGTGATAACACACAACATAGAGACTTCCCAGGAGCAGAGGAAGGAAGAGTATTGCTTTTAAGCAAGGGATTATTGATTGCAGTGTGCTGAAGGGAAGTATGACATTTGCTCACGAATCCAAAGAATTATTGGAAGCTCATTTCCAGCCCTGAAAATTTTGATTAAATCTGACCACAAAGCTCCCTGCTGAGGACACTTTCGGGAACAAGCTCTTCAGACATTAAAGATGTAAGAGTCGCATTAAAATATAAAATAGTCGATATCCATGATTCATCTGTGATGGATAGATACCACAGGTATTGCAAGAGGGCTTCTACTAATAGCCACTTTGGAATTAGCCAGTGATTCTTAATGAAAATGCCTGCCAGCGCTTCCTCCTTTTAATCTTTCACATGATCTCGAAGAGGAGGGAGGAGTGGGATCACTGGAACAAAAGCAAAATACAGAATGAGAGTTTAAGCCTCTTGGTAGCTCCTTGTTCTATTGTACTTGTGCCATAGTGGTCCCAGTTGAGAGTTCTGGCCTATATGGTAGGAAAGAAGCAGGAATAGAAGGAAAACAGGCTGAGTTTTTCCTACTGATATAAAGAAACTGAGTAACTCTTGTAGGTACCAGACTGCAATGACCCTAATATATCCATCATTGTACATCATCTTTCAACTCAAACGTTGCAAAATGCCCTTCTATGTATGTAGAGTGCTAAAACCAGATTTCATTACAGCATTCCTTGCTGTTCCATCCTTTGTAAATGGAATAATTATAGGTTCAGTAATCTTTTATTCTCTCATCTTTTGCAATGAAGCATCTCTTATGGGTGGGTGAAGAGTGCCACAACAGCAGCAGCGACATGTTTGTTCTCCCATCCGGAAATTAACTGAGCTCTGTTGCATCTCACTGATGATAAAAGTGGTTTAATTTTCCATAGTAAATAGGAACAATATAGCATAACAAACCCCACAGTACGTTAGCCTTGAAATTAAAGTATTTTATCAGCTATATGTTTCTACACAACATTTATCTCCACAACAATTATTCAGTCCTATAGGAGAAAGGAGCCCAGACATATTCACAGTGTGAAATGGTGTCATAAAACAAATATTGCCCTGGGGATGCTTTTTTGCTGTTCCAAATCTAGCAGAACTTTGTGCTCTCTTATCACAGTTCCAAACCATTCATGGAGCTGCTGTACAGTATAGAAACAGTGGTAGAAAATGAATAACTATTTCACAATATAATAATGAAAAAAGAGGAGAAAATATAACCTTGTGACCATTTAGAAACCAGCAACTAGATGAAAGAAGGGTTAGTAGTTCATGGCTGTTTGGTAGACCAGTACCAGTGTGAGACAGGAGTATAAATGAACCCAGCAGTTGTGAAATTTCTTCCTCCAGCCTCATTTTTTCTTGTTGTATAATAGCTAATGGGTAAAATAAAATGGCCAAAGCACAGTATGGCAATTTGGAATCCTTAGGTTTGGTTTGCAGTCTCTGAAAAAGTCTCTAACATAGAAAGAAATGAGATTTTGCTCCTCAATTCACAACAATTAGCGCTAAATGGTGCTGCCATTGAAATTGTTCTTTCTCTATGATTTAGATTGTCCCTTTAGGAAGAAAAAGAAGTGAAAACAGTTTCTTTAAGCCCATATTCTGGATTTTCTTGTACTTGTTCTTTAGGTTGATTTACTGTGAAGTATGGAAATGGATTTAGTTGTGAAGAAAGTTGCTTGCTTCTTGCTCATTCTTAATTTGTGAAGCTCCCATCAGTAACTGAGGGAGTTCTAAGCAACCCAGTATATAAGTAGGTACAACACTGACACAAACACACATTTCTTTCTTTCTTCATCTCTAATACCAAACCAGTCACATGAGTTCATAATGATTATTTCTTGTGGAGGTTTCTGGCCCATTTCAGTCACGTACTGAAGATCTGCATCTTCCCCTATGGCACAACATCAGCTCATTGAAATCTGCATAGAAACACCAAGTAAAGGACTGTTCGCTTCTATCAGCTGATGTGTTCTGCTGTATCCTTAAATGTGCTGACACTGCTCACAGTTTTATGGCAGGCTTCATTTGGGTAACTTCTTCAGATCCCTTGTTGACAGAACAAGGTTACAGAGATCTTTATCTTCACAGATTTTGCAATAAAAGCTTGAAGTCTATTTCTGTCAAACTTGCTCGTTCTCTTATCCCTTAGAAATAGCCACAAATTTAAGTTTAGCAATTTTGATTGAGGATTTTACCTGAGGCCACTGGCTTGCAAAACCTTTCATCAACCATGCAGCAATCTTTTGAGAAAGAGAACAGCAAGATAACCTTTACATATACTTTCTGCTAATCTTTCTAAGAGAGGTTCAAAAGCAAGACAAAACCACTTAATATCCAGCTGTTGGGAAAGGTCTTGTTATCCCAAGTTGAAACATAACAGTCGGGTGATCTCCAAGTGAAATTAAAGTCACAACCCTAGTTGTCATTGTTGAGACCAACATTTGGAGCGTGAAGTGTGAAAAGCAAAGAAAGCAATTGATTTCAATGAAGTTGTGCTGATTTGCATCCACTGAAGATCACGTCTGCTGGCTGAGTTACTAACGTGGATTCCAATAGTAGCTCATTCATGAGCTGAAGAGCAGAATTTAATGCTGGCCCATGGGGCTCTTTCTCAGTGCATGTGGCAGCAGTAAATGGGCTCAGGTGAATTATAGATGATGAAGATAGTTAAAAGCAGTTTTAAAGCCAGATCTCTGGATGCTGTACCCTGTGAGGTACAGTATCTCTTTGCATTTTGTATCAGGAGTATTGAATTTGGGACCTACAGGAGTAAGGTATCGACCTGCTTGTACTGGTGCAAGTAAATGAATGTTTCCATGCATCATATACAGCAATAGAGATTCTCTCAAGTGTTACAGACACCATCTTACATTTGCACTTTCCTTGATGTATTTTGCCTCATTGGAGTTTTGCAGCAATTGTAGAAGTTGGTTGCATGATTGGTGCTTTGATTTGCATGGCTAGGATTCATGTCTGAACAAAGGAAGAGATTACCATCTGGAGAAAATGCAGAGTAGATGGGAAGATTCTTCTATCAATCCTTAATAAGAGATAGGTGGAGGAGGGGTAGGGAAACTGCGCTTTGAAATTGTAATAAACTCAGGCATAAAAAATACAAAGCTATTAAAATGAAAACAGCAACTAACTGATAACTCAGAACCTGTTCAGCTGACCTAAGGATACATCAAGGCAGACTTTTCCAAAGCTGCCTAAGGGTTGTTATAGTCCCCATTCCTGTCTAATTGAAAAAGAGTCAGGTTTCAGTAGTCAGATGGCTTTGGAATTCTTCACACCAAATCATGAAACAGAGATGATTACTTTTCATCTGGAATTCCTCATGTGAAAATAGTGATAAGTCTGTCTAATGAGTGATTACACTACACAGTGCTGTGTTAGCCCAGCTCAGTAGCGAGTAACTACTGAAATCAACAGCTCTGTACCATTAGGACTGAAGAAATGCAGGGATGACGTGGAGGAAATCCAGTGGAACTGCATAACTTTGTGGCTTCAGACTTGTCCCATGCTGGAGCTGCTAATTGTGCCAGATGCTGCTGATAAGGAGAAGTAAAGTCCTCTTGACCTCTCCAAGACTCCACACTTACTCCACAGGATTTAGCATTCGAGGTACTTGCAAATTCCTACTAGACATCTTTCATGTCATTAAGCATCTAAATACCTTTATGGATCTATCCCCAAGACATGCATCAGTTTTTGGAAAAGAAAACTCTATAATTGCTTTTGGGATTTTTGCACAAAAGCAATCACTTTACATAACATCTTCTCCCCCTATCGGGCCTCTCAGAAACATTGCTTACCCACTGCTCTCCTTAATATATGATATACCCAAAATATCATGCAAGATGACAGGTTTTATCATATGCAGTTAGCAGCTCCCAGGAGTTTGCTACTCTGCCTTCTTCAGAGAAGTACTGTATGCTCTCCTTAAGAAGTGATTTGTACTGTATATACATAAAACAGAGACAGGGAACTCCCATTCACATTAGACCTTGGGTCAATGGGCTGTGCATAGAGCTGCTATGTATTTTTTCCACTGAAGGAGGTGTTTCCTTCCATCATTGCAGGAAGATGGAACAAATTGTATTTGTAGAAGAGAGGGATCTTGCAATGATTCATAGTCATTTGCCTTTTCTTTAGTCTTAAATAGGAGAGGGCATTTCTGTATGAGTTTGTTGTACTTTAGTTCTATGTGATAATCAAAAGATGGGTAGCAGCTGTAAACCTTAATGTAGGTGAGGAATGTTTGCACTTTCTCACTGCTGTGTTGATTGAGGAAAGCAAAAGATTGCTGAAATCAGTTGTTTTGTTGGAAACCTGCTTAGAAATATCACTGTTGCTTTAAGCAGAACAACAACATGCACTGGCAATGTGATAATGCAAGCTAGTATTGTTATACAAGCATTCGCCTTATTTGGGTAACAAAATATGCAGTGAAATAGTCAGCTATATATACATATATCTGGGCTGCGAGATCTTCAGATAAAGCAAAATGTAACTGCATGATAAAACACGTCCAGGCAGATGGGTAAAAACTTCTTTTGTAGTGTATGTATTTGCATATTTAATTGCATATATGGCTTCCTCTGTTGCTTTTTATTTATGACTTCTGCTGGTGATTGGAAATTAAGGGCCTGTTTCTGATCTATACCTGATCATTCATCAGGTGGAAGGCTTGAATTATAACGTGAACAAACAGAGGGCTTGAATTGTAATAGAGGGCTTTTTTCTTTGCTGTGTGGTCATGCACTTAGTATTGTGCTGAACAGCTTTATTATTGTTTTCCCCACTGTTTCTCTTCTTTCTCTTAATTTAGAGTGTAAGCTGCTTGATCCAGGTGCCACCTTTTTCTTTATCTATGTAAGATGAACTATTGCATTCACCTGCATGGATTCTAAGTCTTACCACAGGAAAAACTTTCTGTTGCTGTTTCTATTCACCCAGTGAATATCAGCACATTCTTCAGCTATTGAAGTTCTCTTTTGGAACATAGGAGGGCACTAGAATCACGTTTCTTCATCTCTAATTACACCACAAAGTAAAGGGATGCAGTTAGGCAGTGCTTTAGAAACTTCAAGTTTTGAAATGCTACGTTTAGATAAAGGATTAATTCCAGATGGCAGGTAAATGGCAGCTATGAAATATGAAAGCAATTCAACATTGTCAGTGCACTGAAATACATATGAACCCTGGACACCTAAATTGCCCTGACTTTCATCTGTAACATGACATCAGTCTTGTGGGCTTGATGTAAAGAGAGAGAATCTCTGCTGTAAACCTGATGATTATTTAATTATCTCTCTTGCTATTGTTAGGGGCAGAGAAGAATAGGATCCAGACTGCCATTAACATCCCTGCTTAAGCAATACATAAGCACTGAAAGATAGAAAGAAAAACATTTGGTAAAATAAGGTTAATAAAAGCCTTTCCTCAACAAAACCTACTTTCAGTGGTAGCTGCAGCTTCTTGTTCCCTGCGCCCCCAACACTTGCAAATCATTGTATTTAACAAATCATTCAACTATCTCCAGTTAAAAAACAAAAAGCAAGCAGCTACTCTAGTTGCTGCTTGTCTGTCTTTCATGTTTTGCTCTGTTTTTCATTTGCTGCCAAGAATTTGCTTTACCTGGGCTGGAAAATACTGGTTCAGTTTAGTCAGCTCAACTCTTAACAACAGGAATCTTACAGTATAATGAAGCTTCTAGGTTGGCAGACTCTCCAACCTCCAATCAAAGGCCTTGGCAGCCACAATGTGGGTCTTCCTTTGAAAACTCATGTCACAGTCTTCCTAACACTTTGCTATTCTGGCCTCAGATCCAGCCACTTCCCACAGTCCCTCTCTGGTCATGTCCAAGATGCTCATTGAGCTGCTGCTTTATTTGGTGTGAGGCTATAGAAAGCCATTGCTCAGCATAAGTAAAAAGGAAAGGAAGCAAACTTTACCAGCAAGGTAAAGCTCTTTGTGAAGTTACTCCCTTTAAGTACGTTCGGGTGTTAGGATGCACGTGGCTGCTTGAACTGCAGTGAGGAATGTTTGGCTTGAAGTACTGGAGCTTTTACATGAAGAACACTTCAGGCATTGCTAAAGCAGCACTCCAGGGTTGAATGGATGGATGGTGAGTTCCTTGGACAGAGAGGAATGTAGGGTGATGCAAGAAAAGCAGTCTACTCTGCTTCACTCATTGCAAATGGCCTCATCCAGACAGTCTGGTATCAGATCAGAGGGGCTCAGAACAACCATCACCCCTTTGATTGCCTTGTTAGCTTTATTGCGTTGCTCTTTGTATTGAGGTCTGGAGTGGTTGCAGTATTAACCTTATATAAGGAACAAGAATAAAAGGATTTGCAATGTATCTCAATATCCCTTGGGAGCAAAGCACATCAGTTCAGAGCAGGGTTTGGCTTTCCAATGGGGGTAACATTGCAGTGCATCACAGCTGGATAAGTAATGTGCTGTGCAACAAAAGCTGAGCATCTGACAAGACCAGCAGGTATTGTTAAAAAGCAACAGTGTGTTGGATGCTGGTACACGTGGTGTGTAGTGATATCAAGTGTAGTGATGCTGAACATGTCAGGCTGGCAAGGATCGAGGTTATTTGTTGGAGAGTGCAAATTACCAGTAATTAATTATTATTTATGTTTCTCTACCAGGCGCCAGTAAAGATGAAGGCAAATTAAATAGAGTAGAAGCATAGATGGGAGAGGCTGTGGTATGGAAAGCTGCTCTAAGATGCACAAGGGATGCATCTGGGGCTCAGATGAAGTGACCTGCTCTTCACTTGTAATGTAAAGCAATGGAAAAAACTGATATCCTTGTATTTTCATGCTTTGATGCAACTAAATAGGTGGTTGTGTTTTCAGCTATTCAGAATGCTTACAGTTTGCATTACCTGCCATGGGAGAGTGGCACAGTGCAATGAGCAGGCACAGAGATCAGATCTCATTACTTCCATCCCCAAGCAGATGGGGTTATAAGGACCTCATAAAGACCGGGACGTTCTCAGGTCCACCCCCAATTTAGATCCGATGCTCTGCAAAGAATCTATGGGTGTGATCTACAGTGGTGCTGCTTAATTAAGGGTATCAGCAGTGGGTGTTACTGAGTTACTGGGTGTTACTGGGACCCTGGCAGACAAGCAGAACTTTGGAAGCCAGTCAGTCTGCTTCAACTCAGAACCTCAGACCTGCACAGCAGGATCCAGGTAGGCAAACAGCTTCTCCCTCCCTTATCGCTTTTAAGCACTTTATCAAGTCGCAGCTCACCGCACTTCAGTGCGGGCTGACATCATCAGGTGCCAACTCAAACAAGAACACATAAGAACAGCCCTGTGAACGCTTTTATTTATTTATTCCCCCAGATGCTTGGAATTCTTTGAAAACAACCCTTTTGGGTTTTTTTATTTTTGTTTTTTTATGTTTTTTCTTACTGATTCGCGGTTTAATATTAAAACAACAGTCTTGGAGCCCTGAAGCATCCTAAAGCACTGAGCTGGGCTGGGCGGGCGCTGCCTTTGGGGCGGGTCGAACCGAGCCACCTCCCTCCCCGTCTCTCCCCTCCCTCTGTGCTGGGCTCAGCGGGGAGGCAGTAAAGTTGAGAGCTGCTATCGGGAAGTTCCGTAGCATGGCGGAGCTCAGACAACACAGAGGGACGGAGGGTGAACGGCTGCTTTGAGCCGAGCTGCGGGTATGGCCCGCTGGATCCCCACCAAGAGGGAGAAATACGGGGTCGGTGAGTGCTTGGACCCCTTCCCTATCGCGGCTCCCCCCCGGTGTCGTGTTCCTGCTGCAGCCCCTTGGTTCTTCTATCCTCCTTTTGGATATTGATCTCTTTTCAGTTTCTCTTCTTTTCAAGTTTGGGTTGTAATCGTTCACTCTTTGGACCCGTAAGGATAAAGGCAGCGGGTTCGCGTTTCAGCTGCTTTCCTGGGAGCTCCGGAGCTGTGCTTAGGGCTGACCTTTGTGATTCTGCCTCTGCAGCGCTGTAAGATAAGGCGTGCTGCTCTCCCCCAAAAGGAGATGCAAGTGGAAGCAGCAATGACAGGTTAAGAAGGTTGTAACGAGGCACATCGGGATCACTAGCAGCCTTATTTCAGCTTAATACAGCAATATTTCAGCTTAAAGAGGAGCAGGGAGGGCTTGAGCTGACACCTTGTGCCTGTTGCCCTGCCCTCCTCTTGGGTTTCATAGGGGATCATAGGGGTTATAAGGACCCCTATATAAGGTTCATAGGGGGATGTTTGAATGGCTCCGTTTTCCTTAGGAGGAACCAAACCTACCGACAAGTTCCCTTTTTACATGAGAGCAACGTGACAAATAGAAAACCACACTATTCTGAGCTCGATTGCAAGCTTTTGGATGCAAAAGAGAAGGCAGGAAACCACTAATGACACAAAACAATTCCTCAGAGTCGTTTTTCAGCTCTTATAGATCGCTTTAACAAGGGGTGGTCATTTGTGCCCAGCACATTGAACAACTGATGCAAGGAGAGTGTTTGCAAACATGCAGAGGGTCAGTTTCCTTGTATCCTATGATGTTGGTTGCTCTGTCTGAGCTGAAGAGCAAAGAAACCCATCCTGCACATTGAGTTTGAAGTGATTTGATTTCCAGGTGGCTCTGTAAGGATTGCAGGTTCATTTTGTGCTGCATGCAGTTCCTCGGAACTTATTTAGCCAGTCTTATCGAGGTAACAGGGAGGGTGTGGAATATCCTACACCCTGAACTTTGTTTCTTTCTGGGTAGGGAACAGCCTGTTTATACATGGGAGAAGCACGTGTATGACTTGGTGACGTTATTCCAGACATCAGGGTTAAAAAATATTGGTATTATAATCAAGCAAAGTATATAATTGTAATCTGAATGGCTGAGTTAGATGTGTTTTATATACGTGTTGGTTTGTGTTGCTTTTAAAGCACACCTTTCTGAGGCTCTTCCACCTGAAGAATGGCCTTGGGCAGAAGGGTGAATCAGAGACACTCCTCTCGTCAACATTTCTTCTTGCTTCCAGGGTGATTTTTTCTGTGCTGTTGGCCTGAGCCAACTGCTGATTATGAAAGCTCCACTCCACAAAGGGCATTGGCTGGTGAGTAAGCAGGGTGGAGAACTAACTACCTCTTCCCTTATGTTGCCAACCATAAGATGTGCTGGTAGGAAGTCACCACTTAGGTCTGTGTGTTTGCCAGCTGATCCTTATTATCCCCCTGGATGCATTTATAGACCCAGCTGACGTGGAGTCCATCCCCTTTATTTCACAACACAACTGATAGGGTTAACCCACAGGCAGCAGGCAGAATTATTTATGCAGCGATAAACTTTGTCAGGCAGTGCTTGATACGCGGTGTTAATGAATCTTAATTCTGTCAATTTGGGATTCTCAGTCTTGTCACTTTCCCATCTACGGTTACGACCTGTGTTATGCTGAAGCATTGCACCCAGATGCCAATCCTCTTTGCTTTTGTGCTTAATTTGACTGTCAGAAATAACAGTAGGGGCTGCTCATCGTAGATAGACTAGGGGTGTATATGGCTGTTTTGGTAGGGTTTTTAAAGAGGCTGCCCCATCCCTGCAGGCATTCAAGGCCAGGCTGGATGTGGCACTGGGCTGCCTGGGCTGCTGGTTGGTGACCCTGCACATAGCAGGGGGGTTGAAATTGAGCACTGTGGTCATTTTCAACCCAGGCCATTCAAGGATTCTGTGATCCCATGAGATGGAAAAGGTCCAGTTCAGTCTGGAAAACAGGGGGCATTAAGCTTTTTCTCCTGATAGTTCAGTTTCAAGAAGGCAATGTGGATTGAAAGGAAACTGTGAGCTTCATAGGCCAATTATCTGCTAACCAGGCTGCCTGTTAGTACCAATTATCAAGGTGGTTTAATGAGGGGAATACCACTGACTTGTTAAGTATAGGCCATTAGAGGGTAAGAACTTCCATTGGCTGCTAGGGTGGGTAGGTTGATGGCTGTAAAGTATAAATACAGAAAGTTCATTGGCTCAAAGGCTGTGCTTTGGAAACTAATAGGGAACTGCTTGCATTTTTAAAACACAACCCTGTAAATCATACCAAAACACAAAGAAATTCCAAGAAGTGAACAGCGTGATTCAGTGCCATGTGCCTAATCTTCGCAGTTCAGAATAGTTGATCTTCTGGATCAGTCTATAGGTCTGTTACTTGTGGGTTCAAATGGATTTGCTGCCTACCAGGTGTTTCATTCTCAGTTGGTTAAACCTAGAGGCTGCTGCCTTTAGTATAGTTAATACAGATGGTGTATGGGCTGAGTTTGAATCTGCATGCAGCAGAGAGATGGGAAAGCATCAAAATCAGAACTTACAGCATCCTAAAGGAAACATACATGAGATGCGAATGACTCGCAGTTTCTCACTCCCAATGGATTTTAAACCCAATAAACAGATTTGGGGTTGGGAGCTTCAGCTTTGTAAAGGGATAAAGATCCTGCTGGTGGTCTGATGGGCAGCATTATGCCCTCTTGTAGCAGTGGAGTTTCTGGGGTTTCATTAAGCTTCCTTGCAATGTGTTTCACCTCTGGTTTGGGAAGGAAAGATGCTGAAGTTGGACGGTCTGAAATGAAATAGCCTGTTTGTGGACTGGGGCTTCCTTAGAACAGTTGTCATTGCATAGTGCCTTTCATGCAAACTTCTTGTGTTGAAGGAAAGAATATCAGAATGACGCCCCACAGTTTTCAGCTTCCGTTTTCTGCTTGTTTTAAGATGATTAACATAGGGAATCCACAATGTAATTGTTTTTTCCTGCTGGCTGTAACATGGGCTTGCATGAACTTCAGCTTAAGTATTGCACTTCAGTTGTAAAAACGATTCTTTCTTTAGTTATCATCTGTTCTTAACATTAAAGTGTTATTTGAGGATTGGAAAAAATATATATTAATGGCTTCAGCACCAAATATGAGAGAGTTTAGAGTCTATGGAATCATTAACTGTTCTATTCCAGTATAAACCCAGGCTGCTATCAGAAAAAGCCACTGGACCCCTTTTACTGATTCCTACCTCGTACAATAACAGAAAACAAGCAGTGCTGGTGGAAGCCAGCCCAGGGAACTGAGCCAGTTCAAAACCAATTCAGAAAGAAAAAGCGCTGAGTTTCTAACCAGAATAGTTTCCAGATGACTATAACAATGCATCAGGTACACATGTGCTTTCCATGTCACCTTTAATTGTGAGTAAACAGGATGAGAAGCGTATTGTATTGTTCAGCAGTTGGTTTGGTTATGCATCTATTCTTCAGATCTTCCACAAACCTGGTATTCCAGAGTGAGAAACCAACTGGAGTTGGTTGGAAAAGCTTTGGACCTGAGGTCCAGAATGGCTGTGTTTGGGTGAGGTTGGTGTCTTGCACCCGCATACAATGGTATGAATCTCTATTGAAATGTGTATTCAACCTGGTTTTGCAGTAAGAGCATCATATATTATTATATAAGAGCTTCATATATTATTATGAGCCTGCAAAAACTTCACTGGTCAGTGATGTATATCAATGAATTCTGTGTGCTTTTGTCATCTTTAGGCTCTTAGCTAAATCCCAGTTCTATTTAGAAAACATTGGCTTGGAGGGGAGCTGATTGAACAAAGCAGTTCTGCAGCTCCATACAAAGTATTTGGGTTCATCTGGTGTGTTTTGAAGGACAGGAGACTCATTAGCTTTGGAGCATCTTAATATCCCAAGCTTTCTTTGCCTTTTCCCATCTCACTCTTCCACTCTGCATACACAAGGGTGGACCTTCAAGAGGGAATGTCTTGTTTGGACCCAGTTCCAAGAGAAGCATGGCTGTATGCTATGGCTAAATCCATAGCCATATTACCAATAGAAACTACATGTCACATGCACATATAAGCAGCCTTTCATTTGCAATCACCTTTTATTTAGGGGGTGCATCAAATAGATATTTTGGTAAACTGACAGGTAATTACCCCTCGTAGTTATTAGCAACCTTTTAAACTCATTATATTCCCCCATGCTTTAAGGAGCAGCACATAGGACTGTTCTTGTTGCAAAGAAGTATTTACTCTGTTGAAATACCATGTGGTGGTTGAGTTACAATCAGCTGCGTCATGTCTTAGGAATGGCAGTAATTTTTCAAATGTAAACCAGTGCCTGCCAGCTACAGTTGTGATTTATGTGAGCAGAAATGCAAAGGATCAGGGAGGAAGAGAGAGCGCTACAGATGATGATTTCCTTACTAATGGGTTTGATTTGTGATCGCTTCTGATGTGTTTGGCCATCAGGTATTGGCTTCGTGTTCAAACTTCATATATCTTCCATAAAGTAGTCTTGAAATACAGTCTGTGATCAAAGGAGTTGCACTGCTGTTTGTAGTCAAATTAGAGCAAATGTCCTGTTTGTTTCAACTTGCTTTTTGCTGCCCTATCTGCAGACTCAGTTTTAAGTATGCTCGGTGGTGTCCCATGGAGAGGAGGGTTCCAGAAGGATATACATAGAAACATGAAGGAAAACTCTTTTACCTTTACCACTTTTAAGTGTGCTTAAGGATCTTAAGGTAGAAATTCAGCACTGCTTCACATCAGCTGCACCTGAGCTGTTGCTTTCGAAGGGAGAAGGAAGAGGAACAAAGCATTTAAACTATTGCAAACCCCTGCATGAGTATTATTGAGTTGAAGGCTTATTTTGATATAAGTTAACAATAAACTCAAGCAGAACTGAAGGGCTGTTCATTGCCAAGACAACTCTGTCATATTCTTCTGTTTCATTCAGCAAAGCACGTTGCACTAGTTGCTAACAAGCAGACCTGAAATGATTTTAACTTCTATTCTTGCAGGCTCTCAGGCTCAGCATTCTCACGCTGTCCTTCCTGATTTCTACACTGTTTAGTTGCAGCCTTCCAGTGGCTTTCACTCAACAAAAAATAAACTCGTGTGCTTCCAGATTTGTTTGTACGGGCATTCTTTTCCTCTGCAGGGCTCTGGAAGGAACTTCCTCTGTGCTAAGAAAGAGTCTGCGTGCATATCCAGTGCATGGGAAGTCTTTATATAGAAGACTCTGGGAGAGTCTTGAGCTCTCTCCCAAGATTTGTTTTCTCACGTTGGTATGTTTTTAATTTAAGTTTTGTTCCAGATTGGTAGAAATTCTGAGTTACCCCAACAGAACAGCTCAGCTATGTGTAGAAGAATGGATTCTTTTAATCTGCTGTGTCTGAAGTTTATTTGGTGTATGAGTTGACTGTATGACTTCTTGCTTCCAGAGTCCTTCCTCTTTTTTGTTAATCCGTGTTAGCCTGAGTCTGTCTTCTCTTGCTTTCAGTGATTACTCTGTTTCCTAATTAGATCCCTGTGAAACTAATCGTGTGGACTTCAAAGGCGCTGCTGACAAGAACAAGACTTGTAACCATTCCTTGCCTTGTTCTTGCTTTGAAAAGTAGATGTAGTATTTCTACAGGCAGCTTGTGACTTTGGGTTGCTCGAGTTCTTTGATTTCCAGCTTAAAACATGTCTGCAAGCCTTGATTTTCAAGGTCTGGTCATCTTAACAATGAACAAACCTCCAGATCTGCTCTTTTGAGGTATCCAAGGCTGCCCAGAGCCACATCCTCCAGCCTTGCAGTTGGGAACCAAAGTAATTAAAAAAATACTTAAGACAAATTCATATATTGGAAAAAATTCACCCAGTAGCTCATCAATCAAGAAGGAATAGAGGGAAAATAACCTTCCCTTGTCGTTCAGAAGCTGAAAGATGTACAGCAGAAGCTTGGCAAAGCTCTTTTAATTCAAATCAGCTTCACTGTTGCCAATTAACTTACACTTAACTTGACTGATAGGATGTTCCTTTGAGTTAGTGCTTGTTGGGGAAGGATCCTGTATACGCTACCATGGTTAGATGCAAATATGGCCAAATATAAACTGCTTTAGTCCAAAGTCATAAACACATTTATTCCCTCACTATCACATGAGAGCTGAGCTTTCACATCCACTGCATCTCATTTATTGTACAATACCTAAAATAATGTAATTAATTTTGGTGTATTTGCCAGGAAAACTGTGCTAATAGAACTGGAAAACATAAATAGGAATTGCTGGACAGCTTGCTAGGCAGACAATTCATAGTTGGCTTTAAAGAAGTTAAGAGTGCTTGTTGGGTCAGTTGCAAACACAGTTTTTCAGCCTAGATGATAATAAATGTCTTTTTTGGTACAGTACAGACTGTACCTCCTAGCAGGATCTTGCAGGAATAGAGGAGGGAATGCTGTTTAAAGGATGACTTATTCTGGCAGCCTCTTGAACCTCTTGGATGGGTGTCTGGCATGTTGTCGGGATGGATCTAAAACAAGTTGTGGTTGCTCCATGGAGAGTCTTTAGCCACTTCTTCCACTCAAATTTTTGGAGGTGTTGCTGCAATAAAAAATGGACTTTGGTTTGGAAATTGCTGAATCTGTCCAAAATGTTCATTGGGTTCCAGTAGAAGTAGTAATAATTTCATGCTCTTGGGAGGCTTGGTACTTTAATCCTCCTCAGTGATGAAACAGTTCAGCTTCAGCTATATAGTTATAATATGGTTTGTGAACGTCATAAATAGTGGCCAGTTTGCTTGGAAAGATTGCTTGTTCTTTATACCAGTAATTAGCTTGTATTAAGAATAGGCTAGAGAAGGAATAAGTGCTCTGACAATGTAATGGAAGCTTCAAGGCTGCATAGAGATGGATCTTATGTACAGTAATAAAGTAACATAAGAAAATGAATGGCAGGCTGTTGTACATGGTAACTGATTCCAAACTGCTTCTCTCCTTGCAACATGTGCAGTGTAATTATGGCCGATCTGCTTACAGGAAAGTTGGGAGAAGTTTATTCTTTGTTCCTTATTTCACCATTATGCCTCTGTTTTCCCTTTGCTCATTACCTGAGGCACGTGGCAAGATGAAAGTGCTTGGGATGGAAGGTGTTGCCACATGGACCCTAGGTCCTTCTGTAGCTGTGAATCAATGAAACCACAGGCATCCACAATGAGATCTACATGGAATGGGAAGTGCTGAAGGTACAGAGGCCAACTGAAATCCCTGTGGTTATCCCTATTAGAAACGCTGCTTGTTTCAGCCCTGCCAGCATGACTTAGCTCAGGGGAGTTTGCACAGAGGTGCTGGCAGCAGAGAGGCTTTTGGCAGCATATCCTCTTGCTTGAAAATAGAGAGGGCCAGGACGTGCTATGAATTCAGCTCATGCAAATTATGGCTGAGCTCGTCTGTCTCTTTCTGAGCTCATGGATGGGAAGGGGAAATTATTGGCGGCCTGGGAATACTCATACACAAATTTGTGTCTGTCTTCCTGGTGAGTTGGGTTTGCAGCTGGTGGAATGGAATCCCTTAGCTTTATTCTCCCTGTGGGTCTCTCAGCTTGAGTTCAGAGTCGCTGTGTGTACTGTGTGTAGGTGTGATGCCAACAAGATGCAATGCTGTAGTTTTAACTCAGGTGAACTTTATGGTGAGGATGAGCCTGTAGGCGCACTTGGACTCCGTGCTCAAGTGTTTTACTCATTAGACCACCTCTCATCTCTGTCCTCACTCCCTTTGGAAGTTATGCATACGGTGAAAACTCATTAGATAGCAACACTCTATTCTGTACAGTAGTATTTCCAAGTACTCTTTTTCTTTCCTTTGATGTTTTGCCCAGTAAGATCTAGGACAGTAATTTAAAGCCAGTGGCAAATTCACTTAATTCTTTTGAAAGTGCCTCACGCTTTCAAGTTGGGATTTAGCTGAGTGGTCCCATTTATCAAGGGATGGCTTTTGGTTGTTGGGTTTTTGTTTCTACACATCTGCTTGAAAAGTTTGTTTCAGAAGTTACTCCTCTGATTTCTGGATCTGAACGGAAGCTGCAAAGTTGAAGGATTGAAGGAAAAAGAACGGGTTATGACAGACAGACTTGGTAAAATTCATTTGCAGTTGTATGTGATTGTAAATGAGCATTTTGGGGAGCATTCAGTCCAGGTTCTATGGCTCAGATTTCAAAGAAGTGAAATAAACCTGCAGGGCTAGGAAGATGTGCAACTTAGAATAATATTTAATGCTATAAGCTCTGTATGGCACCTGTCCTTTGGTGTCTGGTTCCGGCACCTCACCAGCAGATAAAAAGGAGCAGTCTTGTATTGCATCCTGCACCTTTGGAAGGTTGCTGCCACAAAAACAGTTGAATGCATATCTTGGTAAAGGAGAGAAGTAATTAACACACCAGGTAGATGACGTTCTGTGAAGTGAGAGCTGGTGGAAGGTGAAGCTTTGATAGCGCTGGGATCTGAGATTTCTCTGTAGTACTGCAGTAATTACAACATTGGCAGCTGTTGTTGGAGCTTTCAGAACTGAGCACCGCTCAGATTAAAATGGCATTTTGATGTGGCTGCCTTCTTTTCTCCCTTGTTAACTGGAGAGTAGCTGGCTTGATGAAAGAGCAAGAACTTCTGGCAGCTGGATTTTGAACCACAAAGTCATGGAACACCTTCCAGACCCAACAAACTGCATTGTCATCTTTATGCACTTGGATGTGAGTGTCAGGTTGGCTACTCCTGTATATATACTCATTGCAATGGACACAGATACGCTATTGCAGCGTTATATTTGCCCATACTGATCTAGCATGTCGCTTTGTAGTCTCTCTCATAGTTTATGCTGAGATGATATTGTTACTTGGTACCCAAATAAGCATTATGTTTTAGATTTATATCTCTGTCCTTGATTGCAGTATAGATGTACCACAAGAACAGAATCTCCTTTACTATCAGGCAGCTACTGTGGTATAAACAATTTACTATAAATAATTGAAGAGAGAATGAGTAATGGGAATTCTGTAGACATAAAAAGGTGAAGGTTAATTCTTTTTTCTTTATGTTTGTATGTCTTTTGCTTCAGCAGGTCTGAATTATCTCAGTTTGTCCAATCTGAAGCTACTGAAGAAGCTCTAATTAAAATCCATGGGCTGATTTGTCTTTGGGTCTGCCACTTGCTGCAGAGTATTGTTGTGGTATGGAGTGTGGTTTAAGTCGGTGAAGTTGAAAGCCATCAGAGGCCATTAGATAATCCTGCTGGAACGCTGGTGTAATGCTTGTGAAGCCATTCCTATTCCCATGGGCTGAGGTTGTTAAATTGGGTTTCTGCGAAGCAGACTTTTAAGAGATTAAACCATTGATCCTGGCATATGATCCACAGGCTGCCGTGGGGAGAGAAAGGAATATCCCAATGTTGATGATGGCGTGACTGAAAGAGAAAATCTTTCCCAGTCCCAATCTGGCAGTATGACTATTTGTACAGGGCAGACTCTGCTAAGCCTCGGATTATTAGTCTTAGCATGATTTTATCAACTGTGCATCTAGAATGGCATTTTCTTCTGACATTGACAGGTGAGCAGCTACCAGCCTTCTTTAGATTTGGTTTTTGACAGTCTTACGATGGAATTGTGAGTGTTAGAAGCATGTTGAGGACTGTGTGAATCCTCTTCTTGTCTTACAGTTCTCAAAAGGAGGGAAATAATAGAGAAACAGAGAATTCAGCTTAGGTCATGCCGTGTTCTCCTGTCTATCTTGTCTAATTTCTCAGCTGATTTTTAGTGCTCATCTTAAAGCTAACTCAGAATGATTTTTATGAATGAGTAAAAATCCTTCCAAATGTATTTGTGAGGTCAGCCCTGGAACAGTAAGTGTGCCCCATGTTGATAGCCTGCCTCAAGCTCATGAGATGGTTTACTCTGAAGCCTAATGATGGCTGATAACAGAAGCATTCCTATCCAAATAATGCCATTATTGTGAGTTATTTGCATTCAGAGTGCTAAGCATTCACTCAGAACTTTGTGGAATGGAGACTGAATGTCAGCATCAACCAATTCAGGAGTAGTCATTTTTTTTTTTGCATAACGGTGTTGAACCACATTTTGTTATATTTTTCCTTTTCAAACTGACATATAAATCTTAATTATGCTATTTTCAATTCTTCAGACACAAATTCCTGGGCAGTTACAAGAAAGTTTTTGCTCCGACATCAAAAAGCCTTTGTTCCCAATAAGAATTAATTCCTTGGGCAGTTCCTTGTTTTTAAATAAAGCCACTGTTTTTTTGGATATGTCTTGGCAACAAAGAGCATACCAGGCTTCTCCGAATGGGGCTGTCCAGCCTAAATGCTGCTTCTTAACACTGGGTTGATGCGGCATAAAAGCACATGCTTCAGTTTCCATACAGTAGTTTTTGACTCCTCTGTTGAAAGATGTAATGAGATGAAGCCTGCTTATTGCTCCAGCACTGAATGCAAGTCTTTGTTCAGAGGAAGCAAGGCACAGCCCTCTCCTATCAGATAGTGGTGAGGGCAGGCTTCAGAGAAGTGGCATTTGGAAGCTGTTATCGTGTCTTTGTGATGGGTGGAGGGGTGGTTATTTTGAGCCAAGTAAGAGATAACGGATCTTGCAGTGGTTTGTGCTTTCCAGGCCAATAATCCACATTTCAAATGAGTTTAAGCAAGTTATTCTACTTTGAATTACACACAAAATGCAATGCAACAGTTTCTGCCTCCTTCATTTTAGCTTCAGATGCTATAACTAAGCTTCTCCTTTAGAAGAGAGTCCTGCAAATGAGTTATGGTCTTTAAGATTAAAAAGGGTCGAGGAATTAATAGTTGCTTTTCATCTTTAATTGCTATCTTCAGATTAATTGCATACACTGTTCAGATCTTTTTTGTCTGTCCTTTGTTTCTTTGCACATAAAAGAGAGCAATTGCCACCCCCTGGAGGTGTTCAGGTTGGATGGAGCAACCTGGGCTAGTAGCAGACCTGGAGGTTGGTGGCCCTGCTTGTTAGCGGGGAGTTGGAACTTAATGATCCTTGGGGTCCTTCCGACCCAAGGCATTCTATGATTCTCCTGTGCATGACATGGGAGCTTCTTACTGATCAGGAATGTGCTGTGATTAATACGGTGCCTTCATGCAGTCAGAGGGAGTGACATAACCAAACCTGCTCTTCCCATCCTAACCCTATATATGCTGACCCATATCAAACTCCATGCCTTCAGAAACTCACTGTTTGCATTTACGTGGCAATGCTGGAAAGCCCTGGCTGCCTCTGAGGTGTCCTTTGCTCCGGGCAGCCCTTCTTGCTGTTGATGACTGTTTGGTGATGCCCCTGCATTAAGCAGCATGGCCCAACATCCAGCCCTCCCTGTTGCCCAGTGCTGGTGTGGCTCCTCCTGGTCTGTCTTGGGGATTTGCCTTCTGCCCTCAAGCATGAAAATTGCTTCTCCTTATCTCCCCCTACATAACTCCGGCTGCTGTCACCAGCCATAAAGTTATCAGCTGCCCTCTTCAAACCAGTGCCAGTGTTTGCTGCTCTGCCCTTCCCTGCCAATGCAGTGCAAGGGCTGAACGCACAGCCAAAATAAATAGTTCTTAAACTTACTTTCTGCTAAACAAACTCCTTCACAAGAATGAAATTATGCCATGTGTTGCCTGTAGCCAAAGATCGTTAAACCCAACCCAATATCTTTTACCTACATCATGATTTCTTTCCCTGTTTCTTTCTTCGGAATAAATTTGTTAAGACTACAGTGCTTCTTTTCTTTCAGGATCATAAAAGGAACAATTACTGTTCTGAAGTGAATTTCAAAGGACAAAATCTCAGCGAGTTTAGCTTGAAGGGAAAAGATTTATGTTCTAATATTCCTACAAATTCTGGGGCAGAAGTCCCTTATTTCTTCCCTTCTTGCTGCACTGTCAGGTTTCTCTATGCAGGATTTCTATTTTTTTTTCATGTTACGACAGTGTTTGTTATATGCTGCTTCCTCTTTCAAGTTGAAAAGGGGTCAGATTAAATACACACGATGAAGAAGAGGCTAAGCAGTTCAAATAGCTGCGGATGGACTGTTTCAGAGGGGTTGGCTTGGAGCAGCAGGAAGCATCACTTGCAAACAGCAAAGCTCCCAGGGAAAATATGCCAGCAATTTGTCTTTTATAACCTTGCATATAACCATTGGGTAGGAGGTTTTTATGTATGCTGGCCCTCTGTTCTTGTTTAATTCAATCAAGCAAAGCGAGATGCTACAAATCTTGCTTTTCTTTGATGCACAGTGGTGAAAGCGTGTTCCTTTGGCTAATAAATGCAGTTTGGGATGGGAAATCTTTCATGGGAAGCACAGGGAGAGAAGGATGTGGCTCTTTTCTCTTATAGCTTTTTTGTTATCCGATGGGAAGGGAGCTGTGTTGCTTCTCCTTCTTCTTATGCTCTTGGCTTTTGAATTGACTGTCTGTGCTCCCCAAAGAAAGGCTGGTCTGATGCCCGCCCACCTTTCTGTTGGGCACTTGGTGCTGCTCAGACTGCTTTTGTCTGAGGCTGAAGTGGCACTTTATGGAAAAATACAGGCTTGCGTTTATATAACATCTGTTTGTCCCCAAAAAACCCAAGGCTAGAAATCCCACGTAGGAATCTCTGTACGTATAAGCATGTGTGCATTCCTAAAAAGCAAAGCATAGCCATGAAACTAGAATTCCAAACAGCATTTAAAGACAGAAAGCGAGACAGCCTGGTTGTAACCACAGGAGGAAACTCCAGCGGACAGAATGCAATCAGCTGGTTTGGAAATTGGCTGAGGTGCTGTGGTTTAAATCTCCTAATGCTACCAGTGCTGTAGCATTGTCAGTGTCTGCCCATAAGCTTTGATGCTTGGACTCTATCTGGGGAACAACACCTCCTGAGCACTGCAGTGTCCCCATCTAGGAAGCCTGAATGGTTTTATTGATGCACGCTGCTTCCTGCTGCACATGGGGGAGATTTAGAGCTTTCCCATCCAGCCCTGTTTTAGGGCTAGGAGTGATTTGGCAGGGTTACTGCAGCAGGAGGCATAGCTGCAGGGAGTTTGCTCTCCTTCGGGTTGGGCGCTGCACTTATAAGCTGACCTCTGCAAATCCTTGCAGAATTATTTGCTGCATCCAGCAGAATGGTGGTTTCTTTTTAACTGAGTCGCATTCAACGTTAACCAGTTCTTCTCTCCAATTAATTCGTGACCTCAGCATCTGTCAATACATCCTAGAGCTCAACGGAATACTCTGAACTCCTGTTTGTGTTTGACTTTGCCCTTCAATGCTATACAGGCTTTTCTGCAAAAATATTGATGGAAGTTTCTACTTTTGGGCCTTTTCTGGGGCCTTTCGGTGTCTGAACTGAATATGCAGCTCAGCAGTCCATTCTGATTATCTTGGCTCACAGCTCTGCTGTGGGGAGGGAGGGGAAACTTGGATATTGGAGTAATTAATGCTGGAGGAGCAAAAGTCCAGTAACACACCCGTAACCCTCTGGATGACTGTGTCATAGATTGCATGTTATATATGTGCAATGTGGATCTCTGCAGGCACTGGAGGGTATGGCCAGCATGAATGAGAGTCAGCATGAATGAGGGCCACCATGAGCACTCACTGCCCTTGCAATGTAAGGGCATCTGTTTGCAATCGGAGTTTATTTCAGATCCTGCAGGGGATTCTCACAGCCTGCCAGCCTGGATTATTTATAGCTCCAGCATTTTAAAGAAAGTTAGCATATGTGAGATAATTTCCGGTGTGGTGAGCCACAGTCATTTGTTTGTGCTGGATCTTGGCCAGGAAGCAATGCACCTCATCTTGATGGAACTGATAGGCACTTGATGTGAATTTCTTGATGTTCTTGTGTTTAATTTTCAGTTCTTCACATAGAAACCCTCTGAAGCCAGACGAATGTATCCCAAGTCCTCTGGAAAAGGAGTGGTCTAATATGACTTGATTTATCCATTCATTCAACCACAGCAAAGTGTTTTCCTTGCTGCTTTATGCACCTTTTTACTTGGATTAATGGAAAGCAAAGTCAGCTTTCTTGCCTTGTCAGGCCTTGAGGAAGCTCTGAGGACGGCTCTGCTTTGCTAGTTAGAAGGAAAGTTCCAGAGATGAGACAGTTCAGAAGCTTCTGGACTTAATCCTCTTCCTGCTGGAAATCCGATAAGCGTTCAGATTAGCTTTATCTTTGCTGGGGATTAAATTTGCAGAGAATCTCCAAGTTTTCATACTAAGATTGGTTCCTGTCTGGAAAGACCCATTGGTAGCAAACAGCCTGAAGTGTTTGATAGAGCACAGTGCTACTTATATAGACAGAATATTTATAGTGTTTTAGCTATGCTTGTGAGTGCTGTGTCATAGTTAGCCCTGTGAAATGCCAATAAAAAATGACAATTATCTACTTGATCCAAAGCCTCTGACTGGGGTAATAGTGACTTTTGGGCAGGTGTCGTGGGCCTTTATTCCTACAGGTTAAAGACTGACTTGGGCTGGTGAGAAGTTTCTGAAGCTTGCAGGAACCAATAATGAAATCTGGATATAGAATTTCTGCACACTTCTCTAGTGTGCCATATGTACAGGATAGCTTACTAACCTTATAGTTAGCAAATCCTGTTCTGCCTTTGATAACTGATAAGATACGAGAATCTGATCGCATTGAAATCTCCTGAAGTGTTTTTTCAACTCTCTCCCATCTCCTTCCTTTCTAGCAATCTACAATTACGATGCTGCCCAAGATGTGGAGCTCTCCCTGCAGGTCGGTGACACCGTTCACATTTTGGAGATGTATGAAGGTAAGTTGTGAATCACTCCCCACTACTCAGTAGTTCATAGAATCACAGATTATTATAAATACACATCTCTGCTGTTCCTGGTAGAGGTTTGTCAAGGTAAGATTTCACCAGCAACTCAAGGCAGCACTGTTGGAGAAGGAAATGCTTTCTCTTCTGGCTGTTCATTCCTGGTTTTACACCACACCTGTTTATCTTCACTCCTCCTTATACTAGGCCCAGTGCCTAGTCATGTGATGAACCCATCCAGCTGGAACAAGAACAGAATAAGTAGCTTTTAACCCCAATTAGTTCTTTGATCTAAGACAAAGGAGGTGGTAGATGAAAGAATGGAACAAAGCCATTTAATTAAAGAACGATCTAGTACCTACTTCATTCTGTTGTGTCTGTGCTCATTTTCACAAGCAGCATCAGTTTGGAAGAGATTCTTTGTATAGAATTTCTTCGGTATCACTGCTATGACAAGCTGCTTGTTGAGCAATCTGTTCTCTTTGTGACACATCAGACTATTTAGTATTTACACTCATATATGTCAAAGTGGGGAGTGTGTCTGGGGCTGGAGGTGGATATAGTGCTTAATACAACTGACGTAGGAGCTGATTTTGTCAGTATAAACTGCTGTATTGAAAAGGATGCATTTTGCATGATCTATACTGTTGGATTATTTTATATCTGTGTTTTTTATAGGGAGGCTGTTGCTCAGCCCCATTGCTTGGTTTGTAATAAGCTGTTCAACAGGAGTGATGCTCGAGAATAGGAAACCTGAAATGTCCCACTTTGAAACTTCAGCCTGAGAGGATTGATTCGTAAATTGCTGGGGAAAGCAAATGATTTCCCATAGGTATAATTCATCTTGAATCCTTAGAATTCAGTCTGCGTGGGAGGAAACTCTTCTGACTTATTGTCTCTTTTCCTTTGTTCCCGGATATTTGTAGGTTGTGTTTTTGAGAACTGGTGTTCTTAAAAGAATACTTCCCTATTTCTTCTTATGCTAATGATATCTACTTAGAAACGTAGCTCTAGTGTAATAAAAGTGGGTTTTTGTTCCTCTAATCGCTGTTCTTATCTGGATACAGGAGTCTCAATTAAAATAAAGTTCCCTTTAATCAAGGTGTTGGCTTTGCAAGAAAGGCTCAGGGATGCTTCATTCAGTTTTCCTTTCAGGTGTAAGTTATCCCTGCAGCTCTTGGTGTGTTCTGCAGGGAATTAAGTGGGTCAGGGTTGTCCAAAGGCTTTTGTATAATAGTAGCAGTGACTTGGAAAATCTTACTCCTTCCTATTGTTCCCTGTGTCAGACTGCACAGGAGCATCTTTGTGAGTTAGCAGAGCTGTTGTACTACAGTTCCCTTTCTGCTCTGTCGTCTAGAAGATTCTTCCATTCTTCCTCCTGTTTGAAGTCAGAATGTTTCTGCATTCAGTGAAGGCTGTCTGTGCATGAAACAGCCTTCACCTGAAAGCTCTCTATCTTCTGCATCTGGGGTTTTGGCTGGCTCTGGCCTTGAAGAATTAGATTTC
This sequence comes from Coturnix japonica, assembly GCF_054131305.1. Taxonomy (NCBI): domain Eukaryota; kingdom Metazoa; phylum Chordata; class Aves; order Galliformes; family Phasianidae; genus Coturnix; species Coturnix japonica. Next base: position 2,164,694 of record NC_140672.1, on the reverse strand, counting down.
AGAAGCATGGAGTTTGTTCCTAACAGCGAGGCTGCAAGGTTGAGGCTCACACTCAGATTTGTGTTAACAAGTGTTATCTGACTCCCAGATGGCCAAGTAGCTTCAAGACATAACAGTGCTGCAGAATCCAAGAGGAGAAGGAAACTTGCTGCCTTGAAGGCTTCTTTAGTGCAGACTTTGCTTTCTCTGTAATTCCATCATTGAGCAGTGGTGAGCTGTGGAAGATACATTTCTGTTCAGGGTTAAATCTTCCCTATTCTGCAATATATATGCTTCAACCAGGAACTGTGTGTGCATAGCTGTATTTGCCTCTGTGCTCATCTGTCAGATACTGCAAGCAATAATTCTGTGTTGGGAATTTATAAGCAAGGGTTGTCACTCCTAACTAAAGTGACTCCTAACTAAAGCACAGGGTGGCTTGATGTTGTATTCAGCCCAATCAGTGTAACTCAAATAGAGGTTGTCAGTTCATGCAGCCTTCTGTCTATGGACCAAGCTTCCTACAAACAACAGAAATGTCTGCTCAGTAGCAGACTTCAGGTGAACAAGATCAAGAGATTAATGCTGTAGGACTGCAGTGAGAATGACAGTGTGTACTTAACTGAAGTAGATAGGAAAAAACTCTTTTTGTTTCTCTCTGACAGGCTGGTACCGAGGATACACACTCCGCAATAAATCAAAGAAGGTATGACCTCACTTCTCAGTAACTGAGCATCAAATACAAGGCTTAAACACTGACAGAGTTCTATTGCAATGCCCTGTCTGGCTGACCTAACACCTTTCTGTTGTGGGTCAACAGTAAATATCATGATTAGGCTCTGCTGCTTGTGCTCATACCCCTTTCCCTTGTGTTTTTGTTGAATGCACTTATGTTATATACTAGAGTGTGATTTGTTGGGTTTTTAAACTTATTCTATTTATTTTATTCCAGGGTATTTTCCCAGAAACATACATCCACTTAAAAGAGGCAACTGTGAAGGACCGGGGGTAGGTTGGAGCTTCTTGAGATGTGCCACTGAGAGCAGAACCAAAGGAATACAGTTTCACTTTATTGTAGTTGTTAAAGACATGCATTTAAAAAGAAAACAGAAACTTTAGTGGTTGTTGACATGAGTGTTGTTATTAGGCTGTGCTCTGCTTCTGGAGCTGCATAACTTCTCCTTTTTTTCATGGTATGTCCCAGAAACAACTGTGGGCAGAGAGGCAAGAGAATAGCAAAAATAAAAGAGGTCTGTTAGACAAGTTAGTAGTAAGACAGGACAGACAAGTTACACTGGGGCCCTCTGGGGACTCCTGCAAATCATAACGTGTTCCTGCTCACAGCCAAAGAGTCAGCAGGAGTGTGAATTCCTTCCTGTCTTGGAAAACATTGGAGGAAGTGACTCCTCATTTGACTCTTACAAGGGATTCTGTGATTATTACAGCGTGAGGAGAACAGCAGTTGTAATAGGAAGAGATTTTAGAAGGCACTTTTCCTTAAGTAAATGTGTCCAGGTTACTATTGAAGGCAGTGATTACTGAGAACTTCTGTCCATTTAACACTGAGTTGCTGGAATGGATCCATTGAACATAACAAGACAGAAATTGGAATCATTTTTTGCATTAAAAATGGATAATGATGTGTTGGAGAACCAGTTGAGCAATGTAGAAACTGTGGCATCATGAGTGAATTGTATGAAAACCTGGTCTGCTTCTCTAGTTATGTATTTAGCGCTGAAGGATGTTTTATGACTGGGTACAGATCTTAATTGTAACGCCCTTATTCTGTTTTCTCCATCTTTAGACAACATGAAACAGTGATTCCGGGTGAATTGCCACTTGGGCAAGAACTTACATCCACCCTGAGGGAATGGGCAGTTATCTGGCACAAATTATATGTGGTAAGTCTGCTTCAGTGAGTGGTATTTGGTGGAGGAAGTGGGAGAAGGGCTGTTCCATTCAGGTTGAAATGCAGACAGCTTGCAAAGTCTTTTAAAGGCTTATTTCCATCTGTGCAGATAGAATTTGTGTGTCCATCTCTGCTCTTAAGAAAGGCTGAAAATGTTCAGCCCTCCTCTAGGCTATGAGCACGGAGGGAATAGTGCTTTAATCCATGCTACAAAGCGTTCACTGTATGTAAATAATTGGGTGATGATGCAGCACTGATGAAGACTTGACTCTCACCATTGACCCAGCACAAGTCACACTCAGCATCGTGTCAGCTGGTTGGGATTGTGTGTATGAGTCACAGTTCACTACCTGAATAAAGGTTCCTGCCTTGCATTGTCCTGTGTGAGGGCAGGATGTCTCAGTGAAGTTAGGTGAGAAATCATCATGTTGTTTTAAGGTTTAACAAGTAGAAACTCTGTTTTTTCTAGACATAGTGTAAATACTGAATGGAATGGCTCATCCTCACCATAGAGTGCCTATGGGTCAAAAAGTCAAGGGATGGGAAGTGAGCTGGGATGGTGAGCTGTTTAGTGGCCACGTGATAAATTTACTGTGGAAAAGTCAGACAAACTTCATGCATGGATTTGGTAGTTTTGTTAAGATAGCTGAAATTCTTGCACGGAGAAGCTGGTGTTCACAATGACTTGCTGTCTTTCAAAGGTCATTATTAAGACACGCTAAGAAGAGCCAAATGATTTTTCTTTGGTCAGTAATGAATTCAACCTGCATTGTACTATGTGCTCTGAGACTCTAATTAAGATGAGAGAATTATTTTAAATTAGCTCTAACCATTCAGCATACCCAGAACAAGCTTTCCTATTGAAAATGTTATAGGGCCACAAGTACACTTTGTTTATGGGCCATGAAACCACAAACACTCATTCCACCCTCTTCATTTAATGAGAAAGTGTGATGTTATTACCATGTGAAAACTGACTTTTGATCCTGGCTTTATTTGTAGGTGATTGTTGGTGTTTTTTTTTAATGCATTTCTTGTTTCAGAATCTGTTTTTCCTAAAATCTTTCATGTTCCTGTGCTTAACCAACATAAGTCTTAAAATAGCATTGGAAAATGTTATGGTTTGAAATGGGGTTATTTTATTTTCCTTTGCAGTATGCATTGAAAGAAAGAAGAATAAACAGGACACCAGTGGAGGAGGAAGGGGATATTTGAGGGGAGAAAGGAAATACAGGGGATTTCTTTATTTGGCAGCACTTTATTTCCCTTTAATTTCTGTGTTTTTCTGCAGTTGTTGTACCATTGGGTATATCTACTGCAAATAAATACAAAAATGGGTGGGAGCTTTTAAGCTTGGGCTAGTTAATAGCAGTTAACAAATGTAAATAGCCGGAGAGATAACCCAGGTTTAGCTGACTGCCAACTTGAGGCCTACTATGAATTTCTCTAAAAGCTCACCCAAGTTGCCATCTATTTAAGTGACTTTGTCTGCAAGTTAATAGAGCACTCTCTGTCTCCAAAATACACCTGCTGTGTCTTCCCTTTATCAACTGTAGACTAACCCAGCTTCCCCATCACCTTCACCCATCTCCAATGGAAGATGGCTCCCAGTTTATAGCTCCCTTTGGGCTTATGGGGCAAAATTTGTGTCATTTCATCTTCTGTCTGCTTTACAGAACGGGGCAATAACTTCAGTCAGCCTCTCTGTCAGGTGTGTGTGAGCAGTTGGAGCTCATAGTTAAACATTAACAGCATTGATACCACACAGTGCCATTAGTCAGCTGCTGGTGACTGTCCCAGCAGTACACAATTGACCAGTTCCTGCTAGCTGTTGGTAGAAAAAAGTCCCACTCTTAATGACCATTTTGGAGCTGTATAACCATAAACTTTGTCCCAGCAGACCAAAGATGATGTAAGTTGATCTGTGGCCTTTTCCTTCTGAAAATGAGCTGCCCTTGATGCTCCACATGGGTCAGAAATGTTGTAGTGCCTAGCTAACTTGAGTGGTGGTGAGTGAGGATGAGGACTGACTTCCTTCTTCTATCTGACAGATGATGCTTTGAAAGGCTTTATCTAAGCCTGTTCTGCTGCAAATATGGTTATCACATCATTATCCACTTTGTAATTACACGGTCAGGCTTGGAATCCCAAGCTCTATGAAGGAGTTGTGCCAGTAGGGTAACTAATTTCAAGAGGCTGGAACCAGTTAATTGCATTAAAAGTATTTTCATTAATCAGAGATGATGACAGTAGAAATGGGAGAAGGAAACTTAACAACGCAGGTTTCGATCTCCTTTTAGACACTTGATAATTACAGATGCTGCATTCATAACAAAAGATGAATGGCAGAGTCAAATGAATACCTGGGTAGACTGGGCAGATAGTACCTGGGAAGCTTCTTTTATTCACATGGTCTTGTTGCATTATTCGGCTGGTCTCTGGGTTTGACCAATTGTAGACCTTTCAGAAACCTCTGTTGCCATTCTGCCTGTGCTTGAAAGCATTGTGTGATTCAAGACTGCATTGCATGAAGTTCTGTGCAAATGCAAACAAAAACGAGTGCTCTGAAGAGCAGATAATCTTCACCTTTATTTGCTGATAGGCTCCAGTCAGGGAGATTATCGTGTTTCGACAGAGCTACTCTGGTTTCCATGAGACTCTTGTCTGGAGGTCAGGCATGGGCACAGCAATCCATGTGTGAGTTAGTGCTGGATAGGAGATGAATCTTGAAGCAGTGTGTGGATGCTGGCGGTATATCTCAAATACTGCTGCATTTGGTTGTAGTTTTCAGGTTGTTATTAACTTGAAATGGTCCCTTTTCTTCCTCTAGGATAACAAAACAACACAGTTTCGTCATGTCCAGCAATTGACTTACAGCCTGATAGAGTGGAGATCACAGATACTATCTGGGACACTTCCCAAAGATGAACTGGCTGAACTCAAGAAGAAAGTCACTGCAAAAATTGACTATGGCAACAGGTAAACCTCCAAACTACATCCAGAGGGCAGGGGGAGCATCCCAGATCCCACTGCAGGCTCTGGAACTGTGTTTTGAGGATGGATGTGAGTGGCCATTAATACAAAATGATGTAAAGAAGCACACAAGAAGGGTGCTGAATCAGGCTTTATGTTTTGCCTTGGAAAGGAGATGATAACAGCTTTGTGTTCCCATCAGAACGTGGCTAATCTGACAGGTGGGCATGTGGCAGTTGGTTTTTCATATGCCAGCATTCTCTTTATATTTGGCAGCAAAGCTTACCTGTCTTAATTCTGCAGCAATGCTGGCTCATGATTGCGTTTCCCATGGAGCACAATTTGTGCCTGGCTGACTGGAGCCACGATTTGGATGCTGGTTGTGAACTAAACTGCTTTATCAGCAACTGAGTAATACAATCCTACAGGCCACCAAAACTACATCTTTCATTGGTTTATACAGAATAGGGATTGTCTCCAATACTCATTTATCTACCTGTCAGACTTGATTCAGGTCAAATAAGTCAATTAAGAAGAAGGCTTACGGCAAAGAATAATGATTAGCTACAGCCCGTGAGCTTCATAGAAATACCCATCATTTTATATTAAATATTTTCAGGTGAGAGCAAGGAAGATGTCATCTTAGCATAAAGTTACATGGCTAATTATTTTTCCCTTTAATGGGAAAACTTGAGTACTGGGGGATGAGGAAGCTGTTTCTGGGTGGTAAAACCATTAATGTGATTGTTAGAAGGAATAGTGTCAATGAATATTGGCTGCCTGGAGCAACCCACAGCTTGATCTGTTGTTTGTGCTCTCTCAGTCACCTTTGCCTCTTACATATTGTGTTGCTGCTTTTGTCCTCTGATTTACATGCTACTCAGGATCCTGGGTTTGGACCTGGTTGTACGAGATGACAATGGGAACATCTTGGACCCAGATGAAACCAGCACAATCTCCCTTTTCAAAGCCCATGAAACTGCATCCAAAAGGATTGATGAAAGAATCCAGGAAGAAAAGGTACATCTCTTACTGCTGGCTTTACCCTCCTCAAGGAACCAGTACCTGCTGTATTTATACATTCCTCTTAGGGATATTGTGCTACTTTGGCAGCAGAACTAAAATGTTTTATGTTGTTTTTAATGGGATTACTGTTCTTCTTTGCAGTCTCTGCAACAGAATTTGGAACTCCGAGGGCAGCCAATATTTAACACAACACACACATACAGCCTCTATGTAAACTTCAAGAATTTCGTCTGTAACATTGGAGAAGATGCAGAGCTGTTAATGAGCCTCTATGACCCTGATCTCTCCAAATTCATCAGGTAGGGTGTAGGACTTCTTTGTATATACGTGTGCAGTTTAGTCATTCTGAAGAAGCCAATGCAAGTTAGAAAGCAAGAGTCAGCAGAGAAGTGTTTTCAGTTCTTCTGGTTGCTGCTCCAGTAGTGATTTGGAAGGGGGTTGTTTAATTTCAACTAAGTGAAGATCATGAGCACTTGTGCTCTGCTTGTTAAAGCTGGGAGTTCCTATGGTACAGTAGTGAAATCCCAGGTAGTCTCTTTTATGCTCTTTGATTTCCCTATTATTTTCACTGATTTGAGGCATTTGATTCATTGCTTCCCTTTTAATGATGTATGCACACGTTGTTTTCTGTGCATGTTCACTCTTAAAAGATGGCTAACTCGTGCCAGTCATGGAAGAGAGGAGGATTAAGGAGGTGTTTATGTGTCAGGCACCATCTGTCTCCATCGCTGAAGTTATCAGGTGTGGAGATGTAGTCAGTTACAAGAGAAAGTAACTGGGAATACCCATTCCTCCTATGCCTGATTTCTGCCTTCAGTGAAATCAGCCTCTTCAGAATGTAGAATATTTTGGCAGGTCTTTTCAAGCACTCCTAAAAGATCAAAATACTTTTGGATAATAGGAATGTCAGATGTTGAGTTTTGCTTTTTTTGCTTCATTTGCAGTGAAAACTACCTTGTTCGTTGGGGCAGTAATGGGATGCCCAAGGAAATTGAGAAGTTAAATAACCTTCAAGCAGTCTTTACTGTAAGTTGTTGTATTTACAGCCTGGATATTCTTCCTCACACTGCAGACATCGGAGTTGGGAATTCTTTCTGCTTCTTGCCTCTCTGCTTCTAGTGGAGGTGGCAATTTAGGTTGGTTTTATGGGCACTTAAGATTTCATGGGTGGCCTCAGAGGAATGCTCCTGAAAAGTATTTTTTGAAGAGTAGATTTCCTTTTAAATGCATACGGTCCAGCAAAACAAAAAGCCTTTTGCTCTCTGTCCTCTTCTCCCCCTCATTTATAAAGCAGATTGATGTAACTTTTATTTTTAATAACTTCCAGGATTTAAGCAGTTCGGATTTGATCAGGCCAAAAATCAGCTTGGTGTGTCAGATTGTGAGAGTGGGGCATATGGAGCTGAAAGATGGGAAGAAACACACGTGTGGGCTCCGGAGACCTTTTGGTGTGGCAGGTATGACAAATTCAGACACAGGAAAGAAGAGCATGGTTCAGTGGTTGGGAAGTTGAATTAGGAAACATAGGCTGTATGCCAGCAAAGCCTGTTAACCCCTTCATGTCAGCATCTCTTGAGGACTGAGAATATGATGCTGAGCTGTTCTGTACTCCTTTGAGATCTTCTAGTCTTCACATCTATGAAGGTGACATGCTGTCAGTGCTCGCTTTTTGCTTTGTCTCCACCTAAATAGATAACATGCTGCTGTCACTACAGTGGATTTTTCAGATCTTTGAAAAAGAGGGATTTGCTCTTCACACCTAATAGGATAAAGATGGATTTTTTCCAAAGGAGCTTTGGTGAACGAGACATCCAATTCCCGTTCAGTTGCTGTGATTGCTTGTGAAGAGCATTGCTTGAGATCTGTGGGGAAAAGAGTTTCAAAATAGCATTTGAAAACTAAATGTTTGGAGTTTTTTTTTGCCTTAAAATGCCTGAATCCCACCTGTGATTGATTTATTTGTTTTTTATCATTGACAATATTCACATTCAACCCCATGTGCTGACTTAAGCATTGATAAAAATACACTTGTTTAAAAGTTAGAATGGTGAGAGCGGCCTTCTGCATTGCTGTCATGAGTGGCATTGGACCAAAACAAGCAGCTATTGTTTCCATTCTGATAGGGAGAGCTCTCTCTGTATTCTCTTTAGCCACTTGGCAGAACTGTGTGTTGGATTTGTGTTGTTGCAGTGATGGACATAACAGATATCATACATGGGAAGGTGGACGATGAGGAAAAGCAACATTTTATTCCATTTCAGCAGTAAGTATTATGCTTCAGAGTTCATCACATATCTGGCTCATTTAAGGCACTTGTCCTTCAAAGAAGGACAAATTTGTATGGGAGCCTGGCAGCTTACCAAGGTCTCTACAAATAGATTAGCTAATGGTAGTAGTCAGCTTGTTGGAGGAAAAGATTTTTGTCAGTCCTCTGATGCTTTTGTTCCCCTGGATATACATGTCTATACAGTAGGTTACTTAGGGAGTCTTGGCAGTGCTGCTGGAGTTGGTAGGGATATCTACTATGTGAAGGAAGAAAGGAGAGCAGAGAGCAAATTAATGTGGGGTCTGGGGGATGTGACTTTAAAAACTGTTGTGGAAGTGAGGCAAGATTGTGAGGAGCACCTGAGCAGGCAGGGAGAACAGCTTCTTGTGGTCAGCATTATGTGGCTCTCTGGGCATTGCCAGCCTGTAGCTTTCCAGGCTGCCTGGTAAGAGTGAGTCAGAAAAGAGTCAAGAAAGAGATTTCTTCCTCTTCCTGGAAAAGAAATTCAAGCCCCGCTGTGGTGTGCATTTCTGTAATGCTAGAACTTGTGTGTGCTCTGCCTGCTCTCCCATTGCTCACTTTTTCAGCCCATTACAGTAATTAGAATGGAGCTTGTTTAGGTAGACTCAGCTTATTACTGTCCTAAATATAGCGATCCATTTGGTGTAGCTTATGTTGTTGCAAGGTATTTTTAGGGGAGGCTGTTGTATGTCCCTGCCATTTTAGCACCTGCAAGACTGCAAAGAAGGATGTATTTTAATTTGCAGAACAACGAGTCTCTTTTATCCCTCCCCCTTCCATTTTTCCTCTGTTATAATCAGATTGAGCTTAGACCCAAATCTGGTCACCTCTAAAGGGGCGGGGAGTCTGTGGGGATGTTTGTATATTCATTACTGATGGTGTGGGAACAGGAGTGTAGTCTGGCTCTAGATCCAGGTTCACTAGATGTGTTTGCTAGGGACAGTTTCAACACTCTGGTGTTATTAGTCATGTTAATTTAAGGCTATTAATGAACATAATCTCCTGGGGACATCTCTGAGGCACAGCTGAAGACAGTTCACCTAATGGGACCAAAAGACCCCACGTGCTGAGCAGTTTTCCTGCATGGTTCTGCATAGCTGTAACTGCTTTACAAGGCAGTCTGGATGGAAAAAGGAACAAAGTAGAACTGGCTGCCTTTGTGGTTGTCCTGAGGGCTGCTGGTTCAGCATGGTACAAATGTGAATTCACAGAGCTCTTAAGTAGGCATATGTTACTTATTCTAATCCTAGACTAGCACTGATGAGAGTTTAGATGGGTTTTTATCAGTTGGGTTTAGGCAGGTGAAGAAAAAGTCTGAATTTAGAAATAATTACACTACTTGGAAAGCAGTTAGCTGTTGGCCAGCCCTTGTCTCGTAGAGCCCGTGCTTGATGTTAGTTTATCCACTTCCCAGTCTGTTGTTGTTATTCTCAGGATTGCCATGGAAACATACATCAGACAGCGACAGCTAATTATGTCCCCGCTGATAACTTCCCATGTGATTGGAGAAAATGAGCCCCTCACTTCTGTCTTCAACAAAGTCATCGCTGCAAAGGAAGTGAATCATAAAGGCCAAGGTACAGCAGTCAGGCAGGACGTGAAAAGCTGGTGTGGGGAAAGGTTCCTCTTGCTTACAGAGGAAAGTAAATGGCTCATGAAAGTCCAGAGATCGATGTTTACTGGAGTTTGCTGTCTTCACCAAGCTAAACCAATGATCTTTGTACTAATGGCTGTTATCCCAGCACTTTCAGAGCTAGAAAGATTAAAAACGGGATCTGTTCTTAATTGAGTGGAATGAAACCCTCCTTTTCTAGCTGGTGCTTTCTATAGATGTCATTTTATTTTCTCAATGTGTTATTTTCTTATATGTCTGGTTCTTACCCCTAGTAAGTGAATGTTACCCTTCTTTCCTTAGGTCTTTGGGTCTCCCTGAAGCTGCTCCCTGGTGACCTAGCGCAGGTTCAGAAGGATTTTTCCCACCTTGTAGACAGATCGACTGCTGTGGCTCGCAAAATGGGATTCCCTGAGATAATTCTTCCTGGTAGGTCCCATATTCTTTCACTGGCCTGTAGAGTAAAACATGTGAAATTCTTGAATTTCTGCTGTGAACAGATTGATATCAAAGATAGCTTAAAACCAGCTTGTTTTTACTTTTCTTGATGTTCCAAATCTTTTTTCTTTGATGAAAATGCTTTCTTTGAGTAGTCTAGAAAAACAATAGCATCAGTACTCCTTGGAGGTGAATCTCTGTTTAGTCAGAGAGGTCATTTTGTTGCTTATGGATCTGACCCTGCTTTGCTTTATCCATTGGGAACTGCTATAGAGCTATACAGCCCACTGCATTTAAAAAGGTGTTACATAAAGGCAGAGGTCTCTGAAAGAAAAAAAGAGAGTGGTACATTGTAAAAACTTTTCTATAATTGGAAATGAAGGTGAGATAGTGTGGTGTTGGGTGCCATGAGTATCTGTTATTAATAGCTATGAAGAGGAGAAGGATGATGTGTTGCCCTGTGATGTTAAATATTAACTGGGGAACTTCTGTGACTCTCCATACAAGAAGAAGAACTCACTGAGTGCTGTGGATTTTAGGTGATGTTCGAAATGATATCTACGTCACCCTGATACAAGGGGAGTTTGACAAAGGGAAGAAGAAGACTCCTAAGAATGTAGAAGTCACCATGTCTGTACACGATGAAGATGGCAATCTCCAAGAGGTATGATGGCCTTTGCAGAAGAGAACAAAGCTGCTTGTTTGGATAGGTGGTAGCTCTGGTGCATAGGATCTTTTGCATTCTTCAACTGTATGCAAGGACTGCATGATAATGAGCTAGAGAGATTACAGGAGATTCCAATGAGTACATTTGAAGTCACTAATTTTTTATGTTGCTAGCAGATGTGAGTAAGAAAAGAAGTGACTAAGTTCACTTGACCGTAAAACATAGATTTTGAGCAACTCTTTCAACCCAAAATACCTTCTTTTATTGTCTTTCATTCTAGACCTCACCTTTTCTTTTTTCTTCCTTCCCTTATTTTTGTTTTCCAAAGAAAGCTATCCATCCTGGTGCTGGTTATGAAGGTGTCTCTGAGTATAAGTCTGTTGTTTATTATCAAGTCAAGCAACCATACTGGTATGAAACTGTAAAGGTAAGAGTGTCTCATTTCTAATCTTGTTTCTTTGAATAGAAAAAATAAATGACCTTATTTAAAGTCAGTTAATTAAAATCATATAAAACTAATTTGAAAACATAATGTCCTGTAAATTGATGATGATGTCCTATCATTTATAGGTGTCCATTGCAATAGAGGAAGTCAGTCGTTGCCATTTAAGGTTCACCTTTCGTCATCGGTCATCACAGGAATGTGAGTATCCAAAGAGAAGGCCAGCAGAAACACTGCACTCTTCCTACTCCATTGAGATTTTCTGAGTTTCTACCATTGGTGTAATGTTTGTATTCTGCTTGCCTAATTCCTAATAATTTTTTTTGCTTTCTACTTACAGCTAGGGATAAGTCTGAGAGGGCTTTTGGCATGGCCTTTGTGAAACTGATGAATGCAGATGGAACAACACTACAGGATGGCAAACACAACTTGATTATTTACAAGGTAGCTCTGGCATAGGCAGTCCTCGCTTTGGTGTGAATGATGAAAGTATCTCTTTTGACTGACTTTATATTTTCCAAGCAATGTAAACACTGTTGTTTCGTTGCAGACGTGTTAAATAATTTCTTTTACAATGATGGTAGAGCAGCCTCTTTTTGTAAGTTACCATCAGCACAGCTTTAAAGGATTGGTTTTCTGACTTGTTAGGCACAAATCTGGTACATACTAGTGTGTGTATGTAGAGTCCTTTCACGTTATTCACCTGGACAACAAGCAGCAAACAGGCCTGGTGAACACCTCATTTAGATGATCAGTGTGTCAGGGAGAGAGATGTGGTGCCTTTCATCACATCAAGAGGAAGAAGCTAATGTATTGCTGTAGAAGGCTACAGCATGATGGGGTGGGTTGAACTCCTGCATTGTGTGGCTTGATTCACTCTCTCGAAGAGCTGAGTTCATTGGTAGTGTGTGGGCAACTTCTATTCCTTAAAGTCAGAAGTCCAAACAGTGTAAGTAAGTGACTATAGACATGAAAATGTATTGAAAGCCTTCTGTGGCCATCCCTGTGCTTAAATGGTTAATGTATCTGCAGATGAGAGCTGCAAGAGTTCAGAGATGTTTGAGATAACCCTCCTTATTCTTGTGGTCAACCAACAGGGTGATAACAAGAAAATGGAAGATGCAAAAAGCTATTTAACTCTTCCTTATACAAAAGTGGAAATGGAGGAGAAGGAGACCTCCTCAGGGAAAAGCCTGCACCATCTAGCCAACTTTACACCCAACAAAGACAGTACGAAAGACAGCTTCCAGATTGCCACTTTAATCTGCTCTACCAAACTCACCCAGAATGGTAGGTCTTGTATTAGCATCCCAGTGGTGTCATGCTGTATATTTGAATTTAAAAGGGCAATTTCTTCCTGCAGATGTCTGTGGCATTGTGGCACATGTGAGCTTAGTGCTTTAAGTTTAATCTTGCTGCTTCACTCATCAGTGACAGCCCAACCCCAGCATTGCTGGCATCAGTATTGCCATTATTTGCTTTAGAGTTCCTGCTCTAAAGCAAACACAGAGCAAAGCACAAGAAAAGTCATATACTCTTATAAGTGTCCTGGCTTGAGGTATCTTCTGCTGAGTGAATGAGAATCTTGCATATTTATCTACTGAATGCTTTATGTTATCAAAGTACACCAAGGTTTTCCATTAATAGCAAAGCTAACTTTCTTGCCAAGACAAAAGAGCCACCTCAAGGTAATTTTCTGTACAACACAGTGTGACTTTTCCTTGTAAGCTGATTCTAAAAATAACCTCTAATACTTATTCTGTACTGTTCTGCAGCCATTAAGTCAGCTGTGTTGTTGTAATCTGTTTCTAATTGCTGATGTTCTGTCCTTGCTAGTTGACCTGCTGGGTTTGTTGAACTGGCGTTCCAACTCTCAGAACATTGCCCACAACTTGAGGAAGTTAATGGAGGTGGAAGGAGGAGAAATTGTGAAGGTATACATAGAGATTCGAGTCTCCTTGTTGTGCAGGAACTTAAATGCTTTGATGGCTTATCATTGTCTTGTACATAAAAGCTCCATGTATGGGATAGAGATAGCTGGTCTTCTAGCTGCTGAGTAATGGCAGAACAAAAAGTATATGCTTTGATGACACGGATTTAGCTTACTGCAAGCTTTATTAAATAGCTCTTCTGGATGGTTGTGCTTTTGCACAACAGGCTGATTAAAAAGGCAGTAGAGCAGAAATAATAAGATCCTCCTTGCTCTTATAACTGAGAATGGGATGGTCATCATGACCAGCATGTGAATGAACACAGGGCTGAGATCCCTTTAAAAATGAACTTTTCTGTATGACTTTTCCAGTTCAACTGAGCTAGGAAGGAGGGAAAACATGATCCAAAAGAACAGTCTCCTGTGCAGTGTTCCAACAGTAGTGCTTTTTTCTGACTCTTTTTGCTATTTATTCTTCTAGTTTTTGCAAGACACTCTCGATGCACTTTTCAACATAATGATGGAAATGTCAGAAAATGAAACCTATGACTTCCTTGTGTTTGATGCACTGGTGAGTGACTTCTTAGTGGCTTTTGGGTGCTGATCAAGTATGTACTTGATGGTTGAAGAAAAAAAGTGAAGCCAAATATATCCAGTTCACATTGGTTGGGGCCAGTGAGGACAGGGTGCCCTAGCTCTGATATGTGTCATTGTATTAACCAGGACTGAGTGTTACCTTGGAATACAAGTGATCACAATCTCAAGTTCCAGCTTGAAAAGAATGAGTTAGCTTTAAAAAAACAGCCTTCAGCCTTTTTAATCCTATGCAGCCTTCAGTCAGCACATGGACATGTGTAGCATCAGTGTTATTAAAGAGAAATCAACAAGAATCAGGACTCAACAAAACCAATGATGTGATTGGAGACTAAGTTGTGTTGCAGGTAGTAAAGATTGTGTCATCTCTGTGTCATCTCTCTCCTCTTAATTATTCTTTTCTTTTTGGCAGGTATTTATTATTTCTTTGATCGGAGACATCAAGTTCCAGCACTTCAACCCTGTACTTGAAACTTACATTTACAAACACTTCAGTGCAACTCTGGCATACGTGTAAGTGTTGGTAACCACAAACCCACAGACTGACCTTCAGACAGCATCTCTCTGATACTGACGGCAAATTAAACTAATGTGGTCAGAACAGCATAGACCCCAGATGATTGTTTTTTGTCTGCTTTGCTTTTCCTCTGCTTCCAGGAAAGAAAACCCTGCATTTACCTTTTTTACTTTGCTAAAAGCTTCCATTGTCAGAACTCTTTTCTGCAACGACAGGACGCTACTGGCATGGCAAATGCTGTGTTAAGGGCATGTGAATCAGACTCTCTTCTTGACCTGTAGTACTCGCACTTTATTTTGTGCACGTGTGTGTGTTTTACAAAAGGGTCTTTGTGTTTTGCAGCCTGCTTTCCTATCAAAAACAGACTTCTTGCAGTCAGTTTGTATGGAAGATGTCATTGCAAGTCGCTGGGGGAATTGATCAAGGAGGATAAATTCATTAAAAGTCTGATCTAATAAGTATTGTGCTGCTGGAACTATTTTGCCTTGCTGGTATCTACCCACGTCCTTCAAAGTACTTTAAGCAGAAGGAAGTTTGTGCTCTGTACGGCTGCAATCTTTGTAGTATATTTGAATGGTGCTATGGGGAGCAGAAGCAGAGCCATGTGTGGCTAACATTGTGGTTGATGGTAGCAGAACTAAAGTGAAGTTTGCTCTCACCCATCTGCTTACAGCAAGCAGATTGTGGTGGCCACAAACTTTAGAGAAGGGCCAAATGTCGTGATGGGGGGTTAACACACATAGGTTATACTCTACATATCAAAACTCTCAAGTATGTGGCCATTTATTTAGAACAAATTTGCAGTTCTTCACCTTCAGAAATGCAGTTGAGGATGATGGGAGTGATTTCGTTTTCCTGTAGCAGTTGAGTTTTAGGACTTCAAAGCAGTTTAAAGAATTCAGCTCACAATCATTCGTTTTAATTCATCAAGGAAGGAAAAAGCTGATGACACCCAGAATTGATTTACTTACAGATGAAGGCTTATAGTCCTGTTGGGCAGTCTGGTGACTTTGTGTGCTTAAAGTGGGGTATTGGTTGAAGTGCCTATTGTGGATTATGTGCCCAAGGGTGTGTAGGATATTGGAAGAGAGCAACAGATATAGGGTGAGAGCAATATCCAGGTCTCTTGACTCTTCAGCTCCCCTTGCTCTGGAGCCCCTGAGTCCAACAGTGATTACCTTCATGGTAACAAGGAACTCAGAATTTAAAACTCTGGTCAGCAGAGGCAAAAGAAAACAACCAAACTCTGTTTCCCCTCTGGAAATCCCTTCTTATTTTTAATGGTAGGTGTTAATTCTCAGCCCTGAGTATGAAGCCTCTGGCTGGAAATACAGATACAGCAAAGTCCTCCCATCCTGGATTGCTTTCTTCTTCCTTGTCCTGGCTTCACTCACTGTGTGCAAATGATTTGCTTCCCTGTAGCCTGAAGAAAATTTCCCAGAAGAAAACTTCTTTCTCTTTACTATTAATAAACTTCTTTGTCTGCTTAATGGACGTGCTACATCTTAGCTTTGTTGTTGCCTTGTCTTGCTTTCCAGCTTAGCCTGACAATGTAATATTTGCATAATGCCAAGTGAACTATGATATTAGATGGTGTCCTTTGTGTGCTCCATGTGCCAGGGGTTGACAAAGCAGGGAATTGGATGCTGGTAGTGTGGGAAGCAGAGCAAGTGCAAAAGCTGTCGTGTACTTATCTAATGCTCACACGCCACTTGGAGTGCTGGGATTTGTTTAATGAAGGGGATTTTGCATGAAGGGCAATGAGATTCCCATCCTTTGATTCAGGAGAGACTGGATGGTGAATACTATGTGTTATGCAACTTTAGTGTTGCTTGAGACGCACTCCTGTTACCTGATCATTAGATTCCTCTTTGGAATAAGGAAGCTGAATATGCACAGAAATTTTACTCTGTCTTTATTTATTCCCCTTTTTGATTTTCCAAAGGAAACTCACTAAAGTGCTGAACTGTTACGTGGGAAATGCTGATGACTCCAGCAAGACAGAATTGCTGTTTGCTGCTCTGAAAGCTTTGAAATACCTCTTCAGATTCATCGTTCAGTCAAGAATATTGTACCTGAGGTGAGGCTTCGTCATCTTCATCGTGTCTCTTCATGGAAGTCAGTCCTTCCAGTCAGCATCATTGGGGAAAATGCTCCTCAGTTTTATTGAAGCTCATTTTAAGACAGAAATGAGCCACTTGATTCTTGGAACCTAAGTGGATTTTGAGGCATTGGCAGTTAGAGAAATGCATCTTTTCTGTTACAAGTTTCATCAGCAAATTACTCCCATAGTAACTACAGAATCCCAAATGCCATTCATTTCTTTGTAGAAGGAGATAACTGTAAGATGTTCTTCCAAAGTATAAAATTATATCTCAGCTGCTGTGACTGTTATTCCAGATTTACATTTGTGACTACTCCCCTTTCTGTCTTTTATAGGTTTTATGGGAAAAGTGAAGATGGTGATGAATTTAATGATGCAATACGCAAGCTGTTCTTCTCCTTCAATGTCCTCATGGACCGTCCTTTAGAAGAGGCCGTCAAGATTAAGGTATGCATAATTTGCAGGAAGAGCTAATACTTTTTATTACCTCAACTGATACATTTGGGGAAAGGCAGAAAAAGGATCAAGCTTTGAGGTGCATAACCCCATTCAGATGAGTCAGAACAGAATCTTCAGAGTGTCTGTTGTAGTGCTGAATGTGATAGGAAAAAAAAAACCATTTAAACCATAAAGTTTATCAAATGAAGATGAGAGCTTCTGGCTGAAAACCTGACAGCAACTGTTAGGGTGAAAGCTAACAGCTAACTAAGATGTAGCATGAAAGACTCTTCAACCACCATTGCCAAGCCTATGGTTGATGGTGATACAAGTGTTACAACACTGCAAAAATGAACACAATGCTGGAAATGAAAGTACTGAAAAAGCAGATGGTTCCTAAGTGTATCTTAGATTGTATACTTGCTTGTTTTTATGGTCTGGACTGGATTATGTACCTGTATCTGGGCTCTGAGGAGGAGCAGAGCAGCTGGTGCAGTAAGCCTGGCTAGATTACTAAAGGCAATGAGTACTCTAGATGGTTTATTTCACTACTTCTAACCACATGCCTTTCTCTGCTTAAAACAAGGATTGATTTTGGACTACAAATGAGTATTTGGGTCATTTAAAGTCCAGCTTTGATTTTAGTATAAGCAAAGTTCCTGCTGGCAGCAGCCATGGAGCATCGCCCAGAGGCTCACTTTAGTTACGGTTGCATCCAGGTGCTCGGATGCTACATCTGTAAAAGCCATTGTGGGAACTATTTAACATATTCCTCTGTATGTGGACATGCTGAAGGAGCTTGAAGTTGCTGGAGGCTTTTTGGATGCATAGATCTGATTTCATGCCAGAACTGTGCAGGTGTCTGCGTATTTGTTCTTGATAGAGCTGGATTTGCCATGTCAGCCATGGGCATTGCTATTGTGGCATTACACCCTTTCAGGATGAACTACCCAACCTCACTCAGTTTCCATGTGTGCTTTATGTCTCCTTTTTCATTCTTGCAGGGTGCAGCTTTAAAGTATTTGCCGAGCATCATAAACGATGTCAAACTAGTCTTTGACCCTGTTCAACTCAGGTAACCATATTAAGTTTGTCCTGCAGACTCAACTCATCTGCTGGGGGGAAATAAAGGGAAACTTTCCTAAAAACAGCTGCTCTGATTATGATGTGCTCATGCATGTTGTGCATCATTTTATAGGAAGCTCCTCCCAGGGCTCTGGAGGAGCTCAGTATTAATGACACTTTGAATTTCTATTCTTTGGTATACATAGCTTTATCAGGAACCTCCCTTTAGTGCTTCCTTGTTCTCACACAGATAATTTGCTCTCAACAGCAGGCAGACAGCAAATGTAGATGGAATTTAATTTAATGGAGTCTCAGATTAACATGAGTCATCACTCGTGATGAAAGGGGCATCTGGAAGGATGTGCCATTGTGCCTAGCAGTGTTTCAGGCTTCAGCAGTGCAAAATTCTGCTTTCATTTTGTGTGAGACTATCATTATTTTACACTAGCAATAAGGATGTGCAGCATTTCCTATTTATTAGCTTTTATGTCATATCTCTCTTGCAGGCTTTACTTTGAGAGCCTGTTGCCTGCAGTTTCTGGATGCTGTTCAGTTTTACTGATTGCTTTGCTAAGTTTGTAGCAAATAAGTTAATAAGAAAACAGCAGTTCAACACAGAGGCAAAACTGCTCTACTTGCCAAGGCAGTGTAAATGTGGATGGAAGCTCACTGGGTGAAAATGCTGATGCTGTGTTTGCTTTGTGGTTTGCATGTTAGTAACCTCTTCGGCAACTTCATCCAAAGTATTCCTGACAACCAATTGGTTCGACAGAAGCTGAATTGCATGACCAAGATTGTTGAGAGCGATCTGTTTAAGCAGCCTGGTGAGTAGTGAATGGAGGTCTCTGGTTTCTTTATAGAGCTGTGCACCTCTGCAAGCAAAAATATCTTTCACATTTACACATTTAAATCAATCAGTAGCAGTAGTCCACAATCAAATCCATCTGCAGAAATATTCTTTGCCTTTGTGGCTCCAGGACTTGAAACTTTTTGTTGTTCAGCATTTATGATTTGTCTCCCTCAGTGTGTCAGAGTAGATTGAAGTGTATGTTTTGGTGTCAGAGCTAAAGTTAAGAGCAGAAAACTGCAGTGTGTTACCTGTTCATATGGAATGCTGAAGAACCAACAGGGTACGGTGCTGTGTTTCCTTTTCAGAATGCAGAGATGCTATTCTCCCTCTGCTGATTGACCAGCTGAGCGGCCAATTGGATGACAACTCAAACAAACCTGACCATGAGGCCAGCTCACAGCTACTGAGCAGCATACTGGAAGTGCTGGATAGGAAAGATGTGGTAAGCATGAACTCTCAAGGGTGCAAATTAGGGTTAATTCTTTCTTTTCCCTAACTCCTCAAAAAAAAACTGTTCTCAACTTGTGCTGGGGTGAGCCAGTGAAGCTGGAAGAGATGAATTATGCTATTACTTTTCTATGTCAACAGTATTCAAATCAGCTGTTGTTGTGTAGTAAGTTGTCATCTTCGATTCCTTAGATAACAGTTAAGCACTGTCAGGGCAGTCCTCCCATGTCAGGGAGCTTTCTGTTAATCAGTATATATAGAAAATAGTCTGATTTTCCTTTTTGAACATCCCCAGGGGCCCACGGCCAACCACATCCAGCAGATCATGGAACGCCTGCTGAGGAGAATAAACCGCACGGTGATAGGAATGAGCAGACAGTCTCCACACATTGTGAGAGCCCTTTCCTTTCCTTCATTTACTACCTTCCCCTCTGTAATATTGGAATTAATTCTTCTGGGAGGTTTCGGTGTGTAGAGTGGTTTATGAAATCATCACTTCCTGCAGCACTTCTGTGCCACTCCAACATGGCTTCGGGTTGCTGTCTGCGATGGGTATTGGGATACAAAAATATATATATATATATGTATACTTATATGTGTATATATGTACACACACATATATAAAAGTACTCATTCTGATGTTTAGAGGACATGTTTTTCTTGCAGACTGCAACCCCCAGGTGAAAAAGAATTAGGTATTGAACTGGTATGGGGGAGAGGAGAAAGCAGACAGACCCACAATGCCAGGACCTATATGTGCCTAGTGATATTTGACTGGGTGGAACCCTGAGGGCACGTGCTGCATTTTGAGCTTTGGTGCTTAATACAGAAAAGTAATCAAATGTTTTGTTTTTCATATTCTAGGGTATTTTTGTGGCCTGCATGACAGCCATCCTGAGGCAGATGAATGACTACCATTACAACCATTACATAAATACTTTCAAAACCAGGCAGGACATTATTGTAAGTCAGCTTGACTAAGGGATTAGCTCAGTCCATAAGGAATTACTTTCTCCTTCTGAAAGGTCATTTCAAGTTACTGTATTCAGTTTAGGCTGATGAGAGTGCATTTATTAGCAATGTCTTCTGTGTTCCTAGAGCCACAACCACTGGGGATATTTTCACATCACCCTTGCTGGGTGTGGACAGTTGGGTGTGGGGATGGGGATGGATGTTGCTGAGACTCTGGAGCCTGAACTGGAGCATTGGTAGCATTGATAAAAACATGTTTAATAACTTTTTATGTCCCTGCAAGTAGAAGGTCAGGAACCAAAAGAGTGAATGAAGACACTCTCACTGTATGTCTTTTTGATTGTTTCTTTATCTACTTCTTTCTAGTTCATCCCACTTCCCAGTTTAATTAAGAGACCGAAAGCTTTCAAGTGCATCTAAAGGAAAGACAGCAGTTTTGAAAATGTATCTGCATTAATTTCTGAAAACAAGGAGGACTTCTATTAATGAAGTCCTATGGGATAACAGCTAAAACCCTAATACTGAATTCTAATTTAAACCGGAATGCTTTGTCTTGCTTTAGTGGGTGGCGGTGGAAATAGTTCTTTCCCTGTTAAAAGCTGTGTACAATTCATCTTCTCAGAGACTTTAGGTATAAAACCAGGGGACACATCAGGCTTTGATTTTGGTGGTGGTGGGGGGGGGGGGGGTTGAGCACTTTAGAACCAACTATTCTGACTAAACTGCTCTAGGAAAAGTCAGAACCAAAAGCAGGATTTATTCAATTCTCCATAGCATAACACAGCAGTTGTTCTGAGGTTTTGCCTTCGTGCTCCTAATTTTGCAACTTAAAGTGCTTGCTTATTGAAATACTGCCTGGGGAAGAGCCAGGAGTTGTGTTCTTCCTGTAAAAGATACATCAAAAACCCCCTCAAAAAGGTCTGTAATTCATTTTGGATGAGGAAGGTGATCCTTTGGTTCCCTGAGCAGTTGGAATAGCTTGCAATCTATTGAGCAACATAGCCACCTACAGGACACACACATTTCTGTCACTTCTGCACCCACAGGGCTGATAGTCAAAAGGGAGCATTCAGCATATAGGTTTAGAGCTGCTTTTAATATATTATGTAAATGTATTTTATGAAGGGTTCGTTAGAAATCAGAAATCAAGGTGCATCTTGTTTCACCCTTCTCTCTGCATCTTCTGCCTCAAACGGGATGTTTCTTGTCTGTTTCTGTATACAGAAATGTATCAGGAGGGTGAATATGGGTAATAAGTAAAGCTGCATGAACATCATTTAAAGAGATATCAATCCAAAATACCAGTTTATAATTCCTGTAAATCTCAATCTACAGAAGCAAGCCTGCATTTGTGGTAACGTGTGATAATGCCAACACAAAGTTGCATTATTTTTGCTATTGCAATAATTGTTTTTCTTTCTTTTTGTTGCTCGTTGTTGGCTTTTATGCTTTGGTTCTTCTCAGCCCTGGTGTAGCATCATGACTTGATTGGTTTAATACTGCTATGAGTTAATTCATGTCTTCAAGGTGCCCCTGGACAAATCCAGACCTTTCAGTCAAGCTTTGATTTAACGATGCCTGGAGGGTTTTCAGCGAGGCAGCACCAAATGCCCATTTCTCTCATCATATTCAACTTGCTTGCCGTAGAGCAAGCTGTTCAACTTCACAGAACTATTATTATCTTTTTGGGGTGGTTTTCTTTGCAAGGTGGTGATTTCTCGTGTGACCTTTGTGTCCCTCTATTTTTGAATGCTGACCTGCTGTCTTTGCAGAGACTGGAATCTATTTAAATTCCCACAGTTAGCATTTTTTGTCTGCAGAGACCACGATACAGAGAGATCGATATTATTGATATATATATCTCCTTTCACCCATCTTGTCTTTCTCCTTTATTCTTATCCTTGCATTGCCAAAGACTTCAGGTGTGCAGGCTTTGTTGGGGGCAGAATGTGCAAAATGCATCTTTTCTATGATAATATTCTAAACCATCTGTTTGAAGCTCTTGTTTATTACCTTTTCTTAACAGTACTTCTGAAATTAGGCTTAAATAATTGGAGAAATGAGTTTCCATTCTGGGTTTCCATCTTGATAGAAGGTACTGCATAGGGCTGCTATGCTGTTGTTGGATACAAGTACTCCAATGTCGGTTTTGCTGTTCAATCCATCTTGTGCACCAGAACTCATTACAGCATGGCTTAATTTGGAACAGTAAAGGTAGATTTAATTAAACAGGAATAATTCCATAGAACCTGATCTCCTTCTGCAATTGAATGGATGTGATGTCAGAAATAATTTAGTTATTGGAATAATATTCCTGCTGTAAGGGATCCTTCTTAGGAGGTAAAATATACTGATAGGTTATCAATGGAGTAGTTAATCACTGCAGTTGCAAATACTTACATTTCCCTATATGTTCATGCAAATAAAAAGGCTACTCATTTCAACCTGTGCTTTTTATTTTTCCAACAGGACTTCCTGATGGAAACATTCATCATGTTTAAGGATTTAATTGGAAAAAATGTCTACGCATCTGACTGGATGGTCATGAATATGATGCAGAGCAGGTACGTAGTTGCTGCTGTTTTAAGTCACGTTACTGATTTGGAGTCTTGTTGCTTCTGAAAGGAGGGTGGTTCCCATGGTCACAGGTTCATCGTGTTGGTCTGTAAACCCAGATTCATTTCTGTCCTGTGATATGGAGTTTGTCATAAGGGTGCAGTGTGGAGGAGGACATGGAGGTGACAAGTTATTTGAATGCATCAGTGGTGAGGATAGGCTGAGCTCTGGAGGAGCTGTTGTCCAGAACAACACTGCATGCTCATACACACTGAGCCAAAACACGTTCTGTTTTTTCATCTGCCTCCATTCGAGGCTGGAAACAGAGGAACAGCTTCTCCTTGACATCTCTATACTGCAAAAGAAGTATAATAGTACTTCCCAAATCTCATTTAGGGACATGTGCTCTTTTCTACTGAGCTTACCTTTAGGAGATGTGTAAACCCAGAATACAACATTATTATTTTCTTTCAAAAGCCACCTTTTCTTTGATATTTTTACCTCTTTCAGGGTTTTCCTCCGGGCAGTGAATCAATTTACCTCCGTGCTCAACCGCTTCTTCCTGGATCAAACAAGTTTTGAACTCCAGGTAATAGTCCCGTTATTTCTCGGTTTTCTTTTGGACATCAGTGTTTCCTAAAGGGCATGAGGAGCAAGCAAATCCCACTGCTGCCATTGGAAAACGTCTGTAGAGTCAACTGAGTGCATTGCATTCTGAATTACAGAACAGTGGTTAGCAGTGAGCATAAAACAGTGCAACTGCTGTAGGTAACTGACCTTCTGAGGTCAAGCTGAGTGGTCTGCTGGCTAAAGCTGAACTGTACTTGACTAGTTAAAATCCTATGGGATGTTACTTATTAAGTTGGAAAGTCCAAGGTAAAAGTAGTGGTAGATTTTGAGTTGCTGTAGGGGGTCGCTGGGGGTCTTCCAACCCAGGCCATTCTGTGATTCTGTGCTATGTTCTTGGCTTGCCTGCTTTGGCCAAGACAGTCTCATCTGCGCTATTTGTTGGTAACCTTCCTCGTTAACTGAACTGTGAGACCCACAGCATTTGGACCTGTGTATCTCCATTGTTTTGTTTGGTGCTTTTCCTTTGCCTTCTCCTATTTTGGACTTGTTTCTCTTCCACAGCTCTGGAATAACTATTTCCATTTGGCAGTGGCCTTTCTCACTCACGAATCCCTCCAGCTGGAGACCTTCTCACAAGCCAAGCGCAGCAAAATTATCAAGAAGTGAGTTTACACTTCAAAAGTTGCCAGACCTTTTTATTTTTAAGAAGCATCAGCTTTGCAGAGGTAACTTCAATAAATAGCCCTTCGTATTTTTTTCTTCTGCTTCTTTCTAGGTATGGGGACATGAGGAAGGAAATTGGCTTCAAAATAAGGGATATGTGGTATAATCTGGGTGAGTTCCATCTAAGGAATTATCTTCATTCAAGCCGTTAAGCTGGATTTCTAATAGTTTATTTCTTTATGTAAGCTATTTGTGTTTAATGTGGGGAAATACATGTAGATCCAGCTGTTCAAGAGGACAAAGTTTCTTTGAATATCAATATATCACATGACTTCAAGCAACCACGTTCCATTAGGATGTATCTGACATCGACTTTCTTGCAGGTCCCCACAAAATAAAGTTTATTCCAGCAATGGTAGGGCCAATCCTGGAGGTAACTTTGGTCCCAGAGCCTGAGCTACGGAAAGCTACTATTCCCATCTTCTTTGATATGATGCAGTGCGAGTACAACTTCAGTGGGAACAGAAACTTTCATATGGTAAGGGAGCCCCATACGTTAAGGGCAAATGTTCTAAGTGTGCATTAGGCAAGAATATTTGAGCAAAACCAAATAGTTTTCTTATGGTTTAAACTAGGCCACCACCAAACACATAGTGCTGAATGTTTTTGGAAGTAATTATTAAGTAATTTGACAGAGCAGGGAATGGGACCCAAATCCAACCCCGTGCTAATTCCTAGTTCCCTTTTATTTCTATTGAGAAAACACCAGACAGGAAGGAAGAAAAAGAGGGTCTTCTCTTCAGTCCTAAAGTTAACTTTTCTCTGCAGTTTCAAAGGTCGTTTTCTTCCATTTTTCCTCTGGGAATATCAGACCTTTAACATCTCAACTAGCAGACAGGGGACCCTCTAGTTATGCTGTACACAGACTTGTCCCTGGAGATGGGTAGGAGACATCCATCCAAGAGGCAGCCACCTTGGCATTTCAGGTCATTGTCAGATGTGATGTGCATTTCCCTAAGCACCAAACTCTGTCCAGTTCAGACCCCAGCTTCACTGTGTGTATTGGGATCTTTCTTCCCTTGAGATCTTCAGTGTTTGGCATGGTTGGCCCCAGGGTCTCAAGGGTTTTTGGAATCAGTAGAAGGAAACTGCTTATGTGGCATGGATTTTCTGTTCCAGCAGTATATATAATATTTATGATATCCTTCATGTTCTGGAACAGGAATGTTTTATACCTCAGTAATCAAGTTATAGCTAAAACTAAGTACTTGACTTACTGGTATGTAACAGAGTGTATCTTCATGGCTGAACAAGGGCTTAGTTTCATGAGAAGTTGATTTAATTAGCAATCACAGCTTTTACGATGATCAGAGAGTGGTGACTGGCCCTTAACTGGTGGTAGTAGAGCAGTTTCTTTAGGGTGAGTGAATCATCATTATCTTCTGTAGCTGGTCACTAAAGTTACTTTTCCTTCCTAACAAAACTGAACTGCTGATCAATGGGGGAGAAGCATTACTGATCATGCCTTATGGAACTGCTGTCTACTTAATAGGTTTTTTTTGCCTTTTCAGTTTGAAAACGAGTTAATAACCAGACTGGACCAGGAAGTTGAGGGCGGCCGAGGGGATGAACAGTACAAGATTTTGCTGGAGAAACTGTGAGTTTTATAGGGAAGATGGAGGCTCTTTGTTTACAGTGTAGCCAGCTATTTTTCTAAAGCAAAGAAACCCTAATGTAATCAGTGGCTCAGAGTCCAGTTGGAAGCTTGTAACTAGTGGTGTCCCCCAGGGGTTGGTGTTGGGCTGGGTCTTGTTCAGCATCCTCATCATTAACCTGAATGAAGGGATGAGGGTTGATTTTGATGGACAAGAAAAGCTTTGACCTGTCTGATTTGAGTATCTGACTTGGGTGTATTGCCTTTAATCTCATGGGATTTTGTCTACAGCCTGTTGGAGCACTGTCGGAAGCATAAATATCTGTCTGCTTCTGGGGAGAAGTTTGCTTGGCTGGTTAGCAGCTTGCTGGAGAACCTGCTGGACTACAGAACAATCATGCATGATGAAAGCAAGGAGAACCGCATGAGCTGCACTGTCAATGTGCTGGTATGGCAGAGGCTGGGTTTGGATGTGGGTGCTGCTTTAGTGACCTGGCTTTTGTGTTGTCCTGGGGTGGGTTGGGTGCCATGGTATGAATTTGGTGACCTCAGTTTGCCATGCAAAATAATTCACTGGAAAAGTAATTTCTTTGTTGATCTTCAGGAAGAAAGACATCATAAGAGGCCATGAAATGAATTTTTTTAGGATTTTAAATAATATTCTCTGTTCATTTTGGGTAGTGATGGGCTCACATCAGGCTACTGCTTATTGGCAGCTATAAAACATAGGTATATAATCCAAAAGCAAATCATGTGTCTGAGCCTTGCTTATGTGGTAACCCAAGGCCCTGATATATGGGCAAGAAAGATGGCTAGCTGGTAGTTTGGCAGATGTGGACTTAATTCCCTGCTCCACTGTGAAGAGTAGTTGTGTACCTTTGGTCAAATTAGCCTTTTACTAGAGGTAATTGTAGTCCCATCTTATGATAAGAGAGGCATAATACACTTCTTAGCGGGCAAAGTGATAGCAAACATCTTTGTAATATCTTGGATTGATCCTTAAGTTACTTGTCCAGCAATGATTATGCAAATCCATGGTGGTTTGCATTAGTTGGACTGTTTCTTTTTCTACCTTTTGGCAGAATTTTTACAAAGAGAAGAAACGAGAGGACATTTATATCAGGTAGGATGATTCCTTCCATAGACCTGAACAGAAGCCTTTGCTTCCCTTGTTTTTCATCACACTGATACAGCAGCCCATCACATAAGTTAACAATTGCTTTTCGTTCATATAGATACCTGTATAAACTCCGGGACCTGCACACAGACTGTGAGAACTTCACCGAGGCTGCATATACTCTCCTTCTCCATGCAGAGCTGCTCCAGGTAATGCACTGTAGACAGCTTTAGTTCCCTCTGCGAGAGGATGGGTTTTAAAGGAATAATAAAGAATCCACTCTTTTTTTTCCTTCTTCTATTTGTTTTTAAAGTAGTTTTGCATAAGCTGGTTTCCACTGGTCGTGGATACTACGTGGATACTACATACTTTCTTGTCCTCTCTTAGCATTGATGCCTGATTTGTCTTGAGTGCATCCATGCAGTAGATTAGTGTGTCCAATGTAAAGATTTATTCATCTACACATATTCCAGTTCTTTCAGCTTTGCCTGTTTTCCTCTATTCTAGTGGTCTGAGAAGCCATGTGTCCCTCATCTGCTGCAGAGGGACAGCTACTATGTCTACTCACAACAGGAGCTCAAGGAGAAGCTCTACCAAGAAATTATCTCCTTCTTCGACAGGGGCAAAGTAGGTTTCTTTGGTGTTCTTAGGGGTTCACTGGTACTTAGACTGATGAAAATAGCTGCCAGAAGTTGTTCCTAAGGGGAATAAAGAGCCTTGATTATTAAGGCCTGGCTATTAAACATACCAAGCATTAGCATGAGCAGGGCTCCTGTTTGACGTGTTTCAGTCCCACTCCCTTTTTAGTTGATGATCTGTAAAATTAGCCCTATTCTCAATACTGTCTAGATAAGAAAAATACCAGTGGTTTTCTTTCTTTTCCTGGCTAGTGGCTTTTGGTTTGGTGGTAGGAGGGGCTGTGTGACTTATGACAGTCATTGCAAAAGATGTATAACACGCAATCTAAGAGAACAGTGGTTGTGCATTAAGCTACTGCATGAAATAAAAAAAGCTGAATTTTTTGTGTGACCTGCCTGTGGTGATGAATGCTTTTAACTGCTTCTTTGTGCTCTTCTTCCCTAACTTCCTTCCCTTCATCTTACTTGGAGATGTGGGAAAAAGCCATTCAGCTAAGCAAAGAGTTGGCTGACATGTATGAAAACAAGGTTTTCGATTACGAGGGACTCAGTAACGTCTTGGTAAGGATTTTTCTCTATATGTTTTGCAGGCTGCTAACTGCTTAAAATAATATCATTGAGCAGGATAAGCCCCAGATAGAATTATGTTGAAAACAAACTAACGTGTTAACCCCTCTACAAAACCATAGGGGCTATTAGAACAATATTTTCCTAATTTTTGTCTTTAAGTGTGTGTGCTTTTGACCTTGCAATTAGCATGACAGTATTGTGTGAAGGTGTTTAGTGTCCTTAATGTTAATCAAATAAGCTAACATTTGCATAGCGTGTTATCAGGCTCCATAAATTCATCACCTTGTCATTCCTGCTGTAAAATTGCTGTGCATCAACGCAGACCTATAGAATGGCCTTGGTTCTAAATGACTTTTTTTTTTAATCACTAAGAATGTAACCAGATGGTCTTTATGTCCTTTCATATGAGAATCATCTGCCCAGTATAATTTGTGCCAGTTCTCTGACATTTGTCACCATTTGTGTCTGCTCAGCTTTGGGATGTGTTTACTTTTAATTTGTAGTGAAAGATTTCAAGTATTCTTCTGGAATCCCAAAAAAACACGGCACTGTTCTGCAGACCAGGAGATGGAGTTGATTCTGGCTCAGGCAGACCAAATATTTAACCAAGTAAACGGATAAATATTGTCTATAAAGCGAAAAAGAAATGGTCGAAAATACTCTGTAGGGGAGAGCTGATAGATCAGCACTTGTCACTGGGAATGTGAGCTGCGGTCTGGTAACATCATTGAGCGCTCTGAAGTGAAAATGCTGACTTTTCTTTTTCAGAAAAAACGAGCTACTTTTTATGAAAACATTATGAAAGCAATGAGACCTCAACCAGAGTACTTTGCAGTTGGATACTACGGTCAGGGTTTCCCCTCTTTCCTCCGGGTAAGAGTTGTTTGGTACCCAACATCTGCAGTAGTAGGTACCCTAAAATCCGGAACTTCTAGAGCCCTCAGGAAGACTCAGTTGCCAAACTCTTTTTGTCCTTTGAATGCTACTGAGAGATAGGAATCCCTGCAGTACATCAAAACTTTTCAGCATAGAAAAAAAGACAAGTTAGAGTCTGATTATTTTTTTGTATTAACAGTTATTAAAGTTTTGTATTAGCTGTTATTTAAGTTACTGTAGTGCAGTTGGGTTTGTTAGGTTGTTGTTGTGTTTTCATATGAGCTTAAACAGAATCTACCTTTGGTATTAGTACCCTATAAACTACTGCAGAATTATTGTTGTTGTTAGAAAATGTGCAGCTTGTAAAGAGCTTACCCATCTCTTTTTAGTCTGAACTTCATTTTAAGGGCAGGGCTCATTGCATTGCTCAAGCTCATTAGTGAGAGTGTGGACCCACGCAGAAGAATTAGAATGCAGAGATGCTTCCTGTTTGAGGTTCCTGCTGAGCACTGTTGGATGTGTGCTAACCGTAACAGGAGAACCCAGCCAAGTGAGTCAGATGGGCAGGGTGCAGCATACTAGAACTTTTTCCTAACTATTATTTAAAATCAGGGAATGTTTACTTTTCCAGCTTGGAAATGGCTGGTCGTTTCATTTGGGGTAGCTGGAGAGAACCAGGTGTAGAACTCACAGATAGGTCCTTCAGTTGTCTTGTACCAGAAGATGGCAATCACACAATGGCTTTTGCTAAGGATGGATAGATAATCCCACTGCTGAGTCCTACCCTTTGAAATCAGTTTCTGTGTCTTTGCTGTCTGTGTAGGGTACCCCAAAGATGTTTTGCTATCCGATAGCAAGCCTGCAAGTGTAATTTAAGGCATGGAGGTAAATGAGCACTCCATAAAACACATTATGCTGTGTGCCCAAGCATGCCTGAATGAACGAACACCCAATGGCTGTCAGTAAGGCAGTCTGTCCATCAGTCAGGCATACTGTTGAAACCTCCTGATGGGTAAATGGAATAAGCCTGGAACAATAGCACTGTTTATTGTGAGCTATGGGTGTTGTGGGTTACCAATGGCAACTGTGCTCAGTATACATTATGGAAAAGTATGCAACAGTTCAAAGCAAATGGGATAAAGCAGAATTGCTAGAAAGCATGAGCGTATTCCATAACACTGGTGTGTGGAATATTGACATTCTAGGCAAATATGAGGATGCCATGGCAGTGCTTTGCTCATGTGAGCTGCTGTGTTTCCAGTCTAACCTGTGTTTATTCTCTCACGTGTCCTGACTGTTAAACTAGGAGGAAATCTTTCATGTAAACCTGTGGCACTACTCAATATGTGTTTGGAAAGCTCCTTCTCAGTGCTTTTGATGTTAATTCTTTGGTGTTTTTTTCCTGCTGCCTACAGAACAAGATTTTTATCTACCGTGGCAAGGAGTATGAACGAAGGGAAGACTTCAACCTGAAGCTCCTCACCCAGTTTCCCAGTGCTGAGAAAATGACCAGCACTGCCCCTCCAGGAGAAGAGATCAAATCTTCTCCTAAACAGTGTATCTTTTGGTTCTAAAATGCTTTGACACACTCAAGATCTGTCTCCTTCCAGGGATTGTAGGATTAGTAAGGAGCAGATCAATGCCCAAGTGCAATTGAGTGAAGGTGCTTCAAACTCTTCTGTTTATAACTTCTGCTCTATGCCAGATATGCTCCTGGAAGACACATGTTAGTGAACACCAAGCTCTGCTGGGATTCTGGCTTGTGTTGTACAGGCCAGAGAAGAGAATCTGATGGTCTTCTTTGGCCTTAAAAGTCTGTGTACAAAGGCACAGCTCAAGCAGTGATACCAGATGCTTCCCTCGCACTAAGCCTGCCAAGCACACAATCCACATAGGAAATTAAAATTCATTCAAGACCAAACTTGGTATCAAAAAATGCCTTCTCTGTTGCTGCTTTGTTTCAGCTACTTCCTTTGCATCTGTTTGTGTTTGTTTCTAATGGTTTTGGCTCGAGATGAACCTGAACTGCAAAATTTGGATCCAGATCTGAACTCTTCCAAAAGTTGGGGGTGTTTGGTTCCGGGTCTTTGGCATAGCCCTGTTATAAAGGGGAGCAGCTGCATAGCTTGGATGTGGTACAGTTTCTTCTCGGACTCTTACAAACACCATCTGAAAAGATGAGAGGTTTGAGTGCCCAAATTGCTGTTCTATTAGGCAGAGCTTGACTGTTCTGTAGTTTGTTTTAATTTCATGTTTGTTTGGTTTTATACTGGAAGGCTTCTTGGTCTTGGGCTCTTTTTCACTTTTTCTTGTAATCTGTTGCCCTGCTCTTGTATGATATAATGCCCTGTGCTTCCTTTGGTTGTTTCATAACAGTGTACTGGAGCTAATTAAACTGTACACCATCTCAGGGAGTGCCTACACACACAAACTGGCTGCTCTTCCACTAGTTTGGAGATAGAAGCTGTATAGAATGCTGAGCAATGGCACAAAGCCCAAGCTAATAAGCTCTCCTGAGAGAAGGAGTATATTAGCTTGGGCTCAGTACTTGATCAACTGTAGCTGTGTGGTTTTGGGTCAGGCTTGGCAGGTATCCATCTGGCTCTTCAAAGTGGGCAGAATGACCTTGTCTTTGCTTTCAGTATATTCCACCATGGATATTTCTATATGGTAAAGGATGTGAGGGGCTGCCCTACCCACCAGTAAAACATTGCCACTTCAGAGTAGGATTGGCAGGTGACTCACAGAAATGGTCTATTAATGTGAGCCAACCTGTCTGTATTTCACTTTTCCATACAGGTTTTTGCTTACATAAAGCCTTCAGTGCAGTCCTTTAAACAGAATATTGCAGGAATAACATTGTGCTTGGGGATCCTGTTACTAATTTGTCTTGAATTTCTGTTGAGGTTCACAGATGTAAAAGGTGAAGATGGTATAAGTGTTAAAAACAACTAGCTTTATTGATCTAGAAATTGCATGGGCAGCATTTTCATTGTCCTGGAAGAATATGACAAATAATTGGGCAGGTAGAGGGAATAGATGGATGCATTCATTACAGAACCTCGTACATAATCCTGTTTTCCTGTCCCTGAGGTTGAAATCTTTAGCATCCTGGGGATGTATTTCACCAGGGGAATGTAAGTAGTTGGAAGCATTCATTTAGCCCTTATCTTTCAGGGCTTTTTAGTTCATGGGTAGCATACAGACCACAACAAGCAATATAATTTCTGTTGTTGATCAGCACTAAATATTTCTCTTCAGACATGACAAGAGCATAGGGAATGGTTGAGAAATCTGATGTTTGATAAAAACAGGGAACTTTTTTTCCCCCTTCTTCTCTTTTCCCAAAAGAATTCCTAGTTTTTCATCCTTAACTGTAGCATCTCAGATGTGCAGTGCTTTATAGTGAAGCCTGTGATGAACCTGCCACCTAATTACAAAGACAAACCTGTTCCTGAGCAGATCTTAAAGTAATTTGTTTTCCTTTTTCTCTCAACATTTCCTCTATGTTTTTCTCAGTGTAGTCAGAGTGTCTTTTTTGTCTCATGTATTTGTATGCTGGTCCACTAAATTATTTCTGGGGGGCAACAGAAAAACAGGGAATGTGAGGAAGATGGATGGTGAGAAAACTCACTCTTGTCTCTGCTTCTTTGTAGCTACTACAGAGCAAATGAGGTACAACAGTTCACACATTCACGACCATTCAGAAAAGGGGAAAAGGATCCAGAAAATGAATTTGCTGTGAGTCCTTCAGTTTTAGTGCCAGCTGCCCCCAGTTGCCTGTGCTATATGTGAACTGTTTTGTGCCTTTGCTTATTCTGCCAGTGGTGTTTTGAACAGCACTCTAACCATTTTTCTTTCACCTGTGGCAATGGGGGTTGGATATTAAGATGTTGGAGGGACAAAGGGCTACACTTCACATTTGTTGCAGTTTTAAAGCAGAGATAATGTGATATACTGAGGTATTCTGTGCCTGTGCTCAAATTCTTGATGTAGGATCCAGTTCTACAGTGTGGTCTGGTGCCTGCTATTGCCTGCAGGTGATGTAGCTGTCCTTAAGGAGGCCAGCATTTGACTATGAATGATCAGCTCAACTTCAGTCCAGCTTTTAAGATGTGCAGTGGAGACTGAGCTTTGGGTGCTGTTTAATACCATGTTTCCTCACTGAGGCATTATCTGGCTCACATGTAGTGGTTGGGCATATTGCATGCAACTCTGGCTAAATGTACCATAATTGTACCCCTAGTAGAGGTTTATGTGGAAGGCAACTGCATTCTGCTGCCTATGCTGATACTGTTTGTTAGTAAAACCACCAGGTTCCATCCCAGTCAATGAAAATGAACCTCATGGTGTAAATCCTGACAGCTGAGTGCTGAAAGCCCGTGTTCTATGCTCTAGTGCATAAGAGGATTGAATTGCAAGACCAATGTTTTCTTTACATCTTGTAATTTTTTCCTTCTAGACTATGTGGATAGAAAGGACAACCTACACGACAGCGTATTCATTTCCAGGCATCCTCAAGTGGTTTGAAGTCAGACAGATTTCAACGGTGAGTTCTGCTTATGGGTTGTTTTTAACCCACTGTAATCTTTCATAGAATGAAGTCTTGCAACACTTAGGACTCCTACCGATGGTAGGGCACACCATTAATTTGTCTTCTCCTGCTTTCTCCCAGGAAGAGATCAGCCCATTGGAGAACGCCATAGAAACGATGGAGCTCACCAATGAGAAAATAAGCAACATTGTCCAACAGCATGTCTGGGACCGGAGCCTTCCTGTGCATCCCCTCTCCATGCTCCTCAATGGGATTGTGGACCCGGCGGTCATGGGGGGATACACCAACTATGAAAAGGTCTTTCTCACATTTATCTGTAGCTCAGTTTGACTTCCTCAGTGATGGATGCCTGGATTGTGAAGCGTGGTGTGTTGTAGTGGTGTGTAATGCCACAGAGTTAAGGAGTAGCCCCCCTCTTTGGGGCCATATTTACATTGGTGGTAATGATGTGGGATCGTGGTGAGGTGCTTTACCCAACAAGCAGTGCAGGTCCCAGAAACAGAAGCCAAATAGCTAAAATTTCTCCATTAATGCAGAGTGGAAAGGCAGCA
Organism: Coturnix japonica; assembly: GCF_054131305.1. Taxonomy (NCBI): domain Eukaryota; kingdom Metazoa; phylum Chordata; class Aves; order Galliformes; family Phasianidae; genus Coturnix; species Coturnix japonica. The sequence goes on along the minus strand of NC_140672.1, from coordinate 2,130,694 downwards.
GATAATATCTCATTGCAGTGTTGCAGAAAAGAGCATTTATTTCAGGGCAAAAAAGAAAAGAAAGAAAAGGAGTGTTTCTTATCCATGTTTATTCAGTTATTCGGTTGACATGGTGTGTGTTCCTTCCTTCTGTGATGTTAACTTTAGCTGTTTATTCCCAATATTTAGCTATGGTCTCCCAAGCACGAAATGCATTGCTTATTTCACTAAACTGAATGGGTGGCGTTAAAAGATGTTTAATTCTTCTCAAACGTGTTGCAGTCACACAAAATGAAGTGAAAAAGTTAAATAGGAGAAGGTCTGGAATATCTGGGGTATAACTAGAGCTGCATACTTCACCAGCAGTGAATTTGGCCCCGAATCCTCCCATTTCATGAATTAAGGTTGACATAAAGTTTAGAATTACGAAAGTGGGAAAGCAGTTAAAACTAGGAAACACAAAGTATCTGTAACCACATCTGGAAATACTCATTTCTGGTTCACATTTTCCTATTTCAACTGGAGACCACTGCAGAACATTTGGCTTTTGTGGGCGGCTAAAAAACTGAAGTTTTAATTGTTTTCATTGTAGCCAAAACCCAAAGTCTGCATTTTTAACATGTGCCTTCTTGCAATAATTGAACACTTTCAAGAAAAATCCATTGGGACCTACCCAACACTCCTTCCATGGGCTCACCTCCTCTTGACATCAGTCCTTTGCTGAATCCTACCTCTTGGCCTATAAACACTTGTGCATGCAGTCCAGTTAATGGAGTGCAGAACTTAAACAGATGCAAAGGCTGAAATAGATGAGAGAAGGTGTTTTGAAACCAAGTGAAAAATGATCAGGGATTTTTTTCTAGGAAAAGAAAAATGAAATTCTTCTGACTGGGAATTGTGATACATTTCAATGCGATGCTCTGTGGCACATAGTGTGAATTGGCACAGTTGTGGGATTTCGGTCCAGGGAAGTCTATATGTGTTTGTTCAGCTTTTAAACCAATCCACAATCTGTATTCTGTTGGTCTGAAAGTAAATACGTGGGAAGTGTGGACTGAGGGTCCTAAACTACAAGTTAGAATCTCAGCAGTCTTATTTCTGTTGACTCTTTGTAGCAAATCCCATGTAAAAGCGTTGTACTTCAGGACTTAAATCTCAAGGAATCCATAGGCAACAGATGGTCTGTTCACCTTTCTGAGACTCCAGTTATTTGCATATCTTTGTTTGCTGTAGGTCATTGAGTGCTAAAAACAAAGTGAGAACACTGAGACTGATTCTGCTGCTTGCATGTAGGTGACAAGTAATATAGCTTTGATTATTCAAGCCAATACCAGTAGAGTTTTGTAACCTATCAATTTTCACTGACAGTATAATGAAATCTTCATTGAAGAGCATGCTCTGCAAACAGCATCGTGTCTAAATCATCTTCTCCCTTTGTTTCAGGCCTTTTTCACAGAGAAATATCTTCAAGAGCATCCTGATGATCAAGATAAAATTGAACTGCTCAAGCAACTGATTGCTCTACAGGTATCACATTGGCAAAGATAGAGATGCACTGTGTTGAGTGCAGGTGTTTTTCCAGCATCATTTTTTGGGAGAGAAAATACAACTAGATACTGTGAGAGCAATCTCTATATTTATAGATAGGGTTCATATTTCTTGGTAACACACACACCCAATTCAAATAGGTGGTCATGTTATTGTAGTATCACAAGTTATGAGTCAGTAACTGGATACTCTGATTGCTTTTTTTCCCTCTGCAAACTTAAAACATACTGATTCATGTTCTTTGCTTGTATATGAGGTGTATGATATGCATAGAAGATTATTTGCTAGAGCAGGAGATCAGATTTGCCTTTTCACATCTTTATGTTGTTCCTCCTCTCAGATGCCATTGTTAGCAGAGGGAATAAGAATCCATGGTGAGAAGCTGACGGAGCAGCTGAAGCCCCTGCATGACAGACTGACAGCCTGCTTCAGAGAGCTGAAGAAGAAGGTGGAGAAGCAATACGGTGTAATAACTTTGGTAAGCATAGTTTGATGCTTTGCCTCAAAGAAACACAACTCTGCCCATACAGCTTCTGGATTCACACTGTGTGATTTGTCATGTTTCTCTGCAGCCTCCCTCTCTGACTGAAAGGAAACCAAGCAGGTCAGGTTCTGTCGTGTTGCCCTACATCATGTCTTCCACGCTGAGACGGCTCTCAGTCACATCTGTGGCCTCTTCTGTGGTCTCTACATCTTCCACATCATCTGATAGCACTTCCTCTAGACCAGGTTCAGATGGGTGAGTAGTCAGCCTTTGCATGGGGATATGGCTTTGCTAGAATGGTTTTGTTTCCATGGTCCTGGTTCAGTTTTTCGTGGTAACCTGTTCTGCAAAAGAAGAGATAATGGCTTTTTGACAACACACAAAATATCTGATGATGGAGTAATATTTTGTGTTTTTTCACTCCTTTGGGGTGGGCTGAAGATCTATTCTGGAGCCTCTTTTGGAGAGAAGAATATCAACAGCTTCCAGAGCTGAGGAATTGCCCATGAAAGAAGATGGTGATAACAGGATTTGCAAACTGAAGCGGAAGGAGTGGAGTATCAGCAAGTCTCAGGTTATTGTGGAGAAGGAGCCAGAAATGGAGCTGACTTCCAATATGGTAAGGCAACAACAAGAGAAGCATAGCAATAATAAAATCCCAGCAGGAGATTTGTGTTTCCATTCCTCTCAGACATGATTGTCATTAAATAATGGGAGGGGTTCAAATACCAAAAGCCTTGGTCATCTGAGTAATTCCTGCTTTCTTATTTGGAATATTTGTGTCACTGACCAAACTGCAGTTTGACTTAAAGCACAAAAACTGGAGGTATGAGGCGCTGATGTTTCATCTCAGTTCTCTCATTTCTTCTAGGAGATGGAGGACTCCAGTACACTCAGAGCTGTGTATAATTGTTCTGTTTGTATTGGAGCAAGCAGATATTGCTAGCCCACACAAAAATGCAGCTGGCAAAACAGATGTTCAGCTGCTGTCAGTCAGCATCACTGCACAAATCAAATGTACTGCATCAGTTTGGTAGTTTGGGGAGCTGAAAAAAGATGGTCTGGTAGTTAGGTCATGAGTTTGGCATGACCTATCTAAACAAAGCAGGTTTTCCAAGTGTACACTGTGCTCCAGACCTCCTGTATGAGAGCAGGAGCATTTATTCCTTAGGAAAGGTTTTTGCTAAAGAGGAATAAAAGAGAATTAATACCCCTATAGCTAAGACAGTGTTGCACTGTCAGAGAGTATGCAATAATGAGGCATGTTAGTATTTAAGCTGGTAGCTCAGTGATAGGGATTTAATATAACACAAGTTGTATAACTAATAATAACTCGTCAGCTCTTCTAATTCCCTTTCCTTGACCAGATCTCAGCTGGATCCAGCAGGAATGGGTTGTGTTGCTATAGACTGAGGAATTCTCATCAAGTCTGAGCAATGCTGCCAGCACTTGGGGTCTGCAGGATATTTCTGAAGAGGGGGAAATGTGGTTCTAGAATCTGCCATTTGGTGTTGATAGGAAAATCCGGGATTGTAAATATTAGTGATTCAGGAGGCCTGGCCCTTTCCCTTTGGAAATGGTGCTGTTGAATTAAATGGGTTTAACTCACAAATCGTGATGTCAGCTGCTGATCGCTTCATTAAGTAAAGCTAGATGGAAAGTTTCTGGCAGAAAGCCTGTTTTATTGACCGGTTCCCTGGGACAGTAAGGCATATGTGTGCAAGACTTGGCTTTGCAGAGAGCTGAGAGATGCAAACCAGAACACCTACCTACCCTTCACACCATCCCTCTGAGGGCACGTTGCATGTGTGATCAGCTTACTGAAGTATACGAGCAGTTAAGGGTTATACTCATGCTGAAGAGCATTGCAAAGTGCACATAAAGCTTTTTTTAATAGCTGGTTTGTTCCATGTCTGCGTAGTGCAGCACAGGAATCAGGCAGAGTGATTTTATGCAGCTCTTGAATAAGCTGTGTGGGAGCTAGAAAGCCAGAGGGAACCAAAGGCTTACTGTATGTCCAGCAGCTTTGGGTTATGTTTGTTTTATATTCACTGCACACCAGTGTGTGCTCCCTTCTGTGCAGTGAGAACTGCTCAGTGAGAATTGATCTCCAAGAGTTCAGGGAGTTTAATTACATATGTAAGCGTGACAGCTTTCTCTGTAAAGCAATGAATAATATTTAAAGGGACTTGGGTATGTTTAGGACTCTCCAGTCTATGATAAGAGGGAATGAATTTCACCTTTGTCTACTTGGCTGAGATGTCCTTTTGGCTGCCTCTATATTCAGGCACACAGTGCTATTAGGAAACCTGGACAACTGGGATTGAGGTGAGGCCGAATGAAGCTTTTGATGTCTCTTGTCTTACTGACACACTTAATTAATAGCACTGTGAACAGGTGGGTTTGCTAATTGGAGGCACTCTGAGTCAAGCTGGCCAAAGAACCACCTATCACTTCATTGCCACCAAGCTGAATGTGGTGTTTGGTTGTCCGACTAAGGACCTCTGCACAGCTTTTTACTGTATATATTGATGTCATTAAAAACAGTTTAAGATTACTACCCATTTCCTGATGTCCCAGAGAAGGCTGAATGTGTCACAGGAGCACACTGGATGCCTTTTGACATGGATTAGCCAGGGCTGTGGTTTCACCTGAATGCACCTTTCTCTCTTACACGCGGCTCTCCTGGAGCATGTTGGTGCCTTTGTGACAGGTCTGATGATCTGATACGTGTGCAGCAATTTTGCTGACTTCTAAAGGCTTTGTTTACTCTTTGTTTTAAGCAGAGCACGTCAGGAAAAGCTCAAAGGCCAAAGAGTCTTCAGTTAGGAGACAACAGGCTGACTTTGCTTCAGAGTTCTTCTCTCCAGCAGTCAACGCCTCTGAGCCCACCACCCATAACTCCCAAAACCCCAAGGACCCACAGTAAGTTCTGTAACACAGCAATTGAGTGGTATGGGTTAATTTGCTAAGGTCACCTCAATAGGGAAGGAGTAAAACAAGTGGGTTGATAACAACATGTACTATTGGAATACCTGTAGTGAATCCACCAAAGGGAACTGCATTGATGCTGCCTGGTAGTTTTGTTTGGTTTCTGAGCAGGTCTCAGGCTGAATATCCTCTTACATGGATTAAATTCAGAATCCAGAGTTTCTGAACAATGAAGTGAAGGAGCATAAAGCTTGTACAGGAGGTTTAAAACAAAAAATACTTATTGGGGTAAGGGAGTAGGGAGGAGAGAACCAGGAATACAAACAAATGTGGGAATAATACATAAAGAGAGATCTGTGAAAGGGATACAAAACCTCACAGCAAGCAGTTTTAGTTGCTGTTAGTAGCAGGACAGCTTCCCAAAAATTCTTCTGAAGTTTGAGTACTTATCTACCCCATCAGCTGGAGTTAAAATCAAAGTGAATTCTCAGGTTGAGGCCCTGGCTGAAAGGAAACCCCAGTGAACATTGCAGATGTGATAATGGATTCAATTTTCTGTTCTCTCAGGCATGCATTTTTCACTTAAGCTTAGATTCATTTGATGGAGACAGAATTCTTTGGGGCATTTTGAACTTGAGGGAGATAAAACTTTGATTCTACTTTGACATCTCTTTTCAGATGTAGCTGCTAGAACAAATACATGGTCAATTCATTTTCCCACTCCTTTTCCTCCTACTTTTAATGGCTTGTCTTACTGTTCTTCTAGGTTTTCCCTCATTGCAGTCGGATGGATTGCCAGCTGCTAGCCTGCAGAGCACACCACCCCCACCTCCACCCAAGAGCAAACCCTATGAGAATAGCAACCCGAGGAACTCTGCGGAGGTAAGGAAATAAGAGCTGACGTTTCTCTGGAAGGCAGCATTTGAGAAAGACACCAGTGGAATTTTCCAAGCTGCTTCTGGGATGGTGCTGCCTGGAACCTGTCTAATCGTTTTACTGGTTCACCCCCCAAAACTACAGAAGAAGTTTTGAGAGAGAGAGCTGTCAAATGCAGCCCCGTTTTCAAGTGGTGAATGTGTTGTCCTTGATTACACAAACTGTGTGGGGGTGAGGCAGGAAAGAGTTTCCGAAACATGATCAACATGTAAAATAGTACAGTAATCTGGTCCTGAAAAGGGATGTCTGTCCTTTTAGTTTCTTATTTATGGGTCTTTGAATTGAAACATCCCTTGTTGGGAAGGTTGTTCATCATAGAAAAGCAGTGGATCTGGAACTCAAAGCAGAGCTTCAACCTTGAGTGAAGTGCCTCAGACAGGCAAAAATGTCAGATAATCAGCTTTGGAGACATCAGTTGTGTCAAAATCACTTCACCAGCCCTGAAATGTTGCTTTCCCAGTATTACTTACGAAGGAGATTTGTGCAGTACCTAAGTAACAAGATATGGATTTTTACCAAAAATAGTGAATTTGAAGAGTGGTGACACATCCCAAGTATTTCACTTCCACATCACAGAAAGACAATGCAGCAGTTGGTCATTTATTTCTCAGTGACAATGGCATAAAGTCTTGAAAACGTAGGGTAAATGGGAGGTTTTATGCTCAGACCATTTGCAGATAGACTCTTTTTCTCAAGAGGGGCATTGTAACTGAGGTAGGTGGTGGTGGATGGCGGAAATGTGCCAGCCCTGGGGATGCTGTGGGAGTTGCTGGTTCAAGAGGATTAATGAAAGAGCCCCCTTCCCTTGAGTCTTGTAAGAAAACTAATTACTAACATGCTCTGGGCTCACAACGTTGACCTTGGCTTATAGCCAGATGGGATGGATTTGAAGGCCTGTAAAGAGAGATTTGTAGAAGTGTTTTCTGAGGTGTTTTGCTCTTTTTGCAGTTGATGTAAAGTTGAGTGTGTCCTCATTTGGTTAAAATAATCGTGAAATCTTGGTGGTTTCAGCTAAACAAGGGGTGAACCACGTGAGTTTCTTCTTCACCTGGCCTTCACTTTTCATGTGTTTCCAGTATGTGCCTTGAAACAAGCAAAGGGCCAACTTGAAAGGACCTATTTAGTGTGGTTTGGGGCAAGAACAACAAGCATTCCACAATCCCAACTGTTGGGCAGGAAGGCTGTGGCTTGTTTTAGCAGAACTTTCTGTTAGCTGCCGTTTTATGGAGTTAGTTGCACCATTCTGATTTGGAAGCATCTTACATCCCTTCGGTGTGTGGTGCAGTTCAAGCCAGCAAGATAAAAACAGTTGAATCTTGAAACCCTGAGAAGTGGATTTATTTCCATTTTACTGGTAAAACTTTGGGACTGGGCATATAACTGACTCAGGCTGTGGATCAGAAGCAAGTAAAGCATATTTATCACTAATGATTTCTCTGACAACTAAAACATATCTGTTGTATTACCTATGGGGGATGTGTCCTTCTTTGTCACTCTCATTGATCACATGAAGCACTGAGAGGATGAATTCAGAGATATGATCCTGAAAGAACGATTAAGAAGCACAGGAGTCTTTGCTTTGCTTCTTTTTGGTCAAGCAAAATGTCTTAACTTGCCTGGTAATGGTTTTATTTTTTCTTGTGTGTTTTCATTTTATCTTCTCAGGTTGCTCCACCACTACCAAGCAGACGTGAATCCAAACCTCCCCCTCCACCACCAAAAACCAGAAAATCCAGTGTCCTCTCTTCAGAGCAAGGATTGCAGTGAAGATTATTACTTGCTTGTCTAACAGCAAGTACCTAGAGAGAGATGGCTGCTTTCTCTTCACTGACTTGCTTGGGGTTTTCTACCCTAAAGACTATAGTGATCTCAGTTGCCATTCCATTCACTTCCATTGAAGTTGTCCCTGGGAAACAGCAAAAGGAACTCTTATGTAACTATATTCCCAACCTCTGGTTTATCTTTCCAATAATGAGACACTAATCACAGAAGGAAAGAAGTCAGCCTACTGGAATTCTTATCTTACTCTTATCTATCCTGAATTTTTTTCACTGATGCAATTTCAGCAGCTCGTTCCTAGTGTCAAACTATCACAGTAGTGATCTGAAACCACTGCTTAACCGAGGTATGAGATGGGTTCTGCAGTATTTTCACATGGGTCCATTACAGCTTTATGCTAAAGCACAAATCCCTCCTTCTGTCACTGTAGTCAAGCCCTGATTTGCATGAAGTGAGACGGATCACAGCCATGCAATGTCAGGTGTCGGTGTGTGATGTGTGGTCTCCTAAGATTCGTGATTGCAGGCAGAGACCTGAGCATAGTTAGCAGGGTAAGAGGCCTCTTTTCTGCTACTCATCATATATATTTAAGATGAAGTGCAGACATTCTGCCTTACATCGTCTCTGCTCAAGTAGTGGCAGTTGCTCACTCCCAATGGAGAGTTTAGGTTTGCCAGTACTTAATCATAGTTTCACTGTTGATTTTGGTTTTAACACTACGGAGCAGTTGATATCCCTTCCTTTATTGTGTTGCTACTTTGTGCTTTTCGAATAGGCTGTTAAAGTGACTTTTCTGCTGTGAATGTCTCAGAATGGCTAGAGGTTGTGTTGATACCAGCACTGTATTGATACCAGCAACTTGGGGAGGATGGAGTGTGTACTGTAAAACTTACATTAGCTGACCAGATCATCACAAATAGAAATAAACATCATCCTCCTTCCCTCCCCTCCCCATTTAGGGCAGTACTTGCACTTTGTTTTGTAGCCTCCCTTGGTCTAAGTTGTTCACAGACTTTAAGGAACCACTTGGATCTGGGATGTGTGGAAGATGTGACAATCAACCACCACACTTCCTTTTGTTTGGATTATTCCAGCTCTGCAGCTTTTCTTCCCTTGGAGAACGAGATAATTATATTATTTATAAGTATGTTATTAATCTGCTTAATTATTCTCTTTTAGTTATTTATTTCCTGCTCTCTCAGGATGTTAACATCAGTCTTTTATTTATTCTGAAGAAGAAAAATGTCCTGATCTTGGGTTTTAACCTTATAAAATCCCTGCCTTTCCTCACAGCTCTCTAGCAACCAAAGATAGAGCACAAATATCATTACTCCATATGGACCAGATGGGCCTTGTGCAGTGTTGAAGATAGAAGGAAATTCAATTGTAGTGTGTATTTCGGGTCTGTTCTACCACAGAATGATCTAGATCACTCCAGCAATAGCTTCAGCAGCTCTTTCTTGCTGCTCAGAGCAGGACCTTCCTAAACTCCCTGTTTCAGAACTCATTCCTTGTTAGGAACTTTGCTGTTCAGTTTTCAAGCAGCATAATTACAACTTTCTTATATATCCCCCCAGAGTTGTCACTGCCTCCTGGTGCCACATTTATTTCTTCTAGCAAACAGTATTGCTTGCTACCTGTCACTGTCATTAAGCTCTGGATTATTGGGTATGATATATGAAGATGCATTTAAAACCCTACTGGGGAAGTTGCTCTCAAGACAGACCACTGCTACAATCTTCTGCTCACCTGATTTAAATGAATTTCATTGCCTTACTGAAAAACTAAAGTTGTTTGAGATGGGCTTTAATGAGGTTTAAACTCTTTTTCACATAAAAAAGAAACCCTATTCTGGCTGCAAGGACCAAAGTTGCCCTTTCTCTTGTTCTTATGTGTTCCTTTGCCTTCTGTGTGACTCCAGTTAAGGAAACCTGCATTTATTTTGCTGTGTTAATGGCTCTGCAAGCAGATTGCACTCATTAAAGGGTCAGATCAGATTCCCATCACAGAGCAGGATGGAGGCACTGGGGAAGTTGCACTGCAGTCACAGTTGTGTTCACTATAGCTCACATGAAATTGTCTTCTGGGCTTTTGCCTTCTCAGGGGAAATCTTTGAAACCTTTCTGGACAACCTGAGCATGTTTCAATGCTCCTGCAGTGCATTGTAGTTCTTGTCAGCTCTGCATTACGTTCCTGACTACAGATGCTGCCTGACTGGAACACCACAGGCTTTTCTCATCCTTCATTTGTGTCCATTCTCCCTCACCTTATAAGCACCCTCTTCTTTCTGCTGCTGTTGCACACAAACTAAAGGATCCTCTGAAACTCTTTGCTTGAACAAGAACTTTTTGTCTTCAGCCAGAGATTTGTTAAGGCAGAGCTGTAGGGTGAGATGTATAGAAACCTACACCTTAACACCACCTTTTGTAATTCAGTGCCTTGTCTTTGCATCTGCCTATTCCCTCATTCTGAGGTGCTTTTTTCTTTCCAGAGCATGTTTGCTTTTGATAAGGCAGCAGGAAGCTTCCTGCTTCTCATGGGTTGACAGCACTTCATTTTCAAGGTGAGAATCAGCTTTCTACATCACTCAGTGACACTGGAAGCATAGGACTGGAAATGGGAGTCCCAGACTGCTCCATAATGGAGATCTCCACGTAGCAGAAGTGAAAGCAAACTGGCATTTATACAGATCTCAGTAGCTTTGAATAAAACAAACTTCGATATGCAGTCTGCAAAGGAGACAAGGTCTGGATCCCATCTCAAATCCATGCTGTTCACATCTAGTGGTGAGTTTCAAGTCATAGAGAGGATCTCTTTTTTTCCCTTTGGAGAAATAAGCTCAACGTTTCTTTTCTGGAGCTTTTAATTAAAACTCATCACGCTGTGATGAATTCCTTGAAAAAATGTTAACAGGCTCTTAATCCGCATCAGGGAAGAGAGAAACAGACAGCTTTCCATTTCAGTGGATTATTGGATTAGGAAAGGACACTGATTCCACTGAGAGCAGCTCTGTGATCCGCAGCAGCAGAAATGCCATGGTGTGCATGTAGCAGTTGTTGAGAACCTGTATCCAATCCCCACCACGCTGTGCAGCCCACGAGCAGCAGGTTGGACTTGTAGTGCTAATGGCTCTGGCATTGCAGAGTGTATTTAACTGGTTTTAATATGAAGATGGATATCCTAGTTGGAACAGAGCGAGGTTCCTGGCATGGTACGACCCCAGCATCCATGGTGTGAATGGATGTAGTTGTTCCCTGTTAGTGTTATAAAGCTTTAAATGGCGTGATGAACCACAGGACGTGCTTGTCTTGAGTTCAGAACATGGGTGTTTTGTAACACGTCCTTGTTAACATTTTGAGATCCTGGGTGTGATGGTTTAGTTAGGAAATAGCCACATCTACAGACTGCAAAACCTCTTTTCCTCTTTTCATCCCCTGCAGTTGAAGCAGCAGAAAAGACACCTTTTAAACTGGCTCTGAAGGAGGGGTAGGAGCTGGGCATGGGGGGAGGAGGCTGCATCTCTCTGGGTGAGTAGCATAGGATTCACTAAGTCTGTAAAGCAAGGTGTATACTTTTTTGGTTTTTTTAATGTATTAACTATTGTAAATTTGTAAATACCTTTTTTTAATATAAATGTAGTTTTTATGCGTGAACCAGTAAAAAAAAATAATGAAACATATGGAAGATCTTTTGTGTGTGGTCAACTGATGTGAGCGGAATTCTATGCTAGCAGTAAAATCATTTGTAATTTGCAATAGAGTTGTATTACTGTCGTGATCAGATGATGCTCATGCATTGTGCAAAGGTGTGAAACAAAAGCTGTCACTGCCAAGTTTTCATTATAGAATGCAAAGCCAACCCCATAGAGCTGATTCCCCACCATTGGACTAGAACGTGTTCTCTTATACCTACAATCAAGACATCTTGATGACAGTATCTTCTACTACTCCCAACTAATTTAACAGTATTTATTCACATATTGCAATCAAAGCAGAGACAGGAGGAACTGTTTTCAACATTGCTTTGGAGTTTTATTCTTGGTTTGTTGTTGGCGTTGTGGATTTAAATCTTCTTTCTTCTGGCTTCTCCTTCGATCAGACTTGCCTGTAAGCACACACCACATACTATTTTAAAAGAGAAGAAAGAACTTTGATGATAGAATTCTAAAGCCTGCTCAGATGCTAACTTACTCTTATTGAGGTCTCCGTTGGAAGGAGGATTAGAATGACATAAATCTGACCTGACGTGATCTCTCTGCCACCTGCCCATGGATCTGATGGTGCAGTATAATGTAACTGACACTTATAATAGCCCTTTTCATCCCAAAGTGCATGACCAGCTTTACATCTGTTGAGAGGCCCATCGCTGCAGCAGCTCTTAGAGGGCAGCCCAGCAGCTGCAGAACACTCAGTTTTGGCATGAACTTACACAAAGCATCACTATGCAAAATGTCTCCGTCAACTTAAGCAGCTGGTTAAGATACCAAGGACAAGAAAGTTGTGCATGCAAAAGTGCTGCAGAGTGGAACAGTTGTCCTGTTCCCATCTCTGTATACCTTAGTGCTTTTAGAATGGAAACACGAGTTCCTGTGTCACATCCTGATGGATCTGGTCTCCTATTTGCGCATCTATTGATGTTGTTCCCTCGGAATTGAAAGCCCAAGGTGATTTGGGTAGAGGTGCTCAGTATATTCTTGTTTCCCTTTTATATCTCAGCTCAGTGTATCTCTGTGCTCACTACCAGCAGCTCCAGGAAGTGATGAAGGCAACCTGAAAAGTTGTTTCCATGGGCTGGTCTGTTTCCTGACACCTCCCCTCTGATTGCATAATGCTCCCGTGTCAGCTTCAGCAATGCGTTAACATTGGAAAACCTACATCTGGAAAAGCTTTAATTTGTTTTCAGCATCATTAAACAGCTAGAAGTAAGAAGGCCAAACATTTCAGGCTATACCACAGGAACAAGATATGCCAAGTAAGTGTTTGAGTGTGTATTTAGAGGTGAAAGTTACATTGTTGGGCTTCAGAAATTAATTGGAGAAGGAGTGTTTCAACTTTAGGACAACTCAGAGATATTTCCCAGTAAGTGAGGACCATCTGGGCAGGTCAAGGTGCTGCTGTATTGTTTGAAGAGCACTCTTCTGCTTGAGAGTGTTGTTTCTGTGGCAGATTGTGTGTATGTGAAATCTCTGCTGTCACTGCATTAGAGCATCTAATGGAAAATACATTTCCCAGTCCTGGGACCTTGGGAGCAGCACTTCCATATGGCTCAATCCTTCAGCTGGCAAAGCAGTGCCTTTGAAGTTAAGCATCTGCGAATGCTGCCTACATTTGTACGAAGTACGTGCTTGACTTTATTTTGGTTTTAATTCAGTAAGTAATGACATAGTTACAGCAGGAGCATCAAGATTAATATAGTCATATTCTTGGACATAACCAAGAGTGATGCAGAGCTGGGATTGCCACATGTGAACTAAGCTTTCCTGCCTCTTCTCCCCCACCAATCGCACCCATCCCTCCCTTGCTTTCCCAGCTTGGACTGGTCTGAGATTTTCCCACAGCAATAAGAGAAAAACCACGTTACTTACCATGGTTTCCTTCAGATTGCTCAGCCTGGGATGCTGGTATGAGTCAGGGCATTCAGCCTCCTTCACTTCCCTTAGATTTTCCATTTCATTTGCAATCTGAATGGAGAATAAATGCAGCCTTCATGAAAACAGATATTTCTCCTAAGGCAAATCTCCCCAGGTTAAAGGCAAAGTTTCCACTGCATGGTTGCATTTACCTCTTTCCTACATGCTACACATGTGCTGTAACAGCTGTAGAATGTTGGAACTGTAGTTATGAAGGAGTACATGTGAAATATTAGAAAGCATAAGAAAAGCCATTGGTGGACAGAACCTTTCCCATCTGCTTTGTGGTTTGAGTCCTTCAGAGAAATGCTTGCCATCGAATCCCGCACCAGCTGCCATTGCCACGTTCTCATGGAGATGGATGGATGTTACAAAGCAGCTGATCAGAAGAGCAGCTCAAACAAGGGACAGTGAAATCAGGTTTGACCTGGAATCAGACTTCTATCCTTCCTTTAGAGCAAACTGCTGAAGCTTTCTGTCTGCTATGGAAGCACTGCTGTGTGTGCAAGGCTCTCAGTTGTCACCATACCACCATTCCAGTTCCTACTTGACACAAGGTCTACACCTATATGTGTATAATACACGCACATGTGTGCAAAGACCCTGGTAAAGTCTGTCATCTCTAGTGCTGCCATATGGCTTTTTGCTTGTTTCTAGTACTGATAAGGGATCATAGCAAAAACAAGAGCTGCTTTGCAGTCCTGAACCTACCTCTTGAAATGATTCCACCAGATTTTCAGCGTTCCTTTTCCCTCCTGGTTGCAGGCCATAAGACCAGTGTTGAGCCAAGCAGATTGCCACAGACGTGGTAAACAGGAGAACACCAACCAAGATCTTCCTGGACTTCTCCATTCTGTGATGAGAGAACAAAGCATATTTCTGACCCTGTGTCATCACAGCTCAATTTTTGTCTTACAGAATCGTCTCTGGCCTCCTGCACCCCGGTGGCACTGTGCCTACGTGTGGGTCACAGCACCCTGTCAGGGCTTTAGGAACGCCTGGACCTCAAAGGTTCACTGAAAATCCCTGTTGATATATAACAGATGGGTTCAGTGTAGCGAATTTCTATTCTAAGTGCTCTTTGCAGTGCTTTCTAATGCAAGTTCCTTCTAATGCAAGCATCTGTAAGGATTGAAAAGGTGAAATGGGTATGGTGTGCTGTTCAAGTACATTACCTGCTTGCTGAGAGAGGCTGCAGAATCGCTCCAACTCTTCCCTGCTGGAAAACGTCCTGTGAGTTGGCTTCTTGTCTCCCTTTATATCCAGCCAACCCCACCACCAAACCTTTCACAGCAGGTAACGTCACCTCATTCTATCCTACAGACTGCAATTTTGTTCTTAAAGTCGCTGTCATGTTCTAAAGAAGTAAAGCACATAATTGGAGCAGCTGGGTGTAGCTATTACCTACAGCTGTTTTCTCTTGGAGCCATAGAGGTTACAACTTTCCTTTTAAGAGGCTGTAAACCTGATGTTCAAACCTAACTGGCTGCTGCTGCCCCATGGAAAATATATGGTCTTTCAATGGCTTCTGGTTTTTTATAAGCAAAATGGGTTTGAATTTCTGAAGAGTGCCTTCCAAGAGTTGAAATAGATGAGGAATTCAGTTTATTCTCTGTATATCAGACCCAAAGGAAACAGACCTTCAGTGCGTAAACAAGAGGTTGGCACAAGCACGTGGCACTTTTATGCTCTTCTTTAAGCCCTTAATGCTTAAATAAAAATGGCTTTGTGTTCTGTGCTCTATAAAATGCAAAGCACTATTAAGTGGATCAAATAGACACGATTATGAGGTTGTGAGCATGCTGAGGAAGGGGCTCTCTTGCTTGAATAGGACCCTCTGTATATATGTATGTGGAGAATCCTATTCAGATGTGTATATGTATATACAGATAGGCATATGTATGGGCGTGTGAACTTAGGCATCAAAACACTTTTGGAGCTATTTTGTTCTTGAGAGGTTTTGGAGAGGTCATGGTAGCCATCAGAAGTCAAAGTCAATAATTCTGATGGCAGAAATATCTTTTTTTATCCACCTGGCCACTGTTCTATGTGCAATTGGGTGTATCATGTTTAGTGGTCTTTTAACATCCTCTCTTCCTGCCCCCGTGATCTCTTCAAGATTAATGGATTAAATGTAATTTAATAATAGTTGAAGGAGGATTTAGTGACTTTAGCAAAGAGTAATTCTTCCTGCTGTAATGCTCCTACTCACAGCAAGAGGAGCCAGCAGTAGTTCAGCTGACAAACTGATCAAGCTGTGAAAATAGTGGGTTTCAGTAGGAGAAAAGTTACCTTAACGTAAGCAGATCACTTGGGAAGGGAGATTTTCTGTTTAATGACTGCTTCCATGCTCTGCATAGCGGAAAGGGCATGGAAGATTCTGCTTATCCTGAAAAATGGCATTTAAAGAAGGGAAGGGGCCTGTTTAGCCAGGTAATTGCACCTCTTATTAACCCACCATCTGAAGCCAAGTCTGCCAGCAGCTGTGCTTCTCAGTGGGTCTCCTTATTGCTGCTCCTGAAGCACATCAGAAGGAACCACAGTGGTGAGCAAGCTGTTCTTGTTTCGTGTTCAACTCTGGGCCATGGTCCCAAGTTAAATTAAGGAGGTTGGAAGCTGGGGAGAAGAGACTACAACTGGTTCTGTTTGCCCACAAATACTTCTGTAGCCCCACATAATGGAAGCCAATGAAGGACTCTGATTTTGGCAGAGGTGGAGCCCACGTGGAAGGCTGATCCAAAGTCTGGGAGAGCTTCAGTCAGAAGAAATCAAAGAGGAGAGCTGGGTTTTGGACGTGACATCTCTTCAGTTGCAGCCACTGGTAAATATGGTTGGCACGGAGTCTCCAGAATTGCTCCTAGATGTCGACTTCCCATATGTCTTGTGTTTGTATTAGCAGTGTTCTATCATAGAGTTCATTAGACTGAAATCATCAGCCCTTTATTTAGACCAAAGTTGAGCACAGTGTTTTCATGTGGAAATACTTAATGAATTCTAAAGTAACCTGGGCTAACAGCATTTATTAGCAGCAGCTCTGGAGGTTGGTGGCCCTGCCTGTGGGGTTGGAACTCAGTGATCCTTGGGACCTTTCCAACCCATTCTATCATTCTAAGTCAAGTGGGGCAGCGTACCTGCTTGCACTGCATGATGATGATCTCTGATGTGGAAAGCAGGTCAGAAACAGTACACATATCTATGTAAACTGTGCTCAATGACTTCTGGCTCCAAGCATTTCATGGAGCAGATATGATGGGTGAGGAGAAAGCTGGTGAATGACAAGTTGAAATAAGATGAGAGAGGGCATGGTTAAAGAAGTTCTCAAGCAGAACGAATCAAGTATTGCAGAAACCCACCCCTCCTAAATCTCATTCTCTTGCTTTTCTAACAGGCAAACTTTATTCTTGAGCATAAAAACCTTCTTCTGCTTTCTCCTATAGAGCACAAACTGCCTGTTCAAAAAGAGGGATGTCTAAACTTCTGTCTTCTCATAAAGTAAGTAACTAAGCATATACCAAGTAGTCCTTTGGAGAGAACACATACAAATCCAGGCTAAGGATTTCATGAAAGGCAAAAGTCAACTTTAGTTATAGTTTGTATACAAGGAACAGTGAATTTTATGCTCTGGCATCTTTTCTAACTTCTTGTCCTAAGTAAAATTCAAGTAAGACAAAGACACTTGTTTATTTCCCACTTTTATTAATGCAGTTTGAATTAAGTTGGAACCTGCACGTTCTGAATGTGCCACTTCAGGCTATTCATACAGCACTGTCATAGCAAAAGAGGTACCTTAAAATCATCTGCAAATGAATGATGCCACGTGCCATGATTATTTAAAACATAGTGCTTCAGTGAAAGTTCAAATATATTTTATACACAGTGATTATGAAAATATATTTTCCCATACAATATTTTACTTCTAGCTACAAAATATGATAAAGAAAAATAATTCATCTGTTTCTCTAGCCCTAGGAATCATCATCTTCTGCAACATATACATCACTCTGTGAAAGTGATGAGGTGGGAGACAGGACTCTAAAAACCAAATCCCCTATGGATGTATTTGACCAAGGGGAGGGTGTTATCCTAGAGCCAGATTAAAGAGGCCAGGGAATCCAGAAAAGAAATCCCAATTCTGAACCACAGGGCTGTAGGATTTTGAGTCCTGGAAGTTCACATAGTATGCCTGAGTATCATCAAACCCGACTTGATAATAATCCCACACTTCTCCCCCAAACACATCACAAACTGTTCCTTAACTAACCTTTCTAGACTGATGGCAAAGCAGCATTTTCATAGCAACCACTGAGACGATAAATATGATTTCAGAGGATGGGAAGTTCTGCACTGCATCTATGAAGGAACGCACCGAAGTAACTGGAACTCAAACCACTGCTAGCAGATCATGTTGTGTAAGTTATAGGATACATCTGGTTCTAGACTTCAGTAACAGCTCTATTTCTGTAGATTCAATGTTAGTTTTAACTTTGGGGTATTTTAAAGAAGCATCTGAGGTAAGAGTTCTTGATGTACCTTTTTTTGGTATAGTTTCTTCATGTGCTTTTTGATTGCGTATAAAACAAATGTTACATGAGAACTCAGCTTGATATTACAGTGGAAACAGCTTATGAGATGAAGTGCACCATCACCTTAAGAAATGCTGTCAGGCTTTCTGCACTGCAGAAGTCATGTAGTTCCATATTTGCTCACATGTAAAGCAGCTGTGGAAAGGGCAGTCCACCACAAGTAAATAGGCTTTCACAGCCACTTTTAAGCAGGCCCAAAGTGGTATATGAGAGAGATCTGGCTGGGGAAAGGATTATACCCATGCGGTCAAGGATGCAGTGTACAACAGTATTTGCATAGTACGTGGAAGGGAAACAAGTGCCATTTATTCATATACTGGAGGCACGGCAGGGGAGAAAGGAGTGGATGCTGTGACAGGTGGATTGGATTTTCCTATGTACATTTAATTCCCCACCAAGAATGACTGAAAATCTACAGGTACTCCAGGCTGGGAATGAATAGGACATTTGAAAGCTTTCCTTAGCAGCTGTAATTGATAGTGCAATCATATACTAATTTGGAAAAGATGAAATAAGCAATCCTAGTTTTGAACAAGGATTGTTTTGTTATAACCAAATCTGCTGTGCATGCAGATCCCTTCAGTGGAAGAAGCTTCCACAGCACATTTTAAAAGGTAATAAAGCTGTTCTATACCTGAATCCTAACTACTACAAGGCAATATATTACCAATGATGACAGCTAACTACTGTTTTCAACCCAGAAGAGTATCTGAAAACATCCTGTGGACCTTATCTAAACCACATTTTCTTTAATGTACTGTGCATGAATGAAGAAACTAGTGTATTTACAGTTAGCCTAACTGTAAACCTGAACTTTGATGCTACTATACATGAATAACATTTTCTAGTCATATTGCAGCTACAGATTTAATAAATAGAATTGCATATATTGTGCTTTATAAATTAAAATGAATTCCAAAGTGAGGCAATGCTTGTCAACAGAAAGCCACACACTTCCTCACTCTGTTCAGAGGTAGAAACAGCATCTATTTATCTATTTCTACCTCTTCAGTTAAAGCTCCCTCCCCAAGAAGCAATCAAAATAGCTTACTTAGGCACTACTGCAAATATAAGTTGTCTAATAACCAATACTTCTAACTTAAAAGGGGAGGACATGAAGAAAGTCACCATGTTTTGATTCCGTCCTCTGCAGCATATTCTTCTCCCTATCTGACGCTCTGAGACATGTGCAAAGGTGTCAGCATCTCTTCAAAAATAGCTCCTTTTACGTTAGATCCCCTCAAATTAGCTTCTTGTAGATCACAACCTGAAAGATCACAGTTCTAAAGAGTAAAAGAGATCAACCGTTAATTGAATACACACAGAACTTGGGGTTCAAAAACTTTAAATGCATTTATAGAAGCATACGTGGCTTCTGCATAACTTCAGTCTCTTTACTCTGTCATAATTAAACAACTACAACTAGAGTAAGACAGTGGTTGCTCTTCACAGTAACAACTGGATTTGGATTTGCTGAATGCCAGCAATCCCCAGAATTCAATCAGTTGACCATTTAGTATGTAAAAATGAATTACAACTCACTTCCAAATCAGTTCCTGCCAAAGTTGCTCCTCTAAGGTTACAGTTCTTCAGTTTTGCATTTTTCAACGTTGCAACTCTGAGGTTAATTCCTGTCATTTGACTGCCTTCCATGTCAACACCTTTCAGGTTAGCACCTGGAACACAAAAGTACCGTTAGAAACATGGGATTCCAGAGGAATGCTTGTTCCGTGCTATGTAAATTGATATCTTCGTGTAATGATTATACAGTTGCCATCATATATATGGCTTTTCTAATGTAAACATGAATTGCACAAAGCAGGGCTCAATCTTGTACATAACTTATGGATCTTAAAACGCATGTGGCTCAGTTTCCATGGAATACTTAATATACAAAAATCTCTTACCTTCCAAATTAGCTTTAATGCCTGATGGGTCTTCAAAATTGCACCCTTTTAGAGATGCTCCTTCTGCATTGGAACACAGCATCTTCACCCCTTGGAGGTTCGCACACTGATAGAAATAAATGCATCAGTAAAATTCATGCAAGTGCAGAATTGAACGATGCCAGGAGTAGTCAGACTGTAGTCTTCATTTATGCTTAGGATGTGAATCTACTGAAGCATAACAGCCTTACTGTTTTGAGGCAGTGTAAGAACTTGACATCACTCCATTGGGAGAACAGGTAATTCCACACCCTCCTCCTCCCCTCTCCCCAGCTTGCTCTAACTCCTCTTTCCTTAATATAACAGGTCAGCCCAAACCTTCCAAAGCCCAACAATTCTTACATCAAGTACCGATCCAGAGAGGTCAGCTCTTTCCAGATTTGCACAGCATAAATTGGCATGGGCTAGGTTGCAGCGGCTTAGGTTAGCCATCTTGAAGTTGATATATCGAAGATCTAGTCGGGAAAGATCTGCTCCGCTGAAATTGAGACCCTAAAACCAAAACCAACCCCAAAAGTTACAAAAGGCTCTGAATATAGAACACTTCAGAGCATTATTTCTCTGTCACACACGCAAAGATACATGCACATACAACAAAAGCACCTATTCTAGTACATAAGACTAATGCAGATGCAAAGCTGTAAAGCACTGACTTTAGTTATTGGAGTATATCCTACATTTAAATAGAACAGCTTAACAAACTGATCTAAAAGCAGCCCAAATAGATCAAGGCAAAGTTTGCATTTCCACACCTGACATCGCAGCTCAGATTTGGTTGGGGTTGCCAGCAGGAATCGTACAAACTCTTTTCGAGATATAGGAGAGTGGTCCTCTGCTGGCTGTGAGTTCTGTTGAGAGAGTTGTTTAGAAGCTAATACAGATAGGACTAAGTTACATATTGCCTGGAAGAGCAGGACATGCATATTGATGTATAAAAGCAAGCAAGTTACCTTAATAGCTATTTCTAGATGTTCAATTAATGAATCGATACCAAAAAACCTGGCTTCTTCCAAAACACCTAACAAAACAAAGCAGTTATTTGTTATTTACCCAGAGCCATTAAACGAGATATCACTCTTCCCTTACTGGAGAAGGCAACATATAGCCATGCCAAGAACATAAGGACCAGGCTATTCCAACCTTGCTATCAGAGGTCTGCCAATTCAACTGACTTTCCCTGTTTGTCATAACTCTCTTTTAGCTACAGTAACCAAGAGATAAACAGAGCACCTGCTGAACCTTAGGAAATGCCTATAAAATGCATTAGCTAACAGAACTGTCAGCCATACACATTATATAACATTGTAATGGGAAAGAGGAAAAGTCAGCTTACTTCCAGTTTAAAAGAAAAAGAATTTAAAATATAAGTATTAAGAAATCAAATCCAGGGCACTGAGAATAAATTCACCATAGGAAAACATCAAACATTTAGATAAGCAGACATGAGCCCCGGTAATTCTATCACATTTACCTCAGGGCAAAGTTAGACTTTTAGAGAATATTAACTTAGGAGATGTTATACAGGTCATACTTACCTAGCAGATTGATGCCATCATTTACAATGAGCTGTCCATGTCGCAAGTAGTTCAAAATAGGCTCAAAATACTCTGGGCTGCGATCAATTAGGAACGCTCCTCTGTGATCTTGCTTATTTCCCCAAGCATCTGTTGCCACAAAATACACTTAATTAAATCTGAAAACATTTGCTTCAAGTTTCAGGTTGTTACCACCAAGGGGTTACAGGATTGAAACCTCCCACGTGAAAGGGCGTTTCTTAAAGAAAAGGAAGGAAAATAGGAGTGGAAGGGAAAATTCCCCTTACATCTAACCCCTTCCTGCTATAAATAGCTTAAACACATCTCATGATGTGCCTAAGAACCATTACTAGAGTAAAAGCAGTATTAATCTGCCCTTGGTTGGTAAATACATCTCATTTGAAACAGAGTAAAATGCAACAGCCAGAAAAGTCTAAACTAGAAAAACAGACTCTATTATAAAGTATTAGCTCTGGATGGGAGTTTTATTTTCAGTGTGTGTGAGATAAACACTATATGAACAAAGGTTAAATAGACAACTAGAGAAAATGATCATATGTAGTGCTTTGATGCTTTAACATACTTTTAATACTTCAACACATAAACAAGAGCTTTAACTTAATAGTGCCTTTTACCTGTTTGGCTAATTTGTTAGCTTAAAGGGAGAGTTTTGAGATACTAACCTTTATCTTTAAACATGTGGGCCAACATACTGTCAGGTTCTTTATTAACCAAAGTACTCCTAGAAAAGAAAGGCAGTGCAGTTTTATTTTTCAAGTGGAAAGTTTTGCTATAAGACCAATATGCTGGAAGGAATGCATTTCCTTGGCACACTGAAGGTAATTAACGGTGCATGATATGCATTCCAACTCTGTGCTAATTTGATTTCAGAGGAGATAAAGCACACTTCTGATCTAAGGTGTACCAAAAGTACTTCAAATAGAAAGCACTTCATTAGCTGAAATGTTCCAGGGATAAATGCAGACCTGCTCAGGCTTTTCACCACTGTCAGCACATATGTGAACTGTTTATGGTGGCAACAAATACCTAATACTAAAAAAAAGCTGCAAAAGATTTCCTACTCCACAGCAAAAGACTTTTCTTGTTCTTTCTCAAGAGCATCTAAAGTCTCACTACCTGAACACAGCCCAGCTGCTATAGCAACCTTACTGAAGGTAATTCCAGCTCAACTAGCCCCATTTTTACCGTGTGGTGGTGAAGTATCGACCTCCAACATTGAGTGTTAGCCAGTCTGTATGTGCCCCTGTTAGCTCTTCATGAGGTCTTGCATCAGTCTGAGGATCTACACAGGTGATGAGAAGACAGATGTTAGAACTGTGAACATTTCTGAATCCTCCATATGGTAACAGGTCAAAATTTACACTAAAGCAAAGCATAGAATCATAGAATGGCTTGGGTTGGAGGGACCTCAAAGCCCACCCATCCCAACAGCTACCCTAATTATTCCTTCTTTTAGCATAAATCCATCCCCCCTTGTCCTGTTACTATCTGCCTATGTAAACAGAAGGCTGAGGAATTAAAGACTTACCAATGAACGGTTCCCCTTCACATACAAACAGAACATCATCATCCCTGGAAGGGGAGAGAGCAGGGGGAAGAAAAACAGGAAAAAATTGATTAAACAGCTATATGTTCATCTAAGTAACATTGGGATCCTCTCCTGATTAGTTTCAGGTATATGATAATCCGATGCCATTAGTTAGAATTAAGAATCTGATTGCTCTCTTAACTTTGCAGGTTCCAGATGACTGCAATTTTACCAGCTGCACTAGAGATGCTACCAATAGAAACTTGTATCAGCCAGGTAGGGATCACTTCTGATATTCAGCAACTTTAATTTTATGAAATAGTTCCTTTTCTCCCCACTCTGAGGTGCTTTATGTTACATGAAGCCAAAACCATACCATAGTTTGTCTCCTTCTCAAAAAAAAATCTCTGGTTTTACGGTAAGCGCTTGTTATTCATTGAATAGCTTAGGAAGGGACCTTAAGGATCCCCAGTACCCCTGTTGTGGGCTGCTTGCCCCCCATCAGATTAGGCTGCCCAGGGCCCCACCCAACCTAGATCTCATCTTTCATTTTAAAGCCATTTCCTTCTGTCCTATTACAACATGTAAAAAGTCAGTCCTCCCTCTTGCTTG
Organism: Coturnix japonica; assembly: GCF_054131305.1. Lineage (NCBI taxonomy): Eukaryota > Metazoa > Chordata > Aves > Galliformes > Phasianidae > Coturnix > Coturnix japonica. The sequence continues at coordinate 2,107,183 of NC_140672.1, read as the reverse complement.
TAAACTCCCTTCCATTACTGAAAAGCTACAATGAGGTCTCCTTGGAGTCTTCTCCAAGCTAGACAAGCCAAACTCCTTCAGCCTTTCCTCACAGGAAAGATGCTCCTGCCCTTATTAAGAGCATTAACAAGCTATTAATCTCCATCCACGATTTGGCATTTATGGGATCAACCTTACCTAATCAAGGCAATATCATCGATGAGCCCACCTTTCCCATTGTAAACACTGGTTGCTTTGATCCCCAGCTTATTACTCGCCACAGACAGCAAATCTGACAGCGTGCCATATACAGCCACTACCTGCAAAGAGAAAGAAACCACATTAGGGCTGCTACCATCCCAGAGCAGCATTGAGCCTTAAAACCTGATATGCTTTTGCTATAGACACTGCATCACAACTTTGAGCAGAAAAAAAAGGTTATTTATCAGCTGCCCAACAGAAAGCACAGCACAGGAAGGCCTCAGCACATCCCTAATGTGCTCAGGGCACGTTTCTATCAGCACAGCACCACTAAATGGGAGCTGAACTGCATTAAAGAGCAGTTATGCCTGTATGGCCTGTATGGGGTCTATGGGGCCCATATGGGGTTGTTGGACCCGAAATGGGTTGTGGGGCCAGTATGGGGTCTATGGGGCCCATATGGGGTTGCTGGGCCTGAAATGGGTTGTGGGGCTAGTATGGGGTCTATGGGGCCCATATGGGGTTGTTGGGCCTGTATGGGGTCTATGGGGGCCTGTATGGGGGTCTATGGGTCCTATATGGCCTAGGCCCAGTGCTGCCCCATACACAGGCCTAGGCCTCAACCCGGCCCCTCAGACCCCACTACCCCAATCACGGCCACAGTAGGCAGCCCTCCAGTCCCAAAGCAAGCAGAGGAAAATAGAACAACCTCAGAAACCCACTTTCAGGTTCCCAAATCCGACCCACAGGCCTCAACCCCCCCACCCCTCACCTTCCCGTTCCGGGGACTGCCGTTAACGAACAGCGTGACCCGCCTCATACTGCCACCAAACCCGGAAGTCAGCGCTCCCTGAGCGACAGGAGCTATAACCAATCACAGCCAAGCCGCTGGCCAATGAGAAACGCGCCTCGCTGGAGGGGCGGGGAAACAACGAGTGGGCGGAAGCAGAGGTACCAGCAGCCAATCAAAAACAGGAGTTGGGTGCTTAAGGGCAAACGCTGCTCGCGATTGGTGCGCGCTGTCACGTGGACGGCGACCGTTGCAATTCAAAATGGCGGCGCGGCGCGTAACGGTCATTGATGGCTCCGCGGTTCGAACGTGAGGGGAGAGCGGGGATGGCGGCTGAGGTGGGGGGGGGGGGGTCTGTGGTAATGGCCCTTATATGGCCCTTATATGGCCCTTATATGGCCCTTATTGCCTTAAACAGCCCGGTCCGTGGAACCTAACGCGTATTCTCGTGAGCTGCTGCTGTGGCCTGTCTCTCTGAGCTTTAATACCTGAGAGAAACCCAGTAATGCGAAAGATGTGAGAGACCTAAAGAACCACCCCCCCCCCTTTCCCCTTCCCCTTTATACTATTCATACCTCAATTGCGTTTAAAACGGGCATTTAAACGCTAAATGTATACATTTACCACAAAATAAAAGCATAAGCCTGTGTTTCCTTACCCATAGCCAAGCTTCTGTGCTTCTCTTACCATAAGGCTTTCCCTATTCTTCCCCTTTCCCCCCTCCCCAAGTGGTTTTCTAGATCTGCAGTCATTTCATATCATTACAGAGATGTTTTCCTTATCTAATGACTTAAAACTTGTTGTTTTTTAACAGGGAGCTGTTGTTATTGGAGGCCAGTGAATAACGTTGTGCTTCTTCGGGCTTAAAACACGTTGTCGTCAAAGGTTAGAGATGCTGTGCTGGAAGATGAAGGCAATGAGAGAAGAAATCTTGCAGTGACTGAAGAGATCCCCATTAGAAGAGTGGAAGGTTTGCAAAGTGACTGAGCCTGAAATGGCATCTGAGAAAGAGAACGTAAGCAATGGGACCAAAGGCCAAGAGCAGGAATTGTATCATGATGCTGAGAGCCAGCAGTGGTCAGAATGTCCCTTAGATACTCCAAAAAGGCCTGTGGTTGGTGAAGCTGCCCAGCCTCTGAGCAGCAAAGAGAATGTTTCAGGTCAATCTGTGCCTTTGGGAGATGAGTGCTACTCAACGCCTGTAAGGCTCAAAGCAGAAGAAAAATCCTATTGTGGATTAGCAGAGAAACAGAGGAGAAAAAGTGTCGATTTTGCAACTGTAACAACTGCTGATTTTGGGATTACTCCAGAAAGCTTTGTTAATGGATCTACAGGTAAGGCAAGACTGGAGTGATCAGAAAGGGTTGGACTGGATCATCTTGTAGGTCTTTCTGCTCATGCTGATTAATTGATTTTCTGAGAGTTTTCTGAGCTGTAAAGCTATATAAGGTTGTTTCCAGAAATAACACAAACCATTCTTTAAGGAAAAAACCCAAACCCCATTAAACCAGCGTTCTGTTGTACATCTTCATTGTTTTTTTTTCCTTCTCTCTCCATTTCAGCAAAGTCTCCAGCTGCTCTAAAGCTCAGACGAAGATCAGCCATTGGAGCAAGGGGGTCTCCAGAAAACAATACCCTCATTCAATACCTTGCCCAGCAGAAGAGCAACAGGCAAAAAGAAGCTTTAACACAGGTGAGGGTTGTTCTCAAGTGTCTAATGCATCATTTTAATTCCCTTAGGGATCAATATGTAAGTCTTCCATTTTAACACCTCCTGGCAGAAAGAGACTAGAAACCCAAGGAAGGGGTCAGTAGAAGAAATAGCTTTGGCCTCAATTGTCTTGATTTTCCTTGGTTACTTTTATTTTTAAATAGAGAGATGAATGCTGGTTTTGTTTCTGCAGAGTCTGGAATCTCTTTTTATCTATTTACACTTATAATAGCATTCATTTATCTGCATTCACTGCACTTTATGCCAAAGGCATAGATAAAAACTAAAAAAAAAATTTCATGTCATATTGGAAAGTGTCTGCTAACACTGATTTTCTATTAGCAGGCCAGTCCTTGTCAGTTTGCCAGGTCACTGAAGAGCAAAATGGATATCTTTCAAAGAACTTTTAAGTCAGTTCAAGAAGCTGAAGGGAAGACGGGCTTCTCTGGACTCTCACAAGCATCTACTGCTTTTCAGGAAGATGGCTTTTGTAAGTTAATTGAGTTTAAATATCAGGTCTTCCCTTAAGTAATAAATATGAAACACCACTAAAAATGTTTTCATTTCAGTCTTTAATTTTCATATGTTATTGCCTTGAAGTTTTCAGCCCTGACTGTATCAGTAAAGAAGTCAGAAGTAATGTGATATCAAATCAAAGCAGGAAAAAGGTTAATTTTGCAGAAGAACTAATTGTGGGAATATATGATGAAAGCGAGCTGCCTGTCACACCACTACAAACAAAGAGTGCTTCGTTAAGTGAATCCACACAGAGTGGCTCACAGCTGAGATCTGTGTTGAAGAAAACACCAGTGAAGCAACTGATGGACTGCATGAAGGTTGGTTGGTTAACTTCCATCACAGTAGAAATTGATTCATATTTTAAGATGCTTTCAGACTATTTGTATTCACTGAAGATGGTTATCAGCGGTTGTCTGTTTGTGTCATGGTTGGTTTGAAGCTTTCTTGTGATGAGAAGATCCATTTTTATGCTTTCAAGTTTTACTCAGCAAACAAATAGATTTGTTAAAGAGTTGCACTGATTGTAAATTTTACTTTTAGAGGAAGTTATTTTCTTTTTCGATTTGAAAAAGGACAGTCCTTAAATGAATGGTACTTAATAGATGCTATTATCACATTTGATAGGAATATTCAAACAATGCTGTTCATGGAGGAGGAAGCGAATCTTTTACAGTCTCTGATCACATCTGTGAAGCACTGCAAACAGGTTTGATTCCCATTTTGTTGTGTTATTTTCTTCTGTTGTTCTATGAATTGAAGAGATTTGCGAGATCTAAAGGATATTATGGATTAGCCACCACTGAAATAGCTCTTAAGTGGTAACATACAGTGTGAAGTGGAAAATAAAATTACCACGGGGAAAAAAATACGCTTCAGAGAATATTTAATACCAAAAATACTGATGTTGATATCAATATTACAAAAAATGGCTGTAATTCATTAGACATTAAAGTTACCAGCTGTAAATTGTGAAGACCAGTTATCTCTCTAGACTTCTATTTTCTTTTTTTCTCATTTCTTGATACTATAGTATTGCTAAACTAAAAATTCTTGTAGAGTTGATGTCTAAAGGTTATATTTTGTTGTTTGGTTGGTGGGTGATTATTTAAGGGAATCTTAAGACCTGTAAAAAGGCCTTGAAAAGTCTCTGCTCTGTGAAAGCTCTGCTTGAAGTCTGCTAAGCTGTCGGTGTATTTTATTGCAGTAGAGCAAAGTGAACAATACAGCCCTAAAAGGGCAAAGAAGAAAAAAGTGACTTTTGGTGAAGATCTCAGCCCGGAAATATTTGATAAAACTTTGCCTGCAAATACTCCAGTGCGCAAAGGATCAAAACCAGTCTGCCGTTCAGGGTCAGAACATGACAGCCCTTTCACAAGGGCAGGGCTCACTGAAGAACCATTAGCTCAGCCAAACTTTGATTGCAGTGATGTAAGTTTTTGTTTCCTTTATAACTACAAAAACAGCTTCTTACAATCTGTGAGTGTTCAATGTATTAAGTTTTTTTTTCATTTACCTTACAGGAATGTATTGAGCTTCCTCAGGAGCTACAGGAGGGCTCTGTTGTTGCAGAAAAGCTCTTACCTATTGAAAATACAAAAGGTATCCAACTTGTTGTCATTTAGGCAATACATCTTGCTGTATCTGAAAATTGAGAGATGACACAATTGTGTTGGTTTTTTTTCTTTGTTTGTTCAACACAGGACATATTGCGCCCGACGTTAAATGCTCTTCCTTTCCTGTAAAGGTCATTGCAGTAGCTGCCAGTGTTTGCCTACTGTTCAGATTAACTAGATGTTATTTGAGCTTGTGTTTTTCCACACATGTGGCTGATCTAATCAGGCTTACTGCTTTAAATAACTGGGCTTACTATCAGGATTTTATGATATTGTGATTTGGATGGTTTTAAAATAGCAAGCAAAGCTATAAGAAAATAAAAAGGAGGATATTCATTTGTGTTTTTGTCTCTCAGAGAAAGCTTTGCAAGTGTTAATTAATTTGTTACTGCCTTTTATTTTCTTCTGATTTATTCTGTAATTTTTTTTATCTTGCCATGTTTGATAATCCTATGTGCATTCAGATCTAAACATGTTGTGTGTAGTGTTAAAATGCTGTGAATAATTTCCTCAAAATATGATTGACTTTTGCTGATCTGAACCAATATTCTTATTCATCTATAGAAGCAGAAACAGTCAAATCAGACCTGGAAAATACTTGCTCCTCTACTAAAAGCAAGGTAAGATTATTTAATGGTTGGGTTTTGTTTTCTCTGCTCCTTCCAACAAGGATTTGTATACTTCTTGAAGTGCATCAGAGCTTTTGCATCCTCAGATATGAGAATTATAGACATCCAGGTATATGGAAATAAATGTTAACTGTTGCAGGAACTTTCCCAACGAGTCTAGATAGGAGAAGCTGGATATATATCCCTAGGCTTTCATTCATGGGATCAAGGGCTTCAGTCACTGACATGTAATTACAGACGGATTCTTAGGGCTTTTGCACTGTGTTGCTTTTTTGAAAAAACAAACGTACCTACACGTAAACATTCACCCTAGTAACTTAAAATTCCTATTCTTCAACAGTATGGCACCATTTCTGAGGGGACAGATTGTAGTATCTCAAGAGCAACTAGCACTAAGAATGCTAAAGACACTAAAAATCCAAGGAAAAATGGACCTCAGAGACCAAAGAGTGTGACTGTATCTGCTGCCAAAAAGAAGCAAGTAAGTGACAGCCCAGTGCAGCTGGTGAATACTACCCTTATTTCTTTGTCCTAGTATCTCACACAATTAGTCTTCTTTCTTGTATGTTTTCCCTGATTATTTTGCTGTTTATATTACAAATTTTCTACAGGATGTTTTTGTTTCCTGTTGCTGCCAATACTTTCCTCATCACGTCTGTCTCTTGTTTTCCTTGACTTACTATCACACCCATATTGTTAGGGCGGACTGGCAGGGCTTTCAATACATGTAGAGTAAAGAAGGTAGTTCAGAAGTGAAGGGCACAACCCTTGAGACCTCAGGGACAGTTTATGGTTCTCTTGTCAACTGCACACAGCTGATAATTCTTTGAACTTTCCGCATTATATGTCAGTTTGCTTTAAGTGAGGCCTCTGAAGTATTTGAGCTTTTTTGCATGTTGGAAAGGAAAGCACACAATCCTTTTCAAACTGGAAATATACAGTTTTAATCTGATAAACTCATTTGCTTGATTTCCTGGTTTGGTTAAGTTAAAAAACAGATCTCATTGGAGAAATAATTCTTTATATTGTAGTTTTTAGATTAACGTGAAGAGAACAGAACAAGCAGGACATAATTTGTAGGGAGATTATTATTTTCCATGAAATCCAATAATGGTGCAGATTACTTGCTGGAAAATACCACAAAGGATCCTTGTATTTGCATTATGCTCTAATGTGGTCCTCTTGATTTCTTCAGAAAACAAAACATGCAACCTTTGGAAAAAGAAGAAAGAGAAAAGTGAAAAAGTCTTTATACGGGGAAAGAGAAACGGCTTCAAAGAAACCTCTTCTGAGTCCTATCCTTGAGATTCCAGAAGTTTTCTCTGGTGCCTCATCTCCAAATTCACCAAAGGAAATTGTACGTTTTCCAGGTAATGTGTTCTCTAGTTTCATTTTGCCTTAGTCATTCCTTTCCTTTTATTTCATAGTTATTTACTAAACTGTTGAGAGCTACCTTCAGTTCTGTGCACAGATAAAGAGCCCAGTATGCATTTTTCACTTTTAATGGCTTCTGGAATAGAATGAAGTAGAAGTAAATAACAGAGTCCAAGGTATCTAACAGATTATTAGCCTCTAGCTGCATAAATTTAACGCTTACAGGGCTCCAGTGGGAAGCTCACCACAAAAAAAGATTCTATACTTTCACTGGATACTGATAAATAGGAACATGATGTGCAGCAGCTTTCTGGGGAGATCTTTTTATAATGCTGGTAGTGTGGAATGCTTATTTAGTAGATTTCTGTTTGGTGAGTAAAATACCAGAAACTTTTTACTGTAATACTTCAGAAATTGATTCTGTACATTCACAACTGGTAACCATGTGTCATTCTTTGTATTTTTAGATCATTCCATACCCAGGGATGTTCCCAATGATGTTCAACAGGAGCAAGTGACTGAAAGAAGGAGAGAGACAAACATCCCTGTTGTTGATGTGTATCCAAGCTCTGAAGACCTGGATATTGTGGAAGAAGGCAGCCCCAGCAATACAGTATTTCAGGTGATCTGAAGTCTGTTTCTGGTATTGATAAGGTTCCCAATCTACTTAATGTTAGTGCTAGAAAATAAGTCTTGTGCTTGGTTTTGTTATATTAAAAGTAAAAAGAAAAGATTTTAGGGAAATGGGGAAAAAAAATTAAAAAATTAGCTGTTAAACACTGAAAGAGGATGCCCAGAGAGGTCACGGAATCTGCATCCTTGGAAGGAGTTGCTCAGAAACTCAGCTGAGAAGGCCTCAAGCAGCATAAACTGCACCCCTCTTTGGAGCAGGTTCTTTCCAACATGTGGGGTTCCACAAATTTGGACTTTTTTTTAGTTGTTTGGCTTTTAGTTTTGAGAGTGACTCAATTTAATGAGGAAATCTAGAGCGCTTGTTTAATTATCAGCTGTTTGAAACAAATTTTGTATGGGTTATTTTTGCAGTTTCCAAATGTTGCGCCAGACACAGATGATGTTCTTAATATATACGACTGTTTCCAACAAGCTGAAGAGACTGCATCATTAAAAGAGAAAACAGGAAGTGATTTCTTGATAGAACATGAGAAATTACAGGGAGATTTCCCAAGCAAGGAAGAGTGGCTAATAGGGCTGGAGTTACTGAACCAAAAGGACATTGATGGACATGAGATGCTCCAAAGAACTGAGTGTCCGCCTACAAGGCCTTCAAGAAGGAGACCATCAAGAAGTAGGAGTGCTGTGTATATTCCTCCTATAGAAAAGTCTCATTTTGAAATGACTGGAGATGATCTTCAAGTTTCTTCTTTTGATATTGAAGAAATTTTATCTGCTCCTCAGCTAAAAAGTAACTCCTTAAAAAAGCCTTTGAGAAGAAAGTCAAGTATGTGTGGTGAAACAAGTCGGGTGAGACGCAGCATGAGACTACAGAACAATGCTGAAACTGAAGGGCTTGCATGGATTGAAGTAACCAATGAGATTCTGCAGAACCCTTCTCTGCTAGCACCTGCTTGTAAAACCAGGAGAAGAATAAGCACATTTGTCCCTACAGAATCTGAGAATATTCATCATAGAGAAGAAAATGTCTTCCAGGTTGCAGAATCAGGGAAGGAGAACATTGAATCTGTTCATGTTGCTGCTGGTCCTTGCAGAAGGAGGAGGAAAAGCACTTGTGAATCCATATCTCGAGAAACAAAAACTCGGTTTCAAACCAGGAAAAGGAGCATAACAAATTCGGTATATAGGAGAGACAGCAGTAACCAAGAATACTCAGAAGAAATGAATGTACCTCTTCCAAACAGCATTACCACGTAGTGAGGTTTCAGCTACCTCTCATTTTCTTAAGTGAAGGTCAGTATTAGATTCTTATATTCTCTCTTGTGAGTTCTATTTAGAAATAAGATATTGATTCTCTATTTTACTTAAATTCTTACCCATTATTTCCTTATTAGTATCCTGAGGAACTTAGAACTGATTTTGCTAGTTAAGATGAATAAAATGGTTGAATATCAGAGTTGCATGGAAGACCCAGCTTGGGCTCACGGTGTTGGTCCATAGGCAGTCATGGCAGGTAACCCAGGGATAGCTTTTTCTCCCATGATGAACTGGATTCTGACATAAGCTCTTCATTGTGGTCTACATCTTTGCTTATGTGTTTTCATACATTAGCTTAATTCATACATTAGTCTAATCAAATAAAACATGAATTTCTATCAGTAGTTAAGCCACAAATGTTCTACAGTCTACCCTTTTAGCTTGAATTGTTTGACATGGTGATATTTCCCTTGTGATAGGTCATTCCTTATAAATTATTTTTGAAACCTGTATTGCACATTTCAGAAATGCCATAAAAGAATTTAGATCTCAGGAAATAAGAAACAACCTCTGACTTGAAGGGGAGGAGTGTAAGGCAGCAGAGCTGCTCAGTAGCTGACCTGTCATTTTAGTGTTTCAGTACTTTAGATTTGAACAGTGTAAAAATAAGAAGTGATGATTGTAGGTGCCTATTTAAGCAGTTGCTGTTGCTTTCATTTCTTATTCCATTCTGTTTCAGCCCTGATGAAATACCTGTGCCATCTTTCAGGAAATAGAGCTTCCTGCTGAAAGTGATCTCTTCTGTGACCTTGTTTTTACCGTAATTGAGATGGAATAAAATATGTCATGAACTTGGATGATTTTATAAAGCTTAAAAGCAAATGGAACAGTTTCATTTTTATGCATGTTTTACTTTTCTCTACAGACATCATCAGCTTTTCCTAAGAACTAAGGCAACTTGAAGGAAACTTCACTAATGAATTGCTGTTCGTTTTTTAATGCTATAGAAACATTACTGAAGTTGTCAAAACAGTCTCCTTATGTTTTATTTTGGGCTTTGTGTTTGTGTCACAATGCAATGCTTGGGCTTGGAATCGAGATGGCAACAGTTACTCGGGTTGTTTTGCTGTGATGGCAGGATGTTGGCTTACCAGGAGAGGGCACTCTGACATGAGTTTTGTGGTCATAGCTGAACTATTTTGAAGATATAATGTGTAAGTCTTTGAACAGATGCTGTGTGACATCAGAACTTAATAATAAGAGCTGCTACCATTTAACATTCAGAAATATCAAAACAACAACTAAACTAAGCACTGAAATTAGTCAATACTAGAGAAGTGAAACACGCACTGTATTCAGGTATGACTTTGCATGTGGAAATCATATAGCACTTTAAAATACAGCAGAGATGTTAAGATCTACTTGTTAAATCACACGGTGAGGCAGAGGCAAACCTTTTGAGGCTGTGGATGTCAGAGATTGAATATCTGCCTTAAACAGTCAGATCAAGCATTGAGATATCCTGGAGGGAAAGGCAGTAAATTAGCGTGTGTGATACTAGAAAGCTTAATCTGCATAGAACCTGCTTTTCGTGGTGCTGCTGTCCTATGCATCATTCAGAGCAGCAGTGGAAGAGCATTTTCCCCTGAGGTTTCTTGGTTGAATGTGGTAAGTGCACTTCAGATGTGAAGCGTAAAGAAAATCAGAAGTAGAAGAGCCCAGGCTAAGGAGAAGAAAAACAAAGGTTGGATTTGCTTCCTGGCACTACATGGTAAATTAAAGAGTTGAATCCCATGTACTCAATGGCAGTTTGCCTGGCTTAGGTGAGGTTGGAACCTGCATAAAATAAGAGGTTACAGTAAGTGGGTTTAATCTGGAGAGGACTTGAGTGGAGACAAGTCTTCAGTTATGCAGAAGTTTGGTGGAGGTTAATGGTTGGTTCTTTGTAACTCTACCAAATGGTACAATAAATGTTTTATAATTGGGGGGCAAGGGGGAAATCTGGTTAAGCAGAAAGTAGAAGCTCCAGCACCAGAGATAGCAGATTGCCTTGGGAAGCCATGGAATCTTTATCACTGGAGGCTTTTAAGAACAGTTTAAACAAATATCAGTCTGAAATGACATACGATACTTCCTTGGGGTAAGGATGGGGCCTGGACAGGCTCTCCCGGTCCCTTCTGGCTGTGTTTGCTGATTGTTAGAGATTAGGGTTACAAAGTGAATTGAGACTGGCTAACAGTGAAGGTCTGAGCTAGAATCTGTCATGGAATAGGGAGTAGGAGGTCTGCTGACACTGAGGGCTGTGTAGCAAGGGAATTAAGTAGGGAATTTAGGGAAGAGCACTTCAAGTAAGACTAACAAGATGGTCCCAGTATTTTAAACATTCAGCTCACATTGTGCAATTTGTTCTTCTGAGGCAAAGCTTCTCAACAGACTCCAGCAATTGTGGAACCTATGATTTGGTGGCTCATGCTTTAGGTATATTGTGTGCTGATTCAAGATATTTAAGTTTGTAGTTCTAGTTTTCAGCTGTTGCAGCACTACTTGGAGTAATTTTAGTGATGTTCTGCCCTGTGAGGTTAGTTTATTCACTTAATACCACACACAGTTTTAGTAGTGACAGTCATTCAGAATCAATAGTGTGAGACTGAGCTGTTTTGGTTTAATCATTGAAGCAGCACTGAATACTAGACTAGAATTAGAGTGGGATCTAAAAAAATCTATGGTGTTGGCAGTCTCTTTCAGTTCTCAATTGTTCTCCCTGTTCTTCCAAAGGGAGGTTTCTTCTCTCTCTTAAGAGGGTTATTACAAAAGGCCATTTTCTGTTTCAGAGTATTAACCAGCCTTACATTTTGCACTGCATAGATATGAAATGTCTTCAAGTATGGTGACAGCCAGCACTGAGTGTATATTGCCAAGGAACTGTATTTAGCAGATTGCCACAAAACGATCATGGTCTGATTAACAGAGAACAAGTGGTAAGTCCTAGAAAGGCTGGTTGTCTTGCCAGTCCAATGTAATCATGATGTAACTAATAAGTAAGAGTTGTTATATTGGTTTTATTTACTCTGTCTTAGGAAGCACAGTCTTCATGTGTTTGTAGATAATCAGCTGACTATGCACTAGTACATCAATTTGTGTTATGTGAGTCGAGAATGCAAAGAACACATGTTTTCATAGAGTAATTTGAGTTAAAAGGGACCCTTAAAGGTCACTGAGTCCAACTCCCCTGCAATGCACAGGGACATCTGCAGCTCCATCAGTGCTCAGAGCCCATCCCCTGACCTTGGGTGTCTCCAGGGTATCCACCACTTCTGTGAGTAACCTATGCCAGTGCCTCACTGCCTTTATTTAATACAAAACAAAAACAAATTTCCTTTAATCCATTCTAAATCTTCCCTCTTTTAGTTTGAAACCATTTCCCCTTGCCGTGTCACTGCAGACCCTGTAGTCTGTCCTCTCTTATGGCCCCTTTGGATACTGGAAGGTTGCTATCAGCTCTCCCCAGAACCTTCTCTGCTCCATGCTGCACAGTCCCAGCTCTCAGCCTGTCCTCATAGGGGAGGTGTTTCATCCTTTCTTCAGAATATTTTAAAGTTAAAGAGTAAGCTCTTTAATATTATCCTTTCCCAGTCATTATTTTATGCCCGTATTTCGCCATATTTAAGATAAACATCAGTTACAAAAGTGGAGAGTGCTTTCAAGTTTTCTCATGTGTGATTTAACAGAATTAAAACCACTTTCACAACTTGATAGTTACCATAAGCAGGGAAAGTAAACAATGAGAACAACTTGTGCCATTTTTCTGATTTACTGGTAAGCTTCACTTTAAAGTAATTATAAATAAACCTTCACATCATTGGTTTATTTTTCTCTACTTGCTTCTGACTGATTTGATAAAGTGGATATTGAAACACCTCTACGCTGCATATAAACGTTGCTATTTTATAGTTATTTAATTGTGATGACTGCGTGGTTCTTTAGAACTGTAAATTTCTGTGCTGTAGCTCTTCTTTCCAACTCTGCATCCTCTAGCACTCACTGTTCACTAAGAGCAGGGAGGTAATTAGCGATGAGCTGATCTGTGCACGAAGAAGCAAACAGAAAGGCATTGTTAGATCTGCATACAGGGAGATGGAGAGAGGAAGAAAAAAATAAAGCTTAAGCACATAGGAACAGGAGTGGGCAGTAAAAGAAATTTCATCTTCAAGCTAACAGGTATGTATACAATGGAAATAGCTGTTTAAAAACAAACTGCGGTGCTTGGTTGAATATTCCTTCAGATTGCATGTTTCTAAGATTAGGAGGTAAATAGTGCAGATCACAGTTGTAACTTGCAGTAAGGTGAGGTCTAATTCTGCTGTGTCCCTGTGGAAAAGATGAAGTTGTGCCTTTAACTTATAGACAAGAAGGCTAATGTATTAGTTTTGTAATTAAGTCCTGTAAATTGTGCATAACAGAGCAATTAACTACTTTAACCAGGCTTTGCAGGGAGAAGAAGAAAAACCTATGTGCAGTGGGAATGAGGGTATGGAACATATTCCCTAACTCAAACCTGAAAAACCTGGTGTTAGTTTTGGGTTATTTCCAGTGACCCCTTGACTCCCATCTTCCTGCCCCCTGCACAGATTTGGAACTGGTCAGCCATTTTTGTTTTTGGAAGGGAGAGGAGACAGATATAATGAATGGCTTTTATTGTGCAATATTTCAAAACCTTTTTGACTGCATTCGGATGGGATGGAAAATGTTCTACCCTGTGCTGCAGCCAAAACAAACAAAACATATTCCCTAAACCTGGATGTGTGTTTCACTCAAACTGGCAGTAGTTAAAGCTCTACTCTTAAACAAGAATTCAGTTTGACAATTTTTAGGCCTTGTTCAGCTGAATGTAACAGCCAAAGAAAACACTTGGAAAAGAATTAAATAATACACATATTTACAGCTTGCAGGTGGCATTAATTTTTGCAGTTCGTACTGTTTAGTTTTCTAGAATCCTTGTTGGTTGGGATATATTGTAAATGTTAAAAAATATTCTTGTCTCTTTTTTTTAAATGAGGGTTTAAAAAAAAAGAAAAGAAAGAAAATAGTCATTCTGAAGGAAAACACACTTTATGTAGCTCCCCGATGGGTGATAAATAGCTGTGATTCAAGGCTTTAAAAGTTTAGGGTCTACCAAGAAACTGAAAATTCTGCAAACATGAGACCCAGCAAACCAGCAGTAAAACCTCTTGACAGAAACCTGCTACGGACTGGCTTCCAACTCCACTAAAGTTTAGTTTAAATACCCTCTTTATGGTGGAGGCTTACTGCTGGCTTTTGGCACTGCCAGTCAGTTCAGTGAAGACCTTGCTGTGTGTTACTGAGATAATTCACGTTGTGCAATGTGTTTTACAGCTTGAGCAACCGTATTTATTATTAATAATAATAATTTCAAATTTAGACATCTATGCCCAGAGGCCTTTCAGGTATTGTAACAATGAAGAACTGAAAGCACAAACTATTAAAGCAGACACCATTCCTGGACAACACCTCCCTGCCAGCCCTGCAAACAAATCTTCCATTCTTAGCAATCCCACCCTCCAAGCAAAAATCCCTTTGAGCAAATAAAATACAAAACTCCAAAGGCTTTTAAGTAGATAAATGACCCTCATTTTCAAAATCATGATGATGAAATCATTGAAGATTACAAGCAAGGTATCTCAAAGACTGAAGTTGCTAGAACTGATAGTGAGCATTCCTTGAAAGCCTTATTGATGTAGTAATTTAAATAAGCTCAGAATGAGAAGATTGAGCTTTTTGGTCCTTCTGAGGTCAGGGTTTGATTTTTATGCTGAGTTTCCATGCTTTATTTCTTTCACTTACTTGCCACTATTGTAGCATCAGGATGAAAAATATAGATCTAATATCACCGCCGCAGCAACTGAGTTGTACTGAAGGTACTTTTGAAGTCACACTTTGTTCTGCCATAAATAACTTGCCAGTCTTATACAAATACTTGGACAAACAAATGTGCTCAGTGCCATGCCCAGAAGGGCAGTAATACTGAGTTTTGGTAGTAAATATTCATTAATGCAAATCTAAGTTAGTAAAGGAATTTGTATTTGAACTATGACTTGGAGATGTTCAGTGTCTTCATGTGTGCTGTTGAGAAGCATTAATTATTGATTAATGATTAATAAAAAGGTCCTTTCGCTCTCCCCTCAAGAAAAAAACTGTGAATACTTATGGCATGGTTGGCAAGGAAAGCTTTGTAAGGTTTATATAACCAGTAGGTAATGTACATATAGCTTAATGCTGAGCAGTACGTAATATAAGCTAGAGAATATAAACCTTAAATGTACTTTGGTCTCTTGCATCATTCCTCCTGCTTGCTTCTCGCAGTAGATGAACATCTGTCATTCCTTGCTGAGTTTTCCTGTTTCACTGTGCTCTGCTGCCCCTGATTTGGAATGTGCCAAGTTGGTTTGCTGAGTGATGGTCCAAAAAGGAAAGCAATGCAGTTGGTAGCACAGAGAATATATGTATACACAAGATGCTGGCTGTTAAGCAAATGGAAGCATTGCTTCTAGCTAATGCCTGTAATGTAGTGCCTCTGAGTAGAGCCACAAAAAGTTCAAGGCACAACCAGAGTTTGGGTGTTAAGTGCCTTGGGATTGCACTCTTGTATAGGAGTTAAAGCAAATGATAAGGCCACAGGCAGAATTAATTATGTGGTTTCACACTAACACACAAAACAGCCAAAGCTACAAATTGTTCCTCTTTTATTACATAGAAAACCTCTGCTCCTGAAAATGTCTTTTTTTCTTATTCCGTTAAGGATCAGCAAGAGTTAGACACTTGAGGTGGTAGTTGGAGAGAAGTCTTAAACTAAATCCTAAAACTTTCCATTTCCATATTTTTAGTGTGCTTTTCTCTGCTTTCAGTATTGACTGCAGAGCAAGTAGTATGACTGTGCCAAAAGCTGTTTAAACAATATTAAGATGTTTTCTTCAAACTTCTCCCTAGGAAGATACTCTTTTTCGAGAGGAATGTTTTCCCTAGAGCATTACATCATGAATTGGTTCAGTTCTTGGAGTAAGAAATTGGACCAAATGGTGGAGAAGGTCTCCAGGGGAAACATACTTATGCTGTTAAGTATTCCCACCAGAAAGCTTAGAAACCGCTTACATATTACCATTCTGTCCACATTTAGCCTTTCACCTTACTGCAGCTGAACAGAGGGGGTAGGGGGTGGTTAGGCTTTTTTAAAGAAACTTGAAACTTCTTTGTTTTTGTCATTACAGGATTTTATTTTTTTCCCCCTTATTGTATCTTGTGAACTGAACTCTGATAAGGGAACGTCTCGTTTTTGACTGCAGCGCTGGGTAAAGGAGCATTTGTCTCGTATGCAAACTGTTAATGAAATCGTAATTATGAAAGTTTTCTTTGGAATTAGTTTTTGTTTCAAGATTAAAATGAGTGGAACCTCTGAGAAGGGCCGGTGAATGGAGGGATGTGGGTGGATTTGTGGGAGGGCAGCCTTGCAAACAACGTCTGAGCTGGAACAGTTTTGTGTTACCTCTTGTGTATGGGATGGTTCTGCATCAAAGATGGAGGTGCTTGATACAGTTTCCTTTATCAAATGAAAATAGCATGAGGAGAAATGTGCTCCTTATATTAAGTCATGCAGCTCAATCAGTTCTACTCTATAGAATCGTTCTTTTAAACCTGGTAAGCCTGCAGTTCTACAAAGGTCTGCATTTTGTTTTTCAGACAAATTAAGCATCCAAAATCCTACTCAAGGTGCAAGTTTGATTAGGAAACTTTCAATTTCTTCATCTTCAGCTCAAACAATTACATTTCAGGGCATGAAAATACATACTCATGTAATAAAACTTAGAAGCCAGATGTTACCAGAATAACTTCCTAAACAAACATGCCCCAGGGCAGGGCATGCTGGTGGTTCATCAGTGGCCCAAATGGTGCATGGAGCTGAGCTAGAAAGGAGGCAATACTTCTGAGTCACGTTCCCATGGTTACTTGGGCAAAACATGTTCTGCTACCCCGGATTTGGCTGATGGACAAAAAGACAATTTTTGTATCCTGAGCCTTTTGTCAAACACCTTCAATCACTCCTTAGGAATCAAAAGGGAGCAAAAGCTTAATTAAATTTCTATCTTCCCTCTCAAATGATGTGATACCCTATAACTGGAAGGGGCTAAAGGGAAGGTCAAGCCCTAGAAATGCTTTCTGTGTTCCCGTTTGATATCTGTGCTTTCTAAAAGACATTTTTTTCTCATTAAAACAAAACCCAACAGAATGGGCAGACTTGAGCTGTTCATAACAAGGAGGACCATTAAGCTGGTCCAGCTGCTGAGGGACTGGTAGTAAAACTGATGACTGGAAATTGGCATGGGATTGTAAAATTCTTCTGCCAAAATAGATTGGAATTACATAATCATGTGCACACTAATTATTCTGTGAATATTATTGCTGGATTCCGGTTATGAAGTCATAGAGTAGATAATGGATGATTGGAAAAGGAGATAAACTGAAATCAATGGACACGCTTGGGTTGACTGCAGTGTGCTCCAGGTGAGCATATATGAGCAATACTGTATTCTAATACAGAAAGGGTGTGATTTTAGCATCAGTGCTTTGCCTTGTTGTCCCAAATCTTGCTGTAAATTTAGATGACTCATTTCTGTCACATGATGAATGTAGCAAAGTTGATAACAGTGCATACTTCTGACAACAGCAATTCCCACTGCATCCAAGTAGCAGATGGGGGTATTTGGTTTGTGAGACTTATGCCATCTCTAGAGCAAGTGACAAGTCATGTTAGTGTTCTCTAGTGTGGGTACTTCTCTGAAAGTAGATTTCAGTCCCTTGCACAGCATAAGCAACTATGAGGTTGGAGAAGAGCTCCTGCATTTCCCCATAAAATCCTTGCAAGATAGAGATCCTACAAATGTTTCTAGTTGGAAATTATGTTCTTTTAAAGAATGTGTGTCCTTAGGAGTAAAATTACCTCCAGTAATGACGTTTAGGTTCTGCAACACTTTAGTTTTAAGGCACAAACTCATTCCAATTCAACAACTGTCCTTTGCAGCAGATGCTTTTTTTCCATGTCTCCTGAATGTGCCTCGTAATGCATCTCTTAACAATTCTGAACTGTTATGAATTTTTAGTAGGATGGTCACTTAATCTTCCTGCTGCTGTTAACAAGAAGTGAAAAGATACATTTACTTGTGCTTCCCTTCTCGGCCATTTTTTCACTGCAGAACAAACTTCTTAAAGCTGCTTGAACCAGATGATTTAGCAGTATGGCCAAATAGTCCCTGCTTGATTAAGATGGATGGTAGCTGTATTTGGAGCAATAGTAATTAAGACTCCCATGGCAAGCAAAGAAAAATAACAAATTAATCTAATAAGAGCTTATGGGGAAGCTCTTAAAATGAAAGGCATTCTTAAAATCCAGATCTCCTTTACACGAGTAAAATCTTATTAAAGCTCAAAGAGTTATTAAAAACCAAATGAATGTCACTGCATATTGTTTCTTTTTATCTTTCAATATTTGTACATTTTCCACTCTGTTTTACATGTATTAAGACTGTAGCAGAAGCACAAGACCTGAGGTCTTTCAATGCAAAATGGATGCTTTCAGTTGGATGGCAAGGTTTCTTTCAAATGAGATTAACTCTGTAGCGTATTTTAACTCTTGATCTAATACTTACTTGCATGGGACAAAATGTTCTTCTGTCTTAAGAACACTTCTACATTGCATTTTCTGCCTTGGTCAGGAATACCTTCACTGAAAATAAAGGCTGCCAGCTCTGCTCTGTCCTTGTGATAAGTATTACAAGTGAGTTCTGCACTTGTTCTGCGCTTGACATTCTGGAGCTCTTTGATACCGGCCAGCTCACCTCATCGGTTTGTGCCTCAGTTTCTACATGTGTAAAATGAGATGTTCTCCACCTCTTGAAGGTGATGGAAAGTGTGCCAACCACTCAGGCACAACCAGTGAACTGTTGCTGCTTTTAACTATTTCTATACCAATCCTATCTGTGTGCACAGAGGTGAAGTAGTTAATGTCTGATGGTCAGCAGCATTCATGTTATTGCTGTTCAGGTGTGACTGACAGGAAAAGCCCCAATGATTTAAGGGCGGTGCTGCTTTCAGAAGAGAGGTGGCTTGTTCAGCTTTTTAAAGTCCTTAAGATAATGTCTTTTATATCTATGATTGATTTATTTGATATTTATGCAGTTGGCAGTGGGATTTGAAATATAACATAAGCACTTCCTGAGATGTCAGTACTCCGATGTTAGTGGTCTGAACAAGGATGTAATTCATATCTGCAGGTGCTTACTCTGGTATCAAACACTTCAATAACATCATGCTTGTGGAATCCGGCACTCCCCAGTGTCCCATTTGTATCCTGATATGCCCACGTCTTTCCTATGTGTGTTTTTCTTTCTTAAGGAGCTCTCATTTCCTTCAATAGGATATGTTTTATTTCATCCTTTTTCCTGCATTTACTCATATTAATGTCACCGCATTCACTAGTAATAGCTCGGCTTGGAAATAACCCGTATATCCCTGAAAACACTGGGCCTGAAATTTAATGCCTGAGATACTTTATTAAGAAAGAATAGATGTTTAAGTGAAGGGAGGTAATCACTTCTTTTTGGACTCTGATTTGATCTAACTGGTTTAATGGTGCACCCAACATGCCCAGCCTCATGGCTGTGCATTGGTTGTCCTGTTGGGCAGTGCATGAGAGCCCTGGGCTTGAAAGCTTTCAGTCCATATTGTTTGAAATTGGATGCACAAAAATTAAACGCATAAAACCTTTTTTTATTCCCTGCCATTATCTTGACACAATCACAAGCACTTCTTTATTATTTTTATGGATGTGCTCATCAGCCATAGCTTTTCCCATCCCTATGGGAATTTCCCTGCCTTGAAAAGCTGAACTTCACAATATCTTGTAGGAACTGCATTTTTTTTTCCCAGCTGGTCAGCAGTGCAGCACCGGAGCCTCTTGTTAACAGTGTTCAACTTGGGGAATATTACCAGCCATAATCTGTTTGAACAGCTCACTTGGGCAACAACTTGTTCTTCATTGTAAACTCTCATAGGGGACTCATTTGGGGAACAGCAACGAACAGCAATGCTACAAAATGTAGGATCTTGCTTGCAATCCAAGCTACCCTCCTTACAAGGTGCACAGCCTGTATGTGTACATCTTACTGTAATGCCAACCTAAATTTAATGCTTGTTTGCAGCATGAAGCTAAACTTGTTATTAATCTTTAGCTGATGGAATAACCCCATGTTTAGAATGGGAAAAGACCCATTTGCTTTGATTGCCACAGCGCCTGTCTTGCAGTGTCACAGCTTTGTTGAAGCATCTTCATACTAAGCTACATGCAGACTGGGTTGACTCGAGAGAATCCTTGCTTCATTGGGCTGACAGAAGACTGCATGCTTTGTTTTCATATTGCATTTCTGATATACATGAAGTTACAATGTATGAATTAATCCAGGAGAACTAAGCCCTGTAAGCAAGTTGCAGCTCTGTTAGGATTTTATGTCTGCCATTCATTAACATTGGTAACAAAGTCAGTGCAGAGGAAGCAGCCAACTGGTGCCAAAATCCTTGGCTCCTACTTGAACAACTTCAACTTGAGCTACATAGCAGCTATGACCCAAAAGATAACTTCTCCAGCTAAATACAGTAGAAGATAATAGTGCAATTATGCTCAACGACAATATGAGTTGGTACAATGAGAGTGCCCTTATAAGATATGAGAAGCAAAATCTACTGGGGGTTATGAGATACGTAAAACCCTACAGATGGGGATTGGGAGAGGCATACAGTATTCATGTTATTTCATTCTCACAGTTTATAAATAGCAAAAATGCAATTTCCTGCTTTCATTCAGGGCAGCTGCAAGTCACTCTGGCCTGTGGAAAATAGCCTGCCCGACTCACGATTAAGCCCAAGTGCCACATGCATCTTACCTGCTTCAGCCAAAGCTGCACTTCAGCAAGCTGCTTGATCTCTCTATCTCAAATTTCCCCTTCCTTCACATCACTGTACTGCTTGGTTTTCCATTTCAAACATTCCTGCTTAGGAAATACATAAAGCTCTGCTACCAGCAGGTGGGGACAAGGAATACATAACATTTGCCCCATCGTGATGGAGGAAGAATCAAAACAGAGGAACTCATTTCATTTCCTCTCTTCAGCAAGAGGAAAAAGTCAGCACACCTCAAACATTCCTATTTTCCCCTTCCATTTACCCTCTTCTAACTCATTGTGGTTTTTTGCTGTTAGCTTGCAGGACTTCAGTTAATCTCTCGAGAAAAGCAAGCAAATATGATTTTTTGTTGCTTTGTTGTTGTTTGCTTTATATAAATATACACACAAATATATAGCCTTTCAAATATCATAGAGTTTCCAAGTCTGGGATTGCTTTCCTTTCACAATTACTTGCTAAATGTGCTGAAGGCAAGCAAAGAAATAAACAAGTAGAGAAATCAGACTTTCATGACTGCCAAGGGCGTGCACTTCCTCTGTCAAGTGCTGCTCAAAAACCACACCTCAATACGGTCAATCTGTGCAAAGATTTAGCAGGCACAATGCACAGAGAGAAGGAAAACTGGGACATGCTGGCATGTCCCTCTCATTTAGCAAGGTCAAAGAGCAATGCCTTGTAAAGAAACATATACACATGCATGGGAATCAATACCACAGTGATTAAATGACTGTGATGAACCCCAAATGGATTGCAAAAATATTCACAGCGCTCCCCTACACAACAGAAGTGACCGTAGCTCCAGATATGCTGAAGTTTAGAAAGCAAAATACCTCTTTCCTTGTACAAATGTTTGTGGGATCAGCCCAAACACACCTGTTTCACAAAGGAGGGGAACTGTTGAGCTGTGGGGCTGAGGAGCCACCTGTAGGGCTGATTGGGCACAGGTGCTGCTCATCAGCCCTAGTTATAACCTGCTTCCTCCTCAGCACAGGTCAGGCTGGCACCGGGTCTGCAGAGGGTAAGTTCTTTGCAAGGGTTTTCTTCCTTGTTTTTGTCTTTTCTTTGGTTTTATGATCTAATAATTATAATTCTGATAGCTAAAAGTAGAAGCTGTTGTTCAGGGTGCTGTATGGGGGGTGTGCTGTTGCACCTATGCTCAGTGAATGGGGTTAAATGTTGCTTTGTGTTAAAGGAAAGTTGTAGATAACCTTGATAATGCTTGTCCTCCTCCTACAAGGGGTTCTCCTCAGTGGATATTGGAGTTTGAGTGGTGTGGTCCTTTGTCTGATCTAACCCTGGTGTTTAATGGAATGTGTTCATTGAAGTGAGTTTCCTGATTTAAAAGGAACCCTGACTCTGGTAGTTGGGTCCTTTTCAGTTGGTTTTTCTAGGCTGTTTGGGCTCCTTTCCTTCTTGAAAGGTTGTAAAACACCTATGAAATTTCACTTAGCGTTCTGTGGAAGTTCTCACTATGAAATACTTATACCAGCCACAGTCTTGATGAACTTTGGTAGCACCTGACTGCAATCAGGAGAGCAGAGTATTGGTCTGTTTGCTCAGCGAAGGCAAAAGCAAAGCACAAAATTGGGTTTTGAAGCCCTCAGAGAGTGTATTTTTGGAAAGGCATGGCTTTAGTTTGGGGTTTAGTTTAAGAACTGCACTAATGAGGTTATTTCTTTGTGCCTTACTGGGTTTGTGATAGGCTGAATTCAGGCGACCATCTTGTCTTCCTTTCTCCTTCTGTTCTGTAAGTCAACAGCTGCAAAAAGGGGTCTGGGTCTGTTATCTCTGATTAAAGACACCTGGGTGTATGCTGCCCTGATAGGGAGGGAAGCAGGTTGGTTCGCATATTGCAGAGAACAACTGAGGGGGGGAAAGCCATTGCTAAGCAGTTACTTATATCTTGGAAGTCAAATAATTAAATAGAAAGTTCAGCACCAGGCTAATTCAATATTATGCAATTGTTAACTCTAAATATAGTTTGCAAACAGGCATTACTGTATTCCTCTCAATTTTCTCTAAATGTAGGAACCAGAAACCAATAAAAAAAGGAAGCACCCTTTGTATAAAGAGAATAATTTAACTCCTTTGCTACACATTATTTAAGAAACCCCTAAAAGCCTGTGGATACCAACAGAGGGGAAGCAGAGAAGGCTTTATTTCCCAACTTGAAATCAAATGTAAATGTTCCCAGTAAATCATCTTGGAAGGCTTCAGTGCTGCTCCTAGACCTGTAGGGAAGGACTTTGAGTATTTAGGTTCATCTATGTGGGTATAGGCAGCTCATACTTAAAGACTTTTGTATTCTTTGCAGCACCAAACACCCTGAGTAAGCTCTAACTTATATTGAATCTTATAGCAGTTGACTTCTTAACATTGCTCCTCTCTATGCTGCAGTGTTTCAAACAAAAGTTGGTAGATATTTCCCTTAGGTTCACTTTATTTTCACACTGAGACATACAGGCATACAGGTATGGTGGATTTTTAGTAGGGTGGCTTTACCACAGTTCATACTGATGTAGAACAGTAGTCACAAAATGAAACACTGAGCAGGAAGGCAGATCTAATTCTGTTCCTACCAGTGCTCTCTGTGCCATTAACAAGCATAATGTGATGCTCCTCAGTGATAGCTATTTTAGTTTGGCTTCTAAAAGCTGTAGAGCTGTGTTGGTGTGATGCTTTGCTCAAACTAATTAGTTCTTATGCCTGGTAGGTATATTAGCCTGAGCAAGCTGCTGTGCTAGTGGGATTAAATTGCTTTCTGTATTTTCAGTCTACAGAACTAGTTCAGGTGTCTGTGGACAGTTGTTGTGTGATACCACCTGGATATAACGCTGATGGCACTGTGCAAGTTACTTCACCTTTTTGTTCATCTATTTTCCTTTTCACCCTTTCCCTACTTCATTCCTAGTCCTGTAACGACTTAAACACGTGCTTAGCTTTGTGCTGTACGTGTAACCCTATTGGTGTGCATAAATCTTGTGAGAATAGGGCTCACACACGTGTTTTAGTGGATTTATTCAGTGTATAAACTCAAGCACATGGGTAAATGTTCATAGGATCTTGGACGCGGGGCAGGATTGTCTTTTACTGCGTGCCTGGATGGTGCAATTTACCCTAATGGAACAAACCCTGTATATAAATGAGTGCAAGGTGTCTGCCAGCACAAATCCAGTTGCCTGAGATTGCAAAGGTGGAAGTAATCTTTGAAGGTGGGGAGGGGCTGGGGGAGAATGAGAAGTTATTAAAAGCAGAAGAGATCTCAAGGAGCCCGACTTCGTTTCGTTCTTATGAAGAAGCTTTGAATACAATGGGGAAAAAGCGTTGGGAGTAATTATCCAAAATGGGTGGCATAAATCCGAGCAGAAAGTAATACATCAGTTTTAAAGCTACTCATTTCAAACTGTGAGTTAGATTTATTTGACCTGCATTTGGGAGCAAATATTAATGAAAGGGCGAAGGCAGCTTATGGCTCTTTCAGTTCTTTCATTTCCCACTAGATGTCTCCGGTGTAAAAACTAATTATGAATGTTCTTGATTTAATTTGGAAAAGAAAAAATTGGATGAGGGTTTTTTTTTTATTATTATTTCTTTTTAAAGTCTTGTGTTATTGTGCGATGTGCAGCTTAACCCTTGATCTTTCTTCAGTAACTACTTCAGCCTCAAGTATGACAAGAGGCCACTTAGAAATGATGCGGTTGATGGAATGCTTTATATAATAAAGACTTGTCCAAGTATAATGAGAATGAAACCTTTACTCCCACTGACTTTTTTGTTGGTGCCTGTAATGTGTAGCTTGTCTCTCAGCTCTAATTGTAGATGTTTGGTAGTCTGTGAGGCTTCCCTTTTACAACTGTATGGCCTTGCTGTATTTGAACTGTTATCTCCTTTTGGTTTTCAAGAACAGCTTTGAGGAGAAATATTTGGGGTGAATCTGCAGAAACTGATCCTTTTGTCTCATTTGCTATTTGTTAAAATGAGTGGGGCTCTGAAGAGATAGAAGTGTACCTCTATGTGACTCTCCCTGCAAAGCTGAAGCTCCAGCCAAGGAAAGAAATAGTAGAGTTCCTATTGACCTTATTCTGTTGCCTGCAGATGAGAAGTTGGAATTATGCCCAGTGAGGAAATATTTGGGGTAACAGTGTTTTGTTTGGTATGGTAGAATCACTGATTTGTTCATACTTCATTTAAGAATATCATATATATATATATATATATGTGTGTGTGTGTGTGTGTGTGTTTTATATATATAATATATATATATTTAATTTTAAATGGTGGATTTTGATGCTGCTTGGTGTTTTTAGCCCTCTGTTGAACATGTAGCTGCAGAGGACTGGAATGATTGTTTGAAACAAGTAGCCATCTATCTCCAGACTTGATCTTTCCAAGGCAAGGGACCAGTCCCAAGTGTTGAAGTGACCAATGGCAAAGCCATTGCTGTAGACTTGCAATTATACATGGCTTTGACACTGCATGCTTTATCCTTATTCATATTTTGAGTGCCAGAATCTGTTCAGATATTGGATTTTAGCCTTTAATGGTGAATTACGTCTTTAGGGATGAGCTTGCTGTACCTTGGAAATTCATTGTTGAAATGTTTTCATTAGCACAGAAGGTGCTGTAATTACTAGAGTTGTGTTATCCTTGTATCCACTGTGTTCAACAGAAGAAGATTTAGGCTGGGTTTACCTCTGCAAGAGTTCACATTGGTTTCTTTCCTGCATCATTTCAGCCTTTAGTTACCCAGCAGTTCATTAATGTCAGAATCAGGGCAGGAGCTCAGATATCACTATGGCCCTTGCCAGGCCCTAGCAGGTTGGTGACAGCTCCTCTAATGGAATGCAGGGATGTACAAATTCAACAGCCATTTTACTGTCCTCTGCAGTCCCCTCTTATGCTTGGCTACGCTCTCCCAAGATAGACGTGCCATTAAACACAGTGTAATCACTGGCACAGCAGGTGTATTGAGATACAGACATCTAGTAATGCTTTAAATAAAAGGCATGAGTAATAATAATAATATAAGAAAGCAAACAACAAAAAAAAAAACCCCAATGCTGCCAGTCACCATAAGAAAAGGTATCCACTGGGAAATTAATAATTGCCCTCTATGGACTACATAGCATATGCTGGCTGCAGCTTGCTGCCATTTTCATTTTAAAATGTTGAAGTTAAATTATAGCATTATAAGCCTACACACTTCAAAAACCTGTGCTTAAAGGTATACAAGCAACAAAAATCTAAACTGGGATGTCTTCATAGCACTAAGAAAAACATAAGACTTAGGGTGAATAACAGTTGAAAACAGCGAACAAGTGATTCTTCTCCCCTTAAATGAGTCTAATAACAATGAACCACATTTCAATAGGGTTATTGATGTATCTCTTACTGCTTTATTTTGTCCTGCCCTTCGTGTTGCTGGGGTGTTTTGTCATGAGTGTTCTGCAGTTGGTTCTGTTTTAAACATCTCAAAGGTGATGGAGAATGGTTAGGAAGAACTTTGTTGTCTCATCTAACTACTATGGAGGGAGATACAGAGCAAAATAACACCACCAGCAGGGATCTGGCCTTGTTTTGCTTTTCTTTTCCGCCTGAAACTTGCTCCTTTTTTTCCACTTTTTCCAGTTGTTCTGCTGTTGTGTTTCAGATTGAGCTCTGCTCTTTGCTCTTGCATTTCAGTGTCATGGTAAGGTAGTCCCAGCACTCAGCACTTGCATGCTGTGCTGCTGGGAAACCAAAGGACTGTGTATGCATCTGTTCTCTCTATAGCACTTCACAGAATCCCTAAGCTTGACAGGAGTCTGTGGGCATTATTATAATTAGATAATAGAATAATTTCATATGCAATTGAAAGTGCTGCAGGGAAAGAAGAGGGGTATTTAGGAAAGTGGATTGTAATTACTTGAGCTGGAATTTGGCCAGGATACAGAGGTTAGTCTTGCAAAAAGTACCGAGGGACCTTCAATGAACACAACTAGTTAGGATCTCAGTTAGACTCCTGATTTAAAAGATGCAGCCCTCCCAGCCTGGTGCCCCCCTGTGTACTCACTTAAGACTGAATCAGAGCTACCACAAAAAGCCACAAGCAATTTATCATGATAAAGGTGAAAAGGAAATAGAGGTGACTGGGAATCATTATATTTTTTTTCCCCTTTCTGCCCCTAATTGTCCTTGGCATTTATTTTTCCATTGCTGTGAAACAAAAAGTTTGATTCAATGTAAGGTAGTGTGGGAGGGAAACAAATGGTGCTGCAGGGAGCTGGGATTTTAAGTCTGGTGGTTAAAGCAATGATAATGTCTATTTAGAAACCTCAAAAAATTGGGTGCCCTTTTAAATGACGGATGAGCACAAACCCTGTATGGCCTAATAGAAAAATCCCAGCATAAAATCTGAGCTTGAATCAGACCCAGCAGCCCAGTAATGATTCTGCTTTCAGACATGGGGAAGATGCTGGTATCATTGAGGGGGGGGCGAGGGGGTTCTGATTTGCCCTCTCTGGAAAGGACCCTTCTCATTTTCATCTTTACTGCAAGTCAAGAAGATATATACTCTCCAAATAATAGCAGTTTCCTTGTGCTGGAGTTATAGTGGCTTTGTGATACAATAAACAGCACCCTGTCATAAGTCTTGTATAAAAAATGGCCTGACATTTCTTTAAAAGTAAAGAGAAACACTGCTGCAGTGATGACCTCTATGCAAGGTCACAGATGTTTTGCATGGTGGGGGAAAACTATGGTTACATACTTATACATCAGGATATATTGCTTACTTTTCACAAAGCGTTTTCCTGAGAAATTACAGTACATTAAAAAAAGTCGGCTGAGCTCCACTCGGCCTTTTAGTGCTCCTTTTTTCAATGATACAAAGCAGAATAAATGTGGCTGGGTGGGTTTCTAATGTATCTCTCCCCCTTCACATCACTCACTTTGCACTTTAAAAAAGGAGGAAGGGGGGGAAGGAAAGGTCTTTAAATGCCTCGTGTCCCAAACTGGATGAAGTTTAGAAGAATAACAATAAAGCAGGTCTTGCAAAGGTTTTGAATGCAGTGTATGCTTGGAGAACTGCCTAAATGGATATTTATCAGGACATCTGCAGAAATTGCATTGGAGGTCTCGCCACAGTGGTTTACTTATTAGATTTCTTGTACTCGCCAGCATGTGGGAAGTCAACTGGTGGAACTTATGGCCATCATGCACTGCTAGAGCTCTGGTTTGCACAAACACCAGGTTAAAGTTTTTGAGGTTAATATCCTGCAGCAGTGCAAACTGACTTACCTGATTCAAGCGAGTTACTTCATTTGATGCTGATGGATCCGGTTGTGCGTTTGACCCCTGTATATATTGAATGCATCATCAACGAGGAACTCGCTATGGTCACAAAAAAGCATTTCCCTTAGGATGTTTTACTTTGTGGTCTGCTCCCTTGAGATGCTGTGCAGCTGGGTTCCTGCTCCTGTGTCAGCTTAGGCTGAGGGTGACAGAACTCCCTGAGCTCTGGGGGCAATGTGAAAACCTTGCTGATTTACCAGCTGAAAATGTTCCTGGACACTTTAATCACGTGGAAATACGTGTGCCAGGAATACAATCTATCCTGGCAAAGTGAGGAATCTGACTGATGAATTTAAGTTGAAATATCGGTGGCAATTCCCTTTTCAAACTGTGTAATCTTAAGCATTAGGGTAATTCAGAATCCTTGAAGGTTATTCTATATGCGGTGAGCTGAAAACTGCACTGGTTCAACAGCTGCTGTGTGAACACTTGGAGATCTCTGCAGTAAGACTAGGAACCAGATCTGAACTCAGGAGCCCTTCTTAGAAGTCAGAGCCTGGTTTGCCAAACAGACAACAGCATCTGAAAGCCAAATGAATATGGGGGAATGTTTGGGTTATTCTTCCAGCTCACTGTAGCAGTCTGGGCTCACAGTTCAAGTTCTCCCATGGAACATATGCAGCTGTAGGACCACAACACCATTGTTTTTTTGCTTCCAGTTCTCCAGCTGGTGCCTTTGGAGTAGATTCAGTGCCTCTTTATGAGTCTGCATTTGAGGAAGCGCAGTTTTGTATGTTAATTGAGGAGCATTTCTTACCCAAACAGCTCAGCACCTCAAGATGTATGACTGAGGATGCAGAAAACACAAAGACTTCTATTTCTTTTCTTCCTTCAACCACACATCAAAGCCAAGGGAGGAAACTGATTCAACAGACTTCATTTCATAGAGTAATGCCCTCTGTTAGCAGGGTTGAAAATGATCACCTCCATTGCTTGGGGACACGGTATAACGGGAAAACATTTTCCCTATTACTTCTATATTGTCCACTGGATGTTAATTTCCTTAACTGAACTTCTGTTGAAAAGACGATTGGTGTCAGATGTCAATACACTTAGTAGAGATCTGTGGGTGTTCAGTGTTTGGCTAATAGGTAGTGGTGCTGATCAGGTCATTTCAAATTAAGGTCTGTCTTTAATGGTACCATGCTGTGTGTTCCCAGCATGTCATTTGAGGGTAGTGAAGCACTCAGGAAGGGCTTCTCCAGTTTTTATGCTGGTAATCGGTGCCAGAAATGCTTTAGAAGTATCAAATAAACCACATGAGCTGATCCTGCTTAGTATTGCCAGGTAAAGAATTAGGGGCTGTGTGTGTTTGTATTCTGAGCGGAGCATGGAGTTGTAGAGCAGACGTTCCAGCAAAGATCACCAAAACTTTGCTAAATTACTGCTTTGAATTGCTGATGTTTCAGACTTGAGCATGGAACAGTGTTTGCTTCTGTAGGGAAACTGAGGCAGGCTTTTTCTGGATTGCATGGCAAGCGATGCAAATATATGAGCTGTTGTTATTGGCGGGCTGCTGAGCTCGTCCGATCTCATGATCTGAGCCAATATGTATAAATCTCAAAGGGTGGGATTAGGAATAACAACTCCTACAGGCAGAGTTCCCGGTTCCTTCTCTTGCTGTTCACTCTTGTGAACCTGTGACTCAAAAAGGGCTGCCAGGCATAAAAAGATCCTGTTTTACAGTGTTAGTCAATGTAGTCCCATGGTTTGGCATTGCATAAATCACACTGAGCACTTTCACCTCTGGGTAAACTGTAACGGGAGGGGAAGAGCCAGGAGGTAACTTGAGTCACAACTGTTAATGACAAAGGAAAACTTCTATCTGGTTTTCCAACATACATTAATTTAGTGCCTTCTCGTTGAGTGTTTGTCCCTTTACCACTGCTTGACCCATGAAATTGTAAAGCAGACCCTTTGTTTGCCATGCAGTGTAAGTGCTTAATCTGGTTTATCCTGCCTCATCCATTCCCCTTCTCTCTTTCAAACAAATTATGGGAAATCTCTACTTGATCCAAGCTGTTCTTTCACTGGATTTTTTCAGCCAACAACAAGAAAGCTCATTAGCTTTCAAGCAAACAGCTGAAGACATGGTGGGACTGGGGTTCGAAGGTTGTCTGAACTTCCTTGAGGAGGAGGATCCTCACTGCTCTGATTTTGGTTGAATGTTTTTAATCCACTAGATGGCAACAGACAGCTACTTACAGAGCTCTGTCATCACAGCAGGCACTCTCCAGTTTAGGCTCCTTCCTTTTATCTCGGTTACTTTATTTAAGGGTATAGAATACAGTGACCTTTGCTGCCTTGAACTCTATGGAGAAATGTCTGAGACATGTACAATGTGCTTCCTTTGTTTAAATAGGCACTGTCAAGGTGTTGTATGCTCTGTCATTCAAACCCCCCTGGGAAGCTCACCAGTAGAACAAATTTTCTTACAGGTATTTTATCCCCTTTGCACATGTAGGATTGTTTGGAAAGGTCTGTCATCTGATGTTTTGAGACAAAGATGCATTTCCAGCTCATCAGCAGTTTAAGATACGACCTTGGTGGATGCCTCTTTGTTCAGTCCCCACTTCCTACCTGCAAAACAGGATGAAAGTTTTGTGAAAACTCTTTAGGAGACCTGCACCATAATGTTGTTATACGAGCACCATTTCTGAGCAGATGTTGGGGTTTTAGCTTGTTTGTAAGCTTGCCTTTTTAGAAGGTTATATGCAAAGGGAGCGTAAAAACATGAATTCTGGAAAGATGTTGCAGGGTGGCGAAATGCCATAGTGGGTATTGAGGGATCAAAAGCATGAATGATATGAGAAATAGGTTCTCTGTAACTGCTCTGAAAGGTATTTATATACTGAGGGATGTACATCCTCCAAGCTGTTGTGCTTCTGTCTTCAGGTGGACTTCAGCACTGTCCTCTATAGAGCGAATGCTGCCTGTGCAATAGATCCTCTGTGTAGGCCTGAGGCCATTGCCTCTTATCCTCTACTCTACAGAAGTGTAGAATAGAAGCGATAAATTCTGCATATCATAGAATGGCTTGGGTTGGAAGGGACCCCAAGGGTCACCAAGTTCCAACCCTTATGCCACAGGCAGTGGTGGGAGGGAGGTATGAATCGTCTTGCTGTCAAAACGTCATTTACTTGTTTGAGTTTGTCCAGTCTGAAGAACTGTAGTGGTCAGAGAAAGTTATGAGGGACTCTCAAGCCTTTTAGCAATGATAGTCTGACTAGCTGGAGACCTGATGCTTCTCCAGGAGCTGCTTTGGAAGGGCTCACTCCAGACCTATGTGTATAGCACATCTTTTTTTCTATAGGGCTCTTGCTGGAAATCTAGAAGTGGATGAATATAGGTTTCTTGGCTTTTCTACCTCAGATATAATCCTTTATAGAGTTGTGACTGCTGGCTGAGTTAGGGAAGCCACCTCCTCTATCTCTAAAGAAGAATATTGTGCCTTCAGGGCCCTTAACAGATGGGTTCCAGCTTTACAACTGCACTGTCCTTGCAGAGTCTGTACATATGTTGCAATTAATGGAAGCTCACAGTAATGGTACGCTCTGAAACTGTACAGCTACACCGACATTATGAGCAAGTGTGATTTTTTTTTTTTATTTTTTTTTGGCACATACATCATCTTTTGTTGGGGTATAAAGACAAGATTCCAAGGTACCTTGAGAAAGGAAAATATGGTAACTTGTTTTCTAATGTTGTTAACCTTCCAGTTATATTGAATAGAGATAATTGTTGAGTAAGAAGCGTAGCTGCCATGCAAGTGCACAGACTGTGGCTGGAAAGTGCCACGATAGGACCAGAGCTGTACAAGTGTTGACTTCATAACCTAAACATAGAGTTTCACAGCTATGGTAAAGCTGTCCCCAATACAAAGAACTGCTCTGATAACTGCAAAATGGTTACCTTCCATTTAGCTCTGCACAAATGCTTTAAGGAAAAGAAATAAACTTGTTATGTATTTGACGCAATAATTGCTGCAAGACGAATGTGACTGTCATAAAAATACATAGAAAACATGTTAAGGTTTAGTTCCATTTTGTTTCTTTTATTCCAAATGCATGCAGCTTATAGATGAATAAGCACAGTGTATTCCTCAATAGAGCCTCATCTTTCTGTCTTAATGTGAGAAGAAATTCTTGGTTTCTTTGCTATTTTTTGAGTCTAAAGTAATTTGATTTCGCCTTTCTGTTGTATTCATGCCTGTTGCCTTCTGCTACAACTGACTCCAGGTACAAACTGCGCTTCTTTGGTGTAGTTCCAGGTGGTGGTGGTATTATAAATAGTGGTTGGAGGGACCCCAAAACTGAAGACAGGGGGTTGGTGGAGGGGGAAGCAACTATTCAACCCCCTTTTAAATAATTAAAAAGTACAAAGCAAGTGAGCAAAGGTATCAAAAGCAACCCCTTTCCATGTGGTGAACTCTCTGTAGCACTCGGTGTGAACGTGAGAACCTTAACTTGGCCCCCTGCACTGCCACACATATGGTCTCACACATAATAATGTGACATGCTGCACACTGAGAAAATATTTTGTTGAAAATATGAGTAAAGCAGCATCTTTGCTTTTCCTGGCTAATTAGTGGTGGGATATGTAGATGATTTGCTTTTCTTGGAGAGGTTTCATGAGGGGGGGGGGGGGGGGGGGGGGGAAATTACCTTTGTGTTCAATATGGTAAATACAGATTTAATCCGGTCAGTTGCTCAAAGGCGTTGTTTGCTTTGTTTTCTCCATGCTATTACCACCTTTGTCGGGACATGAATTATGTTCCTTGTATTTAAACAGCACAGTTACTAAGCTAGTTGTTGTCTTTTACCCTTATTTTCTGTTCTACGTCTTGTATTACTAGTGTGCTTCAGCAGGCTTGCTTAGCAATAATGCCTATTTCTAGGAAAAGAAAAGCAGTGATTTGTGAAGCCAAGAAATGTACTGAATTTGAGGGTCTTTTCTTATGTTTGACATCACGTTTTGTGCTGTGAAGGTGTTTGGACTCTGAATTTAAGTGTCAGGCTCTTAGCTCAATGCTAATGCACCTTTCTGGAGTCTAAGGTGGGGGAACCATGGGAAGGGTGTGGATGGCATATTGGGTCCAACTGGTAGAGACTGTGAATGCTACCTAAGGTTCAGTAGCTCAGGAAATGCTTTGGTTGCTCAGCAGGGCAGTGACACTGCGTTCTAATAGCAATTGCACTCAGTACATCTTCTGATGCTGAGAATATGGCTGTGTCTTGAGGTCTGCCATGCTGTTTTAGGGTAGGGAGCAGGGGAGAAGCTTAGAAGGGTAGGGTGCCTTCACCTGCACAGAGCACCTTAAGATATGGAAAGCATACTCTGTCAGTTGGGTCCAGATTTCTCCCCCATGTGCTGTATTGTCTACATGCACAGAAGGGGATTTGTTAGCATGATCATTTACCTAGGTAGCACTGAGAAGTGTGATATCGTGGAACATATGGGCTGCAATATCATGGCAGAATAGCCTGTGTGAAGGATGCAGCAGCTCAGAAAATATCCTTGCTTTTGACAGTTTAAATACATGCTGTTTATAACTGAGCGGAAGCAAAACACTTGGATTGCTATGACTTGAAGAAAATGCTTCACTGTGTCTTGAATAGATCACTCCCTTTTCCCCTCGTTTCAGTGGCTACAAATACGAACAACAATGAAACACAGAAGTTTGTTACCCTAAAAATCATTGCTTTGGTGCAAGGGAGTAGTGATGATGATAATGAAGCTCATAGCCAAGTGAAGCTGATGAGGCACCCTTTGCTGATATGAATTTAGAGCCAACAGAAGGTCTGGTTCTGGAGGTGAGGAGCTTTTGTTTTACCATAATGCTTGTGAATGCAAGTGTACCTCACACCACAGGGTGAAGGCACTATCCTTGCACTGCAACATTCACAGCGATGCTGTGGTCCAAATCCTGTTGCTTTGGAGTTTCTCCTGTTTATTTCAGTAGGGATTCGATTGCTGCTTTCTGAGCAACTAGCAAGAAACTTTCCAGCTTTCAGAGATGCGTTCTCAACTGTTTAAGGCTCTTATCCCCTATCACTGATTTCAGTGGGCAGTGTGTATTTCCAGCGCTGCTCTGCCTGTTGTTCAGCACCTATTAGCAAAGCCACAATGCAGCTGAAACAAACACTTTCTATTGTCACTTCTTTGGAGAATTTGCCTTCACATGCCTTTTGCATTATTGTTACCGACAAGCCTAAGACACTGTCTAATGTTAGTTCTGCTCGTTGCTGCCAATTATAATCAGAGCTAGTCAAAATAAACAAATTAAACAAATAAACATGTCAAAACATCTCAGTCGTGGAGAAAATAAGCCAAGTCTGAACTCTATCAGTGCTGCAGTGTAACCAATGTGCTGCATATCATAAAGCGTTCTATCGCGTTTTTCACCTTTTGTGGAGGAGAGGAAAGGAGAGGTGGGTCAGTTTAGAATTACAGTTCAGTTCTACCCTGCTAAGGAGTCTGCAACTGAAACCAAATGAAACCCAAATGTTCCCCTTCAGCTCCTTTGCCCAACATAATGATCATCTGCTGTATGTTTTAAATGGTTTTTTTAAGGATTTTTTTTTTCCCTTTGAGTTGATTCTTTGCTGTCAGAGTGCCAAAATGCGAAATCATTGTGGGATATGGACAAGATGCAGGTGAAAATATACCAAACCTGAATATACGCTTTAATATGAAGCACGCTGATATAACACCATCCAAAATGGTGAAGCGTGATGTGATTTTTAAATTAGAAAGCACTCAGGTTGAGAAGAGAGATACACGAAATGCTTTTGTTGTGTGGAGGGGACGTTTTGGCCTGGATTTGTTAAGAATCAGTGGGGTTTTATTTATTTATTTATTTTAGTGGTATGCTAACCTTAAAAACATGTTCTGAGGTTAAAGGGAAAAGCTGTCGCTTTAGACAGGTGGTTCTTGTAAAGAGGTGATCTTTTAAAGTGCAGTCTTAGCATGTCAAAGCCGACGTCTCGGCAGAGATAAAGCTATAATGCAGGTGATTGCAGGGACTCTCCTGTTGTCTGTCATAACGCTTTAAAATCTGTTTCAAAAGTTGCGTTTGGAAAGGGACTTGGTGTTTTAATACGAGACACATGCGCCAAGTATTTGTTTGGAGAAGTAGCGAGTTGGAAATGGATCCTTGAAGTGCAGGGCATGGAAACAGCGGGTTTGCAGATCTCAGCAGAGTCCTTGGTAGGGTTGGTAGCTTCATGCTGATAACCTGGTGGCTTCAGACCCACCAAATGCCATGGGTCTGAACAATTGCCTGTTGAAAATAGTTGTGACCCTACTGAGATCAGAGATAGCAGGCATGTCTTGGAGGGAGACATCCTTAATGTAAAACTAAGAGGAGCGCCTCAACAAATGACTATTGGGATGGATGTGGCTGCTTTGTAGTCATATGCTCATCCAAAAGCAATGGTGGAAACACAGTGATGTTTTGCTCAGCTACAAAGCAAAACCCAAACAACTTCCTTGAGGTTGGTTCAGTCTTGAAGGGCAGTTTGAAGAGAGTGCGAGTTCCCCACAAAAATATATAGGGCTCTTAACTGCTGAGGTTCTTCCTTTTCACCCTCCCTTTTCTTCCCCCCACAATGTTTTTAATGCACATAGGGTCTGGGGAGAGGAATGGAACAGTGTGCCTTTGAAATGTTGTTTGCTGAAGACAGTATATAGAATCTTGGTTATTAACAGCCTCTCACAAGACAGTTATTTTTGGAGTGGCCTCTGAGGAGGCAACCTCTTGGAATCGAACTCATTTATTCTGCGTTTCACTGTCCTGCCATTTCCTGCAGAGAGAGGGGAAAAGTGAAACCACATGTTTTGAGGAGCGAGCGTAGGAAACCCCACTGAAGACAAATGACTGCTCCTCTCCCCTGGCAATTAGTCAAAGCCGGGCTGCATGCCAGCCCAGGTGTTCCCGACTGTGTATAAATTTGCCAAAGAACAATGAAAATAGCATCTGATTGTGCTGACAGATTCTTCTGGTAATTTCCTGTTGTTTGGCATCTTCAGGTTACTTTCCCACAATTATGGATCCTGATGAAGTCCGGGGCCTTCAAATCCACTTTTTAACTGGAAACAAAGATAGTATGTGTGTGTATGTGTGTGCACACGCCTTGTTCTCTCAACCCCCCCAGCCTTTCCCCCTACATACCAGATGTTTTAATTTAATTTGCTTTGCAAAATACATATTTTAATGAGTCTGATTTAAGGGGGGGGGGGGAGGAGGAAAAAAAAACTATTTGCACCTGCATCATATAGAATTTCTTGGCAGTCCCTCCGTGGCTTTTGCCAGGATTCATGCTCATTCTATCGCTTAAAACTACTACTTGGAAGGCTTTTCCTCTTGTGCCTTCCACTATCTTCTAAATCAGGGCTGCTCAAGAAACACTTGCTAATGGAACTCAGAGCCCTGAGATGGCCACGGGAGAGGCAGAGTGATTTGACAGCTCAGGATGCTGACAGCAAGGTGCTGTTAAAAGTGAGGGGTGTCTTCAGATGCCAGCCATTGTTTCTGGATCTGGGGGGAGCAATGGCTGTCCCTGAAGAGCTGCAAGTTTCATCATCTAGAAGGGGAGAGGAGAAGCAGAAGGGACGGCAGACTGCAGAGATTTTAAACCTTCATACAATCCAGTCTGTCAGGAAGCTATAAATACTCGTTTGGGGTTTTTTAAGCAACTTGAATTTATATATAAATATATATATATATATATATATATATTTTTTTTTTTTTCTTTGAGTTGGAACAGAGCTGGATGGGCACCAAGGGACACTTGCCCTGGGTCTGTTGTCTCATTTCTTCCCAGCATACGTTGCAAGGAGAGGGAAAGCGAAGTGCACAGGGGTGCATTGCTGCGATGCATGTGAGAAGGAGGAGGTGAATTCTGCCCAGCATTTCCTCCATCATTCCCTGCTTTGGTGTAGTTATTCTTAGATGATCAGCTCAAAGTGCAACTCAGAGTTGTTCAGTATTTTGCACTTTGGTGATTTAATTTTACTTTATTTTTGTAGTGCAAGTGTGCAGTCCACAGAGAATTGATTTCGGTGATTTAGGATGAATAACTGTCCTTCCTTGGCTAGAGAACTTTCTACCTTTGTCTTGCCCTTAAAAAGTGGACTTTATTAATGGACTGTGTGAAGCAGAACCCAGATTAATCAACAACATCTTAACTCTTTAGAAAATATCAGTTTTCACTGAATGAACGTTTCTGCCAAATATTTGCTTTCTCTGAAGGAAAAAGCCAACACAAATGCAATGACAACAGACAAAGCTCAGGTAAATTCTTGTAGTCCTGTAGTCTTTGAGAAGAGCAGGATATTCATTTCAGCAGGTGGAGGACCTTTTCTTTTTGCTTGAGGTAAGGGCAATGGCTAATAGGAATAGGCAAGGTTGGGGTGCTGTGGTTGTGTTTGCTATCCCCAAAGGTTCTCTACTTTTTGGCCACCAGTTTGAACCATTCCTCATGGAAACGACTTGTAAAGAGTGCTCTGTTTGTGCTGCCTGGCCCACCAGCTTTCTGTTAAACTCTTTGGCAGGGATCTGTATTTGTTCCAGAAGGTTTTTGGTTCCCATTCTGCTGACAGCCTTTGCAGGGACCATTGCAGTTCCCTCAGTGATAATGGCTGTTACCAATGGGTGTCCCATGTGGATTTCACTGAGCAGGTTAGGAAAAGGAGGGAAATAATGTTGTGAAACTCCCCCTTCACCCTCTGGTTTTCATCATAAAAAAAAAATATCCTTTTCGGTGGAAATCTTCTCCCAGCTGGAGTGTCGCCTTCTGTTCAAATCCCTAAAATTAGACTGAGAGTCTTTCACTTAAGTAAATCCGTGCTGTCTGCTTGATGGTAATTATCCTTCCATAGCTGTAGCAAAGAGATGCAGGTTTGCAAAATTCTTTGAAGATGAAAATCTCCGTGCAGGTCCTCTTGGCGCTCGCACGCAGCGGTAAGCAGGTAGAACACATGGGAAATGGGTTTGAAAAGCTTCTCCCCATAAGCAGAGATGTGGCTGCAGTAATGCATGAGCCACACTGGGATTCCACCTTCCGGTGACTATTTCAGGTTTCTGGCTCTGGGGAGCTGCCAGCTCTACCTGCTCATCCTGATTCAAAGCCTACTGAAAGCAATTAGAAGCTTGTTGCTAATTAGCAATGAGATCTGAAGTGGCTCGTGCTGCCCAGGTCCTTCTGTCTGCAGGTCCCACCTTGGAGCACCTCCCTCCCATGTGTCCCATCTCTCTGTTAGGAGCTGTGGTGGCTCTGAGGGCTTCTGTCCCTGGGAAGGCTGATCCCAATTAGTGGTCTCCCCATGTGCTTCTGTGAGATCAGGCAATAAATACTGCATGAATATGACATCTCTCTAATAGGACCTCGCTGTCTCCTAATCGATTTACAGTGAGTGAGTGACACAGAATCATCCAGCCTCCATAAATCAAGGCTGGTGTTCTAATTTCATACCGTTAATGGCATGTCAGGGGGCTCACTCCTGTCGGGCTGAGCATTGCTGGCATCGTGATTTGCAGTCTCTTGATAGTCCTATGGAGTGCTGGTAAGCTCTGCAACACGTCAGGTGTGGGAGGTCTGCCCTGTTGCTGGGACAGCTGTGCTGCTCCCACCAGCACTAGTGAGGCTCTGTATGTTTGTTTTGGGGGGGAAGTTCTTTATCTTTGCTCTGCATTTTTTTTTCTTTCTCTAACCCCCCCCCCCCCCTTCTTCCTTTCTGTTTTGTACCCTTGGTGAGTCAGGGAGAGCTCAGATTGGATTACTGCCATTCTGATGAAGCAGTGGATAGAGGAGGTTGCTTTCTGTTCTGCATCTCCTGTAGAGCAGTTGCTTTTTGCACCCACTGCTTCTTCTGCCTCAGTTTCCCCACTTTCTGTCTGGAGGATGTTTTTCAGGACAAGGATATTCACTCAGCACTTGTTCTGCTCTTGTATTGAGAACACATTCCATCTGAGACTTCAGTGCATCGCAGCTTATTTATTGTGTTCCAATGACTGTAAGATTCTGCTGACCTAATGAGAAGAGCTGGAATGTGGATCTGTCAGGATCTACTTCTGCTTCTTTAACAGGCTTCCTATATGGCTCTAGGCAAGTCATTATGCAGCTTTCTGCCTCAATTTCCCAATCTGTGACATAAGGACTTGAGCTCTGTCCTACAAACAGCTTTAAAATCTACAGAAGAGAGAGTTTTATTTATTTTTTTTTTATGCCAGAGCTGAGCCCTGGTTTAGTAAAATTAAATGAAAGCATACATGTTTAGGACCTGTTCCTAGTCAGCCTCATTGGTTTCATTCTTTGGCTCTCAGCTCTAACAGTGGTGCATAATGGGTCATAAATTTGCCCCCCAGATTAACAACCCTAACAGAGTCCTTGTGAAAAGAAACCACTATAGCAGGTGGTTGGCAGGAGTTGAACCATAGACTTCGGCACCAATAGAGACTTCAGTGAATGGCGCTGAAGGCGTCGTTTTGTTAAGTGCCTGCGGAAGGGAACCCTTAAAGAATGCTTCAACCAACCCCAGCAGCTGAGGAGGTGACACGTCCTTTACAAGTATTTTACTTTCACCAACTGGGATTTTTATTCTCGTTATAAGGCGGTGAAAATGTTGCTTTCAGAATGTCCCAGGCTGCTCAAGGAATTTGATCACCCGGTTCCTAATAAAATGAATGCGACTGGAAGCCTAAACCCTCATGGATGCAGTAAAAATTAGTATTGGTGTTTTTGTTCTTTTTAGATAACAGCCTGGCTTAACTGGGAAATGGAGCTGATGGAGCTAAGTGGGGTCCTTTGCACACATAGACTTGCTGTTTTCAGAGAAGCCTCTTGGTATTAGATCATGCTTGCCGTGTAATTCTGAAAGGCATATGGGAGCTCCCCAGCAAATAGGTTGGGTAACAAAAGGTGCTGCTGCTTTTTAGTGAAGTATCTTAATAGAACCTTCATTTAAAATAATAATAATTAATTAAACTTGATATAAAATGCAGTGGTAAGATCAGACTCCTCTGCCTGTGTGTGTTAATGTTCTTCCCCTACCTTTCAACCTCAGGTTTACGACCTCTGAACACAAGCTCAAAAATTAATGTTTGGTTTTGGTTTTTCCAGCCAGTGTCTGTGTTTCTTCAAGTCACTTATCACGTGTTGCATGACAAATGAGCTTCTAGAACGCTGAAAGTTCTAAGAATGTTGTTTTTCTTTTTCACTGCATTCTGTCTGAGAAACAACTTTTGTTCTCTTAGCCTTGGAATGGAAACCTCTTCTGCAGAAATCCATTCAGTGAGTTTCCTTAACTGAGCAGTATCTTTTAGGTGTGCCCCCTCTGATAGATATCTTCAGCTCTTGGCCAAGAGGGTGAATGTTCCCGTAAACTTGAATGGAAACTAATGGATGGGTTTGTTTTGGTCTTGTTTTGTATGTGCTGAACTCTTTTGTCTGCACTCCAGTCTGATCATAGACAGCCTTTCACTACCTGGTTGTAGTATTGCATTGGTTTACTGCAGTGCTGGTTCTACCAGTACAAGTATTGGACCCCCACCAGTAAAACATGCACCATACCAATCCTGTAGAACTGAAGATCTTCACAAACCCTTTCATAAGTACAGATGCTGGCCCTGTCGTGCTGGTGAAACTTGATGCTCGTTAATGATGCTCTAACTTCTTCGTTTTGCTCTTTGCTTCCATTGAGCTGACACGCTCTGCTCTGCTAAATGGGCTGAGCAGCACTGCTGTGTGCTGTCTGGCAGCTGCTGCTCATCACCCAAGTGGCAGCTGGACTTCACTTGAGCACAGAGGTTCCCTTATGTGCTGGTTCTGAAACACTTTGCGACTCCTTTAGGGATAAAAAAGATTGATGTTATTTTAATGGAAGGTCTCAGAACTCAGATTTTTTTTTTTCTTTTTTCCAAAGTGGGAAATAAAAAGTAAAATTCACTTTAGGTGAATCTGTTCCAGGCAGTCCAATCTGACATTTCTTAAAGGGAACTGGTTATCAGGCAGGCAGGTGTATTTCAGTCTGGGTCCCTGAAAATCATCACTCATGACTGGAAATCTTATTCCTGTGTTTTAAATTTTCCTTCCCCCCCCCTCCCACCCTCCTTCAGTTTTTGAAGCTAAGCAGCCAAATGCTGGGAATTACTATTCTCTTGGAGACACGGAAGATTTTTAAATGGTTTTCATGTTTTTTGGAACAGCTGAAATTTGGCTGATCTCTTTTAGTAGGAATTCCGGGATTATTATTATTATTATTTCTTTCTCTTTACAGTTATGAAAAACAGGTTTGCTGTTCTGGGGGGAAGGGAGTAGGATGGCAGGATGAGGACGGTGTGGCTGGGTAGAGAAGATGAATTTATTCTGACTTTATCTTTATTTCAGCCTCCTGAGTTAAATTCTACGCTCTTTTACTGAGGCCAGCTGATTTTAATCATTTCAAGAGAACACTATTTATTAAGTGTCTGTTTCAGGCAGTGTCAAATCCTTCAGCTCCTTCTCTATTCTCCATTGTAAGCAAGAACATCGGTAGCCCAGGTGGGCTCTGAATAGCTTCAGAAAGTAGGTAGGTGAGAATCTATTTATTACTTACTGTAGATCTCAGTAGACAGGGACTCCAATTAAGGCAGGAAACTGACACACTTAGCCAACTCTTTCCAAGGAGAGGATGCAAAATGAGTGAATAAAAAATTAAGATAATCTAAACTTTTCCATGTTTTCTTAATGCAGTCTGGAACCATAATTCCTTTGTGATTCCTGTTTGTCTTTCAGCATCTAAAGGGGCTGTAAGAAGGAAGGGGATGGGCTTTTTAGCAGAGTCTGTTGCGATAGGACATAGGGTAATGACTTCAAGTGGAAAGAGGGGAGATTTAGATTGGACCTAAGGAAGAAGCCTTTAACAATAAGGGTGGTGAGGTGTTGGAACAGTTTGCCCAGGGAGGTGGTGGTGCTCCATCCCTGGAGACACCCAAGGTCAGGCTGGATGGGGCTCTGGGCACCAATGGAGCTGTGGGTGTCCCTGTGTATTGCAGGGGAGTTGGACCAAATGGTCTTTAAGGGTCCTTTCCAACTCAAAAGATTCTATGAAGAAGCTTGTTTTGTAAAGCTTCAGCAAAGCACAGGTAATGATAAGTAATGCGGAAGTCCATGACCCTGCAGATAATCTTCAGGTTCATTTGGTATAGGACATTTTCTCCTTGTGCCTTGAGTAAATGATCTTACTCTACCACAACTGCTACAAATGACACCTTTATAACTTAAGATCAACACATATTTACAGTATCTCATTTTTAGAACCACAAGTAGTTTGTAGTTATTTATCAACAGCTGTAATCAAATCTATTTCCCTCTGTCCAGAAAAGAAGCTTAAAATGTTGGAAGATAGATGACTTACTGCAGTAACAAATTATGGTCAATTTTACACAATTGAGGAGTTGCACACCTAATCCAGAGATGAAATCATAAGTCCTGCTTTCAACCTGGAGAACTCTAATTCAACACAAGTATCTACCCAAGGTAGTTATTGAAACCTCATTTAGAAGGATTGATTGAAGTTGGCTTTTGGTGAAATATGTTATTGTTTATAGAACAGCAGATATAACTGGAATTTCAACATTTGGTGCATCTGCTTTCATGCCAAGACTGGTTGAATAGATTTTCTTTGTTTAGTGCTTGTTTCTATTGAAAATTTGATATTTTTTTTTCCATAACATTTCAACCCCTATTAAGTTACTTTGAAAACAATGCAGGAAAAAAAAGGGGGTGGGGGGAGGAAAAGAAAACCACCCATCATCAAAATTTCAAACTCTGGGTGCTTTCCAGCAAGCTGCTCTTGAATGAAAACACCATTCTGTCTTCAGTTAAATATTGGCTCTAATGTAAACATATTTGTGCATTTGGTTACACTGCAGAAATCTTTAACTGTAGGACGGGGGGAGTGCAAAGGAAAGAATGATCATAATCATTAGCATTTATATTGCTGCTCAGTAGGAATATGTGATTGGTAAAATACAGAATGCAGCAGCTGGTAGTTGAGGAGGAAGCAAACTGAAGGTCTTTTCTGATTCTTCTTGTGGGAGACTTGCAGAACTTGGAATTATTTGCATTCCGCCTTAATGTTGGCTGAGCAATAGTGCAGTACAGAATGGTATGTATTTCTTCCTCTTAAATCCCTCCTCCAAGGAGAAATGTCTTCAATTAAAAGTAAATTTAAAGATAATGTTAAAAAAAAAATTAAAAAAAATTGCTCCAAGTGCTTTCCCAGACCTGTTTTGGTGCTTTCTTTCTGCATCTGTTACTCAAATATACATTCTCTGTTTTGAAGATAAGTCTTGGACTTGGGATTTGAATGCTTTCCCAAGCTTTGAAATACCTAAAATTCAACTTTGAGTTTTTTTGCCATTAGCGGTATGCACTGATCTGGGAAATAAAGACAGAGAAAATCAGGAAAACTGTAGAATCATAGTAACATACAATGGCTTGGGCTGGAAGGGACACCAATGGCCATA
Source organism: Coturnix japonica (assembly GCF_054131305.1). Taxonomy (NCBI): domain Eukaryota; kingdom Metazoa; phylum Chordata; class Aves; order Galliformes; family Phasianidae; genus Coturnix; species Coturnix japonica. The sequence goes on along the minus strand of NC_140672.1, from coordinate 2,063,610 downwards.
GAAAAAGCAGCATAAAATCAAAGAATGGTTTTCAAACAAATTCTGATGATTTTTGGAGACAACTTTTGATATTTGAAGTTGGTCTTGATATCATTGAGGATGCTTAAAAACACATCAGAAGTAATTTTTATAATTTGGGTAGAGTTTATCTTCATTGGAGTCATTTGAGCTACTACCATTGGGTTTGTACTGCAGCCACTTTGCTTTCTAGAATCAGGTGCAAACTGTTTTCAGGAATTCAGAGCACTTGCAATTCCCAACAGCTTCCCTAAGAGTTGAAAACAAGCCCAGTAATTTCCACTGGAAGGGTCCCCATCTGAAATCAGTTTGAGCACCATCTGCACGCTGAGGATCTGCTGGAACCCATGTAAGAGGGTCTAACGTTTGTATGCAACCTGTTTTGTCTTGTTTGAAGGGCTGGCTGGCCTGGTCCAGAAACACAGCAATCCATAAATTACTGGATCGCATCATGTTGAGTGGACTTCATTGTTCACACGCATCTCCACTTGACATTTCTGCAACCTTGTGTCATCCTGTAGCATATCCTCTTCGTATTAATAGCAATTTATCATTAATCCATCTGAATAATACTTTTTCTTTTTTCCAACAGAAAGAGACAGAAAACATCTGCATATTGAGTAATATTAGCTACAGTTTGTGTCTCAAGTGAGACTAACTGACAACACTCATTTATTATGACTGTGTAGGCTTAATTGGGTTGACGTAGGATTTGGACTTTGTGAAAAGAGAAGCAGTTTGAGGATCTTTTGAGAGAAAATATTTTTAGGGAGAGGAAAGAAATGGAGAAGGCTGGGGGAGGAAGGAATAAAAGGATAAATATGTAAAATAATGATGCTGAGATGTCCTGTTAAGGCCTAAACGTTTAGGAGGTGTTTTAATAATGGTGCTTAAATGAGAGATTAGTTATTAAGCCATATGGTTTGTATTACAGCTCTCATCTTTTGTTTCCTCCTTACGCTGTCAAGCATTAATGTGATTGTTTTGATTCTTAATGTCTTAATGCATCATTCCTCCCGATGCATTAGGCTAATAACTTTGGTCCTCTTAAGGGCAGTGTCGCCATTCATTACTCTTCCTGTTTTGGCTGACTGTAGAAGTTGAAATGAGGGGCTTAAAAACTATCTACATGTTCCAACATTGATGAAGCCAGCACATTGAGATCATTGAGAAAATCTGAAGTGCATTAAAGGCTGCTTATTTCCACTGTGCTGATGACATACGTGCAGTGCCTGAGCCTTCCCCTAAGGCAATTTCCAAGCTCTTCTGCTTTAAGTGAATGTGATTTGAGTTTGTTTTGCTAACTCTGGACCAGGCTTTGAGTAGCTCTATGTAAAACTTCAGCAAATGGTGCGTTGAAGCAGCTGCCCTTGTTTGGGAATGGGACTGTATCTGTATGCAGTATATGGTTTTCTCTTAAAACATGTCTTTTAGGTTGGCACAAGAATACCTGAGCAGAATGAATTGGGGTCTTTGGATTTAATGAAGTAACGTGTAATTTCTGGATATTCAAGAACAAATGGCTTCACTTTGGTCCACTGTGAAGACTTGGCCTTGAAGTGATAAAACTTCTTGCATTTATCAAAATGTTATTCTAATGCCCAAGCTTGATAAAGCTGAAGCATAACTTTAAGCTAATTGTGGTGTATTTTATGTTACGCTTGAGCAGGCTAAAGTAGCTCACTGGGCTGCACCGTAGGTTGTTGTAGTGTAGTTATCCTGTTGGCCTGGTGACGCCAGGTGAAGCAATATATCTCACACCAGTATTTATCTGAAAACATGCCTGCCTTCTGTCAGATGTGAAGTTTTGTAATGATATTGATTCCTTACAACTCTTACATGTGGACAATTTTGGCTTATTTTATTGAATGAAACTCAAAAGCTGATGTGGAGACAGCAGTAGTAAGTGGGGAGCTTGCTCAGATTGATTGGCTTCTTTTGTATGGATATTCTATGACTGTTTATCAACACTCTCAGAGTTAACTATATTTTTTTTTATTTTCAGTGTTCTATGCAAATTCATCATGAAAGGTTCTTTGTGTGTTCCAGATCTGAGCTACATCTATTTTTTATAATGGCCAACAGGAGAATTTAGTTCATGTCCCATTGCTATACGAAGTTAAGTACATGAATTAATATTAATATAAGTAGATATTTTTTTTTCACTCAAATGCCTGTGCCATATATATATATGTGGATAATTTTTATATATATATATAGGTAGAACATAAAGATAAAATAGACCCACACTAAATAGTTTGGGTGTTTGTATACACATTTTATGTACTTTTCCTTCTTGGCAGAATAGTTGAACTGGCAAGAGTATTATTTGCTCTTTATTTATTATTTTTTGCTTGAACACGAATCATAAACAGTCCTAAAGAGTTGGGATAATTTTAATTCCTGTGGTTTTTGTTTTTCTCAGGGGCATTTTGACTGGTGTATTTTTTCCAATGGGGTTATTCAAATTCTCTCTTCTTAAAACATAACAAAACATAACCTGTGATTTCAAATGGTGATAGCTTCACCTAATCTGAGCTCTGGTTCAGCCCATGTTCTGTCACAGAAATGATGCAGTGAATCATATGTGAAATCTGTAAATCACTTAGGAATCCAGTGGGATGAAAAGCGGTGCATGAATGTGAGATTATTGTCATTCTGCGGTCACCCCAATTTATGCAGTAGAAATAGCAAATGCAGCAAGGTGGAAGGAAGATGAAAGGTGTGACGAGCTGTTCACAACATTAAAATGACCAGTGTCCGCTGGGGAGTCTGTTATGTATTCAACGTGTCACTGAAGCACTTGTGTGATAGGATTGCGTTTGAGAAAGTGTCAATATGAAAGACAAGTAAACGATTTAAGTACAGGCTATACCCAGTAGTATTGTCACAGAGACTGGAATTTAAATACACAGCAGATCACACACGGTGGGAAGAGCCAGGACAGAAGCATTAGGGAGATGCAGCAAGTATGTGGGGGAAGTGTTTTCTGAGGGGAATTATCCAGATGGTTGGCTGTTAGTTTGGGTGGTGGTGTTGGTTTGTTTATTTTTTTCCTTCACATGTTTCTGGAGTACCCATAGAGAAACTGGGTTTGTTAGATGCAGGAATGCAGCAAACTGCTAAAAGGACTGAAGATGAAGTAGTCAACCTGTTGAGTAGGAGTTGGGTCTTGGATGGATGCAACGCATTTGGCCCATCAGTTGGGTGTTCCAGTGGGTTCTTGTGCTTTAATTTTGCTCCACCAGTGTTGATATTTCCTGTTGCTTGACAGAAAAAGGCTTTTTCTTATAGGGCAGTGAAAATTCTTGTAAGCTGGAGAACCCTGTGAGAGCAGGACTTAGTACAACTTCTCTCCACCTGCATGATTTAAAACCTTCCTTCCCCAATGAGCGATGTTTCTTTGGATCAGATCCTAGATGTAGTTATTCAAAATCTGTGAAGCATGAGGGCAAAGAAATTATTAATTTTTGCCATAAGTGGAATAGTCTCTCCTTTCTGTTTTTTTCCCCAAATGAAAATAATCCAGCACATTATAATGCAATAGAAAAGTTGGCTCTGTTACCTCCAAAGTCGAGATTGGGAGCGAGGAAGTTATGTATCAGACAGCACTGACTTGTAATCAGCTCAGACTGCTCAGTATTGCGGGAAGGGAAGGGGAAAATCAGATTAAAGAGAGGAGAGGGTTAAGACAGCTCCAGAAGCACAAACTGAAGTGATAGTTTTCCAGGTGGGGATAAGGGCTTGATCTTCTCACCAGTCATCCTCACACAGTTCATCAGTTCTGCAGAGCGTGTCATTTCCCTAAAGCTCTGCACTCTTTTTCACCCACACAATTGAATCTTGCACAGGTGTGGGCAGCATGTATAGGCTTAAAGGCTTGTTTCCCCTAAAACATAGACTTGTCTGTTTAAATGAGTGCCTTCATCCTGTGAATCCTTGCTGTGTGTGAGACTTTGAGATAGTTTGCTCAAGACAATAGCATTAAGTCATCTCCCACACTGACTCTACATGGCTGAGGCCCTGGAGAGAAATGCTTCAGACTCTAGTGGCTGACGAATTAAACAACGAGGAATATATGCCAGCTCTTTCCATTTGCTTATTAATAGGTTCTGTGTCTCGCACTCCAAGGGGATTGTCCTTTCTTTTGAATTGCTAGCGGGGAGGCATTCAAGCATTCACTCAGTGTAAATGGAGAAAAATGAAGAAAGAAAGGAGAGTGTTTCAGGAAAGAGTGGAGCATATCTTCAGAAATGCTAAGATTAGGGATCTGACTTTGCAGAAATACTGATGCTCTTGTTTCCTGAAATTGGGTTCATGCGCTCAGCACCTTTGAAAATCAAGCACTGATAGTCTGTGACTTGTGACTTTCTAACACCCCAACATCACAACAATTGCTTGAGATAGAAGATGATTCCACATCTGTGCATTCATTGGGCTCTAAGGTTTGGGAAATGTCTGCAATATAATAACACTTGTTCAGTTGAGCAAGCTCGGTGGGACGTTTTGTTGGGTTGTTTCCCCAAAATGTTCAACAATTGTATGTTCATAGAATCATAGAGTGTGGTCATATGAGTGTAGCCACAGGTCTTTGGATGAATATTCCAACTTATTAGATAAATAGATAAACATTTAGTTTCTATTGGTTATAGCTGCAAACTAAATGTCTTTAAATCTTGAATTGCCAAGACCTGGTGTTGGCAAGTGCAGGGTTGGATCCTTTGTTTCCCATTGTGGGCTGGCACAAGACTCCTTGACAGGGTTTACAAGAAACCCTATGCAGATTTAGCCATGATGTGACAGCAGGATCATGCATAGAACTGAGCTGGGAATGTTTGAAGTATTTGTGAGTGAGGGGTGTGATTTTTCTCTGGATATTCAAACAACTCTGTAGCACTGCTTTGCTCTCCTGTGTCTTTGTACCACTTGGTGACAGGCAATTGGTCCCATCTATTCATTTGCTGTGTTGGGCATCCGTGGGCTAAGCAAACACAAACTGGACAGACCACTCATATTGTTCTTCATATCCTACTGGTAAAATAGTGACATTCAACAAAGCAGGAAATCCAATGAGTTAATTAAGGAAGAATTGTCTATGATTTCTTCTTACCTTTTATTTCCACCCCCACCCCGTGCAAGTCTATGCAGTGGAGCAGCCTCTTGCCCCTTTGTGCCAGAATGATTAATGGTGGGACCACAATGAGGTCAATTAGCTGGGGTCGGCTTGAAGCTGAAAGGTGGAGTGTGTTTCTTTATTGAACGCTGCATTCACACTCTAAACCGTGACCTGGACTACAGTGATTTATTACAGGGGCAGTGTTTTGATCACTTACCTTCAGTACCTTACCTTGGCTTCAGAAATCAGGTTTTCACTGACAATTAAAATCTAGGTGAAGAGATCCATTCAAAAATCCCTCCAGGTAGAGGATGAGGAGAATGATGAAGCTTTTTGGAACTCTCTGTAGAGAGATCAGATCACATTCTGCCTCTGAAAGGAAAAAATTCAACCATGGCTGAACTTTTACAGCCTTCCTCCTAACTGAGCTGAAATAGAGGAGCCAAATCTGTACTAACAAGTTTTGAAGAGGTGCTTCAGAAAAAACTAACCCAGTATCTGTATGGTTATGTGGTAGAATGGGCAGGGAAACAGCCTATTATTTTTGGAGAGTTAAAAAAAACAACGCTCTCTTGTGCATATAGAAGGTATTTATTAATGAATAATGTTTGGCAGTTATGAGGCATCTTTCAACAGGATCTTGAATGTGCTATGTACACTAACTAACCTCTTGATGATGTAGTGAAACAAATCACTGCTTTGTGCTTGTTGTAATGGTCAAACTATGTAGGTAGGTAGATAGATGCAAATGATGTAGTCTTTATGTATTTTTGATCATGAAAGCTGCTGAGCCTCCAGGTTACCTTGAACAGAAGCTGCTTGTAACTTAACCTATGGCCATGCAGAACAAGTCCAAAAGCATACTTTGTCTGCAATTCATTCATTGTAATAATGAATCACAGCTTCTACCTTGTGCTTTAATCTCATTGCTTTGCAGCCAAGACGCAAGGGAGTCAAGCTTGTTTTGAGAAAGGGGGAAATGAGGCACCAGGTGAAGTGATTTTCATATACTTTTTTTTTTTGTAGCCTCATTAAGGTTTGGTTTCCATTTACTGCCTGCTTATGATTCTCCAAACACTCAAGTACTTAATGCTCAAATACAGTATCTTTCAAAATGTCCTTGGCTGGCATTAGGTTGGGCATTCAGTCAAGGCTGCCTTTGCTGGAGCATGGAAACTTGGAAGTGTGGGCAGGGTGAAAGCATAGAACTTAACACTACTCAAACAGAGACCTGTTGTGCAAAATTTTGTGCAAAATTCTTCTGTAATTGTGTTGAAAGCATCCTTAATATTTTTGCTGAAACGTTATATATATATATATATATGTATGTATGTATTTTGCTGTGTTCCTTTTGTTTCCTTCAATCCCTTGCCCAAGTGTAATTATTAGACATGGAGAGCACCTGTTAGATAATCAGGCCATTCCCTCCCACTGATGCGGCAGCACTCCCAGCAGATTAATTTCCAGTGCATCATCCAGAGAGTTCTCAAATAGCTCTTGCGGCAGACAACAAGCTCTCATGGGAAAGGTATTCCATTTGTGTGGCATGGTAACTTTTCACAGCACACCGTAGTTTTGTTGGACTTCTGGTTGAAAAGGATGTGGGCATCTACTGCAGTGTATCTGAACCATTTTCTTTGTGGTCTCGTTCATTAATTATAATGAAGTGTTAGCATTTTCACGGGTCTGAAGTACCTATTGGTAAACCAATGCAGAACTACTCTTGTGTCACAGAATAGAACTAATAAGGTTATGTTAATAGCTTAAAAGATGCCATTTCCTCCAGAATTTATCAAGAATGGTAGAATACCAGGCAAATTTAAGTGGGATCAAACTTGAGAGTAAAATCCTATCTATAAGCAAGCCATGCCTTTATCTTAAGGCAAGTACAACAGCACTTTTCCCAGTATCTCCAAGATATTTAATTGTAAATTATTTCCTCTTTTAAACCTACCTTATTTTTTAAGGTATATTTTTAAGGCTTTTATTGTGATTGCAGAGCTTTTAAAATATTGTTATTTAAGAAAATAAAACTCTCAAACTTCACATTTTCACATTTCCTTGTAGATTTTAGAGTAATTTATATAGCACCCTATTTTATTCCTGTAGACCGCTATTGACTCAGTGCCTATTAATTTTTACAAGACTTTCTCCATGAGGCTTTGTAAGGGAGAGACATATATTTAGTCCCTGGACTGGTAAATTTTAATGACAATTTTGCACGCTTGACTTAATTCCTATTTTTCATGTCCCAGTCGTGCATATCCCTCACCTTGTTCTTTTAGGGCTAGCTGCTTGTCTTTTGAGTCTGATCCAATAACTCACATAAGTATATAACTAGTCCCACAGATGTTAATGCAGAGTATTTTTCCAAGGCATGTTAGTCCCCAAATCCAACCAACTTTCAATGGGACTTGATTCCAAGCTGCCCTTTGCCTCCCATGTCAGCAGTATTTCGACACAGCCACTAAAAGACCTATAACATTGGGGAAGAAATCTCTTAGTGCTCATTCTGGAGTCCTGTGTTAAGTCCTACAGGATGCACAAGAAATAGAGCGAAAGGAAATAATTTTCTACTATTTCCCCCTACTAAAGAAAAGAAAAAAATAATTACTATCAAAATAATTACTATTAATAGTTATATTACTATTAAAATAATTATATTACTATTAAAATAATAGTACTGCAGTGGAAGACTGAATTCCTAATAACACATCAGGATGGAATTGAAGTGAAGCCCAAGTTGTTTTCAGATCTCTGGTGTCATGAAGTGCTTGAGTATCAAAACACAGGCTTAGGGTCCCAGATAGGCTTCTGTAGTTGTTCTGTAAAAGTAACTGTGAGTTTCTATTTCTAAACACTCTTTGATGGTTTGCGTGCTGAAATTCCCATTGGTTTCTGTTGTTGTAGGGCTGATGGACAGCTGCCCCAATACCTGAATGCTCTTAGGATCTGACCCAAGGTGCTTTCCTTCTGTTAATAGTATTATTGGAAACACTACTATAAACAGCAGTGTATGTGGATACATGTGATTTCATGGGAGCAAAACCAGCATCCTACTCTTGGAAATAAAAAGAAGACTACATAATGGATAATATCATAATGAGTCTTCTATCTTGTTGCTTTCCTATCCAACTTCAGTGAGGATTGTCTCCTAACCATCCAGTTCCATAGAATTGCCTGCAAGTCTCATCCCTGGAATAACCTATGGAAATGATCTAATTCAAATCCTGTGGGTTTTAGAGGGGTGTTTGTATGCCTCCCTTTTGCTTTTCTCCCTGGTAATCTCCCTAAGTTTTATCCCAAAGGGAATGTGGTTGTATGTAAACCATAGAGTCAGAGCAGGGAAATAAAAATAGGTTTAGGAATTTTCAGCAAGTATAAACTGGTTTTAACTTGCTTGAAGCCGAACAAACAAGCTGAAGATCTGCTGCTGTGTTCAGGAAGGAAAGCTTCTCCCTGTTGCACAGGAAAAAAAATGATGCTTTGGCATTGCTGCTGATGGGTTTTGTTGCTTTTTGGTGGTGGTCCCTCTTTTCCAAGCAGGCTCAGTGTACCTCTAAATGTCTCTTCTGCCTTTGTCTGTGTGGGCATAGAAGCACTCCTAGGATAGCTTCTAGTGATCTCTGCATGTATACAGTGCTCTTGTTTTAATATTTAATCACTAATTGGTGTGATGATCCAGGGACAGACAAGGGAGCACTTTGACATCTGATCTCTTGAACTGATTACACGCACTTTGCACTACATGTTGTTTATCATGGTCAGGCTAATTTCCTTCACCGAGTGCTGATTTCTTTCTTGCAAAGAAATCTCAATTTAGGGCTTGTAAAGAGAATTTTTTTCCATTTCTGGAGGATTTCAGCGTGCATTTGGCTCTTGTTATCGACCAGATTTTCCAATAAAAGCAAGGTAAATTCTGTTGGATGAATTGAATCGAATATTCTTCTGTGCCTCCCCTCTCTCTTAAGGTTTGTTCTATATTCCCCATCTCTCTGCTTTTATTCATTCCCTTTCTATCAGCTTTTTTCCTTCTGTTTTGTGGTAGATTCTTTAGATTTCAATGCTCCTTTCTATCTTAAAGTGAAAAAAAAAATCCACAACCAAATGCAAGCTGCCAATCGTAACACAAGAAGGTTTTCTTTCTTTCATTACGATGTTGATGATGATGATTATTATTATTATTTGGAAGAAGGTGGTGAAAAAGAGAGAATTTGTCATTACTGTATAATTTAAAATTGCACAGCCTACAGCCCACAAAACAGAGCATGTAATTACACACTTACTAGAGGTAACAGCAGTGCTGATAATTATTCTTTACACAGGAGAATCTCGCTGATATCCCAGAGTCGGAAAGTGGGAACTACAATATCTTTAATACCATCCTTAGAGACCCTCATAAGCAGAGGAGAAGTATGAGGAGGCACACAGGGTCCAGAGCAATATCTTCATCGCGCTGGAATGTCAGGGGCTTTAGTACAGCAGAAATCAATAGATTCAAGTACATTTATTTATTTTTTTTAAGGTACAATATATATATTTTTTTATGACCCTACCTAGAGAAAGTACAGCAAAGCAATGGCATGAAACAAACGTTTTTGAATGGGAGCTGTCTTGGTTAAGAAGAATAGGAAGGCTCAGATTTATTCATTTATTTATTTATTTCTAAAGCGTGTTTTGCCATGTGTTAACTGTTTCTGGGCTGCAACCTTAAACATTATTTTGGCATTAAATACGGAGTATGTTTATTTACCTCAATCATTCTTTTTTTCTTCCTTAAACACTGTTATCTCTCTGCCTCTGTCAGCATTTTTTATTATTTTTTTCTTTTTTTGGTCTCCTTGATTTAAATAATTATAGCAGTTCAGATTTGATTTTCCATTCGGCATTTTGTTTGGAGATACTTAGTGTGAGCTAGAAAGCAAGCTGATGGAGGGTTTTCTCCATCTCTATTTTCTCAGTAGCTCATTTAAATGAGGGCGTTATTTATGGGCCAAGTCTTGTTCCTTTTATTTATGCTAGGTGGTATTTGTTAGTAATTCAGTTGACTTTTAAGGAGTAAAATGATATTTAATATGGATGCAAGCAGAGCAAAGTTTTCCTGTGTTTCTTCCATTTTACCTCCCAGATAATGCAGAGCAGTGAGGTTTTAATCATCAATGGTAATTATTCACATAAGGGAATTCCAAGTGAGTGTACTGTTGTACAGGTGTGTGTTATAAGAGATTTTCCATCTCTTATAATGATGGCACCAAATTTTCATGTGCTGTTGGGTCTCAATCAGACTGATAGTCTTAATGGAGTTGGAGGATCCACTGGGTTGCTCTAACTTAAGCCATCAAGTCAGGCCTGGTGCGGCTGCCCAGTGTGTCTTTGGGAGGCTCCCCTTGCTTCTCCATGGTCTCAGCTCTGCCCGATCAAATCTCTGCATTGGTGAGAATCTGGGTCATGGTCACAGGGAGTCAACGTGAGTAATAAAGTACATAGAGCAGTTGAGGAGGAGTCAGGGGACATAAAGTTAATTAAAAAAAAATCTGTTCCTACCATCCCTTAATAACGAACTTAAAATGACATAAAGATCTCCAAAGTTGGTTTAAAAGGGAAACCAAATTTTACACTCCTCATCTTTAATGTAAACTGCCAGCCTTCACTTGTGTGAGAGCAGGGCTGTTTATTTTGTAAGGAACTTTCTATTATTCTTTATATTTCTTTTCCTGATCCTTTAAAATGGGAGAAGTAGAATTCAAGATGAAAAATGGGCACATATCCCTTGTATGATGATGTTCCAGCTGTGCCTTCTGCTTGGGGGTTCTGAGTAAGCACCAGCATTTGGAAGTTGAGTTTGAGTTCAGGCTATGGATGCTCACATGCCAGTGCTAAGTCATTAACTGCTTTGTGCCTCAGTTTCTCCTTTGTGACCATCAATAATTTTGGTGGTGTTCACCATGAAAGTTTTGGGCTTTTCCTCTTAAAGAAAGCAAAATAAATCAGATGCAAAGCGTCTCTAACCAGATCTGAATTCATAAATGATTTAACTGAACAAAACAACAGAGGAAGCCCAGCCTTGTAGCAATCAAGGCACAGATTTTAGTACTCTTCTTGAGGTTTATTAACGGTGATAGATCTGAAATGAATCGGTGTAGGAACCTGGAGCTCTCTCTCTATATATGTGCTTTTATAAGCGTTGAACACCCACTGGACTTGCTCAGATCTTGTATTCTTGGTCGTTGGCTACATTCCTTTGTTTCATAATTTGCAGGATGGGTCACAGATGAAAAGGTATTGACTATGAGAGGTCTGGATGCAGCCTGTGGCTGTGCTACAGATCGCCAGGGTGACCTTGAGTAAATCACAAAGCCTCTTTGTGACTCAATACTTCATTTTCAGAACTCAGTAAATTATATTTGCTCTGATTTTTAATTTTTTTTTAAGCCAAGTTATTTAAAATACTCTGTGGGCTGTGTACATTTTTAATTTAACCTATGCCAGCATAGTGCTGAGCACAAAAGGAGAATAATTAGTAGCAGCTCACAGGTGATAAAATAATAATAATAATGGATTATTTCTCCCTCATCATTCTATAGCCTTTAAAAAAAAAATCAGCTAAATTTTCGCTGCTCTACTTGTTAGAGGCCAAATTATTGTCATTAGCAAGGAAATTAAGCATCAAGGAATAGCATGGGATTCACTTATGTAATGCATAGGTCAGTGGAAGGGCCTTTTCTTCCTTTTGCTTAAAACACAAATGCAACTCTTAGTAACTCAAAATATATTTAGGTAAAATGTTGAAGCCTCTTTCAAGAAGGAGGGATGAGGGAGATTTTAAAGGCAAGTACTTGCAACTCTTCCCATACAGAAGTCTTCTTGGGCTTGGATTTGGTTTCTGTTATGGAGATCAGAGTCCCAATCTCACCTTTTCACTTGCTGATAAAGCATCACGTAAGATGGGTTGGTGTCCACTTGGTTGGTGGGTGGTGCTCAGGATTGGGCAATGGGTGCATGTCCATGATGAGGGCTGTGTGTGGTGTGCTCAGCCCCATGATGGGTAACACCACTCTGGTTTTTGCTGTATGGATCTGCCCCTTCACTCTTGTTCTTCATCTCCTGGTGATGGAGCAAGAGATGGAGGCCAGAGGAGTGAGCATCACAGAGGGAGCTGTGGCAGGTCTTTTGTCTTCACTGACTTCTTAGTGTTTCAGTCAGATAAACAGTTTCAGCTTGGGTCTGTCCCTTGGTATTTATACCCACATCATCTCAGACTATCCTATCCTTCCTTCTTAGAAACTGTCATTGAAGTCAGTTGCTGAAAGTTAAGGTGCTCTTAACATTAAGGCATGTCTGCATTTATTGTGATAGCTCATCTGATGTTTCTCTTTGCTTTTTCAGCTGGAGTGTATTATCATGTTTTGTGATTCCCACGTTATATCCCTAATTATTATTATTTCACACTTCATAACATTTTGGTAACTAAAATGCTCTAGGGCCCAAAACTTGTCTATTACATTTTAGCCCAGAGGAAACTTTGCATCCAGTTCCAACTTCCATCCCCAAGTATGAATTTATATTGGAAATTCTGATGGATCCTGCTTGGGATTGGTGCAGCTCTGACAGAATATTGTAAAACACTGACTCTGTTACACATTGAGATGGGATATTTTCTCCCCCCTTTCTTCCTTTTGTGTAAATCTGTTTTCACCACAGGAGCACATGCTGTCTCTTCTGGCTACAACACTACTTACTAATTCATCAATTCATCTTTAATGAGGCCCCCTGCCAATGTTTAAATAGCATTCGGAACAAAGAAAAAGGCAACATTTCCAAAACAGCTGCTTCTCTCCTATCTTGACATATCAGCCCTTCAGAATTTCAAGTAAATTTTTCCCTGCTAAAGTTAGTAATTCACAATTTAGGTGTAGTTTTATAATTAATTGTTGGCAGGATGAAGGGGGGGAAAATAGGAAGAGATAGGAATGAAATAAAGAAAAAGTAAAGTTTCCCTCAGGCTGATATGATACATGAAACCAACATGGTTTCTGAGGATTGCACTAGAATTGCAGATATAACAGTGGGAGAAGTCTTTGCAGCCAAAATCATTTGTTGTACAATGCAAGTTGGTATGAGGACATGACAGCAAAGCTTCTCTACCTGTTTCATACAGCTTTACTATGTCAAATAGTTTAACCCTTGCCAAGTTTGAGTTGGCTTCATCAACTGCTTTTAAAAGGAATGTGTATGATTACTGGGGGATGTGGTTTAATGGGTGTAGTGGTGACAGGCTGGATGAGATGACTTTGAAGATCTTCTCCATCTTCTATGATTCTACCTTGGTAGCTGCTATTGGTTTCTATTTTTTTCTGGGGAAAATGCTGCGTAAGATTGGGAGTCTGTGATCTTTTGTTGTACCAAATTGTGACATTAAATTCACAAGCTAAGACCCTGTCTTGGAATTAACTTGGACTTTCTGGGTGACAACTGTGACAGGAGGGCTTAAGTTCAAGTGACTTGTATTTTTGGATAATTGTATTCAGTACATGCCCCTTGGAGTTGAATGTTCAGATAAAAGGGAAGGTGAGCAGTAGAAGACAGGAGAGGATTATTATTAACATCAGTTGGAGTTACGTGAGGATGAGAGCCCCAGCTACTGCTAAATTCTCTTGCAGTTATGCCAATATCTTGGGTCTCGCTTGATATCATTGCCACCAGAAAACTGCCTTTCTCTACAGCAGATCCTCTTAAATATCAGCATTTCAAGGACTTCTTATGGTTGCCATGTACTAGAGACGGATACAGAGGCAGTGGTACAGACTTCTTCTATTGCTCTTTTCCCTTAAAGTTTTAGAAGAAAAACTGAAGTCAATACAGTAATGAAGTATAATTCCAATATGAACAGCAAGAACATGTTCACTTCTAGATAATCCTTAAACACTTTGAAACCAGAATTTGAGGAATTTATGACAAATTTCAGTTGTATCTGCGTTTTTCAGGAACAAAAAAAAACAAAAGTCAGTTACAGTAATATGTGGATACACAATATACTATGCATGTGTTTCTCACTGTATAGAGTATATATCATGAGAGAGACAGTAAAAAATGCATGGGGAAGAATTTAAGTAGAAGATATGCAAGCACTGGTGCTCTGCAGTGTCCTGTTGTTCTGCAAAGAGCTCTTGAGGAGCAGAGCTCAGGATTTCAGTCTCATATTCTGTTTCAGATTGCTGTGGTGTAAACCTGGTTGGTAAATCATGGCTTAGAGCTGGCAGCTTTGCATAGTGATATTGATGGGGAAAAACCTGTACAGGATGGGTAAAGCTGATTCTTATCTCTGCAGCTGTGTGACTTGATATGCTCTGCAGCCTTTTCTATAGACTTTTTTCCTCTTAAATTTCTCCTCAGGTGTAAGAGGACCTGCGTGGCTGTAAATCACTGTCAGTGTGCATGATATTGCCTCTTCAGGGTTTGATTCAGTATGTGATGCTGATCCTTCCCAACTTCAAGCAGTGGGATCTGCCGTGGCAGCCCAAGCTTCAGACTGTCAAGTTTTCTGTTCCAGTCCAATCCCCAGCACTGACCAAGGTGGTGAAAAGCACATGCCGTGTTAAAGTAAGAGGTCAGTGAGCTGCAGAGTTTCACCTAGACCTGCCATGGCAGAGCTTCCCCTTTTCTTTGACTGCAGCAGAGGACAATGTCTCCTAGACCATGAGAGATGCAGATAAATCTGTGAGTATTTTATTACTTGCATGCCATCCAACCTGCAAAATCAAATCAAATTGGCAAAAAAAGTCCCACTCAGAAGAGGGTAAGTCCTATAAGAATGGAGATAATATTAAGACAAGTGTAATATGTTACACCTAATTCTGTTTCCAAAAGGGTGCTTCTACATTAAATAGCAGCCAAAGTCCTACAGCCTCAGCATGCATATGTGCACATCCCCACGCAGACTTGCCTAGAAACAACAACAAAACAAAATGAAGGCAGTTTGGAGGCATTTCCTGGGAAAAAGATTCATGCTTCTGTTTCCATGGAAGCGACAGCACATCCCAAGTGGCAGTGAGAGCTGACAGAGCGCGGCTAGGAGAGTTAAAGTGCCATCTTCTTCTTCCTAGCGGGGGAAGGTGGGGGGCAGAAGTGGGGGGGAATTGCTTTTAAAAAAGGATGCAGAAAAATGTAAAAGGACAGATGGACATATGGTTAAAATGGAAAGTCTGGAGATTGGGGCTGGCTTCAGCTCTGCCATGAACTTCCCGTGTCCCTTTGGGCGGCTCACATAAGACATCTTCCAACGCTTGCTCCAATCAATAATTGATTTCAGTGGGCACTAAATCAGAGCCTTAAGCATTCTGGACAGTGTTCAGACTGTCGTCTTTGGCATCCGAGCAGACTATGACAGTTCAAGTTCAAATTCAGCTTAGTTTGCCTGTTGATCTTCTACTCTGCTTAGGAATAAAACACTCTTTGTTTTGTGGGGCCTTTGAGCTCCTCAAGAGTTGAGTTTCGACCACGTTCCTGTTTGGATCTTTACATTAAAAAAGGTTAATTAAATACAGTACTAGCAGCTTCATAGAGCTTAAGATACAGCTCCTCAAAGTCTATCACTGCCTTCAGATACTTAAATTTGTCCCTTTGCTGTTTGTCTTTTTAATCTTAAATATAGCATGATGAGTTGAAGTGTTAAATAATGAGTGGAAAGGACGAGGATTTGGGGGGAAAAATGTAACTCTGGCTGAGAAAAGACTTTGCAATGTTCTGGGGTCATAGAGAGCAGATTGCAACAGAGTCCTTCTACCAATGAGTTTGTCATCAGTTTGGCTGAAGCTTGGCTTGTCTGCTCTTTAGACTTGACCTGTCTAAAGGCTTCTCTGCAGTTTGTTGGGTCTCCTGTAATGAACACAAGTTGGTGAGCTCAGTGCAAGGTTGGCTGATGGAGTTCTCTAGGCTGTGTTGTACTGGAGATATGACAGTATGATCTAATGGCACTGAGTAGCCTCAAAATCCAAGAAATAGAAAAAGAAATAGATCTAACTGGAACATGGGTCCATATACAGCGGGCATGGCAAATAGTTGAAGAGCTCTGGGTCGTATTTTTTTTTTTGTAATGATTTCTGGCAATGCATTACACTGAGGTAAGTGCTTTGTTTCTCCCTCAAGTGGCACTCACCTCCCTAGGGCTTCCTTATGAATGCTTGAGGAGAACGTCCGCTTGGGTCTATTTTAGTTGTGTGTGTGCTATACAAGCTTTTGGCTGTCTGTGCCAAGGTTAGGTTACTGCTACTTAAAAGAAATATTTTTAATTGCATAGTATTGATTTTTCCTTTTTCTTGCTGGAGCGTATGTTCTGTTGTTGATGGATGTAGTAGAATACACGGCTGGTTTACGTGGATAGATTAGCACTGAAATAACAATACAATTGAATTAAAACCCTTTCAGTTATTTTAGGGAGAACCTGCTTATTTGTCACACAGAATTTGTCTTTTCTTTGGGTTTGTTTAATGAAATGCCCATACCAGCACTTCCCTCTTTCTCTGTCATACTTTGTGCATCACTGTAGCACTGTGACAATCCAGCTCAGCCATCAGTACCATGATACCATGTCTGCATCTGGGGCTGTAGCTTGTGCACTGGATTCTTCTTCCTGCTGCACACTGTGATTGTGGAGGGGGCAGGACTATGGGAGATAACCCTCAATTTTTACTACCCATTGCAAAATAAAACAAGCTGTAGAGCCCTTAGCATCCCCATGTGCACCTCAAAGGGGGAAAAGAGCAATTCTGCAAATGCTCAGATATAAACAGGTTAACACAGAACTGTAGAGTATAACTCTTTATCATTACTCGTAGGTGTTATGATAATGTGCAGTTCAGAGCTGGTAAAAGACATATGCATGCATGTTGATGCAGGACCAGGGAGTTCTAAAATTGTTTTCACATTTATATGTAAAGCAATTACCGTTGGTTTTTTTTTTCTTTCTCTTTGCCTCATAACCTGAGAAGCGGTGCAGACATGCAGGAAGTCTTACTTTTTATTTCCCTCTAGTAGACTTGTAAAGCATGCAGCTCTGGTGTGCAGTGCAACAAGAGTCAAATGAAACCTGAAGGTTTCTTTTATGGCATTACGTGTAGCCCCATAATGCAGGCAGATACCGTCAGAGTAGGGAAAGGGCAGTGCTCACAGATCTTGTATGTATGGTGATCAATAGTCCTAACACACGTATGTTTCTCCCTACCTTGGCTGCTCTAATCTGTCATACTCGGGGCATGGGGGAATGCAATTTAATTTTTTCACCAATTGTTACTTTGGAATCTGCTCTGTAAGACACCCTTCCCAGCCTGCGTATTCCTTCATGATGTCTAATTAATTCATTTGCAGGGTGTGTGTTTCTCTCTCGTTCTGCAAAGGTGCTAAGTCTTGTAATGAGAGGGAGAGAACCTGAACAGATTTGTTTTCGCTTTTTGCATTGCAAAGCTGATTGAATCGGGTCCACCAGCCCAGTGTTGGAAAAAGAGGTGTTCATGTAGACAAACAGTAGCACTATGGCAGTTGAGCCCTCCTTGTGTCTCACTTCTTTATCCCCAACCCCGGCAATATATGCTTGATGCTGTCGCCAGAGGTAGGCACTCTGTGACAAGCAAAATCAGGGCCTGTATGTGATCAACTTGGTAGCTAGAAGCAAGACATGCTACAGTGCTCTGTCTGCTGAAGGGAAGTGTGTGGTTTTCCACCTAGAAATGGAAACTAAGAGAAAGCTACTGGCTACACCTATCAGCCATAATTAATAACCCATTACTTGCCACCAGTCTCTGGCTCAGGTTTACACATAAGGCATTTGGCAAATTAATGTGATAGCTTATAGCCTCTGTAAGGAAGGATGGGTTACTATTGCTTGACCATTGTTTTTCTAGGTGAGGAGGAGGCTCAGAAAATCCCACCTTCTGAAAGGTGTTGGTTGAATACAGTGGCTCTGAGATGCAGGTTCATAGCTGGCTCTGCATCTCTTAGCATTCCTTCATTGGGGAACATCGGTTATTTCTAACATATTAAAATCATTGATGCTGCTACAGCAAAGGATACGCATAGAGATAATGGTTACAAAAGCAGCTCAGAGGAAAGGGGAGGAGGCAGAAAATGGTTGGTGGGGAAGTGTGAGGCTCTGCAGTAACTCCAGAAACTGAGTCCACGTTGTTGTCAGGGTGACAGCTTTAGAGATCCTTCCAATGAGGCAAGTCTTAAAAGCTCAAAGCTTTAAAAAAGAGGGGAAAAGGCTACTATTAACAATAAGATATTGTGGAAAAATATTTACATAGATAAAACATTTTCCTCAATGTGTTAGGACCAGAAATAAAACCCATCTCTTGTCCTACAGCTCTCATATATTATTCATGCTTGCCGTTTGGCTCTTTGCATGCAGAGATCTCAAAGCATTTTGCAGATGAAGATGTAAGTCGTTACCCTTATTTTATACAGGAATAGATTAGAGAGAAATGACTGCAGGACCACTTGAGACCTGGAACTCAAGCCTGACTCTCCATAGTCCCAGCCCAGTGCCTCAGCCACTGGATTCTGGAGATACCATTTTTGTTAAGGTTGGAAAACCTGATGGGATGTATTAGTGAGGAAGAAAAAGCAAGGTGGGGGGTGGAGGGGTTATTGGCAGGGAAAGAAGAAACACAGTAGTAAATCTGGAGGGGGTTTAGAACAGATGGAGAAAGTAGATCTTGGGTAAGGAGTAAGAGAAGAGATCTGTCTCTGTAACTGGAGTTGACTGATGTGATAGAAGCTGACAGTAACAGAACTTTAAGATGCATATACTTTGGTTTTCAGTACTTGAATTTTCAGGGAGTTGGATGGGACATCCAGAATTGTGTCAATTGCTTTTTCTAACGCTATTGTAGGCATTAACCTGTAGCCATTTAATGTGCAAGAGAAGGAGGCATCTCACTATTATAGTTCTGTAATTATCTGCAGATCTCTGACCAACTTTGCACATGGGAGAATTTACACTCCAGTGCCTTATGAGTCTGCTGTTAAAATGTGACCCCTTGTCCTTGAGCTCATTTGCAAAGCACCCAATATGCACTCCATGTACCAACAATGCTGATGGTTCTGCTGTTGCATCTTTGGAACATGCACACGAGTGACAACATACCTTAAGTTTCTGGGACTTAGAAAGTCACTCTGGGCCTGGCAGAATGTTTGATTTCATTCCAGGCGAAAAGGAACAAATTGCCTTTAATGGCAGCAGCACCAGCAATAGGCCTCCCTCGCCTTTTCATGTCACTTTCAAACGCGTCGTTGATGTGTTTATGGAATTTTATTACACAGCTTGTTATGCAGCAAGAACAACCATGCCAGGTTCTTGGGGATGAGCAGGCGGAGGGGGCTAAGCTATAATAAGAACTGGTACACTCGTAGTTTTAATATCTTTTACTTCAAAGCAAGGAGTTGATGCGATCTTTCAGCATCTCAGCTGTTGTTTACCAGCTTCCTACAGATGCTGTTTGAACTAACAAACCCCACATTTCCTGGTTGGAGTGAGTAATTCCCTCGGCGGTTGCAATCCGTTCACTTGGAGGCTTAGTACTCCTGATTGAATGATGCCACTAACAAGAAGGGGATAAACCATTTAAACGTTCAGTATCACCTTTCAGTCAAATAATAACTGGCCAAATTAGTTTGGCTTAGCTTCTCAGCCCTGCTCCTTATTTACTGCTCCCAGGGAAAACGACGGACGAGTCCAGGGCTGTATTTGGGGTCAATTTGCTCCATGTATCAGAAGCAGACAGACGTGTTCCTGATACAAGGACTTCTCTTTGGCGCTGATCTGTGAACACTATTTTGCTTCCTAGCTGTCTTTTAAATCAGCTGAAATCTAGAAATTACAGATGAGGAAAGAGCTGCAAGGTCATCTGTTCTGAGGAGATCAGAGCAAGTTCTTTAGTGCTTGTGATTATAGTGTGAGTATCTGTAATGGAGAAACTAACCACAGTCCCAGACAGGTTCCTTTTTTTTTTCCTCCTCAACCTCATCCTTTTTAATTCTTTTTATCTCTTCCCCTTTTTCATCCTTTTTATTTTTTCCCCTCTCTATTCCTTTCCTTTTTTTCTTCCTTTTTTCTTCTCTTTCTCTTCTTTTTCGTTGGTCAGCCAACAATAGTAGTAATGATACAGAAGTTAATGAAACTTACAAATACACAGAAATAAGTATATTGTAATGAGAATGGGATGAGACATACATGTGCCACGCTAGCTCTGCAAGCTGACACTGTTTTCCTTTCAGCAGTTACGATGGAGCAGCGCAGGGTTTCTTTCTGTTACTTGGATCTGAAAACCCAACCGAAGTCTTTGTGTTCATGTATGTGTGTTTACAATGGCAGCAAATTATTTAGCTCCAGAGATAACAGAAGCCTCGTTCTGGACAGCCAGGTAGGTTTTTACAAGCAGGGCCTCTCGTTCATCACAGGTGAAAATGCATAGCTGGTGGTGGTGGCTATGCTGAAGTTTGGTAGCTGAGAGTTCACATTATCAAAGTGTTACTATTCTCTTTGCATTTGTTGTTAGCTGCCGTGGAAATAATTAGGAGGCATTACTTTTGGAGCAGCCTATGTAGCTATATGATTTTATGTGATGTGAATGCCATGTAGTTGTGTGATGCTCTATGGAGCATAACCATTGCTGAAGGGCCACAATTCTCCCTGGTTGTCCCAAGCATATTTCCGCTGGCCCTGCTGACTCCCCTCCTCCTTTCCTGAGCATTTATACTGAGAATTGTAAGCTCAGGAACTATTTGTACACAGCCAGATGAAATGCCCCTTTTTGGGTGCTAGCAGGTTGCAATCAATACCTCATGTTGGTAGGCTCCTGTCGCCAGCACAGTTATGCTGAACAGAAGCTTAATTGACCTGAGAAAGAGAAACGCAGCTGATTTTCAAAGCCATCAGCACACTTAGTAAGATAAACATTTTGGAGGGCAACTTCCATGTTATTTCTATGCAGAATTTCTGCCACCTCTCAGAGCAAAAGGCAAAACCACCTCATCAGACTCTCCCCTCCTCTTAATATTACCTAGTAAAAAAAAAACATTCTAAGATGGAGTTCTGCTAAGAAGCAAGTATGTGGGGAAAATGATGGGGAAAGCCGTTTCAAACAGATCCAAAAATAATTTTTCCACCACTCAGGTTGCTTGGCTACTTATTCTGCAGCAGAGGCATGGGACCTTTATCAATCACAGAGCCACTTTGTCATTAAATGGCATCTGTGAGTCGCGCTGCGATTAAACTCCATGTAGGGAAATAAGGGTCTGATTCTCAGTTACACTGAGGCTCCTTTGTGCACCTACAGTGGCATAAAGCCCCCAAGACTTTATTTTGTATCAGATCTTTCATAAAATCTATTCACCCGAAGTGCTTTAGGGTTAAAATTAATTCAGTTAATGAGTTAAATAACTGCCAAGGGAGAGAGAAATTAAGAGTCATGGGCAAGGGGGAAAAGAGATGCTTCCAGCTGAGTTTAGAAGAGAGTGTGAATGAGTTGAAGGGGAAAAGAGATGCAAAGAAGATGCACCGATGGGCAAGAGCTGCAGAGGAGAAAGCTCTTATGCCCTGGGGGTCAAATTATGTGAAGGAAAGAGGGCCCACTTACTGTAGGAGAAATGCTACCAATGGAAGCTGATTTAACGCATATTACAGAAGTAGTAACGTATGCTGGGATTTTCTTTCAGCGTAGCTAGTTGCTATAAGGTCTGAACAGGTTACAGGTCTTCATTTAAATGATATTGTACTTCTCTGTTGTATCTTGAGATAAAAGAAATTTAAGAATCAAACTGAGCGTGTAGATTTTCCTCCAAACCATTTAATTGTTGTTTCTTATTAACCAGAAGCACAGAGCTTAGCTGGACACAAACATCTGGACAGGCATCTAGAAGAAGCTAGAAAAGACTCTAATCATGTTGAGCACCACATCTTGAAACTACTGGAGACAGTGAGTTTATTTATCTCTTTCATGTTATTCCTTTGCTGAAAGCTTTTAAAACTGTTAAGTACTGGAAGTGCCGTGCCAATGACAGTCCAGATCTTGGAATGGTCTTCTTTAGCTTCTTCCACCTTAGATGGGTCAATTAATCTCTTCATCCTTAGTGCCTCTGCACCGACAAGAAGTTGTGCTAAATCAAGCTTTACACAACTCACCGTTCCCAGCACGGTTGGACTGATGACGTTCTTTACGCTTTAAGAAGCCTTTGAGGCTCACAAACAGAAGTTTTACATTTAATAGTGTGGATACTCACAGCCTTGATTCATTTCCCTTGGTTTTATGTCATTGCTCTGTCATGGCTCTGTTATGGTGCAAGAAGGTGCCTTGGAAGCTTGGAGAATAGTAAAGTGAGGCCTGGCTTTGCTCAGCAGAACTTTATTCAGGGCTTTACAAGAAATTTTCAGACAAACTCATCTGACAAAAGTTGGTTTTAAATAAAATAATAAAAACCCAAGCGCCTGATTTGCGGAATGTAAATAAAACACGTCCTGGATATTCTGTTAACTGGTATATAGTCAGCCTTTGGATGACGTAAGAGGGAATTTGCCCTCGTTTAATACTCTCTGTGTGTGAAGTTTGATGCTACGTTTCAAGTTATTGGGAGCTCTTTAAAATCGAGGCAGTGAGAATGGATAGTGAGGGAGAGAGCTGTGAGCTTTATTGATTGTATCTGCACTGCATGGGGTTGAAAAGTACCTCCCTTTACGTGTGGGTGGGTTCCATGTAAAAGCCCAAAGAGGATTCCCCTGAGGCACATTTCTTCCTGAGTCCTATTTAGAAATCTGGGGGATGGATTTCTATGCATTGCAAGTTTGGCTTGAAAGGGACTATGAAAGATCTCTGTGTAAGACAGACATCCATGAGGGGTTTCCTGCGGGCTCAAATTTTATGTTAGAAGAAAAGATGAGCACTTTTGTTCCAGTTGTTGTTTTCTTATGCAGTAACTACCATGGTAGCTCTTTGTCATAGTGGCTCAAGTGTTCTGCAGTGTCCACAGCTGGCTTGTTTCTAACACTAGAGCTTCCAGATGCAGAGAAAGAGAACTGTAGAGAATAAAAGAATATAAGAGATCCCTAGAAAAGGAAAGAGGAGGCTGTAAAGGAAAAGGCAGTGCCCAGGCAGCTTGTTTATATCACCTCCGAGAGCTGATGGTGTGCTTATCGCACACAGCACAAGGCTCAGTTGTCTAGACAATCGTCTAATTGTCTTTACTGGGTAAGTAGCAGCCCTGGTGACATTCCAGACCTTGACCTCTGCCCTGTCCAGCGCCGAAAAAGTGCCGTGAGGAATCATGTAACGCTGGGTATTAAAGATTGTTGGAAAAGGCCATGAGGTCAGCCTACCGTGGAGTTTTAGCAACAGTGCTGAATATAGCCGACTTTCTCCCCTTCCTCTTGAGGACTGGGCTTATTGTATGAGAGTGGTAGAACAGTTCCTGTGCTTAAAAGTAGAGATAAGGCTGTGCTAGGACCACCTGGGGGCTATACTAAGATGGAGAAATATATAAAGTCTGGGGTTGCTTGGGCATATATTGTCCTTTTGACTGAGAGCCTGGTCAAACCTTGATCAACAAATATGCTTCTAAATATTGTAGCTGGACGCTGTGCCTGGAGATGCCAGAGGGGTAAACCTACACAGAGTCTGCTTGTTAGAGCAGCAGGGCTGTATGTGTTGCAGCCTAACGGGGTTGTGGTTCAAGGATTCAGGAGGTAGGAATCAAAGAGTGCCAGCCACTGCTGAGAACAGGACCAACCAGCTGGTGGGATGGCAAAGCCTTGAAAGCATTTTTTGCATTAGGAAATACATGGGACTTGAGAAAGATTTTTATATTCAGATCTCACATCTCAAGAAAGAAACCTATGCAGAACCTTTCCTATCTGAGAATTCTCACGTCTGCTGCTGTTGAAAAACCCAACTTCTGTGCAACCCTGAATAATAACAGCTATTGTCATTGTGTGAGTTTGATCTTGTATGAAGTATTCCAGCTAATTGCATCAGGCTTTTAAATAATGAGAAATGAGGTTTTTTGGGAGGCTTCTAAATGAAGTATATAGAAATTTGTACCAAACTCCTCAAGTGATGCAAACACTGAACTACTAAAATCAATGCAGTTATTCCAGTTTGCATCAGTTACAGATCTGACTTTGTATTTCCAGGCACGTTAAAGGTGTTAGTGTGCAAATGACTGCAAAAATTATTGCTGAAAGGTTTTTACGCTCAAAGGCAGATCAGGTATCTGGTCCAGAGAGGGTACATCCATTGCCGTTAAAGGAAATAAAGGAGAGAAAATTGTGAAGTGTTAACTGATATTTTTAGAAGCTTTATAATGACAGGTCACATTCCCAAGGACTATAAAGTGGCAAATCTAACACCCATTATTCAAGAGGGGCAAAAAGATACTGCAAGCAATTACGGTTTAACACCAGTTGTGGGAAAAATATTAGAAAGCATTTTATGAGGGTTTGGGAGTGAACAGCTTGAAAAGTGTAATTTGATTAGAGATGGCCAACGTGGGTTTTTGAAGGAGGTTTTAACTAACTTAGAATTCATGAATGGTATTGCTGGCAAGGGAGATGATGGACCTTGATTGGATGGTGTGCACTTGTGGTATGGTTTTGAAGTGGCAAACTGGGATGCTTCTCTTACGTTCATTGAGCTGTGCTGCTGAACCTATTTAAAATGTGCTTAAAAGAATGGAGTGATGAGTCCTTTCAGCCAAGTAAGGAGGTGAAAGCCAAGTTTTGTTTTGAGAAGTGAAATGGATTTGTGGGGTTTTTTTCCCTTCTACTTCCTGCTAGTTTTAAAGGCCATCACACAGGGCAAAGGGATGGAACATGGAGGAGCTGAACTCATGCTAAGCTGTGACCTCAGAAGTTCTGCAGCCAAAGTTCTCTCCAATGAGCTCTTCTGGGTGCACTGTAATATCTAACTGCAACTCTGATGCCTTCTTGAGGTCGTTCCTAGTTCAGAACGGTGCAACTGTCAGTGGGCCTTTGCTCAGGTACACAGATCTATTTGTGTGAATGACTTTGGGGGTAAAATGCTGATGTTCTTTGTGTTGCCTTCTAAATTGAAGGCTGAAGCTCCAAGAAATGTCTCTTGTGGTTCCCACTCTTGCCTTGGCCACTGAACCGGTGAAGCTGGCCAAGTTTTCCTGTGCTCCTGTGTGCTCTCAAACCTTCTCTGTAGTGAGCAGGTGGCTGGGACATAGCATGTCCCTGACCTCAAAGTCCTCAAGGCTTCTTCATGCTACCAGATAAGAAAATGGTTATAATAAAATAGCTTTAAATGAAGAAACAGGGGTAGCATCATATTCCTGAGCTACCAAAAAGAAGTTTAGGATTTGAAACAAGGTGCAATTTATTCTTTTACTTCAATTTCAGAATAGATTTGCTGGTTATTTCAGGGATGAGATCAGAAGTTAAGATACTAATCTATGCTTTAGGCTAAATAATTGTTGTTTGGGTATTTTTCCCCAAAAACATCAAGCATCATAATAACTAAATTCCTAGCACTTCTGAATTCAGGCTTTGTTGGCATGGTATTCCAAAAGTTACCTGCATCGCAGGTGTCTTGTGTATGTATGAAAGTGTATATGCTTTTTCTTACCTTATTTTTCTGGAAACAGAGGATTTACTGTGCAAGGAGGTAGCACTGCTACCCCCCTTTAGAAGGGCTCGACTCTGAGGCCAGTAAACAGAGAAGGTAGTTTTAATGCAGATAAATAGAAAATGCTAAGTCTTGGGGGCAATGCACCAAAAGTGAGAATACATATTAAATGGAAGAGCTGCGCAGCATACTGATCAGGGAGGGGATTTAGTGGCTCTGGTGGAAAAGTCCTTCAAGCCATCATGCCATTGTACTGCTGCAGCTGGAAGAAAATACCAAAGAAATAAAGAAGAGTAGCATAGTGCAAAGCATCAGTAGGAAAGAGGAGGAAAATTACATGGATGGGCATCACGTTGTTTCATTTCTTCCTTGAGGCTTCAAAAGGATGCTCGTTCTTCATAGGAAGCAAAGTATTTGCTGTAGGAGAGAAGTCAGAAACATGGAGTATGGATTCTTTGCCTTCTCCTGGGCTTTGGAACAAAAGACAATCGTGCAGCTGATGTTATTTCACCTAGAGAAACAGGGATCAGGGACTTTCTGTAGTCAAATGGAAGGAAAATGACTCATAAACAAAGTAATATGGCCTCTGTGTCTAATCATCAGCAATTAATATACTGTTAATATCTCTTAAAATGCAACTTTGCAATTTCAGATCTTCCACTTCAGTATAACAAATGTATTTCCTCTAATGCTAGAGAGTGCCCAGCCCTCTTTATGGGGTAAACAGTAGATGTGTGGGGAGGAGGTGTTGGTGTCTAATGACTGTATAATGTCTGTAGGACTTGTTCTGCTTAATGAGGTTGTTCTAAGATAAAGGTCTTTACATTTCAGGTGGTGAAAGATGAATCCTCATTCCTGAAAACAAAAGAGCTAATACAAAATGGAGGGAAGGCTGGAGGAAGCAGTGGGGAATCAATAGAGCTGCTACAGGGCTGGATTGCTTACATGGGTCAAGTCAGTTAACCTCTTTTTTTTCCTTTTAATTTCTTTATGCTGTTATCGGTACACAAAGAATAATAAGTACCCTCCTTATAAAAATAAGCCTTGGGATGCTTCCGTGGTAGATGTCATTTTAGGTGTAGAACAACCAATGAGGTTCAGAAATAGGGGAACAGAATGAAGTCTTGGCCTTCATTTCTGCTTCCGTGCAGATTTCTGATTGATTTCAACCAGCCTGCCCCTAAATACCTCCAACAATAGGTGCTGCTTTTGTTTTCATCTGTAGGATTCTAGTACTTGATGTGTGTTTATTATTGTTGCCTGGATAGATTCTAATGTGAGGCTTGTTGTTTGTGATATCCCACTCTCCTTGAGATCAGACCTTTGCCTAGATGTGATATAGCCAACCCTTGCACCAAGGAATCTGTAATGTAAGCAGATGGAACAGCTGTAAGAGAAGAACAAGAAACTGAGGGACATATGGCATTATTAGCCATGTGCAACAGGTCTCTTGGTGGGGTTCAGTGCGGAGCCTTTGACATTGGACTGCAGTATGTCAGCCCATGTGCTATCCACCAGGTAAAAAAGTGTAATTCTTTGTTGTGCTGAGGCACCCATTTGAGGCTTTAATAAGTGGAATATTGGAACAAGAATCCCCAAGTTCCATCTTTAGACTGAAAGGACTTTCTCAGTTTGACTGCAGGTTCTATGGGGCCAATGATTGCCTTCTGCTTTTAGTGATTATAAACACCTTAACACAATGGAGTCACGAACCATGGCTGTCTCCCAAGGTGCTGCTCCTGTGCAAATAATGACTGCTGCATTGAATTGCCACGTCCTGCAAGGTAATGGTTGGGAGACATTGAGAAAGCATTTGCTTATGTTACTGTAAAAGCAGAACTGTTTACTCATTATATTTAAATTGGTTTGGATCATGGTGGATGAAAGTGAAACAAGATATAAGCCTGCAATGACATGCATAAATGCATAATTAAGTATATTCCTTTCCATATGGAGGGGATTAGCTTCCTTGCCTCAGCAGGGAGTTGCTTTATTTGGTGTCTGCTTTGGTGTCCCTTTCTTTCTGACAGCTTACAGAGGTACACTGAAAGGGAATTTCACTCGCTGCCTAATGAATGTTGGAATAAGGACTTTGAGGGCATGTGGAAAAGAATAAGTGATTGCCTCAGAAAACAGAAGTTTAGGGACCTTAAGGGCTGTCCTATTATCCTGACTTCTCTTTTTGACCTTAAGTGGGCCCTATGGGATGATACTGCCCACCTTACCAAGACTTATTGCTTAGTCATAAATCGAGACAGAGAGAGAGATGTGTCTGGTAAATGCTGAAGTGTCAGCAAAAGCTCCTTAACTCGGGTTTCATAACTTGAGAAATATTTTATCACCCTTGTGAGCCAAACCTCTGAAAAATCAATGGAACTTGAGAGTTGCCTGTATTGATCTGAAAGGCTGAGCTGTATTGAAATATTCATGGCTGTATGTGTGTGTGTTTGTATATGTGTGGTTGGGGGACTGAAATGTAGGTAGGTTTCAGAGGATGAAACGCACTCATTTTTCATTTAAACTAGATTAAGACTATTAGGTGAGTTGCAGGGCATATATTTAAAAGGGAATGAATTTGTCTTTAAACAAGGCTTCTGCATTCTCCTTGTTATTGTTTTCCTTAAATGACAAACTGTTAGGAGGAAGAAGTCAAGGAGATCTGATAAAATTAGCACCATGTTCTCTTGGGGATCTCCGGGCTTGCTTTGTTTGCAAAGCCAATTTGGACACTGCGTCTTTGATCTTCACTTTCAGTATTTGAGCAGGCATGTTTAGTATCACTCATTTCACAGGAGATTTGGGATCAAGTTTCTTCAACAATCTAAAAAGCAGTACATTAGAAAGGGAATTGTCTGCCAGTCGTCTTAGAATCTCAATACCCTTGATACTAATTTGATGTGATGCATTTCACCAGATGTCTACCTGAACGATGTTTTATGCCCAAGAGGTTTGTGCTACTGTAGAGTATTAAGCGTGGCGTTTCTTCCAAGAGCAACTGAATGAAAAGCAACTGTAGTTTTTAATCTGCATGTAGGTGTGACAGGGTACAAATATCTGGGAGGAAAAGAGTTACGTCAGGCAGGATTATAGAGGAGGCTACAACAGGAATCATAAGGAAAACTGCTGCCAATAGCGCTTTAAAAAGTAAGTAAACTCGCATGAGTATTTAATGGTTTGGTATATTCGGATCAAACCCTGAGACCTCCATCTTAATTTTATTCCTTTGTAAAAGAAAAAGTGAAGAAAAAATTCCCAAACTTTCCTCTCTGAGTGAAATGAAAGGAGGAAAAAAACACAGTTGCCGTTCTTTATTTATTTGCATTCCTCAGTGGTAAACTGAATGTTTAAGCAACTGACATCAAAGATTTGATTTCTCTGAAGCTAAAAAGCCTATTAATCACAATTTTAAAGCGTTCTTTAATTACTCTGTAATAAAACGACACGCGCAGAGCGGGTAAGAAAGATTGTGTACTTTTCGAGTTCCTCGTGCTTGTTTGTGTTTCAAATCTCTCCGGAAATCCTCACTGATCCCTTTTGCTTCTGCTGCTTAATTCCATTCTACCACCACAGCTATTGTTTAGCATTGAGCTCTGTTAACCATCTGCAACTACTGAGAACTGTGGGTCTGGTTTCCCAGCCAGCCCCCAGATACTACAGCAATGGAAACCTCATCCTTGGAGAAGCTATGAAGAACTTTGCTGTCAGCCCCCAGCTGTGTTGGTGCTAGAGCCCTTTGCTTAGCAAATGGTGTATTTAAGCTGCAGGGACCATTCCCATAGTGGAGGTTTGAAGACTATCTTGGAACGTTGAGCCTGTGTTGTGTTCTGGGAAGACCTTGAATCCCTTTCTAAACAGCAAACTGGAAGATAAAGGACCAGTAGATGGTGCTCAAGATTGCATAGCACAGGGCTTAGTCACCTAGGGCCCCCTCCTTGGCTTTAGATGGCTGGGTTTTGGCATTGAAAGTGGCCTCTTGATGTAGGCATTGAAATGAAGAGATGAGTAAGAGACATGAAAGAGTTTAGGTTGACACTTTATGGAATGGGACATGTCAGAACTAAAGTAGCTATAGGGAAAAAAGACAAGGTAAATCTGTGTTTACTCTCTATATAAATGTTGTAAATGAAGAAGAATGAAAACTTAAGGTGACTACCAGCTCCTGCTGCTACATTAAGTGGTGGTAGAGAAAAGTTTGGAGATAAGAATCAAAGCCCAAAATTCAGAGGCCTTACTGTAATCGAGACCATTCATTAAACCAGAAATAACCAGTTGTCAGCAAGAAAAGAGACTACAAAGACATGAAACCTCTCTCTGAGCAGTGTTAAAGTTTTCTCTTCTAGGGAAGAGATGCAGTGGTAGGTGGATGATGTCAGGAGCTCATCTGGGCTGGTGTGTGCAGTGCATGAATTGGCTGCTAGTGCAGAATTCAGCCAAGTGGTAACGTTCTGAGTTGATCTGTTTTCAGATCCAGACAGTTGTTAATGAAACAGTTGCAGTTTTGTTGACAGAACATTAATTACTTGATCTTAGGACTTGGTAATTGCGCGGGCCCCCTCTGTATACATCACTAATTACATTAGCAATTATATGGCATTTTAAAGACAAAGAAATGACTACAGCAATTGCAGTGTCATAGGGACCCTGCTGGTAAATTTCAATCAAGTTCCTACTATCTCAGCAAAGTGCTGGGATAACTCCTACAGCTGAGTCTGGCAGAAGCATCATCTGGCTGGTTGTGTTGCTGTGGCCACTTGAACTGAGCAAAGTTGGGTGCTTGACTTTCTCATTGAGTTACATACTTAGCATTGATTTAAAGCATTCTCCAAAGCCTACTTGCTATTGGAGATATTTCCTTGTACTGTTGGCTCTACTAATCCTGGATATAATTACAGTATCATAGAAAACAATGTTGTTTTGTACAGTTCTGATTTGTTTTTTTATCTTAATCATGGATGCCTTTTTGAAAAGCTTAATTGTCTTTTTAAGGATCCTCCTCTTTAATTTAACAGACCAGAGAGTTACTTAAGAAGCTGATGTTCCTCTGCCTCCAGACGTTGTAGATTTACCAAAGACCTTCAAAATCAGAGCATGGGGATGGACAACACACCGTTATTATGGAATATGACAGTAAGTATATAAGGCAAAGAACCTTAATTTAAATAAGAAGCACTTTACAGTGTGTAAATAATCTAAAGAAAGACACAGTTACTGCTGTCATTTCTTTTTCCTCTCCTTGCCTCCCTGTGCTTTCCATCTCCTGATAACTCTGTGTGTCAGCATGAAAAATGACTGTAACGTCCTTGGGTCAGGAAGTGGTTTCATTACTTGTTTATACATTGCCCTCCACAGTGGGTATGGATTCTGAACCCCTCATACATTGTTGTCTTGTAAGCAATGAAGGTGATGCGTGTGCACATGGTGTGCTGTGATCGAACAAACAGGAACAGGAGAGAGAAACCCAAAGTGGGATGAGTTTCCCCAAGCAGGCATACGCTGTAAACTTACCTAATAAGAAAACAGCATTCTGCATCCATCTACTATCACAGGAGAAGTAGCTGGCAATGGCCAGGCTTGTGTGTTTTTCACCATGTCTTTTTCTGTTGTTGTTGTAAACAAGAGGTACCTTAGCACAACCCCAAGGGAAGCAGGGTGGCAGATACGATTTCCCCTTATCTCTATCTATCTTCCATTGGATGGTATTTGGGTGCCTTCCATTTTGGCAGGCAGAAGTGTTGGGTTTCCCACTTCCCCACCATCTACACCAATGTTTGCTCAACGTTTCCCTGCCACAGTGCTCTGTCTGCACCCTTTGCTATGGCTGCCAGCTGTCTGTTTAATCCAGTCCTGCAAGTGGAGTTAATGAGACATTCCTCCTTAACTAACCTGGTGCGATTAAAGCTTCAGATCTTTGCACCTCAACAGCTGTGTGTTGTCACTGAGATTAAATATTTTAACTGGTCTGGCAATTCCCTTGCTGCCCTCAGTAAGTGGTTGAAGGAGTGGCTTTCGTTTCCCCATTTATTAAAGTGAAATTCAAGTTCTGACAAAAACAACCCTCAAAAAAAGACCTGTGAAGGAAAAACAAGGGTGGGAGTGAGCTTGGTTGTCTGCAAGGCTTTTCTTAACCAGGGCACTGTGTGACTACAATGAGCTGCTCATGTGCCTTTAGAGGCAGCTGATGGGAGAGATTTGGGTTTGTCACCAATATTAGGAGAAAAATTCCTTTGGTGTTAGTGATTCTATACAAGCTAAAGGCCATTTATTTGCCTTTCAAGAAGGCCTTTTTAATGTGGCAAACATTAAATTCTTTCCAGAGCAAACTTTGGTGATGCTATCTAAGTCACTTGGGGCTGTAGGGAGCTGTACATGTGCTTTTTTTTTGAGTTTAGTAGCTAATATCTTTCCTGACAGTCTTTTGCTGGGATTCTTCATGCATCTCCTTCCGCCATGCAGTGTTCTATTAGGAAACTGCTCACAGGGAATCTGCTCAGACTACAGGATGGCTCTAAAGGTGACAGTGCTAACCCATCCCTGGCAGGATATACACTGTATTGTACATCATCAGGAGGTAACAGATCAGCAGAGCACAGATCTCCAGGCTTTCATCTGCATAATAAACTTCCTTGTCTGAATCCAAAAGTAGGTCGTTGGTACAGACCAAGGCTCTTTCAGAGGAGCCGTTCGTTTTATGCTTGCAATCGTCACTGAATGCACTGCTGGGAGATCACAGGGAGGAAAATAAGCTGAATCAGGTCTTAAGTAGAATGGGGCTCTGAAGAGTGTTGCACTATGGCACTATGGCAGTGGACAACTTTGGCATCACTGCTGGGAAGAAGGTCATCTATTAACTGCATTTATTCCTGTATGACTAATTGAAGTAGATGACCAAAAAACAAACCCACCCTGTTTTCTCTGCATTTAGTCAATAGTACCTTACAATTTCAGTTGCTTTCATGGGCATCTGCAGTAGTTTAAACACCGACACGTATTCTATCTCTTGTTAGGCAAAAAATGTCAGTAAAAAGGGGCTTTTGTCATTATATCTTCGTTTGTTTGAACCTTTTCTGTGATTTAACAGAATAAGATTAAATATTCCTGGCTTTGGTTGGCTCTCATTTCCCAAAGTTATTTCTCAGCAGTCCAGTTTCTTTGGCATTTTATCTTTTCCCCCCTGATTAAATAAAAGCCAGTTTGCCTTTCTGACCAGCATTCATAGGGAACAGAAGTTCCCTGTTTTACACGTGCTTTAGCTGGGATTCAGCAGACAGGTATAGTAAAGGGAGAGGTCAGATGAGACCATGGCTGCCTTATTTGAATACTATAACCTAGAGATGTCTCTCTTGAATTGTGGATGGGCATCCTATAGACCAACATGAAGACTTGATCTCAAAAAGCACAAAATCCTTACTTTTTTAAAAGACTTATTGCAATTAACAGAGCCTTGAGTGACTCCCCAGGATAACAAAAGGTAAAGAATAAAGCAGACCGGATACTCTGAAATTAAGATAATTCCCCCCCCTTGTTTACAGTACAAAAATTTTATTTTATTACTTTTTTTTTTTGTTATTAGGATAATTTAAAGTTTAAAACGGAAGTAGACGTATTCATTTTACAAACAAGATATTCTTCCATAAGTAAGACCATTAAAAACAGTAAACAAACAAACAAAAAAAGCTATCTTTACAAAAGCTCTGTGCATAGCAACTTCATACTGAATGTAACTGACAAAGCAAAAAACCCAAATCAAAAGGAAAAACCAACCAGCCAACCCCAGAACTGTACAGTAGGGAGAAATGAGGCCTTAATTTACAGAAGGGAGAAAATGGTCTTTAAAAAAAAAAACAAAACCATGCATATTGGAAGTGTGCAAAGAAATAGGGAGAGTAAGATGCTATACCAAGATAAATAATGAAATAAAATGTACTCTTTCAAAGTTATGATAGGATTTGTAATTACCTATTGCAACACTTTCATCTTCCTAGTGGCGAAAAGGAAAGTCATTAGGGAATATTAAACAGTGATAACTAAAAGAGGACAGGTTTGCTTATTACATCGGAAAAAATCCTTATATATATATATATTTTTTACATTTTCTTTTTGCTGGGTGTTCTGCCATTGCCAATGTCTTCCATTCACGTTTTTGATTATATTTATTTACACACCTTTTCTCTTTGTAAAGCTACCAGTAACTTCCACGTTCGTTTCAATATGGGGATTTTACACGTGTGAGCAAAATCTGTGTTCTAAATCATTCCTACGTTGACTTCTTTTATTCTTTTGGCTCAAGTCAAACCCCAACATGTCATGTTGTTTGCATCCGCTCAGGCAGCCACACTTGGTTCTCATCCCATAAAGCACTGGAGGTAACTTCCCGGCGAGGTTTTCTTTTTCATTTGGGCTCACAGCTCTTCCAGCTGCGGGACTGAATGGGGCTAATGAAAGTAACTGAGATGTGAAAGGAATGTGTTTGTTAAAAAACATGAGGAACCAAAGGTAGCGAGGTGCTGCCTTTCTGCCTGTGTTCTATTACATCTCATCTGGAATGTTTGCTGGGCATGGAATTTTGAGTATAATTAGGATGAAATTATTAAGTAACCTGAAGATAAAGGGGCTGGGGGGGAGCTGCTTGAAAATTTTTTAGTACATCGGAGTTGGGGGAATAAAGATGGTCTGTTGGCAGCAAGGCTGATAAGACTCATTCTTTCATATTTCAGGAGCTCTTGGCTTCAATGCTGGTTGTGCTGCTGATCTCCAGTGGTTGCTCCTTCCTCGATGGCACAAAAGGACATGCAAAGAACCTGCAGCGTCAATGAACTTGCAACCACAACTAATGGTGAGTTATTTTATTTAATCTTTTCTGGAATCAGACACTTTTTTAGTATCATGACTCTAACTATTTATGTTTCTTGAATTCATTATTTGCTTCATTATTCCCAGCAAATTTCTTTCTAAAGCTGCTTTAAATTGGGCCGTGAGTTTTAGAAGACAGTAAACTCTCCCTTCCCTTTCTAAAACATGAATTGAGAAGGCACCTAATGAATTCCCTCCTGAAATAGCACAGCACAGTCAGGAGTAGCACAGAGCTGCTTCCCAACAAGTGGGTCGCCTTTAGTAATGATAGGAGTAGCTCAGTTCCATTGTCTTTGTAGTCCACTGGCTTTCTTGCCGTGCCGCCTTCTGATCAAGAAACACATCCTATAAACATCTGTGTATACTAAACACGTTTCTCAGAAGATGAGCTGTATGCTACACCACATTGAGCGTGCAGTCCTATGCCAAAATCCTGCCTGTTAGGTGGGAGTCTATGACAGTCATACCACACACAACACCAAGCCTTAGTCACTAATTGTTGCAGCTGGCTTTGAACCACAGTTCTAGACAGAGACCTTCTAGTCTATTACTAATCCAATTTGCTCCAAATGGCCTCAGCCATTGCTGTCGCAGTTATCCAGTTCAGGACTGAACTCGAGATGGAGAACATCTTCTACCATAAACTCTTGAATCACCAAGAATACTATTTAACATATTGGTAAAACTACTGGGCATTGGACAAGTAGTTTTAGGGACCATACATTAGGGATTTACTTATCAACAGTAAGATGTTATCATAGGAACAACTATTCATGTGGCTGTGAATGGTGTTTTAGTAGGGAGTAAATAGTGTAGCTGACTTTTATTTTCCTCAAAAAATGGCTTTCCGACAAAATCAATTTCTTTTGAGTGGTCTCTGCTTTATCAGATAAGTTGTGATTGCTTTTCTTGCCATCTCACCTTCCAACTTCATGGAGAGAGAGAAGCAAAGGAGAACTAAACATCAGTTTTAGGCCAAAATGCAGGAAATAATCACACTGAATAC
This sequence comes from Coturnix japonica, assembly GCF_054131305.1. NCBI lineage: Eukaryota > Metazoa > Chordata > Aves > Galliformes > Phasianidae > Coturnix > Coturnix japonica. Next base: position 2,027,990 of record NC_140672.1, on the reverse strand, counting down.
TTCTACGAGCTTTAGTATACAAATGGAAAATACTTACCACTTGTAATGACTCAAGATAAAAGTGCATAAGTTATTCAAAAACATATTAACCCTTTATAAATGCGCCCTTAATATGAAATATAACTAAACATAAGGTGTTCCAACTGCACAGAAAAACAACGTTTGAGAACTCTTTCTCTCCCCAGTTCATACATTGAGTGTATAAAATAAACTCAGTACTTCAGGAACACTCCAAATGGTTCAAACCCCTACATGCCACTCATTTCCCAGTAGGGTCTTTGAAACTTACCAGTTCATCTTAGTACCTGAATATCTTGATTGAAACAAAAAACAGGAGCGGGGGGAAGGCGAGGAGGGTGAAAATTTATACATGAATCAGTGTTCTGTATATCATCACGTGTAGAACAGTTTCTGATGATTTTGTTAATTGATCAGGAAGAATCCTTATGATATCCTTGCACATGAATTCACTAAGAGGGAAGAAGTGAGGAGCGACCGCAGCAGTAATAATTATACCTTAAACTTGTCACTACATTTTTGCATCATTTTTCTTCATTGTACAACTGGAGGGAAAAATCCAAAAAAGGGTTTAATTTCTACCTCTACATACAATAAGTTACAAGTTTATTTATTTAAATAATTGTAAAACATCTTACATTTTTAAAGAGGTTAAACTATAAGCAAATACACACATACACCAAAGTTCCATCACTCGTGTCAGTTTGTCCTAGAAATTCTTTCATGCTGGTACCCTGTTTTGTTGATTTTTATTTTTTCTGCATAAACTAAATCGATATCTGAAAGGCTCCATATAAAATAGAAACTTCAACTTTTTTCCCCTACAAAGTAAAACAAATTGTATCCAAAATATCGAGCTTGAATCGTTTTTGCCAATTTCTTTTTCCTTTTAATATTTTACAAATCTTAGGAAGGTTTCGTGTCTTTCAAGAAAGACTTTGCATTTCTGATCCCATTTTGCCAACCGTTGTTCATCCTCTGGCTCTTGGCTGATTCTTCCTTTGTGTTCTAGGAGTTGACGTGGTTGTGTCAGAAATATCAAACAGGTAAAAGATGCAGCCTTCTATCTTGTCCAATCCATAAAAAATGTTCCTTTTACTTCCTGGGCCTGGCTTTCCCCCAAAAAAGAGCTTGTAGTGCTATTTATTTATTTTTTCTTTTTAGTGGTCCATCACAATAAGTAGTTTTGTGCTGTAAAAGAAAAAATGGAAAAAAAGAGGAAAAAAGGGAAGAGGGAGAGGAGCAAAGCTGCCTCTTCCTTACATCGGGGGAACGACAAGACCAGTCATGGCTGAAAAAGAAGATTGACAACAATGAAATGCTGGCGTAATTTTATGGAACAAAGCTTATTTGAGCCCGTCACCCTTCTATGTGCAGTCACCTATTGCAGCAGTGCCTCTGTTTGGAGGTTAAATGATGATGCTGAAAGACCTTCAATGTTTCAAAATGTTTTTATGCTTGATTTGTGCCTCAGTGAGAAGAACCAACAACACAAGCCTGACAGTGGCCATAGAAAATGGACAATGTGCTGCTTCATTGTAGGTTCACCACAAGGCCAGGCCCGTTGTGGCTTTTAAGACAATAAAGAAGAGAATGGATTAAATGAAGCCTTCATATGTCAGTTTTCAGAAATGCCTAAATTTTTTGTTGCTCATGTCCTGAGACTTCTTGGAAATGGACACTGAATTTTTTGGGACAGTTCTTAGCAGATTTCTCATGCTTTCTCAAGGTGAGCACTCAAAATAATTCTCGAACAATCAGGACCAAGTGGGGTCTTTGTTTCTCACTCAACCTGCTAATTTGCTTGCAAGAAAAGGTTATGGTGTGAGTGAGGAAGGATAATGTGAAATCAAATGGGAATTTACCCAGGAAATGCTACTGGGACCTCACCACAGGATTGTGAGTGCTGATTCATTGGAGAATGACCAGAGCTGGGGTTTACTAATATAGTTTCAGTGGAAATAATGGACCAGCCTCTCTTTCTCGCTTGGTTTACCCCATATGTCTGAATCACTGTAGTCTTACCTGGCACGTTCCCAGAACACTGGGCTTATGTAAATTATTTATTAGTCACTCTCACTGCCTTTAATTGCAGTTATATTCTTCATAACTGACAACAGCAACATTTGAAGCTGCCTGGAACTGGTGCTGTTCCCAAAGGTTTTGAGGGGGTAAGTTAAGTTTATATGTATTTATATAACAAATGAGTGAGTCATATTTTCAAAGGGGCCTCAGTGTAGTGCAAGGTCCTAATCCTGTGAAGATTTACGTTCATTGAAATTTGTGGGATTATTCATGTGTTTAAAGCCCTGTCCTCTGAGAATTAATTTCACCCTTATGTTCACAGTGTTTAAAAAAAAAAGTGCTCAGGGCAAGATCCTCAGCTAACATGACTCTTTTATTGGAGCTCTGTTGATTTTAAACAACTGTGGACATGGTCTGTGATTTAATACAATAGGAAAACAAATATTTTCATATTTTATAAGTGACCAGGGCTAAAATTTCCTGCCAATTTTGACAGCTGAAAAAGAAAGTGAAACTGAACAATCTTGAGGCAAATATCTGCTGTTCTTAATGGCCTATGAATTTAAGGGGATGCTCCTCTCGTTTTCATCACTCACCCAAACTGGAAAATGACCTTAATTTCCTGGAGGGCCAAGACACTGAAGAATTAACCACTGACCTGCCTTTCTACCCTCTAGAAAACTGGCTTTAAGCCTTGGGTTGACACCCTTGTCTGGATTCTATGGTGCTGGCTGAAGAGGTGTGAGCTCTCGGCTGCTTACTGCCATCCCCAGGTTTCCCAGCGGAGCAATCTGTGCGAGCACTTCCTAATCTGCTTCGGGCAAAATCATCCAAGTTAGCTCAAAGAATTTAAGTTGTTTGTCTGAGGTATCCTGGCTGGGTCTTTTGCCTGAAGCAAAGAAAGCAGTGCTTGCACAGACTGTGCCTGGTCAGTCTATATGTCCAATCTCCAGTCCTGGTGTAGCCAGAGACAGTCTGCACACAGCTATTTAGATGTCTCTGCAGAGAAGCAGCAGTCCCTGTTACAGCTACCATGGTTTAATTTGAGACATGCAGAGTCTGCTGTCAGTGTAGTTTAATCTCTGCTCCTAAGGGGGTGAAGTCACACTGGCATAAGAGCCACTTCAGATACTACTCTTATCAACGTTATTATCATTCTTATAATCAAATTAAACTTTGCAGCAGATCAAAACAAGGATCAAGCCTGAGTTTCTTCCACGTGTCTTCAAAAATATTTTAGGAATGCTTGCAGTGGCAGCATTTTGTAAAGCCCCTTACAGTGAGAGAAGAGTTCATTTTCACAGTGTAATTAAAGAGGTGATGTTTAGATCCAGCAGTCCTGGACTCAGACTGCTGCCAGCAACAACAAAACTGCCATCTGCAACCCACTGTGTTATTACCCCTGGGGCTCTGATCTCTCTTTTGCCACCTTTTCCCCTGAGTAAGTCTCTCTATCCTCTCCTTTTGCCCTACCTCAAAACATTTGGCTTGTCATTGCAGGCTGTAAATGCACCTGAGTGCCGAGATACCCCTTGGAAGCTGTTAGAATGGAATCTGCCCGTGGAGAAATCGAGGTGAAACTGTAAAATAATAAGGACAGGGCAAGGAGCTTTATTGCTGCCCTGGTGTTTCATCTCAATGTGGCAGCTTCACCTCTTTTTGGTAACAAAAAAGAAGTAGGTTGAGGACGGTTGGCTGGGATTCTCACCTGTTCTTCCCCAGCTCACATAAACGCCTTTGCTCTGTGGTTCTCTCTTTCTGCCTACCCTTATCTGTCCATTTCCACCCCACCTCCACTCCCCTTTGGGGCTGCACTGTCAAAAGCCTATTCCCAGCCTGTATCGCTTTTTATTGAATGTTTGTGAGGTTTGGATTAAGGTCTTACACTGCTAGCAAAGCTGTAATTATTTTTGCCTGTATTACTATATATTGAATCGATGTAACTTTTCAATAAAGGTGGTTCAATGCAGGACACTCCCTGATGAGTTGGGAATATAGAAACCACAGTCATTATCCCAGAGGGTGGTTTTTTTTTCTCTTGGAGGGAAATGGAAAAAGAATTAGAGATGAGCCTTATTGTATTAACCTTGACAGCTTGCAATTATCAACTGAAACACTTGATTAAAATTGTCACAAGGTTGGAGAATTTTTTTATAAATAAATAATCAAACATGGATAGTACCCAGATGCTATGGTGATAGGCACCTTTAATGGGTGTAATTAATAATGATCATAAGCCTATCGTACACGAATGACTCCTGAAAATGCCATCTTGCTTTGCAGTGGAAAGAAGGCTGCAGTTCATGCAACCATTTGGTAAGAACTGGGGATGGGCTCTGCACTGTATATCGATTGTCTAGCACATAGGTGCTTTGGCTAAATTATTACCTGTTTTACAGACCCCACTTCCTAAAGAAGAAAGGCGTTGAGCATTTTCAGCCACCCTATACAATGTCTTGCTCTCTCATCTGGCTGTATGACTGTGTTTTCCTTTGCCAGGTATGTAATACAGAAATTAACTTGGTCTCACCCATTGAGTTGTACTGTTGTAGTTCAAGATCTCAATGTTGTACTAAGTTATAGGTGCAGAAAAGGCTGCCTGAATACTGACTGTGATTTAGTTCAACATAATTAGGAACAGTGTTAAAAATCAAAATCTGTTTGCAAAGTGATATGCATTAGTTTAATTGTTAAAGAGCACAGGAACATAGAACCCCTCTGCAGTTATGTTTCCAGATGGGCTGAGAAGGGCTAGTTTTTCTACCTGTAAAGGGGAGGTCAATATTATATCTTATTTTTAGGTGATTCGTAACAGTTTTGAATCTATCTTTCTATAAATAAAGGGCAGATTTTTATGTTCTCCCATTAAAAATGAAGCTCTTGTCTAGCTTGAGTAAGTTGTAACATATGATGAGCTGCTAAAATTAACATCCCGTCAAATGAAAGATAAGTAAATAAGAGGATTTTCGTTTAGCTAACAAGAAATTTTAAGTATATTTTATTTAAAAATATTTTATATTTTATTTTATTTTTTTATTTTGAAACAGTTTGTGCCTCGTCTCTGACAATAAACTGCAGAGAAAACTGTACCTTATCCTTATATATCAGATTTAATCAGATGACGTATATATAGTTTTCTGATATATCGACATTATGAATATGTATCATTTATGGTCTTTAAGGTACCTAAAGCACTGTCTAGGTTCTGGAATCACTCTGACTCAGCAGTGTATCACTGAATGTTCCTAGCAAGGAAATGCCCAGTTATTATTTTTACCCAGTTATGGCTGTTAAGAGCTGGTTTAAAGTGCTGTGTTGTAAGTGTTGACTGGAGCTAAGCTTCCAAGTGGAACGGTAGGTCAGGCATTGCACTGGTAGCAATCAGGAACAGTGCTTTGTAAATGTGAGCCAGTCATTCCATCTGAATCCCACCCTCTACAAACTTCTGAGCAACTTTTCTCTCATTACCTGTTTGTACAAATGTTCAATGCAAGTGGACAAGAATCCCTCTTGTTAACACTTCTAACTTTGTCAAGACAAGATATGAATAATTAAGACCTTCAACTCAAATACCTCTTTTTACCTTAAGAAATAGTACAGATGTCCCCCTTGCTAAATGGAGGCCGTTCCTATGGGTATGAGACTTCAATACTTTTTGGGTTGGCTCAGATCCTGATGGTTAATGGAACATCTGACCTTCTGGGGCTTGCCTGCTATTCCTTGTAACTGAGCTTGCATTTTTATGTTGAGATCTGCTGAGCTGGCCAAAGGTAATCTGGGCAGTCAGCGGTCCATGCTGTTCCAGCAGTTTCCAATTTGCTTACTTTTCCCCATCAGCTGCCCTCCATCTGAGATGAGTTGATTAGGCATTTGTGTACTTATCATGCCGTGTTGCATCACGTCACATTATATCTTCCCATTGCCTTTTTTAAACTCCCTTGACATCTGACATGAATGGAGAATACAATTGTTCTGATCAGGATCACCTGCTCTCAATTTGGGGTAACATATAGAACTGAGTGGCATCCAGTATGGATTGCTGCTTGTTCTCTACCTATCATGTCCTGTAACAGTGTAAGAATGTATAGCAGATGGCAGGTGAAAGAGGTAAGCAAGAACACATGGCACAAGATGGGGTTATCTGAGGGTATTCCATAGGTCTTGGCTGAGTTGTGCAGCCAGTAGATAGGCATATCTCTCCATTTTGACTCACCATGTATTTTCCTCAAGCTGTCCTATTATTTCCAGCACAAGACTGTCCCTCAAAATTACATCTTTGCATCTCTAAATGGCCAAGAAGAACGGGAGTGCTAATCTGAGGACTAAGCTCATAAGGCTCCTCCTGTTTAGACTAGTTTTTATCCACATTTAAACACTGCTGTGGTTAATGTACACAGAAGCTATATTCAAGATTTGTGCTGCTGGTTGTATGCAGACTGGCATGCCCTGAGGGGCAGGTAGTATTTTTGATACAATCTCTGCAACAGGATGTGACAAGTAAGATGGAGATTGTATCACTAGGAAACTTTTTGCCTTTCAACAATAGATGTAGCCAAAGTACAACACTGCAGATGTTACAATAAAGCTCAAAAAAATCCCTGCTGGAAAGATGTTTTTGCTGTATTATGGGTAGGGAAACTGAGAGGTGATGTCAAAACCACTGTATGATGTGCTTTCGGTTGGAGCCTGAATATACTTACAGCCTGTTCTGTGCTTTTGCTGATGCCCATGTCAAAAATAAAGTAAAAAAAATATATTAACAGTGTGCCTGTTCTTAGCTTAAATGTTACAGGGCAATGGCAAAGCAATGGAGATTAACAGCGTCCCATTGCTGCAGCACAGTAAGTCCATTCAAGAAGCCTCTTTGGGACCCTCCTGTTGACTTTCTGGCCACATCTGTCTGTCAACACTGTGGGAACATTAATTTGGATATCGGGCTGCATGTAGCTGGATCCCTTCCCAATCATGTGCTCCTCAGCATGCATCAATTTAAGCAGTTCAGTTGGAAAGAAAAACTTTCCATCTCTGGCTGAAATAGTTAAATAGCTCTGAAAACCTGACATAATGAACCCAAGGCAGAGTGGTGTGTGAATCAACTGCTGTCTTTGCTGTGAGTCACAGCTGTAGTTTGCTGTCACAGTCTGACTGACAATTCTCATTGTACAGGTACTGTATCTGCTGAAGGCTTATTTAAACGTCACTTGTGGCTTTATTACTGTTATTATGTAGTGCATTGCTAAAGTACAAGATTTCCTACAGTGAAGGGGACACAGTGGATTTCTATCAGTGAAAAATGCATAGATGTGAGTGCTGGGTTTTTAGTTGTAAGATTTTATGTTATATTAAAGTTTTGTTACTAGAATCTCTTATTAACAAATAATAGATCAAATAAAATATGTCGTAAACTCTAAATGGCATTAATAGCACAAAACAAACTCTGTTACTTTACTTGTTTACAAAAGGGGTTAAAGAAAACCTCATGCTAAGAAGAATCTTAAGCAGATCGGACAGACATAGTAACTTAAAGGAAGGTATAACTAAAGTTAATAAATAGTCCTATTTAAATAGGATTTAAATCTAGTCTGAACACACAGCTGCCCTTGAGAGATTTCTCTTTAGGTTATGCAGCACTATCCAACTGCTTCAAGCTAAAGAACCAAACTACTTACTAGTTACTTAGATTTTCAGATGTAAAAAAAAAAAATATATATATATATATATATTCACTGTATATATATATATATACATACATACACAGTGAAATATACATTATATATATATATATATATATATATATATATAAAATCAATGTGCTCCAACATTAGCTGATAGAACTTAAAAAAAAACTTTAAAAAAACAAACAAAAAAAAAAACAAAGGGAACTGTAGACCAGGTAGTGATAATAACTCTTTAGAGTCCATGATCGTACCAGTAACAAAGATAAATTTGCCTGTAAACAGTTTAGATAAACAGCCCCAGCTGTTGGGTCAACAAAGCTTCCTTTATTGTACAGACTTTAAACTTGCTTCAATTGTTTCTATTCTCCTTTAAACAGAATAGGAAATAAAATATGTGCCCTGACAAAATGGTGTTTGTGCATTTACCTGGATGGGGCAATTTGTTTCATTAATGGGGAGATGATCTTAAAGAGGCATGAAGCTTCAGGTAATGTGGGCAGGGGAAGAAGCTGTTTCATATATATAGTAGAATTCTGCACGTTAGCTTTTAAAAATGTAATTATTTTTGTTCAACACACCTAAAATTTCCTTATTATATAAAATAATCACAGTTTATGCAAGTCCCTGTGGCCCAGCTAAGGATTTATAATGCACCCAAATCAACAGGTGCGGTTTGTGGGATGCATTTTTAGAATTACCACTGGCTCTTGGCATGGCTGAGTTCCCAGATTTGTGGGGTTTTTTTCCTCCGATATCTCTAGTGAAGTCTGAAGGAGCCAGATGACTTCTAAGGCCCTATAAAAGCTTTCTTTTATGGAGACTTGGAGTGTATTTATGTGCTGAACCACCCCCACCCCCAGCCTGTTAAAGCAAAGAATTTAATACAGGTTTCCATTCTTATCTTAATACTCACATTTGTTTTGCAGATCACCTTTAAAAAGGCTGTAAATGTACTATAGGGCTTAATTCCCTGCATGAGCCTAAACCTTGCAGCAGGTTTCAAGACATTGGCCATTGTGTGCAGAGCTGTCTGTTAACTCTGTAGGGCAGACATTTGTTTTATGAGTCCCTGCAGATTAAGGAGAAGCCATTCCTCACACAAGAGCTTGTATTTAAAAGAAGCATGGGTGAAATCTTTGGTATAAATGAGTATCTGTCCCCCATTGTTTTAACATGAAAAAGACAAAACGTTGAGCAATGCTTTAAGCCAGCTGAGTTTGGTTAAATTTTTGCTATAGAGTCCTCTAATGGTGTAATGGTCTTTCAGGTGATTATTGTATTTACCTAGGCTAACACAGTGTGCTTTGTGTATGCCAGCTGAATATTAATTGTACATTTCTTACCTCTAAACCCATTTCCATTGCCACTGGAGCAGGCGGGAGAAGGAGACCCTTGGGGTCTGATGACGGGAGCAAAGGCACTCTTCTGTTTGACAGCAGGAAAGACGGAAGAGGAGAATGGAAGGATGGAAGAAGTGCTGGAGGAGCCAACTGTTGGACTTGAAGACATTACTGCAAGAGAAGAAAAAGTTATTCCTCATCAGAGATGCAATAAGACATGTTTGGTACTGCCTGTCCCATTGGCTTGACTATTTGAGGGAAGTCTAAGTAGAGAGGTAGGTAGTTATCCTGAATAGGCAATTCTGAAGATATGTCCAATTAGCCAAAACTGTAAGAACTGACCAATATCTCTTGTGTTTTTCAAACGAATCCCTGAGATACTAGAACACAAACTCTGAGCCTCTTAGAGAATTTTCACTGAATCTCAAAAGCTTCTTTTGAAAGATATTGCTCTATTATTTGATGCAGTAAATGAGATTAAATGGGACCAAACCTAAAAGAATTAAATCACTTACTTCCATATGGGGATCCTGTTGGAGAGCCGTTAATGAAACCAGGGGAGCCTGGAACACCCAGGTTTGACATGGGGACGTTGCTGTAGCCATTCATGCTATTGCTGGAAGTGCTATAATTGGACTGTTGAGGCGTGGAACTGGATGAGTAACCGCGGGGTGAGATGCTGCTTGTATTACGAATGTAACCTAAAAATAAAACATACTTCATAGAACACGAAGGAATTTAGCTTAAAACTTTCTCCTGTATACAACAACAAAACCAACAATATCCAAAACAGAACCACACATCCACTTCTGATGCCGACAGTCTAAAGCAATCTTCCTGTTCTTAATGAAGCAGGTAAAGAATCAATGAATTGCAGGGGCTGGAAGGGATTTTAAGTGATCGAGTCCAACCCCCCTGCTAAAGCAGGTTCCCTACAATAGATCACATAGATAGACATCCAGATGGGTCTGTAGTATCTCCATCGAAGATAACTTAAGACGCTACTAATAAAAATTAAGATTCAACTTCTCACTGTGTGAATTAACACTGTACAACTTGCATTGCTCACCTTGGTTGTTTCCCTGTGTTGACTCTGAGATGCTGACCCCCAGCTGGCTGCCGTAGGAGTTAATACCCATCATACTGCTGTGTGCCGGGGAGCTGGACAGCGCAGGGATCTGTGCGGGATTCCGCGGTACGCTGTAAAGAGCTTCTGCAATGTCTGCAGCTCGTTTCAGAATGATGTCCTGCAAAATGAAGGGCACAAATTCAGCAAAGTGCTGGGAGAAAAGCACTGGAGTTTGTTAGAAAAATCTCATGATATCCCCACCCAGAGAGGTTACTCTAACCTGGTTATTATGCGGCGTTCCGTACAGTGCTTCGACTAAGTCAGCAGCTCGTTTCAACAGCATTTCCTAGGGAAGGGATAGATAGATTGATATATAAAACAGCTGAAAAGGAAAGGAGTCCTGTGCAAGGAAAGGGGTGCGGTGCGGGCGGTGGACGGCAGCGGGCGGTGGCTGCGCAGCGTGCCGGGCCCGGAGCTCTCCAGCGTCCTGAAACCTCTCAGCCATCCCGTCTCCATTCCTTTATGCTTATCATATTTAGGTTCAGAGATTTGCCAATATGGATAAAGACAAACAGAATACGAACAGGAATTGAGAAGATACCTGCAGTCAACGCACATTTTAGCAGTAAAAAAAAGTTCACAGACAGTGCTTGACCTCAAACAGGTGAAAATTACTGGTAGTTGTAGAGTCAACATGATCAAATTGTTGTTTGGACCAACAACCAATTAGTGAATTTACGTTCACATATAATTGTCAATAAAGGTACAGTTTCCCCTCTTTATGAGTTATTTAAAGTGAAAGAGAATACTTACTGGGCTCAGTTGGAATGCTTAATAATGTTTTTACCTTAGCTAATCTTTCAGGGTCCCCAGGATGTCTTGGGATCACCTTTTGCAGTCTTTGGAAACCGTAATCTATGGTAGGTTCATTTAAAGCTGAAAGGAAAACAGAAAACAATGTATTACATGGTTATAGGCAATGCAAACTTAAAGTCTTGAAAAGAAAGACGAGTTTCACAGCTTCTCCACTGCCACAGTATCTAGTAAGTCATGGCAAATAAAAAGCAAAAATTCACATACCGTATTGATTATACAATCAAAAATCAAGAGTACCATATTTGGTCATCTAATAAACACATCACCCACCCTGCATACGTTCTGCTGTCACAAACTAGGGTGCAGCTATTCATTAGACACACTAAATTCTTTAATTGTATGTGGCTATTATACATACATAGCCACTTCACTGTAACAATGTTAATCTCTAGTGGATAAGCCAAGATATTTTGACCCAGATCCTTAGTACAAGCTGGTGGAGCCCTAATGGTATTGTTGATAATTCCATGAAACTTCAGACATAGATGATCTCTAAGGTCCCTTCCAACCTGCACAAGACTATGATACTATGATATGATATGACATGCTGATATTCTCTACTTTGAGTCTGACAGTAGTAATGTAGATTCTGATTGTTCACAATTAAAATCTGTTCGAAATTAACACAGAAACCAACATCAGCTCTTTAGAATTCTGCGTGCTCTTAGGATTTGCCTCTGATATGTTAGGATTATTAGTGTTTAATATTAAATGTATATACATTTAGAATTTCTTTATACTTCAGAATGTGCACTGTAATGTAAACAACATGTTCATGCAATGATGCAAAGAATCCAGCTTAGAATTCCACAAACCATTTAATAAGTGACGCGTGTAACTCCTGTAGCAATATCCTCATTCAGTGATAGCTTCTTTCACCTTTTTGTACCATTTTTCCTTCTTCTATCTACAATCTTATTTTTTAAAGAACTAGTGACATCAGCATGGCTGAAAAAACAGCTCATTCCATGAAATGCTGATGGTATTTACTGAGTCTCCTGAAATATTCTCACCGCCATTCAGGATAACCATTTTAAACACCGGGAGAATTAAACTATCAAGTGAGACAGGCTATTATACCGATCCAAATTCTCTGTTTATCTGTGTCTATCTTTGGTATAACAACATGAAGGTAAAAGGTCATATTCCCCACTGAGATACATTTTATATTTACTTTTTATTAAATAATTATGGCATGGCATGAAGTTTAAATATTACAGGAGATAATCAAGTGGGAATTGTGAAGAGAAAACCCAGACCTGAGAATTTAGTCTTGGCTATACTTAGAATGTCTTTGCTCTCCACTGGGAGCCATTCTGGTTTGCTTAAGGAGTTTAATAATACACATTTCAACTGCCACAGAATCTACATCCCATTTGGGAAGAGGTTTTTTTGAGGGGGTGGGGTTTTTTTGCCAATAATCCTGAGAATTATAGGCCAATTCTCTCAAGAGCCCATACATCACTGTGTGCCATTTCTCTTCTTGATTACAAGTCTAATGAGTTATGTTGCATTTTTTAGATATAAGCAAAAGCAATGCAAAATATACAAGAGTTATAGCATATACCTATATATAGTTGACTAAAATTAGCTATTAGGAATATACAGCATTCTAATTCTGGAAAAAGAAATCAGCTGTTATTCAGCAAACATTTTTCTAAAGTATTGACATGGATATATATATATAAATTCCATTCATACAAATAGATATGAACAAATAATTTCTCAGCAGCGTTGAACTGTCAAAGAAGAACTCAACCATTTTTAGTTAATGCAGATATTATGCCCCTTGTCACAAAAGGTTTTCTGTACGGTTGAAGCATAGCAAAATCCCTTTGACCACTTTGGTGAATTTTTAGTCACAGTAACTTAAAAAAATTGTTCATGACATGAGATAGAATATGCAAAAAAAAGAGCACTCATCTAGTAAATAAACTATATTGTTGGTTAGCTTATAGACTGCACTCTAACATAACTGTTTTAACAACAGAGTTATTACAGTCAGCAGCAGGGAGAGGACTGAGTGCCCCACAGCCTGCCTTTATGACAAGACCCAGTGTATGGTATAATGCTGCCTCTTTTATATCATTGCTTATCCCATATAAACCACACTTCCATGTTAAATACAAGTCTCCAGTTAGTTATGACTCACTGGAATATGAAAAAATTCTCTTACACTTGAACAACTCATGCCATGACATCTGTCTGCATTTGCAAAACCTGAAACAACAGCTCAGTCCCATTCATCTCAACGGGGACTAACTCAGATACCCAATGATAACAGTGCTGACATTTAAAGTATTAATTATTTCACCACACATCAAAGCACATAAGACTGGCGAAGGAGGAGAATGTTTTGAAGATCTGCACAATTTACCATGAGTGACAGCTCGTTCTGATATCACAGTGATGCCCTGGGAGATGCGTGTTCTCCCCATCCGCCAGTCAAAAAAGGGCCTCAGTCAAAGCCCCTGGCAAAGTTCCATAGCTCACCTTTGCTCTGTGATGTAGAGCAAATGCCAACAAACCCACTGTTTGCAAAGCATAAATGAGAAGAAACAAGGTATACATACTTCTAGATATATCTGGAACATAGAACGCTGAGCTAGGGAATGTATTTAATATTTAGAGCATCACACCTAAGAGCTTAACACAGAGAAAACAAAGCACCTGTTGTCTTAGAGTCTTGGATTCCAACCTTGCACTGAGGACTACCATCATTCAAACCAACAGTGAAGAGATGTTTAATATTCACCCTACAGAATAAAATATTCATTTTCACACTGCTGACTACAGAAGCTCTTTGCTTATAGTCAACAACTATTTTGTGCATTGGGAAGTACTTTGCTCAGTCAGTAACATCTTTCTCATACACCACACTCCCAACATGGCAATATCTTCAATAGGCTGAAGGTGCACAGGAGCTGCTCTGTGCAAATGCTTTCAGACTGCATTAGTTGTGTTCAGGCCAAGTGAACTCACTCTTCCAATTCCTAGAGCTCACTGTATCCTTGTAAGCATTGCTTTCCACAAGGAGATAACAAGACCTTCTCAAATCTACTTACAAGCTTTAGCAGTACCTCCTATCTTTGGTCACAGAAGGTGAACCACCACAGCCTGGGAGACCAACATATCCTACAGATTAGTTTATATTGCATTGCTCTGACAAGTTAACTCCAGGAGGATTTTTTGCTCAGCAAGGAGAATTATGTTCAAAATCTCTCTGAAATACACTTTTCCATGTTAGAAACTGCACGACAAAGTAAATGCAAAGCTGTGATCACACTTAAGATATGAAAGCCTACGAGATGTATCTCCGGCTGGTGTAAACTGAGGTAAGCGTTATTAAAGTCAATGGAGCTATAATGGCACTACTTACAGCAGCAGAGAATGTGAATTTGTGTAGTATTAAAGCAGAATATGAGGCTACTGCTGGATTAGAAGCAGGGAACAAATGTCCCATTATGAGAAGTAATACAGAACATGGAGGTGTATGTGTAACCTGTATTCACACCAGTTTAAAGTTCATATGGAGGATAAATATTTAATTATGGTGACTTAAAAACAGACTTAATTACCCTTGTTATACTAACTACTGATGTAAGTTGGTTCGGCGACTGCCATTTCCAGTAACAAGCCAGTCCACTAAATTTTTGCCATACTCCAGGACATCGTTAGACACCCACAGAACTGGCTTCACTCTTAGAAGGGTTTTTCATCTGGGATATGTAGGAAAAAGTCCCCACATCACGTTTTGGCAACGAGAGAAGTTTGTTGGGTGAGTTGCAGCACCCTGAATGATAGCACTTAAGAATGGAAATGCTGACAGAACCATAACTATAGCAATGCCAGCACAGCACACTTTGATAGGAGCCCATTATAAATAGACATTACAGGATGCATATGAGCTCTCATAACAGCTCTGCTGTGGCATTTAGATATAAATTTCAAGGGTAAATCTAATTTTTATACTCATCTTTTTAACACTTTATCATTTTCTTCTTCAAACAGCCTGTATTGTTACTATTTAAAAATAAATAAATAAATAAGATCAAGTATAATCAGGTCAATCATTAATATTTGATGGTATATTAAATATTGAGGGCACAGACAGAGACACACTTCACAATACTAAGATCACTGCTTTCCTGTTTCCTCATTTTAGGAAAGTATTGGTGGCCTGTTGACAAATGGATCAGCCTAGGACCTGGGAGATTGTTCCCCTGTCTACCTTCAGACTTCCTGCACAACCATAGGCAGTGGTTAATCTTTCTTCTTCCCAAGGCAGTGCCTCATCTATAGAATGGAAGCACACGTCTGATGCAGTGAGGCCCTGATGAACCTTTCAAGGTCTGGTTTTCTATGAATAATTATCATTGCTATACCTGTGATGTGCCTATAGCCAGCTGCTCAGTAGTTTTAAATGATTTGACCCCTCGTACTTTCCATCTGAGGTTATCTCAGCACTTAATAATTATTAAGGACTTAATACAACATGACCCTGCTGGTAGTGGGGCTGCTCATTCGTGCTGCTGTTATTAATTCTGACAGAAGTACATCTTCCCGTGCTTTCACTTTGCAGAATTTCACACTCCTCAGTCTCCTGGGTTGGATGTTAACGTATCTGTATTTCTTCAGCTTTTGCCAAGCACAGGTTGGATGTAAAGGGGATATATTTAGAGGAGAAATTCCTGTTTATAGAGGCAACCACAGTTCAAGAGAGAAGTGCTCTCATCTGCATCTCCAAGCTGCCCCATTCTCTGATGTTTTGTCAGTTAGAAGCCCTGTGACATCTACATCGCAACATAAAGCTCTAAAAGTAACAAGAAAATAATAAGCTTCAAATCTCACAAGAGAATAGATTCTCATTGTGATGCACTGGGCTACCTCCTCAATAATAGAAAATATATTGAACTTTCCTGTTCAATAGTTAATATATTTGCAGGAAGAAAATAAATAAATAAGTAAAAAGCCACCATGTTATTTTCATAGCTAAGAAGTTGTTTTTATTGCTATTAGCAGCAACGACCTGGGGGAATTGATTACACAGGTGAGTCTCTACCTAATAGCTGTGTTTATCATTTTGCCTGCCATGGTGGGAGAGCTGCAGGCTCTTGTACAGACAGATTGAAACGTTGCCTATTCTACCCTCACTCGGCATCTTCCATGAAGTGCTGCTTTGTAACATATGGCAGTGAGCACCCACTCACTCCTCAGAGAATGCTAACAGATATCCCTATGTCAGCAACAGCAGTAACACAGGGATAGTAGATTTAACTTTCCTCTCTTCCGCCAGCTCCTACCATACGTCTTCATGTCCCTTTTAGTGGAAGCACACTAATTAATATGTCAAAGAACTGCACTACAGTCTGACTCCAATCCCCCTAGATGGTACAGGTAAGTCTTGCAATCAAGATAGCTTCACAATAAGAAATACACTTTCATAGACAGATGCACATTCCTATATTACTCCGTTCCTAAAGCTATTTCAGCACTAGAATCAATGGCACTCAGAGAATGGCCCTCACTTTGTGTTGAAGAACTGTACAACCAAGGCCTAAACAAGCCAAAAAAAAAAAGCATAGGAAAACTTTACCTGTAATAATAGCTAAATAAATAATACTCCCTCTCTGAAGGTAAAAGCATCACACCTAATGTTGCCCCTAAGAGCCCTTTACTGCACATGAACCAACATCTTTGGTGGCTTTGGCCAATTATTGGTCAGAAAATGCATTAGAAAAAAATGTATTTCTAAAGCTTTTGGCCAGATCCTGATCTCACAAGTCCAAGCCTAATTCCAGAACGAATCTCTTCTGTCTGAGCTGAACGTAGGGCACTAAACAAGTTGATAATCCATTTAAGAATAATAAAAAGCAAACAATTGTGCTTATTTCCTACTCAGCTCATTGGCTCCTTGCAATACAAGACACTCCTTGTCCTCTGGGATTGCCTTGTAAATGAGAGGTTACCCCCAGTGAGGGAGAAGCGTAAAATAAATACTACGATAAATAAAACATCTTCTGATACATAGAGCAATGATATCATGTTACTGTACATCCAATATATGTATAGGCAAGACACATAACATAACAGCATGAGCTCTATTCTAGAAAAAATATTAACGTGTAGAAACAGTTGCTTAACACCTCTATACAGCAACAAAGCTACCCTATACAAATGACACAACTGGCAGAGTGGCCTTCAAACAGCAAGAAGCAGAACAAACAAACAAGAAAAGCACGAAGTTGTCAATGGTGCTTACCAAAATAAAGAGGCTCAGAGCTTGAGCTCCTCCAGTGCAAATCACAAGCACTTACCTGTGTAAATAAACCTGCCTGGGGCGCCTTTGCAAAACTGTTTGGATTTGTATGATAATGTCACTTCAACCACTCCGGGAATATGACGTGGAGGTGTCTGAACTCGAATGGCATGAGGTGTGATAAGCTGGGAAACAAGAAAAAGAGAGACAAAATTACACAGCTGTATTATTCACCCTGATTACCTACACCCTCCAAATGTGCTTGATGAGTGCATTGCTTAATGCTGTGTAGGGAATGCTATCAGAAGACAAATAGGGGGAGTCCCCCAGGATTCAGTCTTAGGGAGTAAAGGGGTCCAAGATGGCTGGTTGCTCTTCAAGAAGGAAGTCTTAAAGGTGCAGGAGCAGGCTGTCCCCACTGAGCTACAAAATGATTTCTTTCCCCTTTACTAACTCTTCCTATGTTCGCTCCTTCTTTCTTTCCTTCTATACCTTTTCTTGCCTCCAGACCCCTAGAATTACTCAGTCCTACTCTGGAAATTACTGAGCAGTTGTCCTCAGTAGTATCACAGAGCAAGTAGTTCCACAGAGTAGATTTCTATGAATTTCCTTCATGGAGTTTCATGTTGCCCATCTTAAACACCACCATTTTTGTAGCATTATTGGAATGGGAAATAACAGAGGTGCTTCTACTTACCTCACTCCATACAAGCATGGTTCCAAACACCACTTGAAGCCCATCAAAGAAGTTGTCTCCAATAATGATCACCATTGCTCCTCCCGTTGTCCATCCTTCACTTGGGCTGATTGCTTTGATGCACGGTGTGGCTGAACAAAACCAAAAGGAGAGCAGCACATCAGATAAGGGATTTAACATGCTACACACAAACCCTTGCAGAAGATAAGTGCAAGCAACCTCTATGCACATTAAACAGTCCTAAGTCATACTGGGGCAAATTCCCCAGTGCTGACTGTATAGGTGGTAACTATACAGATGTTAACAAAGATGGTAATAAACGTACAAAAGGTTATAAGCAAGAGGGAAACTCACCAGTGGTGATGCCTTCGCTGAGGAAGCTGGGGCAGCCTTCACTGAAGAGCGATCTCCTAAAGACGCTGCCTCAGTGAGGGTCAGCCCTTAAATGAGGTCTCAGAGGAGGTGGAGTCGAGCTCCAACCCTTCCGGGAGCACAGCTCCATTACTCTCACCTGTGCTCCCACAGCTGACCCAACACTTAATCAGCTGATTAATCAGAGGTTCAGGCTGTGATTACCAATCTCCCATACACTGACATAGGCCTAAGACAAGTCCCTCCAGCCAGTCACCTGTGAAGGCTGCTTTTCCATTTCAGAAAGCCAAAAGAAGCAAGCAAATAATAAGTACAAATAAATGCATGTTTTCTGCCTTGCTAGTGTTAATTACTTACCTATTCATTACCGGCACTTAACACTGTGTCATTAAAGCTCTAATAGGCCAACTGTAGTGGGTGTAAAAATGAAATGCTTAAATGATCATACAGAGGTTGTTTTTTCGTGTATGTGTGGTTTTTTTTAAGCACTTATTAGCATACGATCACATAAAAGCTAAACCCTGTGCAAAGAGATGTAGATTAAGATTTATTAGGTTTATCAATGGGTAAGAGAGATACGGAAATATCAAATGTTTCCTCCAATTCTTATCAGGAGACAATTTCTAACTATTTTCTTGGTGTTGGGGAATAGATTTTTTATTTTTTTTTCCTTCTCTCTTCCATATGTTCAAGGCCTCTGGACTATACATCCCATCAGGAACCCAATATGGTTTCCAGGCCATAACCAAAGTCAATCCATCACTCCATTCCCAATGTTGACAGGGTCAGAGGTGGAGGGGAACTTTGGCAGGGCTCCAAAAACATGAGACTCCTTTGAACAGCCAGTCAATCACATCCAATCAGTCAAGGAAAAACTGGATGGCTTCCTAGGCTAGGAATCCTGGGATTTTCCTTCTACCATTTCACTGCCCGCTGGGGGAGAATTAACACCACTCTGAATTCTTTACTGATTCAATCATTTTCTTCCAGTTCATTAATTCTTCTTATAGGTTGATATAGGGCACATTTAAGGAGTGGGGCAGCAAAACATTATAATGAAATAATATCCTAGCTTGTCTTTTCTGCTAACATCACTAGGTCTTCTCACTTTCACTAGCTGCAGGGGAGGGAAAAGTAGACACAGATAGCATTTGCTAGTAATTTGGAATACTGTCTGCATGAGAAGGTAGAATGCATTGGTAATGAATGCATGAGAAGAGGGAGAGGAGGGGCCAACCATTCTGAAAGGTAACAGACACAAGTATTTGTAATTACTTTAATGTAGTCCAAAAACCATCCTGTAGACGGCCGTGAGCCTTGCTTAGCCAAACAAACTAAAATCAATTAGTGTCAGTTTCCTTCTGTGCATTGTTATGCTTTGCACATAGTTTGTTTAAGGGAACTAGTGACACTTTTTCATACACATCTTGTGCTGTAACAGTTCTGTTTAACTAAGATGTCACGCTGCCTAATTTGCCTGAAATCAAATCAATCCCAGCTGAAAAAGAAATCCAAATTTTAGATAATACTCAGTGTTTCTGTGTTTTCCATCTCTGCAGGACAAACTAGTAAATGAATTGGGAGGGGAGAAGGGAAACCAGCATCTTATATGCGAAGAGGGTCGTATTTTGCATGCAGTAAACACTGTTTTCCTGCCTTTTCCTTCTCTAAGCCCCCTTAGGTTCTGTAGCTCCTTCTTAGCTCTCCTCTCCTCCTGACAGCAAACAGAAATTGAAGAATGGGCAATATGCATTTGCACTCATTTGTGTACTATTCTTCATACAGCATCCTACCTTCAGAGGGGTCGAGTCTCCTTGCTCTCCGTCCGTGCTTGGAGTTGTTGTGAACAAACATGTTGTCAGACACTGCCAGCACGTGCCCATCAACATTCACTGTTGTGGATAGCACAACCTAGATGTTTTCAAAGGGAAGAAAAAGAAAGCAGGTAAACAGCTTAGTTGGATATTCAGCTTTTAATGTATTAATTATTCAGTTTAGTTAAAATCTTATTCTGTTTGTAAAATGTAATCATGTCCTGCAGGGTTTACTCCCTAACAAGAATGGGAGAAAAATATTCTCAGCCTTTGCTCTGTGCATTAATTCCATTTAACACAGCATCCTAAGGGCCATATAAAGTCCTTAATGTATAATGAACCAGCTACTACAGATGGCCCTAAATTTTGTTGCCTATGATGCGCTGTAGCATAGCTGATGGCAAAGAGGTCTATATACAGCAACCAGGAGGACAGGCTGAGAACACCGCAGCAATTTGCCCTCTGATACATACATGCAGATTCAGAGCCATCTGCTGTACTGCACACACATGCAAATGCATCTGCATCTGCTTCAGAAATAAAGGTCTCCATTGACCGAGCATAAGAGAAACTCCTACGACGTGAAAAAAGTACCTAATACGATGTCTGGTTTTTACATATACAGACTGAGTGCCTCTCAGAAAACACCTGAGCCTAAGCACCCGGAGTCAAGCACCAGATTTCAAAGCCTTGGCCTCCATGGCATCGCTGCTGGGCTCTGAAGGCATAGGAATTCTTAGAGTAATTGAATATGTTAATGAATCACACTTTTCTCTCCCTTTCAAACATAACAACCCAAACCTGTCTTTAAACCACAAACTTTAAGGAAAAAAATTAAAAAATAGAAAGAAAGAAACAATCCTGCATTTAAGCAACTGAAAAAAGACGCATCTTGTTGAAACCTCAGGGTTATGGCCATTAATTGGTGTAAATCATCTCAGCTCCACTCAGCTGCCACGCTGAAACTCACAGCTATTGAGGATCTGACCCTGGACACGTTCACGAATTTTCAGACACAGCTGTTGTGGTCCAGGTAAGAGAACAGGCTCTAATTGCTGATGAAGCAATACGCATCATACACCATAAGAAACCTTGCCCCACCAGCAGGATTCTGTGAGTTTAAAGAATACTTTTCTTTCTCGAGGCAAGTTTAATTCATTCCAAAAGGCTCTTGTCATACTGTGCTCTTATATTTCTCAAGCATTCTTGTCACAAAATGTGTTGCTTTCCGCGTGCCAACGGATTTCATCATTGCACATTTGGGTGGAGTGAGACTCCTATCCAGAGTGAACGTTTCCCGCATGACATAGCTGAACCCACTCAGATGCACTTCATTATTTTCCGTTAAACAATGGAAATAAATTTTAATCTCTCACTGGCCAGCACAGAGAGCAACTGTGGCAACAGGGGAATAGGCCTGAATTATTCCAGTGTCTGAAATATTTACGACAAGTGTTTAAATTGCAACCAAATGTAAATCAGAAGTATATCACATATATACAGTTACATTATATAATATATACATACCTGACCTCGCATACACAAGGTATGTATGTGATAAATGCACACCCACGTGCCCTCGGTATGGGTTTTTTTTATAGTATTAGCAGACTGCAGGTATGCACGTTCCCTGTTTGAAAACCCATTTGGGTGTCAATGTTGCACCAAAAAAAAGAGTCCTTTTTCAAGAGTAATAGCAAAAAAAATTGTCCTGTGTTTAGAAAATGAGTGTTGAACAGCCTCTATTCCAGCTGAAGACCTCTCTCCATGAGTGGCTCCATTTCTATTTACCTCTCCTATCTATCACAGCAGGGTCAAACCCAGTTGGCATTGCATCAGCTGGGCCCTATGGTAAATAAATGCAATCCTTAGGGATAGGAGAAAAAGCAAAGCACAGATCTGGACCAGAACTTTCTCAAAGTTTTGGACCTTCTTTGCAGTAATCTTTAAGGTACCACTGAAATTCAACACACACCTCTGTCATTGTTATTATGACACAGTAAACCAACTCGTTATCAGCGCTGTGGAGTAAGAACATGCAAGATTATGGACATAACAACTCCTGAGCTTCTCCACTTTGATTTGGTCATTTCTTCCTGGCTGATGAAGATGGCAATCCAATTGTTTTATACTGAAGATTAAAAAACAATGTTTTATGGATAAAGGGAAGAGGAATGCGCATTCCGCTCTGGTCTCTAACTCCCAGGCCCTTCCTTTTCACAAGCCAACTGCTTTCCCCCAGTGAGTATTTCCTGGGTCATGAAGGGTGACCCTTTCCATCTGGAATCAATCAGTCAACTCCTGACAACTTCCTGAAACACCTCACTCCATTTCCTGTTCTCTCCCCCTTCTCCCCTTCCCCCTGGTTTGCTTCACTCTTCAAAACTGCAGGCCACAGCAGCTTAATGTTAGAGGGTCAGACACAGTTAGACTCCAAAACACTACACAAGAACACCTTTGACCTTCAAAAATCTTTACATCTTAGCTAAACAAATCAAGGTCAACGCTTCTTACCATTACCTTGTTAACCATTTCTAGGCTTTTTTTTTTGCTTTTTTTTTTTTTTGGCCAATACCTTTCTGAACGTGTATTTATCAATAACACTTGTTCTCCTAACATCATAAAACATCCCAGGCCTTTTTGTAGACCCATGTTTAGTGCTGCTGAAAGGCAATGTGCAAACTTCTCCGGAGATTTAAGTTCTCAGGTTTGCCCACAGCATTGGCAAATTACTGACAAATGTTTGAGGGTTTTTGTTTCCAGATCTGATGGCACTACTTCTACTGTGTGGAAATTCAGCTTCTATGCCAATTCCATTTGAGATCTTCTTGCTAAAATCAGTAGTTAATGCAAAACGCAACTCTGAGGAAAGGACCTGAGAACATCAAAATATGTCAGCTAGACACTGCGTTCTGGTAATTGTAGCTTAAGGCCAGATTTGACATAGATGGCATAAATAAGATGTTTTGTTCCTAAACAGCTGCATCAACCAGTCGCCTCTGGTAGAGCTTCAGAGGACAACCACCTGAGCAAGAAACAAGGAGCAAAGTGCTCCTACAGCCACTAAACATGAGTTCCATCTACAGCAACAGCAAAGGAGGTGCGAGCTTCTCATCAGAGCTTCCATCAGTTCTCCAGAATCTCTTTGCACATCTCCAAGGGTAAAACCAGCCATGAAGCCACTGTGAAGGCTCATCACCTCCCATGACATTCAGCCAGACCAGGTTTAGCAAATGGCACTCAGGATCCCCGAGCTGGATTGCCCCTCTTCTATTTCCCTGCACAGTTCAAAGTGTTGGTATTACTTTACCTTAAAGATTACCTCTCTGACTCGGCAGTACTGACAGCACCAATCTGTCTAACAGTTCATGTTACCAGTTTTAAGACTGAAATCTTCAGCTCTGGCAGCAGCCGGTCTTCATTAATGACTGCATCCCCTGCAGAATCCCACTGAAGGGTGGGTAGTGGGGAAGGCACATTCTGCACCTACCTAGTGGTATCTTAATGAAAAGTTCAGAAATACTACAAATTCTTGGTCAGAGTCACTACAATCTTTCCTCCTCCATCTATACTTTATATTGATACTTCATTAATATAAAGTATACTCCGAATCGCATACGCACAAGGAAATACCCAGTATCTACATACGAAAGCTGCATCACTCATAGACACCTATTTAGACATATGGTACAAACATTCTAGGCACAGAGGCGTTTATTTACATGTAACATATCTCATCACTGTGTAAATGATCTCTCTCAAAAAATTCCTGTTACCATTCCAAGTGTGGAAAAAATTCTTATGACATTGTACATCTGGAAACAATATTACATTCCTGATGCACTTTCCCTTACAACTCTCTAGTCACAGCACCATGTTATTTTAACTTTTCAGAAGAATAACTACTAGGAGGATTTTAAAAATTATTAGCATTATTATTATTTTCCAGCTGGGTGGAAGAAAAGATGTCAGGCCTCATCCTGCTGTCTTCACTTGGATGGGGTTCCCATTGATGTCAATAGGCGTTTGGGTCAAGTAATACAGGAGTAGATGCTATAATATGTGTTTGCTTCATAGTTGGATTAGGAATAAGATAAACAGAGAGGAAAATGCCAGCAGCTTCTCTCTGTGCAAAACTTCCATTGGATTCTTTAGGAAATCCTCTCTAATACCATGAGCCTGCTGAAAGCTGGGAGCTGATAGGAGCTCTGCATATGGCCTTCATTTTGGGAGTGGGACCTCCTGCCATTTTAGGGGCATTGGGTAGGAGATAACTCCTGGGCCACTGCCATTCCATCTCTGCTATTACAGACAACTGAACCATTTTCAGAGAGCAGTTATGATTTATGTGCGTGTTCCTGAAGTATGGGAGCTGAGTATCCCTCCCTATTCCACATAATGCTCCAGTCCTGCACCTGTACCAATTTCATTTCCATTCTGTTTAAAATCAGTTAAACCAGTACAGTGTATTCCAGACAAGATAGTAGAGTACACTGACACAAACATATCCTTCTTTCTACCTGCAGAGTTTACCTGAGATGCAGTAGGATCTCATTTATGGTTTGCTTTAATGGATGATACACAAGTTTGGCCACCCACGGTTGCAATGGCTATTTGGCCTTCAGATCTGAGCACATTAAGCTCCTTGAGTGGTTCAGTTGCAATCAGTCCCTCCCTTACACATACAGACTCTAAAATAACATCACCTCCAGCGAAGAAATCTGTCAGCAGTAGCTGGACTGATGGTAGATGTTGCTCTCATGTTGCAATCTATAGCTGGGAAATGATTCTCTCATAACGACATTAGTCCCCGTAGTATTCATCTCTCTAACAGAGATCTCTGTCCACATCCAGATCTGACTGTGGGGGTCCTTAGCACGTTCTTTCACCATCAGTCTGAAAGTGATTTTGATTTAGACCAGTTCTGTTTTCCTCCTGCCATCCCTTTCTGTTTCTTTATGGAGAACAGCATTCCTAAGTCTCAGCACTATCCGACTGCTCCGACCCGTTTTTATTCCTTCCCAAATGATACAAGATCCTTCTGTGCTTCATACTGAGCTGAGCTGGGTGAATTCTCAAACACAGCCAGCTTGGCTCAGGTGCCTGATGATGAACTGATCCAACCACTCTGAGGTCAGGAAGGAAATCTCCCCAGGGACATACCTTGTTATTTTTCCTTTCTCTTCCTCCCTAGAGTACCTAGAGGGGAATACTTGCCAGGAAACATTCCATGCCATGATTTCTGCAGAGAACAGAGGACAGTTGCTGACCTTCCTCTTGTCTGTTACTAAAAAATGATGTTGATTCAAAGATGACCATCATTAGCTGTTCTTTTACCTTGGTCCCATCCACAACCACAGCACTGTAGGATCTGTACAATCAGCATGAATGGAAGCAGCAGAATTCCCAATCAACAGGAGGCTGATGAACACATCAGGTCTCAGCTGAAGCATTTTAGCTGAAAGTGCCTCATCTTAATTCCACAGAATTATTGTCCCCATTACACACCGGTCGTTACCATTAAGTGTCATCGGGCTTCAATCGAGTTCTCCAGGAGAAGTCCTCATTAAGTGGAGGACCATCACCATTTCTTTTTTAATTCTGTTCCTGAGAGATCACTGTACTGAGAGTACAACAGTGACAGTAATGACAACACATATGAAAGCTCAGATTTGCAGATCAGTTGAATTCAAATGGCACTGTGCTTGAGCACGTAACTTAAACATTCCTTTTCTATTGTTTGTTTCATTTTCCACCTTTCCCTTTTGCTCAGAAATGTTTTAACTGATAAATAATCAATGTTTGCTTCAGCTGAATTGACAAAAATGTGTTCATGAATGCATGTGGGCAGCCAACAAGTAACCACGAAAATATCCATTAGCAATAGAAAGATTCCCCATCTCCACTGAAATAGCCTATGAGTCACAATAAAATTACATTATTACTTGGGGGGGGAAACGTTAAAATAATGATCACATGTCCTTTAATGTCTGAGGTGCAACACATTTCAGCAGCAGAAAAATATTAGGCGTGTAAGGTCTGTAAAAGTTGAGAGATTTTCATTTCATCTGCAAAGCTCTACTTAGTATCCAAGCAAATTTCAAGCTGTGAACGTGATCACAAAGCAGCTGGTGTTGCTCTCCAAACTAAAGAATTATTCTAAAAACAAACAAAAAACAAGAAACTAAAGAAAAATCTCAACCACAACTCTTCAGGCATCTGGAGCTGTATTACATTTACAATGCAGCGTTAATGTAACCTTTCCGCCCTTTTTTCTCCCCACCCCCAATTCAGTTTAGTTTACTTATGGGTTTGTTTTTTTTTTTAAAGTGGGTGTGATATAAATGAAATCTAACATTTAATTTAGTTTAATAAACCGTAACTATGCTACAAGAGAGCTAAATCTCATACCTAGAAATACAGACTCTGAGGCCAGGATCTGGATCTCAGCTCCTTGGAACCAAACCGAGCAGCTTCACACCCATCTCTAATCAAAAGCATTGACTTGACACTCTTCCAGACATGAGTAACCATTCTTCCTTGCTTGGAGAACTCAATAAGATGTGTTGTACTGCACCATTTCCATGTCTCTTATTTATATTTCTGTCTCAACAACAAAGCCTGAGCTTTGGGTTTTCATTCCATCTCCATTAAAAAGCAGAAATGTTTTGATGAGACCCTTTCAGTTCCAGATTTCAGTAGCAATGGGAACTTGGAGACTGGGATTCTGAGTTTTTTAAAATAATAAAATCAGTAAAGCAGCCAACTGTACTGGGCTTTTTGACCTCGCTTCCACTCTGATCGTACATTCCTGGACAAACATCCATCCTTTCAAACTCAAGAAGCAATCCTGCCCATTCATTACACTCCCTGATACAAGACTTAAAAACTAAAATGAAAACAACCATGCTCACAGTGCACAAATATATACTGCTAATACTTGGAACAAGGCTTCTTTTTCCACTTAAGACTTCAAGGGTAACAGACAGACCACATACAGCAAGAATTGGGGTAAAAAAGTGTTTGCCTAAATTAAAAACAATAACGATAAAATGGAGGAGGATCCTGAAGACACAGTAGACCACTCAAGAGAGCTCTTTTTTACATCACAACCATGGAAGTTATGCTTCTACCCTTAGAAGCAACCCAGCAGACTGAAAACAAGCTCTCTCTACAGTCCGTCCTGGCTAATTTCCATCGGAACACTGAACTTTTTTACTCCCAATGCATACAATTTTAGCAATGCAACTACCTTATTGTTTTTGTAGCTTTATTCATACATTCTGAGCTCCATAGCCCAGAATCGAGCTCATCAACCAACACTTCCCATGCTGAAGGCGCCTGAACAAAGATTCTGCTTTCCCCCAAAACCTCGAGCATTTGACAGTGTGTTTCAATGGGCTCGTTCTCGTAACACCAAGACAAAGTCTTGTGAACATTCTGAGTTTCATAAGACAGATGAATGCAGAGGCTTTGCCTAATCGTGATTAACGTTGAGGTTTGAGGTTAAATCTCACAACAAAACTGGAAAGGATATGAATCCACATTGACTGCAAGTGCAAGAAGAGTTTAAGCAATCCCTGTAAAATAGAACCAGAGTTTTACTTGGCTCATTTCTTCAGGCTTGGCTGTTGTAAGGCAGAAAATCCAGATCAGGAGGAGTCTGCCCCAGCTCACTTTCGTCTCCAGTAAGCTGCTGATTTTGGTACAAAGATCAAAAGCAAGCCAATACTTCCTCATGTACAAGAGGAATGCCAGGTGGATGGGCTGAAGACATTCCACTGGCAACATGTGCATGCTGTAAAGCTCGTTTTAGTTTCACTTTTCAGTGTCCCACTGAAAATGTGAAGCTGTTTAGATTCTTAATAAAATACCTATATTGGCCGTGGAGGTGTGGAGGTCAAACAAAGAGTAAAGCTGAGAACAGAGAGAGATCTCCACCAATAATAAAAAAGAATCTAAAATCCTCATGCAATTCATCATTCACCTGCAATCTACTATTTTAGCTTCAATCACAATGTAGTGTTAGGTTTTTTTGCTCTTGTAATTCTATTATTGGTATTATGGCAATGTCCAGAATACCCCATTTGCTAACCAGGGTGCCCTTGTGCATGATTTCCTACAAACCCATAACCAAATGAAGAGCCTCTGGATCCATGCTTCATTACCCTCCACCCTCAGCCATCCTAACCATTCCTAAGATCGATTTGCACGCTCTCATTGGAGTTTTCCTCTACTCTCACTCTTTTGGCATTCATGGAAGATGATAATGGCATTTTTTTCTTGATGGAAATTACTGACTGAAATAAAAATCAGTACAAATTTGCTAAGAACAGCCACTTCTATTATTATTTCACTTTTTTATGTCTTACCATCTCCAAAAAACACAAGGAGAAGCTACAGCCTCATCAAACCACTGGTGCCAAAAAACCAAAGTTGGGTTGGATTATTACTTTTTATTTATCCCCATTGAAAACCAAAAAATAACCATTTTTGTATCTTTAGCCAACACTCCTCTGAAATTTTTGGAGCTTTCAGAGTGGATTTTTGTTTTCATCTACCCTTTTTTCTTTTTCTTTGAGAAAAACATCCCTCTGGCGAAACTGTATTCCCAGTAAAAATATAAGCCAAAATGCATCATTTAGTGGAAAGTTTGACACGGGGCTGTAAATTCCTGTGGAGTTTTTACTTTGTTTCTAAATGAGGAAACTGAGGCAACAGCCCAACAACCCACCATGAGCTGGCAGACCTCAGGATGTCACTGCCCTCTACAGACCTGATGGGTCTACAGAAAAGCCATGCATCCCCCTACAGCTAAAACCCTCTTTGTGACATGGATGGCTTGCAGTGAGGGCATGATAACAATGGCAACAAGTAGAAAAACCATTCTACCCTTTTACAGGTAGAATACTAAACTGTTAGACACGGCTGCTTAAAGATTAAAGTGTGGAAGAAGAGGGACTGCGTCAGCCTTTCCCTTCTTTGCTTCTAACCTGACACACTTCACCTCCTTCTGTGTTTTTACTAGCTGGTGTTCACAATACATCAGCGACAGCTATGATGAAACCAGTGGCAGTTTTTACTGCAAAGCAGCTGGGTCATTGTCCCCTGGGTCTTGTTGCTTTCCTGCGTGAGATCTTAAAGTGACCATCACTATTTGGGCTATTTTTAAGAAGCTGAAAGGAGAGCATGAAAGAGTTAAAAGGCAAAAGAGATGGGAAGAGAGAGTGAAGGGAAATGGGGAGATGCTTCTGTACCACGTACAGAGCTACTTTGAAAGATTCTGAGGCATCTAAGTATCACAAACACGATCCCTGCTGTGGGCAGCTGTATGTGCGAGTGCTTTGCCCGAGGGTGTCAAATCAAATATCCACTGCTGGTTGGTACAGTACATCACTTCCCCTTGGGGATTCGGAGTGGGAAAAGAGAGAGGGGAGGGGGAAAAAAAAAAGGTTTAACCACAACAAATGGAGAAAAACTTCAACAATATCTGATATGGCTTATCACAGACGGTCATCATATTTATTACGAGCAATGTAGGGGAGAGAAGAAAAAGAGAATGAAAGAGACAGCTTAATGCTGAGCCTTACCTGGAACCGCCTCATATCTCGGGGGTTTCCTGCTGTTTTCAAACAATTCTGATTGCACTTGAGAAAAAACTTTAAGAAGAATCTGTAAAGGTAAAGAATTGTGTCACTGTTATTCACCATAACAAA
Source organism: Coturnix japonica (assembly GCF_054131305.1). Lineage (NCBI taxonomy): Eukaryota > Metazoa > Chordata > Aves > Galliformes > Phasianidae > Coturnix > Coturnix japonica. The sequence continues at coordinate 1,998,126 of NC_140672.1, read as the reverse complement.
ACGCATTGCCATGTTCTGCCTGCAAGTGATTTACATGGAGGTATATCAGCTATCCAGGACTGGGAGAACTCAGAAAAAAAATACCAACCCACACAGCCACACAAGCAAAGAAAACACACCAAAATTTAGAAAAATCAGGTGAAATGCACTCAGTGTGACTGTAATCAGCTCCAAGATGGGCTGTTAGTTGATATAAGTCAATGTAACTACTTTGATTTATGCCTGTTTCTCCACTGCATGTTTGACCACGCGATCCAAGTCTGTTCCTTTATCTCTCGGTGCATACAAGGGCTTTCTTTCGCTGTCGGAATGGATTTTCCATGAAACAATATCGAAGGATAATGTTATTGTGATAACTACAAAAACCAACAGGGCAACACTGAGGCTGATAAGCCTTGAAACAACTTAGAACATATAAAAAAACATGGAGACAAACAGAGCTCCCAGAAGAAGCTGATGAGATTTCATCTGATGATGTTTTTTGCTGTTAAGATTTCGGTAACTAAAGCAAAAAACAAAAAAAGCCCAGATTGGAAACTTACACCGATTTTGAGGGAGGATAACAAAAAGACAAATGGAAGTAATAGGTGACAGCTCATGCTGTCCAAGCAGATAAACCCATTAACATCATACAAAGTGTCCGTGCCAATTATTTTTGCCCTGTCACATATATCTATCTTCACACATTATTCTCCCATCGAGTTCAGCTTGTTGTGTGCGTAAGTTGAACCTTCAGGATGCTGACGGGCTCACCCAGCATCATGCTTTATAACACACAGATCTCACACTTCAGCAACATTAGGAGGCATTTATCAAATCTGGGTGCTCCGCAATGCTTTTCATTGGGACCCATCCCTTTATTATCTGTTTCATCCAACTATATTTGTGAATTTCCAAGGTGAAGAAGCCAACCCTACAGGAAAGATCAACACTGAGGCAAAAAAGGCAAAAAAAACCTCACAGGTTCTTCACTCTATTGTAAGTGAAAATATTTTGTGACTCCTTTCTGTGTTTCCATTTGTAGGACAAAATGAGTTTAACAGCAACAATTAAAAAGAAAAATAAACAGAGATTTTATGATAGATTTGGAAGGGAAAAGATACAGATATGAGGGGGAAAAAAGGAAAAGAAGATACAGTTGAAGAATTGGTTCGGAATACAAAGAACAACTTATTTATTTATTTCTCTTACTGAGTGCTTTCCTTAAAAGAAAAAAATCAGCTTTTGCAGTAAGTTAAAGTCCCAGGTGAGCCAGGCCTATTTCCCTTTCTGTTACTATGACAACCATTTTTTACCGCAGTCCCTAAGTCCCTTCAGAACTCACACATTCATGCCTTGAATTAGAACTTTAAAGGAGAAAGATGTATATTTCCTAGGGTTTACCAACAACAACTGCCAAAATAGTCTTCATGCAACATGCACACACACAAAAAAAGCAGAAATTCACTTCTTATTATTGCTACTTCTTTGCATCACTTATGGTGTGGTATTTCTCTTCCATCTGCCCCAAATACAAAGAAATACTGAAGGATCTGATCCATTTAAATATGGCTTGAACAAACAAAACCCTTTGCAGACCTCCCTACAACCAAACCCATGAAAACGACCCAGGGAATGTCACATACAATGACTGTCACAAAATACATCCTTCTAGCGAGCATTTGTTTGCCTTAAATCTGTCACAAACACTTTAAACATACCTAAAATGTTTATTTGCTGTGTGAGTGCACTTTGCAGATCAGTATTTTTGTCTCCACTATCCTTTCTTGGTTACAACTTACCAGTTCTGAGTGCATGGGCTGCAATGGGAGTCCAACATCCTCACTCATCCCATTGGGATCCAGGTGTTGGGAGCCCAATATCCCAACTGAATTGAGATCCAGATGTGGGGAGCCCAGTGTCTCCACTGATCCCATTGGACTCCAGATGTCAGGAGCCCAGCATTTCCCCACATCCCATTTGGCTCTAGGTGTTGGGAGCCCAGCTTCTCCCACCAACCCATCAGGATCCAGGTGTTGGGAACCCAACTTTTCCATTGGGTCCAGGCTCCCTCGGGCAGTTCTTGGGATCCCAGCCCTGGTCATTCACACTCTGAGCTGAAGTCAAACAGATCTTCATGCCTGGGAGCGCACTGCATGTATTCTATACAATAAGTTGTATCGACTCCTCACGCTAAAACTGTGACCTCTTTTATCTAAATGATCAGTAAGCAAGATTTTATCTGTAAGAACGTTTTCAGAATGAACAATATTATGCATACCAGCATGCTCAGACATTCACAGGAGAATTCCAGCCAGAAACGTTGCTCACAAACACTCCTTGTTATCCTGCCCTCTTCTTACAGATATCAAAAAATATTTGCAGATACATAAACTGCTTGTGTTGCTGAGATCTGGCTGTGCAGGGAGAAACTATAGAACGCCGCCAAACTGTGTAATGAAACCAAGGCAAGCAACTTCTGCATGGAACTCAGTGAGCCAATGGATAGCTGCTTGCTTGGGAGAAAAAATGCTAACAAAAACCCACAAGATTCACGGCTTGTCGTTGCTTTCAAGGAAAAATAAAAGATCAAATTAATCAGGGAAGTGTTTCGTTCCCTTTGTAATTTTATTTTTATATTTTTTCCCAATTCTTGTATACCTTTCTGATCAGAGAAACAAGGCAAACTAAGGGACAAAGATCAGAGCACAAAGGAGTCCAACAGAGCTCGCTGTGTCAGTGGAAGAGCTGAGGTCCCACAGCATCATGTGCTGCACCAAACCCTACAGCACAGGCAAAAGAGGTAAAGATTCTATAATAATCTGCGTTTAACAGCACTTGGGACTGAACTCTGTAACATCACGTGACAATTAATGAAATTCATATTTTCTGTTAAATATCTCTAGAATATTTGGGTGTGGATGCCCAGCCAGCGTAAATCAGAGGCATATGTTGAAATTAACGTCAATTAGATCTGCACTGATTCATCCTACTGGGTGTATTGACCATTAAAACTATGTAGAAAACAGAAACCTCCTTCTCTGGCTGCCTCCTTGGAGGAGCGAAGCATCTCAGCCCTCCCCAGTAGTTGGGAACAAATATTCAGCACCAGAGCACTCAGCCAAGATTTGTAACCAGGATCAATTTCTGCATGCAGCAAATGCAACATGTCTGGTTTAGTGGAGCTGTTGAGCACTTTAAGCTGCTGAAAATTGTGCACCTCTAAAGTACAAGGTGGGCATCAATAATCCCTCACCTCACTTCTCAAAGTGCTGCCTCAGCTTGGAGGTCGCAGCATTGGAGCAGCATCCATCCATTGTCATGCCACAGTTTCTTTAGCATATCACCGGATGTGCTGTATTTCTATTGCTCCTTTCAGAGTTTTTCCAGTCAAATTTTTAGCTGCAGCTGGGCACTCACATCAAGTATTTGGTAAGTCGTTAGATATACATATATATTTTAAGTGGTTGCATCTGGGAAAGGTATTAATATTTATTGCAGCAATAGTATAAAAATGACTTGGGGGGAGCAAAGAGAAGGGAAGGTTTAGCACTAAATGAAGCTGATTTAGGGGTAACAGGAGAATTGCAGAGAGGCTGCATTAATTTTTGTAGCCAGTTTTTGGCATGGACCTACACATACATCAAAAAATAAAAATAGTTTTTAAGAAGTTAAACAACTGCTGATTTTCATGCTCCTCAGCTGACCTTCATTCCTTCCAAAGGACAGAACCAGCTATGGGTTTAGCAGATTGCAGCCAAACAGAGGGAACATGGCATGGTCCTCCCATATATCAACACTGAAGGGCAATGAGGGAAAAGTTGAACACTTTTAAATAACCACCACAAAGAACCTCTGGCATCTCTATAGAAAGCCTGATTAGCTTCATGTGTAGATGTAAAATTAATTAAGACATGCTACAGACATTCACTTCAGTATGGGCCAGCCTTCCATCTACAGACTGATGCACTTGTCTCTGAAACACCACCTTAAAAATATTCCCTCTTCTAGGATTTCAAGGGAGCTATTTTAAAAGTTTCTGCTCCTCCTATTGGGAGTTACCACCATGCTGGGGAGTCTGGCTGATGAATCATTTAAGTGCCCCTTCTTCACTTCAGTGCAGAGACAGCTGTGTTATCTCCACAGTGCTGCAGGCCAACCTGCCCAACTGTAAAAGAAAGCGGAGTGGGAGTGCACAGACATCTCATAATGCTCAGAGTGGTGGGACAAATTCCCCTGCCAATGGAGAGAGAGAAAGGGTGAGAGCAAAGCAGTTGAAGTCTTGCATCTATCAAGCTATTCCCAATGCGATGCTGGCCCATACTGTCACTTTGTGTCCATATACCTACGTAAGGTTCTGAAACAAAGGCAACTTTAGGATGTGTAATTTGCCCCAGGGAAGTGCTTTAGCAAGGAGGTTGGATTGGATGACCTCCGAAGATCCCTTCCAACCCTCATGGTTCTGTGATTCTACATTGCTGGAACTCCACCTTTAAGGACATATATCCTCCATCTCAGCTGATTGAGAAGAACCTTAATCAAATCCTGTTGGAGTCAGAATAATGTTCCTCGTGACTTCAACATGAGTAGGCAGAGGCCCTAAAGAGCACTCCCATGTGCAAGAGAAAGCATAGGTATCTTTTAAAAAGAAAAATCCATTACTGTTTTTCAAGACCCTGCCACAGGACCTGGGACTGATTAGTTTCCCCACATGGAGACACAGCACTAGATAATGTGCCTTGTGCTTCTGCAGCATCATTCTGAGGGACTTCAGCTTCAATTAACTCATCAAGGCCCTTTGCAGCAGGTGGTGTCACTAACCACTGTACAGCAAGGAAGTTGGGATCTGGGAACTGGAAGGGAATTGCTCATCGCAGGCCTGCGGCTGGGATGTGGTCTCTTGATTCCTCCTTCTACATCTTAACTAAGCTTCCTATCCACCTCATGTGCTTTCTTAAAGTACACGTATAGAATCAAGAGATACAACTTTGTTGTAATCTCATGAGCAGCCTCTGGAGACGAGAAAAAACATCCCTTGTAAAGCAAACGCTGGTAGTCCTGTCTTGTTTGGGTTGCTGTAGAAGTTGGATTCACGACCCCAGCAATTCTATGGCACCAGAATATGCTTTTCATCAGCATGACTTATCAGCAAATCTATGACGCTACAACCTAATGAGAACAGGAAGATATTGCAGCAATCTGATGAAGTAACTGAAGTGCTTCCAAGAAGTCACAAAGTGAACTAAGATGAAAAACTGGAAGTTGTTATAAGAATATCTTTCCTCCAGTTGGACAGAACCAAGAGTGACCATGATGAACCACAAAACCTTTATTACATTGAGGGCCTGCTTCCAGCTGCACCAACACAAGTCAATTCTGAGATCAGGGTCTCCCATCGTCTCCTGGACTCATTCATGTGTGTCTTGGCACTGTGAACTCTGAGATAAGTGTGACAAAGAACCATACCCATGCCACAGTGCAACAGAGCAGAAGGCTTCACTTGGAAACTCTTCCTTCCAAAGGGACCAGATCAGATTTTGCACATTCGTTTGAAGGTTCATATTTAAAATCTATTAATTGCATTTATCTGAATTCATCATTTTGACTTTAATGACTATCACGGTAGAAGACTTCTTTATAATCTGAATATTTATCTCTGGAGTCATTCTGCTCTATTATGTCAGGGTATATTATTAGAGACCTGATGAGAAAATTTCCTACTCTTTTCAACAGTTATAGTCAATGTGGGATCAGGCACTGCACAAAGGCATTCTAAATGAACATACACCATATAATGTCTGAGAAATGACTGAGGTTATTACAATAATCCAGAGTATTTATATGATACTCCACAAACAGCAGCTAATTAATCTTCACAAAACTCCTGTGCATAAAGTGTGAACGCAGTTTAACAAATATGAAAGCCAACATATGTAGGTCAGAAGACTTTTCTGAGTTTGTCAGGGATTTGCTGTGAGAGAAGAGAGTAGAATTCAGACTATATCAGGTCCCCAGCCTGGGCCAGGAGAGCTGGCTGCTCATTTGGCACTCATTTTTCAGTAGAGCAGTAGTATCAAAAACACACACAAATATTATTCCTTCCACTCCTGCTCCAACAATTAAAAAGGACAAACACTTTCCTACCCTCCTGCCTTCATCCAAAGTAATTTATCCAGTTCTGAAAGCACCAGACTGGTTAGGCTTTTCTCCAGTGTATGCAAGAGCTCCTCAGCTGTGCATGAGATGAATGCTGAACCACCAAAGGAACTTTGCAGAGTAGGATCTCATGCTCTCACTTGCTTCTAATGAACACCATGTTCCCAAATCACTTGTGTGGTTTATTTTTTAGACTAATGCCTCAGTTATCAGGCTTACGTATTTCCTAACCTCTTTTTGCTCTTTTCTACCTAATCAGTCTCATATCCATTCTTCGTAACTTCTCTGCAACTGGGCTGGAAGAAGGTAGAGAATAAACACCATCAGTACATGCAAACCCTAAGAGAACTGAACTAAGCAATGACTTGAAGTCCCTTCCTCATAAATTTCTCTGATTCTTCCTTCTTTTCTGTTCTGCACTCAGCCCCTTACATTGCTATTACACCTTTCTCCTCGGCTCACCTCTCTGTCTGCCTCTCAGCTTCCAGGCATGGATCCCAACCCCTCTCTATGGGAACTTCTTCCTGTGCTCTGCATTCCTTTGGAACAGGAGCCTGCCAAGGTAAGGTCTGTTTCTGCAGAGGCTTGAAGAATGTAGCTCAGGAGTAACAGCACTGATGCTAGCAGAGCTGCAATAGCGAACATGAAGCTGGCTTCAAGATGTGAGGCTTTTGTATGTTCATATTTGTATTATTAATTCAAGGTGCTTTGGACCAAAATCTACAGGACTAAATATCCTTCACACTGACGGAAGTCTACATCAGAAGTTTTCTGTTTTGGCCCATCTTTATTATTAAGTCGGTATCTGATCAATCAATAACAGCACGCTCATTCCAAGATGCTTGCAATGCAAAGCATATGAGAGCATGCAGATCAGATAAGTGTAATAGAGAACAGGTGGAATTACTGTTCTTATTTTAAAAGGGAGAAAAATTCAGAAAGATGACTTTCGAATGCCTCGAGGCACCGTATTCCACAAATAAATCAGAAACAAAAAAGTTACTTATCAAAACAGCTCCATTTTGCAAATCTAATGGTCCAACATCAGGCAGGCATGAGAGCGGAACAAAATGATTATAAGGGAAGCCAACAGAGAAGCCCACCTTAAAATTACAGGGTGGCAGCACCCATCTTAAAACTGCTTCTAATTGTCATGCCAGGCAGTCCTAACCACACTTGGGTGAATAACACTCTGTGTGATGTATTAACCATAGATATGGGATTAAAGTGATCCATCTGAAGGACAGGATGCCATCAAGTGAGAGCAGTGTGCCCAGAGGCCATAGAGAAGACTACACTTGAACTCATGTCCTCTTCATAGTGCTGTGCCCAAACCACTGCACCATCACTCCAAAAATGTCCCATCTTTCTGCAGCACAGAACACGATACTTCTCACCACCCTCATCTAGTGGGTTTTTTCTTTGGAAGAGCTTAGTTTCCAACCTAATCATGTCTGAGCATAAGCTGCAATATGTCATCCAAACCCAGAACATGTCTGTAAACTCAATGTTTATACGCTGTACGTTTTCCACCTTCTGCACAATTTCCATCTCTGAAGCAGATTCTGCTCCCTCCGAACAGCAGCAGGCACACACATCCACAACTGCAATTCACGCTCATTTGGTAAATGCTCATTCTGTCTTGCAAAGTGATTCCAAGAGCTGGTGGAGAGTGCACTGCCGGTTATAGAGACAGTCATTTCTCGGCGCTGAATGCAGTTATTTGGCACGACCACATTTGCTAGAGTGAAAAAAAAATAATCTCCAAGGAGAACCTCCTTGTTTGTGTGCTCTGATGAAAACCTGACACCATTAATGAAAATAATAATTGAACTCCATGGGTTCGAATTGAAAATGAAACACAACACTAACGGCATGTTTGTAATTGCAATTATTCTCCAAAAAACCTTTGGAGGACTCCCTGCAACCTGAGCAGTTTCCCTTTTCCTTTGGGTTTCCCTTCTTCCCCTCGCACCAAAACTTTCCAGTAACTTACAAGACAATGGCTAAAAGCTGATTTATACCGTAAGATCCATATTATTCATGCCACTTGGCACACAACCAAATATCATAGCATAATGAAAAGTCAATAGGCAGGGAGGTAATAGAGCAGAGGACTGGGCTGGCGGGCTGTTGAAAGGGACGTTCTGATAATATTCCCTGGTTCATTACAGTGTCTACAGGCTCCAACTGTGCTACGCATGGCACAGTCACGTTGAGAAATTGTTGGGGGAGACAAGATGCACAAAGGACAGAAGGAAAGAAAGGCTTTTATGTTCATTTAACTGCTGAAGAAGTCAAGGCCCATGGAAGTTAAGGTGACTTACTCCATAGGTGGATTGAGCTGTTCTTTTAGCCAAGAACCACACAGCATTCCCACAGGCCCACAGTTGGGATTGCTATAGATCTACAAAAGTGCCAAGTTAACCCACGTCTAATTCTGCCAGTCATGGAATCAAAGAATCATTTGAGTTGGAAGGGACCATTAAAGGTCATCTGATCCAAATCCCCTGCAGTAAACAGGGAGAATGCTACAGACCCCAAAGCAGACAAATATGGGTATCAGGCGAGCACAAAGTTTGATCCCCACTTATTTTTCTCCATACCTGGTGAAACCTATGCCAACTTTACCTTCTGGTTCCCCTCTCCTCATTTCCCACTGCTCTCAGAACGCCTGTACCGAGCCATGCTAGGCTGAACAGTGAGCACCAATTACAACTCCAGCCTTTTTGCTGCTGATGGGTCTGCTGGTTTTTACTATTCCTGCCAGATGGTTGAGGCCAGCACATAAAAACTCTTTACCCTGCAGTTAATGTGGAACTTGATAACAACTTCCCTGTGACTCTGAGAGATCAGAAAGCCGCGCCGATGCAAACACTAGCGACGGAACCAAGGTTAGGCACCTATTTTACACCTGCCAGAGTGGATATTGCTCAGCTGAAAGCTCTCACTCATTGACTAGGTGGGGAGTATTGCCTGTCCCTAAACGGTTTTTGTATGGAATAAAAATGCATTCATTTGTTAAAGAGGCAAATTGACATCCGAGCAACTTGCCTCCATGCACATCCGTCTCCTGCCTTCTCCAAGGGTTGCTCAGCCAGCAGGTTTGCACCCGTTGTGCTTCTGGGTCTACTCACAGATGACCTTGAGCCTGAACATTGGTGTAACATTATATTCCTGTGACAGATTTATAGATTGGCAGATAGGGGTGCATTCAGAGCATTCCTTCCCTAAGACAGGACAGCATCCAATGTTTGTTAGCATCATTAAACTAAAACTGACTTTTCACCTGCTCCCATACCATATGCAGCTGCAAATTTTTAAATTAAACTATGAAGCCATGCATAAATTTACATATATTACAGACTAGCCTCTCCATTTAACATGCAAATGTACTCCAATGTTTCAGAACACCTTCTGTCGCTAATTAATTTGCTGAATTATAATTAGACTAATCCTGCATAATTAATAAGCACAGATTTTTTTTTAATTTCTAAGCAGCTTGATGAGATCATTCACTTCCTTCTATAAACTGCTAAGTAACTGTTAAAAAAAATCTGGAAAGAACATATGTGAAAAGGTATGTTTGTTGTCGCATACAAATTCAAACTAGCGGGCAAGCTTGAAGAAAGTCAAGATTAATATAGGGACATGGCTGGAGCAAAGGGATCGGCAACGCTTTATTTCCAGGGGCAAAGACCACGACTTTCCTGGTCTGTTTTATTCCTTCTGCTTTGCCCATCGGATCTTCCAAGATCATAGAGCGAGACAGAGAAGGATTACAGAGCTGTGTGCAGTGTTAGGAGATGTTATGATATTAACACACCGTTGTATATCAAAACACTCTCCTTGTACATGCTGTTTGTGGATAATCTCCTTTGATGGTATTTGGAATTGTTTTCATTTCAGCTGCCAAAACCAACGGAGATCATTCTAGCGAAACAATTAAGTGCTATTAGCACTGGATTCATTCTGTAATGATTAAAATGAAGGGTCGCGCTTTAATGTTGAAGAGCTTGGATTCAGAGAAATATGCGTGCCAATATGGTTTGTAAAATGCCTCGTGTTACACCCCCTGTACAGAGGGGCCACTCTTAATGCACAAAGCCGTGTTCCACATTCAGCAGACGGGTCCTGAGACTTCACCCGGCCACACAAGCATGCAGATAAGAGGAAGGAGCATCCCAAAATATCACGGGATATTTAGCAAATGAGAATGCAAACAGTACTACGTGGGTGTTATACGCACACACATGCATTGTTTGCAATCCTATTTGATAACTGTTGTATTTATTTGTCTACTTTTGGATACATCCTTCAGCTCCATTACCAGCATTGTTAATTAGACTCCATTCAATCCTTCTCCAAAGCAGCACACACCAACGTCACCGCGTGAAGGTTGTCACACAAAATCCAAAGCACGGCAAAATGATTTCTACACTACTGAGCTACTTTACAGCCTGCAAAGGTCTGCAGCGAACTATACAGGTGAAATACTTATCAGCCACTTCTGCCTGAAAACTCCTCCTTTTTTCTATTCTTAAAAATTGGACGAATGCCCTTTGTTCATATAAATATATCTTCTAAATTAATGAGGGTTCTGCATGCCATACATAAATAGAAAACCCAAAAGCTTACACAGGACAAGTTCCTGGCACTGGGTGCCAACCAAGCCGCTTTTTAGTATATGCTATTGGGCAGACAGAGGGAAATCTCTCCCTTTAAAAACAAACAAACAAGCAATTTTTGCCCAAGGAAGATTGGAAATGATCCTGCTGTCCTTTAGCTCAGTGTCGATCTTATCAGGAAAGATAAACACTTGCAAATGGCACGTGTTTAAAAAGGGCAAATTTAGGAGAAGAACCAGTATCTCGAAATTAAATACAGAACAATTGCAAACTTGGAATCCCAAGGAGTCCAGAAGCACAGCAATACTATGAGATGCATCTATCCTGGCAGATTACCATGGGAGTGAAGCACTCCAAACAGGGAATAGCTTCTGTGCTTTGTGTGCTTCGTTCATTCTGGACAACCCCAGTACATGTTGTTTTCCTAATGGCCACTGAATGTACCAGGCAAGAAGGGAAGCTAAAGATGAAGGCAATAAATAATATAAACAGAAAGCATTCTGTTTTCTGTCTCATTAGTCTCTATTTCTCATCTTCTCATATCCCAGCTCAGCAGAAAGGGACGATATAATGAGTTAAACAAAAATATAGACTGAAGGATTAGGTAGGTTGCTTTCTCCCTTATTTCTACCTGCACCTCATTTTAGACCGTGAATGAATTGGCCCAAAGATATCTGGGTCATAGAATAGACCCAGAAATAGAATTCATATCTCCAGAGTCACAAACATGAGCACGACACTAAAATTCTGGTTTTGTTTCAAGCTATTCCTGTTTTGCCAGAATAAGACATTTTGCATCCAATTCTAGTTCTTTGGCTGCAGATTTTGCCACAGCTGATGTTTACTCTGCATCACATGCTTTATGCAGTTCGTTATTATTTTAACTCAGGGTAAAAATGCTAGTTGGCAATGGCTGATCAATGCAGTGGTTTGATTTGAAGAAACACTCACCATTCCTGTGCCTTTCCAAGGACTAAAACATGAGGTTGAAGTGAAAAGAAATAAGGGAGAAGGGGAAATCCTTCATTCCCATCTCCACTGGGGTGATGCTCAATAGGTACCAATAGCAACAGGATTAGAGGGAAGTTGCAACAGGGATGATTCAGTTTGGACATTAAGAACAATTTCTTCTCCAACAGAGTGGTCAGGCACTGAAATGGGCTGCCAAGGGAAGTGATGGAGTCACCATCCATGGAGATGTTCAAGAAATGTTTAGGTGTGGTAGTAAGGGACATGGTTTAGAGGGGAATACTGGTGGTAGATGGTTTCATACAAAAGAAGCCACTCTAAGCCACTGCATAAAGCATCCAGAATGTCACTATTTAAAAGAAGCCTGGACTTCCATAACACATGCCACGATACCATACTTCTTTAGACTGAACACCCAGGCATCAAGATAAGGCAAGATTCAAACACTTGGCCAATTAGTTTGCTATAAACTCACAGCAGCAGCAAGTTATTTTGCCTCTGGCAAATACTTTATGCTACAGGAGAAATTGCTTCTCTTCACTCCATCCTTCTCTCTCACACAGACAACCCCAAGTTCGTGCAGCAATGTTAACAGGAGAGGAAAATTGCTTCCTGACCTTCCCAGTGATCAATTTACACCCTGAAGCATGAGATTGGTTTCATTTTAGTGTATATATGTAATACTTTTTTTCCCACATCGCTTTAGACAATGCAAAATCTGCTGCTCACTTGAATGGGTGCACATGTTTGGTTGTGTTTTGCAGGGCCTTCTTCATGATAGTTATCTGGTGACCAAGCTATTTCCAGAGTGCAGCCATAGGTGCCAGTGAATGTGACAGTGTTATTTCCCCTTGATCCATGTATATATTCATAAAGTTGCTATAGAGCTTTGTTTCCAGCTAAACAGCCTCAGAGGCTAAAGCAAAACACATTCCTGGGGCTTCTGTGAGAGATCCTGAGTGAATGTTCAGCAATTGCAGATCCTGACCTTCCACCTATGGAAGCTGAACAATGGCTGGGAAATGTACTGAAGGCAAAACCCAAACACCTTACCCCTGGGCCTCTCCCTAGGGCAGACAGAGCCCTGGTTTGGACTACATTCCCCTGAGAGGAATTGCAGAATGCTGACAGCCTGGATTCCCCACTCTCCATCCTAACCCCAGATTCCATTACACCTCTCCAGCTTAACACCATTTCCATCCAGTGCCACCAGCAGCCCCCTGTGCCTTGCCAAAGTGGTCATTCCGTTGCTGGGCTGTTTCTTTAAGCTCATCAGGGTAAGACCCCTGCAGTGCTGTGCTTTTGACTGGGCTAATGAGCCCATGGGAGGGCTCCAGATGTTGGCAGCTGTAGCAACTGAGAGCTGTATTCCTCCTTCCCTTCAAATTCCACCAGTCCCTGATCTGTGTGGATCATAGGGACAGATGGAACTCAATGTGTGCACAGGTAAAGGACTTTTCTGGAAGTAAATCCAGCCCACATTGTCTCTTGAAGACGTACAGCGCATTTCTATGCATACATGCAACACATTCCACATACTCCCAACTGCAGTCATACTCAAATGCATGCAGAGCGCAGGTTTTAAGCCCGCAGTTGGCTTACTGAATGGAAAATATTCATGTTTTGAGCCTCTGACTAACAGGGCATCGTTCCACATGCATCATCACAATGTGCTCTACTGAAAAAAATCCCTTGGCAGTCCCCAACTTCCAGACTTCCTGCCCTTGTCTCCGGTGCAATAAGAAGTTGATGCATGCAGTGAAGTCTGATTTTTTTCCCTCTCAAGTTCTACTGCAGTTGTAATTTCTGGAGAGAAGACTCAGAGCACATGCAATGTTCACCGAACGTTTTCTTCATTTATTTAATCCAGATGTTTGCATTTTAAATAATTGAAAAGCTGCTATGGCAAATAGACATCAAGGGAAGCTAATGGGAGTAGCACCGTCATTAGGAAGAACTTGTATGATGAGGCATTAGACTAAGGAGTCAGCCCTGCAATGTCAGGATGGGTTACAGGAACAGAAGAGAGCAGTTTGTTGGAAAGCATCAACCTTCAGTGTGGGACAATGATGACGCAGAGACTGCTGAGCAAGGCAGAACACAGACCTTCCATAGTGCTGAGAACCTGCAGCTTCACCCTTTGGTTGCCCTAATTTTCATCTCTGCCATTCAACTGCTCTGTATTCACTCCAACCTCTTAAAAACCAACATTGGGCACCATGAAATCAAGTCAGTGGCTGCTGAACTCTGTAGGATTTCTTACAGTTATTTCCAGTGGTTTAAATTCCTGCAGCCCTACCTCAGCTCTGTAACCTGACACAGAAGTTCAGAGTTACAATAATAATACGAACCAGGTAAAGACTTGTTGCTTGGAAGCAGCTACTGTCACAGTTATAAGAAACCATCAAACCAATGAGGCAGAAAGTCTGATCCCTGGCCAGGAGATCTTTACAAGATTAATCAGTTCCCCCAATAATAGATCTGCACCTTCTCTATTCCCCCCATCCCTTCAAAAAAATTAAATAAATCAGTCAACAGTTCAGATTAAATTCTACCCTTGCAGTAATTCACCAAACAACAACATCGTCTTTTGTTGCTTCATTAGACAGCCAGTCCAATTTGCAGGACTGTTTAGGAAAACATCCACTGTAACTCCAGAAGTAAGACACGATAAACCATTTCATCTATCCCACATAATTACTTTGTATTTATCTGTCAGGACATAAAACATGCAGGGAAAAGCAAGCAACTCTAACACACAACACAGTGCCACACAACGCTGCTCAGCTTTTAATATGATGAGTAAAGCTCATGCTCTCGGGCACCTGAGCAAAAAAAAGGGCAAACAAACAGTGCAGCTATTATTTTTGGCAATGCTTTTACCTTAGCTTTGAAAATGAGAAGAAAGACTTTGAAAACAATGAAATGAAATTGTTTTCCTAAAGGGCTTTTCCTCCACCGCGGCTCTGGATAACACTGCGGTGTGCCAGGCTGGCAAGAGGCGCTGGCTCTTGCGTAGGGACTTATGAACATTGGTCCTTCCGAATGGCAGGATTTGTTTTTACTAAGAGACTGTGCAAAAGCTTTAGAGAGGGATCAGGGCTCACTGCTCCAGTCATTAGAACAGAGCAAGAGGCTCTGACCCCTTCCTGAACCTCCAAGAATGCAACGATGAGGGGAAATTGTTCCAAAACCTGTCTTAGATCCAACAACAGTTTGGGTTTACAGATAAGTGTTCCCATCTCTGAGATTTGCAGCTCAGACACCTCAACCTCAAGCTGAAGTCACAAGTGGGAAGTGAAGTTGATCCTTCCCTGTTTATTAAGGTGTCTATAAAAGTGAATTACTGGATGATGATGGAGATGATGGGTGCATAAATATCCCGAGAATCGTCACTGAGCAGTTCAGCATGGGATGAAGTCACCAGCCTCACTCACTCCACCAATCTTCAGTTCTTTCTTACAGAGCTGAAGGACAACCTCTCCTTCCCTCTTCATATGCACTCCTATGGCTGCTCATTGACCAGCCCTTGCCAGCACTGCTCACCAGACACCAATCTTAGAGGAGGGGAAGACAAAACCCAGGCAAAAAGGACTTGGAATGAGACAGGTAACAGCAATGCATCCACAAAGACAGAGCTTCCCCCAAAAGGGAGAAGCTGTCTGAGCTGGAGAATCCTCCCGGCTGTACAACACCAATACAGACATGCAAGAGTGCATTTCTGTTTAGGGAGAGCTCAGCATACCTGCAACCTTGCAGCCGAGCCAGGGGACCCCATGCCAAGAGCCAGGAACATCTGCAGCACAGCCTAATTTTCTCCAGGTGCTGAGCATCAGCCTCTGCAGCGCCTGAAGTTTACAGCTCAGCATTCCAGACACTTTTCCCTGTATTTTCATGGCTGTTACCAGAAGAGCTCGTTTTATTACTCGGAGACACTGGATTTGTGTCTGCGTGCGTGTGTGTATGTACAGAGAGAGGCTTAGAGGGGTAAGGGGCATAAATCATTTCAAATTGCTACTGTAATAAATGTGGACGAAAGAATAAAATTTGTCACCAGACTAATATTACCATCAATGTTTTGTCTAGCTACATTCCTTCCAATTTAAAAACAGTTCAATAGCCTTTTTACCTTCAAGTAGCAGCACTTAATAAACAGTGATGGATGCTTTTTATTCCCTTTCCCCCCTTCCTCCTGTTCCAGGCTTCCCTATGTCTGTTACAAGGGGATTGTTTAGCTTGGGGGAGATGTAGATCCTCCATCCTTCTTGCATTGACATGCATCCCTCAAGGAATGACGACCATATTTAATTCATAACCCCCGTTGGCTACACAAACATACAACTTCCCATCAATTAGGCAACACAGAGACGCTGTTAAAAATCAATGAGCTTATTATTAAATATATTTTATTTTCGTGTAACAATAATAGTTATTGCCTCTCCATTGTCGGAGCTGTGCTATCGGCGGGTCAAGCCGCCCTCCAAAAAAGGACCAATTGCTTTTTGATCAGCCCGGGCGATAGCAGAGAGCATCACAGCAGCGCTGTCCTCACTGCATGGCTCCACACAGATGCTGAAGGGATAATAAAGGTGATAAGAAGTGACCAAACGGATGCTGCCTGGATAACACTGCCTGAATATACACCCCATTTCCATGGACTCACGGAACTACAACGCGCCAAACAGCCGTCACACACCAGAGCCATCGCAACGCGGATAGGCTCCTATTTGTGTTTTCACCGCGGCGTGTTTATTAGAAATTATTGGGATATTTTGACACATGCCACTACTGAGGGAGCTCCCTGCCTACAAACAGAGACGTAAAGCCTGTGCCAGCTCATGCAAAGGTGAAAAAAAGCTCCGCACACCCGCCAGAACCCACAGAGCACAGATTTTGGCAAGTACATCACATGCTGTCTGGCCACAGCTGATCTGAAGCGAGGCCCCTGTAATTATGGGAGAAGGTGGAACAGGTTTGCTGCTAATTGGAAAATTCTGCAAATGGCACCACTGAAGTAAATTGACAGTCGTTAGAATATTAGCAAAACGAGGGAACTGATTAGGAAAAAGCTCAGACGTGGACTTCTTCCTTTTCTTCCTTTCTTTCTTTCCACCCCCCACCCCCTGAATCTATCGACAAATTGATTATAAAAGCTGAGCTTAATAATAACAGCTGTTATTTGCCCTGGATGCAAATACATTTGTGCACATATATATATGTATACATACAAAGATTATATATACATCCCCCCCCACACACACACATTAAGTGCATTTCCATGTTACTCTCATCACTCTTCTGACATTAAGACAAATGCACAGAGTGTTTGCTAACTTCTAAGAAAATAAATGTCTCCCCAGCACATACACACAGATTATATGGGGAGGGGGGGGAAGCTGCCTTGAAGAACATCATCAAGAGGACTCTCCTAACGAAGCCGTCCTCACTTCATGCTTCAAACACATCTCACAAGATGCTTGTTTATGTCTTTAAACCTTTAAGTGATTTGCTCCTAGGGGGAGCAGCGTTTCTGTCGTGGATTTGTTCCTGACTGACTGCTGCTGTGAATTCTGGTAGCAACTTCTCTTTGTGTTTTAGTTGAAGCGGTGCAGGAAGCAAAGAGGGATTTGGCCACAACTTCGGCCATCCATCAACGCTTCGGTGTTTGCGCTCGGTGCTTTTCAGCTACCAGAGGTAAGGGAAAAGCAGACGTGAGGGGAAAAATAAGACATTCTAATTAGCCACACTCCCTCTGTAACTTTGCTAGGAGCCTCTCTTCTCCATACAATCCTCTGTTCAGCCTAAACAGAATGAGGGCCTGATCCTTCTGCTGGGATGACATTGGGATCTCCATCTCCTCCAAAGCCAACAGCTCCGAGCCAGGTGAAGCTCTGGGTGCTGAGCTTATCCTGGTGGCCACTGACTTTACTGGGAGAATTGCTGCTTCATTTTTCTGCTTTAAACATGCTTTGAAATTTACTCCCTTTCCCACAGACCAGTCCAAAAAGGTGATAATGGAATTTAGGCAAAGAAGCCAAAAAGAAATTCCTCCAAAATCCTCTCAAATTTACACACACACACATATATATAGATGAGATGCTATCCCTAGATTAGCGACATTTTTAAGGCCGACCAGCAGAATAACAGAATAAATACACAACTCCCAGTGAAATCCTATAGGCAGCCCAATAAGACTTCCCGCTATCAATGCAATATGATCTCCCCTCGGGGCAGCTCCCATTGAAACATTTGTTCCATTGGAATCAATACAGCCTCCAAGCGAGTTGGGGATCCCATACAATAAACCTGATAACTGCCCTACTCTGGATCATTGTATCACGGGTAGAACAAAAATCACTGCAGAGCATTCTCCAAGCCAAACGCGGAATTGATTTTAACTACAATGTCATCAGATTTGGGAGATTTCTTATATTGTATCCAGCAGCAGAAACATTTGCACCCAACCTATAATTTCACCTAGAACAATAAAGAACACAGAAGGAATTTTAACCAAGAATGAGGGGTTCGTGGGCCAGATTAGCTGATTTCAATGCACATATGCTCGTGTGCTTGGGAGAACCTCAGCTGTACCTCCAAATACAGACCCGTTGGCTTCACAGAGCAATTTCAACACAATAATATTAGCTTACATCCTGCTAAAATTCTAAAGGACTTTAGCAGTCTGTGGTTTTCTGTATATTTTTGGTGGATCTGATGAGCAGACAGCCTGCTGTTTGCACTTCCAAGTATCCATGTTTATTTTCATACATTTATTTAAACAAATCGGGAAGTCAAAATAATGCCAGCTCTAGTCTCTTCGTAGTGGTCCCTAGATGGCAAGAACACACAGCAATTCCCAGTCCTCATGCTATTTTGGCCACTTCAGCATCTAACATCCTGCCCCAAAGCCAATTCAAATCAATGGACTGATTCTCATCAGCTGCTATGGATTTTGGATCATCTCCTCCAGTGCCAAAACTTGGCTGAATGTTTTCAGCAGGAGCAGATCTGCATTCTCATAGGGCTAAGCCTGGAAACCCGTACAACATAGCATGTGGGCTGGGAACAAATAGGATTTCTTTCTAAGCTGGAAAGGAACATGAAGGTGCTTTGACTCAGGATGTTGTCTCCCTGCCTCACATTGTGGGTGCTGCCCCAATTCAGACCCACAGAAGGAATCCTCCATAGCTCCAGGTGGCACAAAGACCTCCAAACTGCCAGACCTAAGGGTGGGTGGGCTCTGACCAGTTTTAGAGGGGTAACCAACCTCTGTGCTATACAAACCTGGGTTTCCTTCCCACAGCTTTTTCTAGTTTTCGCTTTGTTTTCCATTTTTTTTGGTGTATTTCATCTCCCAGTTTTCATCCTTACAGACAATTCCGTTTCACGAAAACAAAAGGCAGGAGGAGGGGGAGAAAGGAAAGGGAGGAGGAGGAATCCCACATACACAAAAAAGAGTCCAACCCAGACAGTTTGTGCCAAATACAGTTAAGAGTGGTTGGGGAGCGTGGGAGGGGGAGGGGGAAAAAAAAAATCAAGTTACTTTCAATCAAGTGTCACACCTTTAAATAGTGGTTAAATCTTTGCATTATGCAGCTCATCCCTTTTACAACACGGGTTTCCCGTAGAGAATTCCCTGTTTACACTGGGAATTCCTCCAGGAGAGCATCAATAAAGCTGAACAGATGTCAGGGTGGAATGCCAGCGGCAGTGGCTGTTGTCAGGGGTGGTGGGGAGAGCGCTGGGGAACAATACGAGGCGGCATCTGCTGCACAAAGCCCGGCGTGTGGGTCGGGGGGCTGCCAGCACGCCGAGATCCCACCCTCTCCTTTGTCTGGGCACATTGCCTCCCTTGTTCCTGGATGACAGGGGTTGACACATGTCACCCAACCCTATCAGAAAGGCTATTTGTTTGGCTCTTGCATATGCACCAGTGTTTTTGACCTCTCCTGCTTGGAATACATTGAACAACCCTGGACAGGGAGGCTGGGGAACCTGGAGGGGAAAAAAAAACCAACCCCAACAACAATAAAAAGCCCCACAAAACTCACAGGTCCTTCCCGATACACAATTTCTTACACACTTTGTGTCTGATGTGAGGATGGCGATGCCCTTCTCCTTAATTAAAAGTGTCACTGATGAAACGTAACCACCAGCAAAACCCAGGATTTGAAATATTTCCTAAAGAGGACTTCAACCAAATATTAGGATCGAGTTTTGTGTTATAATGAATGCATCAAATGGAAGTTAGCAGTCTATAGGGGAAAAAAACCCTCAAGCCAGGCTTCAGGAGGCAGCAACAACTCCCGAGACCCATTCCAATGCAAACTATATCACAACCTCAGTGCGGGCAGGCAAGCCAAGCAAAAGCAGAATCTGAACCACAGCAAGATATTGCATGTATTCAGATCACCTGATAGCTTATGATAATTATATATATATAATTAAGCAATAGTATAAAAAAAATATATTAATTGAGTAAGGAGAGCTCATATTGGTGTTAAAAGAAGACGGGAAGAACATAGTGTACAGAGGTCCCACCCCAGATGGGTAAGTGGGCACATTTGGAGGCCCAAAATGAAATGCTGGTAAAGCCTGTTGACTTGGTCTTCAGAAATAAGAAAAATAGTAACTATTTGGTTAGCTTGTCCTCTTTATGAAGAATTAAATCTCAAATCACAGAATCACCGAGGTCGGAAAAGACCTCCAAGATCATCCAAGTACAACCATTCACCTGCCACCAATATTTCCCACTAAATCATGACCCTAAGTACAACACATAATGTTTCTTGAACACCTCCAGGGATGGTGACTCCACCACATCCCAGGTTCCATAAGTAAGAACTGAAGGAGGCAGTGCCATAAGGCCTTCATTGCCAGGTGACCCCTTGGAAGTAAACCCCCAGCTTTGGTTTGACGTTGCCAGGAATGGGGCAGAGAGCAAAGTCCAAAGGCCAGACCTGGGAACAGTCATTCCATCACTGCTCCACTCATGGCCCCAACCTTACTGCTACGCGCCAACTCACATCACAGCAGGGACTGTCAGACAGTCTGGGTTTTTTTAGCAAAAATAAAAGAAAATACGACGAGATGAGATTTTCACATCATCTTTTGTCTCCTACGAACATCCTAACTGTGAAAGGGATATTTTTTAGCAAACAGCATCTCGAGTTACAGGGCAGGAAAGCCCAATCTTTCATCTGAAGGGATTTAGGGATACGTTCCAGGCTGGCACTCTGGGCAGAGTCAAACCTTTGAACTTCTTTTTCTCCCAGTTTCTTCTCTAATTTTACAAGTCCAAGAGAGAAATCCATACATGCAGAGTTTAGGATTGATTGCAAAACAAACAAGAAATCCCACTTTTTCTTTTCCTCTCCCCCCCCCCCCAATATTTATATGCTTCAGAGGTTCAGTGTTTGGGGTCTCCCCCCTTCATAACCCAAAGGTTAATTGGCCTTGCTGCTGTAAAATACTGAATCCTGATCACTTGATTAATGAGGTGTCAGAGGCCACGAGTAACCAACACTTTTTTTTTTGGAAGGAAAAACACTGACAGAAAATCTACCTTTAGAGATTTCACATTTCTCTCGCTCCTCTTCCCATCACTGCTTCAAATGCAGTTTCACTCTTCAGCATGGCCAAGAAAGAAAGAAAGAAATCCCTCCATCCAAACACCCAAAAAAGCTCTTGGTGCTGCATTTGGCCCCTGAGGATGGGATGATTCCCAGAGGAAAGCGATGAAGTTGAGTGCAGACATATAAAACCCCCACTTCACTCCCTCTGCTCCCATTTTTTGTCATTGGGATGCAGGTACAGGGATAGCTCCTCAGCTAAATGCCTCCTTTGGAGCATTTAAATAGACTCCATGCTATTTTATGTAACATACGTTTCATGTAGGTTTGCCTTACGTCAGCACTGAAAAAATATACCCATGGTAAATAGTGTTCTGCTCCCATTTGACTCCACTCAAGAGCAAGCTGATCTCTCCCTATTAGCAGCATCGATGCACTTTGTCACAATAAACCACTGTATATTATGTTTATATATGTCCTTCAGGCATGTCACAACAGTTTGGCGTTCTGAGCCGCTCTACCACTGTGTACATTAAATAGTCATGTAGTTACATTAAACAGTGGGGAGTTCACACTTCACAACCACTCAGTGTTTTAAAACAGATGTGGGCTGTCTGCTGTCAGGCTGTAATAGAAAGACTTAGGAGGATCTTGGTGAGAATTTAATCTCCGAATGATGGAGTGCTCCCCGCTCTCCTTCCACCAGCCCCAAACCCCAACTTTTGGGATAGGATGGAGAGAAAGGAAGAGTGGGAGCTGCGATCCCAATGCTGTGAGCAGAGCTGGAGCACAGAGCACTTTGTGCTGCGGAATATTTCCTTGTTGGGGGGGGGTTGGAGGGGCTGCCAGGAGTGCCCAGGGATTTACTGACAGGAGAATTTCTGACAGTTGATGGACAGATGAATTCCGTCATGGAAGCGTTAGTCGAAAGCGGCAAGGCCAGATGGAAACTCACAGCTTGTCTTTAATATTAATTTTCTCTCTCCCCCTCCTTTTTTTTTTTCCCCCTTTATTTTTTTATTTCTTTTTTTTATTATTTTTTTTTATTTTGCAGGAGATCAGAATTCCCTAATTCCCTAAAATGTTTCAATGCATCTCGAGGTATTATTTTTCCAATGCCTCAACCCACCTACTCTTAATAAGAAGTGCTCCTTTGTGTTAATGTTATTTCTTTTTCCTCTTCCCTCTCTGCCTATTCCCCTGCCTGCCCAAAAGTCAAAAGAAATCAAGGAGAAAGGGAGAAAAAAAAAAGCCACAATAAATGTGTAGAGCTCTGCAGCCGCTGAGTCTCTGCCTGGGTTAAAACACACAGAGATGAGTCATATCTCAGCCCCACGTAATATTTAAGAGATGCAGATGAATCCATCAAAGCCAGCACGGTTTGGCTGCGGTGACACAGAACCAAACCCACACCTGAAAGGCACGAGGAACCAGGAA
Source organism: Coturnix japonica (assembly GCF_054131305.1). NCBI lineage: Eukaryota > Metazoa > Chordata > Aves > Galliformes > Phasianidae > Coturnix > Coturnix japonica. Next base: position 1,975,385 of record NC_140672.1, on the reverse strand, counting down.
GGAAGACCTAATGACATCAGCTGTATTTCGAGAGGAAAAAGCAGAGGAATGGGAGCGCAGCGGTGTGTCACGTTGCAGAGGTTTCCAGCAGCTGCTCAGAGAAGACTCTTATGATAAAACCAATTATTTTGTGCTGTGACAGAGAAACCAGCCCAAAGTCGCACATTTGTAGCCTTTTTTTCCTTATTTTTTTGTAAGCAATCCCATCTGAACGTCTCTGTTCCTAAATCGAAACTGACCCCCAAAAACCTACAGTGATCCCTTAAAAAAAAGAAAGAAAACAGCTTAATTTCCCCCAATATCCACTGGTGAAATGGATGAAAATAGACAGATATGGTTATGCAGGAAAATAATATCGATGCTACCATCCTCCTATTCAAAAGTCCTATATTCAGCTGGGAATAAACCATATGGTTCCATCATAATTTAACACGTAGGATCCTATGGATATTTACTCTGCAGAATTCCAAGAGGGAAGGAAGAAATATTTTTCCCAGCGACTCTCATGAATTCAACCCACAAAATTAACGAGACAGAACTCAACGATATGCAAATAGATTTGAAAGCCCCACAGAAAGGGCCTCCATCCCCAGGTAACTCAAAGGACAACTCTCAGCGTTGCTAACAAAAGGAGCTCAGCCTGGGCTTTGCCATCTTAGGGAGATTTCTTTGATAACAGTGTTGCTCCAAACTCGCTGCATATTAACAGGCTCCAAGATGATTATTTCACATTGAAATTAGAACATATGCATGTTTGGTCTATTTGTTTTCTTCTCAATCTTGGTTATGTGCAAACATTTGCAATGCAAGATGATTGATGTGCAGTATGAAGCCCTGCTGTAATCGCAGTAATTAAACATTTGGCCAAACTGCTAAAATCAGGGGGGTACATTGCAGTTTAGGGGAAGAACAGAACGGCGCTGCCTGCTGCACGCACACTCACTTCCAGAGAGCAATTTTAAGCACAGCTCAAACAGGAGTAATTGTTCGCATAGAACTTCAGATCCCTGTCACCAGAATTGCAGCCTGCACATTACAATCCATAACTGGGGAAACGTGCAAGGATCACACGTATGCGATGCAAGAAACAGTTATTCCAATGTAATGTAAGCACCGTGCCGAGGCAAAGGCATTCTTGCACATCTGACCCATGATTGTTTCATCATGCATGCAATAGCTCTGCATTTTTGCAAGCCAGACCCCTCCTACGTGCACTGGCTGCGGCTCCTCATCCCAATTCTGCACCCGCTGACAATGCACTCCGAATCCAAGAGCTCTGCAAACCTTCACGAACTTACACTGAGAGTCTAAGGGAACAAAACAAGCTAGAAAAGAAAACACAACCATCTCAACTGGATGGGGACCAAGGAGCAGCTCAGACTGCAATATCACATCCCAACGCCCATGACTGTGAATCTGGAATTGCATCCAAACCTCGTGGCTCAGACATACCCTTACTCACAGCTGCAGTTTTTGCATAGTTTTACACAAAAACAGCACCATTAGCCACCCACACAGGTCAGGAAGTCCTCTCAACCTCATTAGCAAATCTGTTCCTATTTTTGAGGCTGGAAAAGTACCATCTTCCTTCCCCAGCCCCTGCCCCATCAATCTCCCCAGCTTAGGCAAACTTAAAGGTGAAGGTATAAATATGCATCCATGTAATTCTGCACAAAAATTGGTGGGGACTAACCCTTCCTTCACTGCTAATAGAGCACAAGCATTGAGAACCTCAGCTAGAGGTGACCCCACTGGGTTACAACACTTATCCTGCAGGCAAAAAGCAACCAGAGGTGTTTAAATCAGTTACCTGGGATGTCTCTCCCAAACCAATGAATGAGTTAAATGGGAATCACACCCAGGTTGTCCTTCCCTCAGAGCCAGCTCTCACCCACAAGCTAAATCAGAGCTAAGCCTGCATGCTAACATCTGCAGTTTTAAGGCTGAGACCAATTGTGTCACAGTCAGAATTTCACGTGTCTTGGATAACAGAGTGAGGATCTCAGCTGTGGAAACATTTCTGATCCTGGTTGGTGACATCACCTTTGAGTCACTGATATAGATACCATGCAGCATTCACTTTGCATCCTAAAGTGACTGCTTCTCAACAAACCACTGCTTCTTTGTCAGCAAAAGGTTTTTTATCATCATGCAATGGTTGATTAAGGCACATACCCTCACCTCCAGCAGTGGAACACCATGTTAGTGCATTATGGGGCTCTCAGTTCAAACCTTTAGGCTTGCACAAGGTTTTATGGTCGATCTACATATCTCCTTTTGCTGCAGGGCAAGGAGCTGGCCCTATTATACTGCCATGCTGAGTTCTTTCCATGGGTGCTGCATTGCAGAGGTGGCTACATTCTGCACATGTATACATTATGGGAACTGAAATACAGCCTTGCAATTGAAAGGTTCTCCATGCCGCAACAAACATACCAGTATGCACCAGACAGACCTTCTGATGATCTTAAACGTCTTTTCCAAGGTAATGATTCTATGACACCAACCTTCTGCATCTTTGCAAGGTAAACAGGAGCTTTACCCCCCCAAGACCATTAAGAGCCTAGCTTTGAAACTAGGAATCCTATGCCAAATTACAAAGAACCCACAGGTGCAAGCATTATATAGAGCTGAAGGAGATAAGCCCATGTCTGAGCATACAGGATGGGGAGGAGCAAAGCACAAAGCATCACCCCAACCAACTACTGCAGTGCTGAGCTGTGCAAAGGTGTACTGCTGAAAAGCAACAGGTTGAACCTTCCCATGCAAAACTCTGCTCCAGCTGCAAGAAATTCCCTATCTCTACCTCTGCAAGCCCCCCTAAGTCCCAGGCTCCACCACTGCCTCTCCTGCCCCAGCATGTGGAGCTCAGCATCGCTTCATGCTGCCCTATGAGCAGGGGAAGAGGTGATGAGTTCAGGCTCCCGACGTGGTGACAGCGCTGTCCGTGTGTACGTCTCACCGCCACGCATCTGGTCAGCATTTACAGGGGGCTGTGCTGGTAGTTTTACAGCTGTTTAGGCATGTAAGTAGCATCTATACTTAAAAGACTCCAGAAGGGAAGGGTGGGGGGGAAAGGGGGTGAGGGATGAAGTAGAAATGGAAAGATAGAAAAAGGAAGGTGGCCAGATGCTGCTTTAAAAGCAAGGATAACAATCCCTTTCATGACCAGGATTTGTGCCCCTTTTTTAAATGTATTCTGTTCTGTAGTTTATTGCTTTGTTTATTAACATCATCCGTGATTTGACATAGGAAAAGGCAAGAGCTCTCAGCAAATATCTAGGCCACCCAACAAAGACTTCATAGAGGAGTCTGATGGAGTTCAGCTGCAAAATCCTTAGCATTGCCATCCATTTACAGTTGCATTTGAATTTGTTGGCCAAACCCTTGAAACTTGGGGAGTAAGGACAGAGAATAAACAGTGCTTTGCAGGGCTGCCCCTATGCAGAGACATGTAATCAATATAACACCTTATTCTAACAGGCCAGGGGGCCTCAAATTTGCACAGGAGTTGGGCACACAGAAGTTGCCAAGCACCTTCATGGTAAATTCTATAAGAACCCATTAATGGAGAGCCAAATCCATGTGAATGCTGAGCCTGGGAAGGGGTTGTTATTGCAGGATGGGAAGGTTTCTCCACCCTCCATTTCCTAGTTTTAGAGTTCTCTAGGGTTTGGGGATGATGGTTCTGGCAGAGCAAAGTAGTAAACTTCATAATAGACAATAACATAAGAAAAAATAGTTATTTCTTTAGTTTTTGTTGTTGTTGTTTTGTTGTTGTTGTTGTTTTTAATGATAATAATACCCCTAAAATATAAAGGAGATGTTGTGCAACCACTGCTTGTGGTTAAGAGCAAAACAACAGCTGTGAAAAAGCACTACAGATTCCTTCAAGAGTTTAAAAGACAATAAAGAGTTTCTGGACTCCAAACATTTTATATTGGAGCAAACTATCAAATGATACTCGGACACCAGAGCACCCCTTATTCTCTGTCTTATTTATCCAGAATCAAATGTCCAAGTCCTAAAATGCTGCAATTAGAATAAAATAGCAAAGAAGCCTACAATGATTTACCTAATTGCTGAAAATTAAATTAAAGTGATATGAAGATTTGATTTATTATTGTCTTCTTAAGCCTGTTGCTTCCGTTAAACTCCATCATCTCTGCCTTTTGTTCAACCTCTGCGTGTCTTCTCCTTCCACACAGGTCTTGTAAGCATCACAACAGTGCATGAAGTGAGCTTTACATTGAACTCAGAAGGAAAATAACCAGCAGGTTATCCACCTGAATGCTTAATCCATCAGTGAGTGTCATCCTTTGCAACTGCCTTGGGTTGGCTCCCAGTGAAGAAACAATTTCATCTGGACAGGCTTTTCAAAATCCAACAGGGCACGGTGCACACTAAGTTAGAGGGTCTAACAGTATGGATCCATAACCAACATGTGAATGGGCCAAATACAACTCAAAGGCCACCATTCATTTTTGCTGATGTTTTCAGAGAGCTGTAGCTCTGAGCTGGCTCTCCTACTTAGCACACAGTGCACAAGACAGGGATCAAGAGAGAAACAGGCCCTCCAGAAACCTGCCATGACACTGTAATACACATTTAAATAAGTTTAGGGCATGAGATGTGAATTCCAAGTAGGCAGGGGGGACCACATGGACACAGTTTCATCCCCATCCCACAGCTATAACTCTATGAGCACAATACTGACAGACTACTGCACAACAGACAAAACGTGTAGATCCAGATCCTACTTTGAGCTCTGCTACAGCCTATGAGAACATTTGGCAACTGTCAGAGAGCATCTCTCTTGTTTTATATGCTCAAATCAGTAGGAGACCAATGGCTAAATGCCTTCAGAGCTCGCAGTGTTTTGGTTTACCGAGTGTGCAGCAGTGCAACACGAATGGCAGGACTTCCCTCTGTCACTGCAGCAATCTGAAGCCAGATGTATAGAGGAGCACTCAGAAGCCATTGCAATGTGGGCCATAAAAGGACTTTAGGGAAAGAATACAAAAGCATTACTCATCAGATGAACTGCAGAAACGGAAACAAAACTGCAATTAGCCTGCCCAACTGCAGGGAAAAATGGGTTCATATTCACAACAGTTTAAGTAAATAAGCCTGCTTTGTAATTAGAAAGAACATACCCACTGTCAATTGCCATAGTGTGGCTTTATTTAAATGATACGTGATAAATTTTGATTGCGTGGCCATATGCTGGATTTAGGCATAGACACTACACAGAAAACAGGCAGAGAGGAGCAAAAAATAACCGAGAAAAACAGAGACAGCAAAAAGCTTGTAAATGAGACTGGGACATCCTGCTACCTCTACAGGGATCCCAGAAGCAGAAACACTGTCGTTCCTGCAGTGACATCACCTTCTCTTCCTAAAGATACTGCAAGAGGAGAAGCGAGCAGCTCCTCTGGCCACAGCACACCTGGATGCTGCAGCTGCATGGTCCAAAAGAACACGGGGCAAGAGCAAGTTTATAGGCAGCAAGGTGCTGCTCTCCCTGCAGAGCACAGCAATGCAAACACAACCCAGACCTGCTGTTCTCTGCACACCCCAAGACAAATTACTTCAGAAAACCACCAAACATGAAGGCACCTACTTGCAGCATCATTTCTCCTCCATTTTCTCTTTTTTCCTTGTCTTTATTCCAATCCCCCCTCCCCCCCACCCCCGAGTCAATCCCCCTACATTCTACATCTGCACTTTATTCAATGAACACATCTGCATTCTTTCTCTCTGTTTTTGGCCAGAAACTCTATCCAACCTTTATCACTGACACCTCTCTGCAGTTTCAAATTCCAACCTTGTGCCAAATCCCCATTTCCTGCTGCTTAATTTCCATTCATTTACTCTTGTTTTTGCTTCTTCTGCCATTCCCAGCATGGACCAGCTCCAACCCAGCTTCTTCTAATTTTTTAAGGAAGGCTCCCTATTGAGTGCTATTGGAACTTGATCCTCTGCTCCAAGCCAATGGCTGGCTATTGTTTATACTACCTAACAACAGTTGCCAATATGACTGCTTTTTTCCTTTTCTTTATTTCACTCTTTAAGTGTATATCCTAAGACCCAGGAGAACTCCTCTCCACATATGGTGACCCATTAGGTCTGGTTTTATTATTACTTCTGCAGAATCTGAAGTAGCCTCTTTTATGTGTGTATATGTGTATATATGTATGTATGTATGCTTGTATATACATATATATTTTATATATATGTATATAATATATACATATTTTTATATATGTATTTTATATACAAATGTATATAAAATTCAAAAGAAGAATTTAAAAAAAAGCCTGTGGTGTCTTCTTTTTACATGTGCCAGTTAATCTGGCTCTGTTCCTACCTGTGGAATAAACTGGGATTAAGATATTAAGATTGTGGTCATCCTCCTAGCGATTCAACAAGAGTTATGTTTCATGCAGGTGAAACCCAAAAGCTACAGCAGAACTTGAGCCCTCGCTGCAGCTGCTGCAAGCACAGGAACTTTCCAGGTTCTAAATTACACAGAACTATTCAGGTGGGTTTTGGTGCTCTCACCCTACGCAGAGGGAAGCTACCAATAGATGAGCAGAGGAGCATGTTAAGGATTGCAATACCCACCTTAGCTGCTGGGAAAGCTCAGGATATTCTCCAGATCAACTGTCTTACCCTCACTAAAGGCTTCTCCCTTAGGAAAAGAACCTAAGTGTTCTATTCCACTCCTACAGGAGCTGATCATTCCACAAACACCCTTATTCAAGGGCTCTTTAAACCTCAACCAATGCTCACAGCAGCTCTGCTTGCACCCAGGCTGCCTTTTCCTCTCCAAAATAAGTCCTGCACGTGTTGGGTAACAGCAGCATTAACAGCAGCCTTCTACTCCTTCCCTGCTGGTGTCACTCAGCTTCACCATCTCCATTCCCATTATTTTTGGCACCTTCTCCCTTCCTAGATTTTGGTCTTTCTCCTTTAACTGAAGGACTGGAGATCTGGGATTTGGTGTCAATTAAGCATTATAATTCAAGTATCTGAACTTCATCCTGGACAGCAGAAGCCCTAATTCTGAGGATGCTCAGAGGCAGCACCATGTATGAACCTTTGGTGGGAGCTGACCATATTCTGCAGTTGGCAAAACCAGACCCCACTGTCCCCCACAAAGCTTCTCACTTGGCCTCAATGTGAGAGAATACAAGAGGGTTCAAGCAATGCCTACAATAAAAACACATCCAGACACAGATGAAAATATCAGGCCCATGGTGTGAGGGTGCCCAAAACGTGCTCCAACACTTTCCCTTGTCCCTGGCTTGCACGGCAATGGTGTTATATCTCAGGTTTTCAAAGCGAGTTTGCCTCCTTGTAAGGTTTTATGAGACAGATGTGTTGCACACTTGGCTGGGCTGCATTCTCCTCTTATTTAATTATCCTGTTCAAAGTTTTAGAAGCAGCACGCTCCTTTGCAATGTCGGTCTCGTTTCAGTGTTTCCTAGCAGCCTCGTGACTCACAGCTCCTTCCCACTCTACCCAAGGACAACGACCCTCTGTTCAATGTTCCTCATGACCAAGTCCTCTTGCTGCAGTCAAGAGACACCATAACATAAAACTTCACTCTCCCTATGCCAAATAAACTCCATCAAGGTGAGTGAAAGTCTTTCACTGCCATCAGTGGCCTTTGGACTTCATCTTTTGAGCCATACGTTAAGCCTCAAGTAGCCTCCCTAGGAGCCAACTGTTACACGACCAAGACAGGTCAATGCTAAGCAATCAAAGCCATAAACATGCCTTCAGATTTTGCACTATGTTTCAGCCTTGATCAACTGAAGAACGTCATATAGCAAAGGAAAAAGCAAACATTAAAGCAAAGGCAGTAATGGAGGTCTCAAGTTTTGACAGGCTCAGATTATGCCATCACTTCTGAGATACAGAAGCATCTGTAAAGTAGCAAAATAGCTGATAAACACACTCTTACCCCATGTTAATTAACACACAGGTAATGTATGATCCTAGCAAAGGTGATGCAATTTTGCTATGAATGAATTCCAAGTCTGAATAAAGTCTCATCTCTACTGTTATCCTGACCTGCCAGTACGTGCAGACATTCAACCCAAGTTTCTCTACACTCGGGATTTACTCTGCCACTTCAAATTCATGCATCTGTCTCCCATTTATTTTTATGAAGATATTCTTCTCGGTTTAGAACATTCCACAAACATGAGGGATTTTCTCTAACCCCATTCTTAATATTTCTTACTCATGCTTCATTTGTTACACAGCACGGCTGGGTTCGGAGCAAACCCCACCCCAGGAGCAGATATTTCCCCATTGCACACTCCTTTGAGGTGCTGGATGCAAACACAACCACTGCCAAGTTGTTCAGCCAGTGCCTGATATCACACAGCAACAACCAGGTAGGGAGAAGAAAAGTGACCACATATTGACGTGACAAATATTATAGTGATTTACTGAGAAATTAATGGGATACATAAACTGGTGTGTCCTACAACAAGGAACCTTAAAGAAATCAAAACGAGTCTGAATCAGTGCAATTATACCATGTTTTTTTCATCAGAAGACTCTAACACAGAAGAAGGAAAAGCGATAAAGGCGGTGCATAATTATTACTGTTGAATATTTTGTGGTTCTTACCTGTGCAATGGTCCCCAATGGCCTCAAAAACATAAAATACCATCCTAACAATCCATAGTATTTTAACAATACAAATATATGTGTTCACAGCAAAGGTGGACGGAGTGCTGAGCAGCCTGGCGGTTGGCAAATCAGCCATGGCAAGAGGTTGGAACCTGATGACCCTTGAGGTCCCTTCCAACCCAAGCCACTCTATGATTCAATAGGAATAAGAGCTTTGATCTTAAAACGAGATTGTTTTTAACTCTAAAACAAACAGAAACTCCATTTTAAGTCAACCTGAAATTTCAGCTTCTTGCTACTCCATTCCTGAAATTTTTCACGTGGGACCTCAAGCACATTAACTGACAAACCCTTAACGACAGTCTTTTCCAAACAGTTGCGTTCTGCTTAATGTAACAACCGTAAACCAAATCAGAAAACTTTGCTGTCAGATGGGAAACAGACCGAAGAGAATGAGACTTGCACAAGAGAATCTGCAGCAGATTTAACAAATGACTCAGACCTTCCACACCCTTTCATTTACCCACAAAAAGCCAACCGTTTCCCTGTAAACCTTGTGCAGGATGATATACGAAGACCAAAACAGCAGGTATCGAGATTTTGGCAAAGACTCAGCCAGTTTGAGAAGCCGTCACTGTTGGCTACGGGGCTTCGTAGTTACAGATGTTGGATTATTTACTCAGAGGCAGATAACTGACACATCCTGAAGTCAACGCTTTACCCAAACACAACCTGAAGGACTGGATTTTGTCCTTAACACGGAGCTGCTGTGACAGACCCGACTGACCACTTCATACCTCAGTTTCCCCATTAGAAAAATAAATAAATACATAAAAATCCAAGAGGTAATGCGCTCATAACAGAGGTTGGGATTTCAGGGCTCTGCGCTAATCCTAGCGCTGCCGCTGCCCCGCTGTGAAATCCTAAGGAAGTTGTTTCACATGCCGATGTGGTTTCTGGGCTCAGCACCCCGTGTTTATACAATCTGGTTTGAATGCAAACCTTCCCTGGCAGGAGATGTGTCTGGTGATGGGAGCAGTACCCGACAGCAGCTCAGGCTTTGGGCACAACTAAAACACTGCTGAAAAGTTTGCAGACAAGGGAGCAAAAGGGTAAGGATCCAAACACTGAGCGTAATAACTGTCCTAAACCCAGGCACAGAGATGTCACATATTTGCTTGATGACATATCGGTCAGTACAAATCCCATTCTGTAAGAGCCCTCTCACTTATGACATCACCCCAGAGGTATTTGTATGCTTGCAGGGCAGGCCCTGCTCTGCTCCCCTCCTGGCAGCTCTGCCCCTAAATCTCACCGAGGATCCAAAATAGAGGCATCAGTGCAGTACATATCCCCCCTTGCTTCTAAACCCCTCTTTAAAGCTCAGAAAGGAAACAGCTTTCAGCTCACCACAGCACACGACTGCAACACGGGATGTTTTTCCAGCTCACTGATATTTCATAAATACCATTTGTTGTCATGTGGTTAAATTAAAAACTCAGGATATCAAACATCAAACAGTATGTTAATGTCAAGTATGCTTGAATAAATACTAAAGAGTTCAACTGACTGAAATATGTGCACTACTAGCTAATTAAGAAAGAAGCAGGTGTGAAAAAAAAACCTAATTCAAGCAATTTTTTTTTATATAATTAATAATGTTTACTTGTAGTTCCCCTTATAATAAGGCTCCAGTTTAACCTCCAGAGAATTCCTAGCTGTAATCCAGCGTTTTAAAGAATAATAATTGAAGGCGACGTTGTTAAAAAGCAGATTGGTTTTCAGACCTGAGTAATCTGCCCAGTGTTACGAGCAGGGAGGGGTTTTGTTTTATTACTGATGAAGATTTGTGACCATTGGATCTGTTACCAAATGATCCCAGCAAATATGAAACCCAACGGAGCCCAGCGTCCATCACATCAATACCTTGCAGGGATGGGAGAAGGAGTGGAGATGGGGAGGGAGGTGGGTTGATGGGATGGCTGCAGAAATGATTGGCACAACAAACAGTGAGATAAGGCGATTTCCTAATTCTGAGGCTGCATTTTCTGGTGGGTCTGAAACTTCTCGGAGGAGCAGCGCCTTTATGACATTATAGTCCAGTTTTACACTGGCAAGCAAGAAATAAATGAAAAACAATGGTAAGGTTTTTATGTGGATGCTTTTGGCAGCAAACGTGCGGCCAATCAACTGCTCCAAAACTGTATTTAACGTGGAATTTCTTTCCAAGAAGGCAAATGGAAGTAAAGGAGGAGAAAATGGCTACAGATGTAAAAACAGACCTGGGATATTTCATTGACATGACATATCTACTGCATTTAATTAAAAGAAGAATGTATGGGAACAATGCATCCTACTCAATCCGGGCTGGGGGAACAAAATAGGACTGGATTAGATAGGACAACTCCAATCCCCAGAGAGATTCCCGTATTTAATGGGAGCGCCACATGTTTGATATGTAGGGAAGCAAGTGGGTGTTCCTGGATTTGATCCACTATTCATCATAATACCGCAGCCTTGTTCATTCCCAGTGAGGAGGCTTAAAACCATGAAACCATATGTAGAATATTAAAAATCATTTAAAGCTAAAACGAACATTATGAAACCATGCGCTCCGGTTGAGGCTTCAGTCCAACAGCCCTCCGAGTGCTCACTGTTCCTGTTGATATTGGTTCAGGGAGCAAACGAAATCACACGCACACATGGGCGCACACACACATACACACACACCCCTTCGGTGCAGACGATGGCTGTGTGCTAACACTGCAGCGAGCTCGTTATCAATAATTGATGGGGCTTTAATACCTACAGCATCAGAGCTTTAATTTATAATTAAAGATCAGAAACTCCAGCTCTATTTTTCCCCTCCTACTATTTGGTGTTTTGACTTTCTTCTTCTTTTTTCTGACGTTAAATTGTTTCTCAGACACAGTCAATAACTTCACTATATTCTCATTGCCATTGAATTAATCATAGCTCTGCCCTAACCACATGGAATTTAATTTCCCATAAGAGAAATGTTTACTTTGGTTTACTTTGTTGGAACTCAACGTACTTATACAGTCTATAAAGATTTACTGTAACATATTTTGTTAAGCAACATTAAAGCCTGTGCTGACAGATCTTGTCTTACATTACTTCACTTACATTCAGACCCTTAATGCTTTTGCTGTACACCAGTGCAGCACTAAGGCAGCAGAACTCCCTTAGATATGCATGTTTCAGAAGTCCACAAAACACAAAAATCTTGGGGCCGTATTTTGCCTCCAGTTTATTTGTGGTCAACTGCTCTGTACTTTGCATTAATTTCTACTACTGTCATTATAACCATTGGGATGAATGAACACCATGAACAGAGGAAAAGAATTCTAATTTCTTGCTACACATTCATTTGATCTAAACTGATTGCATAGGAGAAGCTAAAGGAAGTTTCAACTAAGGATTACTTCCCATTAAAAAGTCCAAGGACAGGATTTGGAAAGTTTGAGGCTTGTATGACAGAATAGCTTAGGTTGGAAATGGATGGACCTTAAAAACCATCCAGTTTCAACCCTGCTAAGGGCTGGTTGCCCCCCAGCAGATCCAGTTGCCCAGAGCCCCAACCTACCTGGCCATGAGGGATGGGGCATTGACAATTCTGTATGCAACATAGCTTAACTGTATGCTCATTCCTCCATGCCTCAGTTTCCCTCTCACCTCCACATGTGCATGCCCTCAGCAGGGTTTGATCATGGAGCTGGCACAGGTAGTGCTGGGGACAAAAGCACCTTACACCTTATGAGCATCATGTCCTGGCTGAATCCCTGCCCTCCAATACTTCAGTGCACTGGCAGCTTCTGTGCTGTAAGTGCCACTGAAGCCCATGGGAATCTTGATAGATCTGTGCCAGGGAATACTGGATTTGAGATCTCAGAAGCAGAAAATTCCCATAAATATCCAAGCACTGGAAAGCAGAACTACACATATACATTAGGCGGTCCCATGACAGACTGCATTCAAACATGTTTTTCAATGTTCAGCAACAAGAACTAAAATATTTACTGTAGCACTGAGCAAATTTGGGTAGGGAATTCCACGTGGTGCTGACAGGCTTTCTCCAAAGATTCAGCACATCCCATCTGCTGGAAGTGGGGACTTTATCATCCTGGTCTGCCCTTCTCTAGGTCACGCTGTCCCCAGATCCAAGCTGCCCAAAGGATGTGGGGGGGAAAACTATGGAAAGCAGCACGATTGTGTTTGGTTCTGGTGAAATCAGACCTACTGCTGGCTGCGGATGTGAATTGAGCTCACATGCATACGCACATGGATGGGGGTGGGAGTTGGCAGCTGGGTGGAGGAGAGAGGAAAAAGTGATTTTTTAAACTATATTTATTAAATCACTGCTGAGAACAGAGGGGGAAAGAAGAGCCTGGGAATCTGCAGCTGAGGCTCAGCTGGTGAGAAGACAAAGGGAGACCACAGTGTGTGTGTGCACCACAGGAAAGTCATGTAAAAAAAAAAAAAAACAACAAATATCCCCAAATTTTCACGTTTCACCTCTAAGAAATGATTTGCCTTAAAGAGACAGTACAGGAATCAACCAGACAGCGTAACTTTCAGATTCTACCTTACAAATTCCTTGCAGAAAAGCAGCACATGGGATGTCCCACCCGTTTCAAACAGGACAACTCCCTTTAATTAGCTTTTGCAGTACTTGTTACCTAGGAACATGTTAATACAGCACTTAGTATATACATGGGAGCAGATGCCTGCAGGCACTGTGGCAAGGACCACAAGTCCTTTTCTCCAGGGACTGTGCCCAGTGCAATCGAGCCATTACCTCAACACAACCATTTTCCTTCCTGCTGTTAACCAAGACCCCAGGGAGAGATGCCAAAACCTCAATCCGCATCCCACCCAGCTACCAACAAGGCATGGGAAGAGCAGCATTCCCTTCAAGGAAAAAATCCTGGCTTTCCAATGGGCACCTGGATGCTAACAATTGGGATCACAAAAGTGCAATACCTCAGCATCGCACCAGGTGGCTTCCAAAATCTGCTCCAGATATTCCCTGGGTCCAATGACATGCCGGGTTGTGGCTTCTTGCAGCTCAAGCTTCCATTCCAAGCATGCAAATGCTGATGAGGCAGAGGAATGCTTGAACACTGCAAGGTGTGATGGCAAAGCCATCGCCCTTTGGCTTCCTTGCTTATAAAGGAGAACAGAAGCAGCAATCCCACAGAAAATCCCTTCAGCAGAACATCACTCTTTAAGGATATATTGAGGGCAGCACTTTAACATTCCACTTTTCACACGTCATTTCTCTCTTTGGTCATTATACGCATTTACAGGTGGAATGCAACCATAACGAGCACTTCTGCATAGAGCACAGTTTACTTCTTACTCGATGCTGAGTTGCAAGTATGATGATATTTTTTCCCAGATTTTTTTTTAACCTGCAGAATTTGCCACTATTTATTCCTTTCCCCTTTAAGGTGAAACTTCCCCTTTTCCCCCCTTATTTTGTGCAAACAATTTGGGCCCAGACATACGAGCCTGAGACGCACAGCCCGACTGCAGGAAAACAACCCGCAATGGGACTCTCCACTCCTTCCCCCCATCTGCCTCAGCCTTCTGGGAACAGGAGCCTCTCAAAGCACCACAGAAGCAGGTGCGGGTGTATTTTAAGCAACAGAAAAATCAGTTTAATTAAACTCTCCTCGGACTTGCAAACGGCGAGTGTTGCTTTCCTTTCCCCAATAAAACAGCCCACAACAAACAGAGCTTGCTCCTGGGTCAGCTCACCCCGGTTTCACACCTCTGGAAGAAAGAAAACGCTGCTCAAACAGGGAGGGCTGGTGACAGCATTGCTCTTATTGGTAAAGAGAACACCTGAAGTTCTGCACTATGGGGAGAGAAATGCTGTGATTCTTATGGGTGGGAAGCTGAGACCACGGTGGCTCTGGGTACCGATTTATGGACCCAGAATGGTACGGTAGGAAAGTCCAGAAGGAGCAGTTCACAAAGCAAATTATTGCAAGGAAATGGAGGGTGGGGGTTTAAATCGCTCACAAAAACTGCTAAGTTCATGTATGTCACACTAAGTGGAGATTCATGAACCAAAAAACCCTCCTGTTCTATTCAGCACTGCCTGTCAGCCAACACACACACACTGCAATGGTGAAGTCTGCTGTGATGTTTGCAGTGAAAACTTGCTGAATTTAATTATACATCTGGATTTAAGAGTTTCATTTGCAAAGCCATAAACAGATAACAGAGCCACTTTCCTTCCCAGGTTCTCCCCTTTTTCTACTTGGGTTTAGGGGTAAAAATTCAGCATTTCTCAACTCCCCTTTGTTTCAAGCAACTGAAAAAACAGCTTTAGTCTCCAACGCTGCTCAAGCCAAAACTTTTTTACCACATTTCTCCCTCGACAAAACCCTACAAAAAGTTAAATAGCACAAAACAGTTTTGAATAGGGGTAAATGTCTGCCCTGATAAAACACAGGAAGCTGGAAGTCAAGACTGATAGTACCAAATTCAGGCTCTCACAAACACTAAAAGGCAAAGACAAAAATGGTATGAGCTGTAAATAACATCTGCCAAAGCGACTCGTCTTTAGGATCAACCCTGCTTGTACGTGGATGGGAACGCAAGCACAAACATCATTCTACTCCTGTTATTTAAATGCTGTTTTGTGTACTTAATTCTTACCTGGTTCATAAAGCAGATAATTTACACCAGGGACCGGTGCCATATCAAGAGGGAGCGCGTTAACGAAGCACCTTTATTAAGTGTTCCTTATTTACCTGGAAGACCAGAAAACCAGCAGCGAGGTGTTTGGTCTCTCAGGTAAACACAAGTTCAGTCTGCAGGAATTTAAACACCTTTTTAAAAGGCTCCTTTGGTAAAATACTGCATAGACACGACGTGGTTATTTCTCCAATGGAGCACGATAAGCCCGGTTTTTCTCTCTGTTGGGTCTCCTCGCATTGTTTGGATGATGTTAAAGCAGCTGGAAGCCAGAAGCAGATGTGATTTACACCTTCAGAGTGGTGTAAAGGGATCGTGGTAATGGGAGAAACCCTTTGCCTTTCCTGTGTGCCTTAAAATACCACCACTCCTCTGGCAACCTCCGTGTCGTTTTACCCTCAAGTAGCAACCTTTAGTTAATAAAAATGATTCCTGTTTCAAGTGGGAAAGGCAGTGAGAGAACAGGATCTCCTGCACCCAGTGCTTGTGTTTTAAAACTCTATTGTTTGTGTTCATTGATTTCTTCAGTTAATTAAGGACTGGGGGTTTTCTCCATGTCTCACTGATTGCACCTCATTACGGAACAGCGTCTTACAAACAAAAACCCGACATCCTCCATAGCAAAACCATTCACATGAACACACACTGTATGTCCTCTGCAAGATACACCGAGATCCTCTAATGAAGTCACACCAAGAATGCTGGCACTTGCTTTGCAAACAGACCGTATGCTGAGGTAGCGCTGTCCTTTATAAGAGAAAAGCATTCAGGTTCCTGCAAAAAATCAGGTCTCAGTTCCTCTAAGAAGCTTTTTTTCTTGTCTCCTCCCATAGACAAAGCAAGGCAAACACAATCAAAAAATGATTTCTTAAGCCTGATATTAAGTTTTACTCTCAAAGTCCACACGTAGCGTTACATATCACACATCAGAAAACAGGAGGGGATATCTGTGCAGCTCATAATAGAAAGGGCAGGTGCGTTGAGAGCACGGATGGGGAGTGATGAAAAACACAACCAAACCCCAAAGAGGCACATTGTATAAACTTTCAATCAAATACACCCTTCTCTCCTCAAAAGGGGATAGAAAAAAAGAGAAATCTTGGCTCGCTAACTGAAATCTTAAACTGTTGACTAAACTTTCTGTGAGTCGTACGCTCACCATACACATTTCTGGATACTGGCAAAAAATAATAATCTGGAAGTGCTTATAAATCCTAAATTGCGACATCAGTCACAAACAGCTAGTCTGCAATCAGCTCTGTTATTGTACGGGCTCGGGCTGTGCTTTACTACGCCGAACAATGCTTGGGAATTCGGAGAATCAAGTGTATGATCCATAACCTCCTATGCGTCCAAATGAAGAAAAAAACTGTTGCCAAGGAAACACCCAAATATCAGAATTGAAATATAGCTTGGCCCTTAACGAGCCCAAAAGGAGCTGTAGGAAGTTTACTCAAGTTCAGCGGAGATTCTGGCTAAATGTGGGGAAGACATTATTAAAAGAGATCCCAGCTCCGTGGCGGAGGCTGGAGAAGAAACACGATGCAGTTTTGCAATGTAACTGTGTTTAAAATCTTCTATTACATTTTTTTCTTCTCCTGGGACAACTGCAAACACCCTAAATACCATAAAAAGGGGGAACGTTACCGAAAGGATGTGAAAAAAAAAGGGAAAACACACATTTGGTGTAGAAAACAAAACAAAAAGAAGGAAAACTTGTAACATTTTCACAACAATGCAACCTTAAAAAAGAAAGAAAGACATAAAGAAAAAAAAAAGGTACAGTTTTCCAAGAACTGCATTTTTCTGACATCTTGTGCATATTGAGGTCCGTAGAGACTTCACATTTTCCACACTCAGCACTTTGAGGGTCAGGGAGGTCAAGGTACCAGTATTCCCGGTGGGTCGCTGGTAGTTCATCCAGAACAATCGCGCTCTCGCCCGGTCCTCCCCCCTCGTTACCAACTGACACCGGGGTAGAGAAATAACCACAGCACCAGGAGTGAGAAATCCAAGAGATTAATCTGAGCTGCGTCTCTTTGAGTGGTTTCTTTTCAGACCCACTTCCATCAAAAAATACAAATGGAAGTTGTGACCGATCCCCACCTGAAAGAAGCCCCATCCCCAGGAGCTCAGCAGAACCTCCAGCTCTGAGGGATGAATTGCTCTATTTCTTACAGCTTTATCTGATGGAAAATTAGGAAATCCTATAAGTACTGTAAGTCTGTTTTCTCAACCGTCCCTTCATACCTTAACTATGAATCCAACTACAATCAGTTTCCATCCTCTAATACATATATTTGGGCGTTCCATCAATGTTATCAACAGCTAATTACATTCTATACCATAGACACTCCACCTGACCCATCCCTGTCTGAAAGAACATTCAGCCCTGTGTGCAAAATAAGGGAGAAGAGGAACCAAATGCACACGCGTGTTTTTCTATTCACCTACATAACAATTTTCACGACGCGTTCGATAAGAATTCCCAATGGAGCCAAAAAGAGCCACCAACCCCTCGTTATCTCCTTCATGTCAATGTTGATTTTCAGAAGAAAAGATAAAATATTAACAATAATAAATAACAATAATAAATAAAAATTACATTAAATTAACAATAATAAAAGTAAATAAAATTAACATAAAATAAAAAATATATAACATTTTTTTTAAAAATAGAAATGGGTGCTGCTGCATTAAATCTGTGATTCTTAAGTATTCTCAAACTAATACCCAACTGAAAAAACAGCCATGTGCACATCAACAATATTAATTAGGAGTCACTTCTGACTCGTTCTTCCTGGTCCTAATGAAGAAGCTGCTTCTCTGAAGGTAAATGACACCGCATCACATGCTTCATTAAATAAATTGATATTTTATATTGTTTCTGAATAGGATGTGGTTAAAATTGTTAAATCGTTATTGAATACAGTTCTTAAAAACCACATACAGTTTTTCCATGTTCTTTCCCCACTTCAGAATCAAACTCAGGACCGTTGAGCCAATTTGGCAATCTCCCACTGTAGGCTGCTATTAAACACTATTCAAGTGCTAAGCTTTCTGACTTTCATAAAGGTTTGTAGGCCCCAATAGATGCCGAATGGCAATTTGACATCTTTAGAAGCACTCATAACATTCTGGGCAACAGACTTAGGAAAATGACATCAAGAAGGAGTTTGCTGAAAAAATATACAGTCTACTTTCAGCTGAGTGCAGTATTTGGGTCTGATTCCTCATGTTTTCTTTTATTTATTAGTTATTCTGATCTATTTTTCCACTGCTTGGGAATTGCAAGGTTTTGTACGGTTAAATAAAATAATAATAATAATAAAGTTTACAGGAAAGGAATATATTAATTATCACGTTAAATATCCTCCCTGAAAACATAAGGCCTGATTTCTAGTTCTATAGCAATAAGAAACACGGTTTTAAGAAGAAAGAAGGAACAAAAAAGAAAAGATGGTTGTTGCATTCTCTGCAGCTACTGTAAATATTTTATGAACGGATACCTCAGAGCAAGGTATCGACAAAAATTCCCTATAATTACTGGTCTAACACACTGGGTGAGGATTTGGACTTTGCCACAAGACCTTAATGCAAAGGACCTGTCGACATCAGCTTGTTGAGCCATTAAGAGGATTTCTTTGGGTGCCACCTTTTAAACTCGAGTATTAAGCCACAGCTTCTGGTAAATTTACCCCATGGTAAGCAATTCCAGATGAGCTCCAGTGACAGGCTTCAGTCTCAAGGTACTTATTCACTGCACATTAAAATCTCGTGTTCCCAGGACTGGGTTGTTTTTTGACTGATATCCAATTAGGGAATAGGGAAAAAGAGGCACTTCCAAGGCTGGAGTAGAACAAAGTAAGGCAGAGCAGTACCAAACTGACAGTCACCATCACAGCCAGCTCTTTCTGTTTACTAACAAGATAGGCTGGGAAGGGTTTGGGTTGAAAACAGAATAACTCAGGTACTCTTAAACAGCCACAGAGTAGAGCAGGATTGGGATTTCAGTCATGTAACCACTTCAGAACAAGCTATGCAAAATACTTGTATGTACTGAGCATTGAACTTCTAGTCCATTTCGGATCTTTCTTACCAATCCATACATTAAATTCTATCAGCAGAGAAACTCAGCAACCCAAACACTCACTAATGATGGAAAGCACTGTAATAATCATTTCATAGATTAGAAAGCTAAAGTTTCCAGAAGTGACATGAATAACCCTAAGTCAAAGTACAGAGTTGAAACCAGGCCACACAAGCATTAAATTTTAAATTAAGGCAGAAAATAACTCTTCTCTTCCTCTTCCCCACCGAATAAAATTGCCAGTCCCATCAAACCAAGTACACACCTCTGACAAATAACAGATCCCAGTGCCTTATGGCATCTTCATAGAGCCACGAATGGTTTGAGTTGGAAGCAGCCATTAAAGGCCATCTGGTCCAACACCCTGCAGTGAACAGGGACAGCCACAGCTCCATCAATGCTCAGAGCTTTGTCCAGCCTGACTCTGGGTATCTCAAGGGATGAGGCCACTAGGCAACCAGTTCCTGTACTTTACTAGCTGCATCATCATCAACTTCTTCCTTATATCCAGTCTAAATCTCCCCTCTTTTAGTTTGAAACCATTTCCCTTTGTCCTATGACAACAAACCCTGCTAAAGAGTCTGCCTCCCTTTTCTTTTTAACTCCCCCATGACCAGCTTGGGCATTGACTAAGGAGGAAGCAAACTGGGATGCTGAGCAGAAAGAAGGAACAGGTGTAAACGTGTACCTTCCCTCTCCCTCCCATTCACCTGCCCTTCTCTCTCCATAAAGAGAAAGTTTGATACAGACAGACAGACGTGCCAGAGAGAAACCAAGACACATTTGCTCGAAGCTAAACAAGAATCAGGCCTGCAGGAACATTAAAGCACACAAAGCAGAGCTCCTTTTTAGCAACAGCAGCAGGCCGCATTTCCTTTTTATGACTGCTAAATGCCTGGCTTTCTCCCTGAGCAATTTACAGTGCAGCCACATGTCAAGAAGGCTGGTGGGAACCAAGATGCTCCAAGTTACTGAAAATAGATCAGGGATTCTACTGACAGATGCCTTTGGTATTTGCCTGGCTAATTTGCTTTTATTATGGTAAAGAAGGTTGCTGTTAAATGCTTGCTGTCTCCTTCGCATTTATAATGATGGAGAAGCTGCTATAGGTGTTTGTAGAACTGTGTCTACCTTTGTAATAGTGGGGGATCTTATCCTTGTTTGTATTACACTACTTTGATCATGGTAGGGGTGAATGTTTTTAATCCTATGTCACTTGAATTACTGTCTACAAGTAACACATTTGCATGAAGCCTTTTGTATTCAGCTGCTTTCATTAGGCAGTAAAGTTGCTGCACATATCTCCTGCTCATACTTAAAGCTTTCTACATCCATAGACCATTCCCAACAAGAATTCAAACCTTTGCAAATATTTGCAAAGCACTGGTAGAAATTTACGTGCAGTTGGCAATATGCTGCACAAACAACGGCTGTCCACAGGGTTTCCTATTCAAACTCATAAGCTAACATGCTGAGGAAGAAAGGAGGAAGAGGAAGTCAACCCATGCAGTATCAAGATGGCAGGGTGGCTCATCACAGAGGTTGGTGTTAAAGGTTATTGTGATAAAGAAGCTGAAAGAACTTTTCAGAGTTCCCATGGGTGTTTAAAAGCTGGGAACGGGAAACAAGGAGAGAAAAAGCCAATGGAGACTGCTGAAATGGATAACAGCAGTGAGTGGTAAGAAACAGCACTGGATGCAGTAAAAGGGCATGGTGAAATGGAAGAGGCACTGCAAAGGAGTCGTATAGAACCAGGAATGGTTTTCAAACCCAGAATGATGCAAAGTTACGGTGAAAAGTTAAATTCACCAAAAATAATGAGGATAAAGATTATGCAGAGGGGAACTGTTGGAGATCATCGCTTCTAACAAGTTCAACCACATAGCAGGTGGAATCAACAAGCAGCCAAACAACCAAATCCATTTGCTCTTACACCCTGCTGGGAGGCAGAGAAAGTCTCTTAATCTGTATTTAACAGATGGAGAAAACTAAGTCAAAGATTCAGCCCTCTCTTTCTCTCTCCCAAGTCACAAACTGAGCTGAGACTGAGTCACAGCAGACCTGTCCCCTTATTTTCTTTCCTTGAACACAATGCATGACCCTCGGTGAAACACAGAGTCCTGATTTCCAGATTTCTTCTGTACCAGTGCAACAACAGGACCCCAGAACTACAGGTACCAGCTTACATCCCAGCACAACCCATGACAGTAGAGCTAAGCACGTGTCTTACGTGTCTGCAGGATCAAGGCTCAGCCAGTAATTGCCCAATTTCACAAATACTGCTGTACATGTTAATCAATAGGAAAACCCCAATGCATTACAAGTGTTAGACACGCTACCTCCTTCATCTGAGGTAAAAATCTCTTAATGGTCTCAAAGTCTCAATTCCCTACAGACGTTTGGAGTGCTCTGCCTGATCGCAGCCATGCCTGCATCGCCCTGCACTGCAAAGGAGGCTCAAGCCATCACAACATGCAAAGCTTTTGACAAAAGGGCTTTGCAGCATCATTTTACATCACCTTTGAGGTTTCAGAGCTCATTGAGAGCAGGTCTTGCTCTCATTTAAGGGGGAGGAAAGTGGTTAAGTTTTCAGGGGACAGATCCAGCTAAGAACATTCAAATGGTATGGCAAGGCAAGCACAAAACTAAGAAAAAGGTCTACCTACCAACATGCTGAACCCAAACTTGTTCTGTCCAACAACCCACCCCTCAGAAGATGGGATCAGCAATAGGAAAACATCATCGACATGGCACAAACTGCCCTCAGAGCTAAAAGAAAACCTGACGTCAAATGTGAAGCAAACCCAAGGCTTGTATCCCAAGCTCGGAGACAGAGGCATAGCACCCTGCATTCACACAGCTGCACACTGATAGCAAAGGAGATGCTGGTGTGTCTGCAGGAGGTTACTCAGACCTGGCCCTACATCTCGCATTGCCATTCATCACAGACAGTTATTTTCACAGCAGTAAAGAGAGCACGTCAATATTTGGCCTGAAGGTGACAGTGCAAAGCCCACTGACTTCAGCTAGCCGCAAGACACCTCATGGCTACGTTATTACTGTTTGCAATGCATGAGGTGTAGGAGTGAAAGCCAGGGAGCTGCCTGGATGGGGCATTTGGCCACAGACTCCACAAATCACTGGATAGCTGAAGCAGATACACATATATACACCATTTCTTCTCAAAATCAGAGATGTCCTTCCCCCTAAAAATCCCTTCTGAACACTGAAGTTGCCATTTCCCTTCCTCCCCATGACCAAACCCTCACCCTACTGATGGCACATTTGCAGGGTATGGCCCTTCCCTGATGTTCTCATACAAATGTTAAACATTTATGGGTCCTCTCGCTTTACACTATGGTGAACCGTCCTTCAGCCAAAGAAAAAGGGAAGGATAACTAAATCTATGGAGCAGAAATGCCACAACAGAAAAAGAGAAGGAAGTAGATTTATTTACGCAAAGCTTTGTTTATACTTTAAAAAACCAACAACAAATGCAAACACCATCCTCTGATGGAAACTGCGGTTAAAGTCATGGAAGTGGATACTTCACCCACAAAAAGAAAGCAGGGGTGTACACTTGTTTGTGTGCCTGATTAGAAGAAAAATTACAGCTATGAGTAATGTGCACTGATACGTGCTAAGTAAAAGCAAAACCCTCATTTCCTCCTCTGCATTGAAATAAAGTCAGACGCTCCCAGTCCCTGGGGTGCCACCCCCATGGACCACCAAAAGAAAGCAGAACAAAGGAGGCTCACTTAGACCTTGTTCAAGGAAAATATCTTGTTTACAGATCATCAGGATTCTGAGAGGAAGGCAGCAGCTGAAAAAAAAGAAATCTATGTGTCCTGAGGAGTGGTGGAGGGGGAGATGTTTGTTTCTGTGGTCTTGCTTTGCAGGCAAGAATGGGGTAAGGGAGGAGAAGGAAAATTCAGACAACTTCATCCAGCAAACGCAATCAGAGAGGCTGCTCATAATGTTGCTAAAAAGAAGAAAATATTAACATTTCACCAGTTCCCCTCGTGGCCTCCCTTGCTCCTCCTCCACCATCAAAAATTCATAAAGGGAATCAGCATTCTTTACCGAATGGGTCCCTGAGGTGCCATAGACCTTGTTGGAGAGAAAGGCTATAAATATCGAATTATACACCTCATGGGAAGAAAGGGTTGAAGATTCAGCTTCAAACCCACTGCGCTGTTCCCAGGGGAACTCCCTCCAGACTCAAGGTCCAGCAGGGCAAGGAAATGGGTCAAGTGTGTCAATTTTGGGATCGCCGACCTTTGGCACCTCTAATGATGCCCACAGTCCACCTCCTTGACGTCCTGCTGCCCCACTACACCCTCACATTTCCAAAGTTTCTTCAGGTATGAAATAAATAATGGAGTCAAGGAGCACAGGAAGGGTGTGCTGAAGGCTTTGGCCCATGGAAGTGGGCACAGCGTGCAACTTATCACATCCCCTTCACTCATCTCTACACTGCTGCAATACAGTAGAACTAAGGGACAACCACATTCTTGCCACCAAGTCCTCTGCATAGGTTTTATTCTGAAGCCCACATTATCTGACCACTCAGTGCCTAAAACCAAGCAGCAACTATTTTCAACACCCAACCTAGATGGATGTTAAGCAGTTATAAAGCTAAATAAACCTTTTCTTTTTATATGCAGGAGGTTGGAATTGTTGCGTAGAGCTCAGCAATCAGCATCTCCGCAATCTGTCCTCTCTCTGCATTCTTCCCATCTCTGGCTCATGCTGGTGGTAGCAATAGCTGCCCACCTCCACCAGAAAAAGGAAAGCAAACTGCTGGCCACAGGCCATGCCTAGGGCACAACAACTTGTATCACTGCAGTAAATCACATCTTTGGGTATTTTTAGGAAAATAAGGGTGAAGTATCTTCAAGTAGCACCAGTAGGAGCAGGAATTGCTTTGCCTCCGATGGAAACGCAGTTACTTATGGAGCAGAATGCATTTAAAACAGGTTAGGTCATACCACAGAGAACAGATGTTATTCAGTAACCTCATAAGGAATTATAGGTAGGAAAACGCAGTGACCCAGTTCCTGAATTGGGATCTGGCTAGGGCATCAGTGCCAACATTTCCTCTTCCAAAACAAACCATCGTAAGATGGCAATGCCACAATGTATTTTCAGCATAAAACAAAAATAAAACAGGGCTTAGCAAAATGTGGTTCCCTGGAAATATATGGAAAAAAAAAAACAACAGTCTACACAAAATCTGTCTTCCACCAACCCAACCACTCAATACTAACCTAAGTCATCAAGACTAACAAGCAGCAGCCTTTTATCAATGCAATACATAAATATAAGCATGAATGTGTTTAAAAACGAATGAAAGTCTGTGTTTGTTACTCTAAAATCTTCTGCAGTGCAGCTCTCCTCCTGTGAACTGATTTTCCCTTGAGCAGAAAAAGTTCTGAGCCCCCAGACAAAGTATTCCTGTGCTGCTGGAAGGAAATTTGCCTCTATATTGGGGTTTGTTGGGTTACAGGAGGGCAGACTTGACTTCCCAAGAAAGATGAATTCCAATTATAGAGGTAAAAATCATTCTAAGCCCCCAAGAAATATACTGAGCTAGAAAGGGCTTCTTGCCCTCGCAGCCCTCCATCCCCAATTTGGACAGGCTGTCTCATTAGATTCCACTGAAACCTCTCAGCTAGGCTGGCTCATATATGAGTATAAATCCCATTTATCCCCTGCCTCGAGGGAAACCGGGTTCCTTTGGATAAGCAGGGTTAGAAGAGATGGGAATAGCAAGGCTCCCAGCATAGAAAAGGCCATGGTCCAGGTCTCCACCCCTGAGACCCGGTACAGAGAAGACCAAAAGACTCTGCTGACTAGCCAGATTTTTAAGGGACTCTGCTCTAAGGAGGAAAAGAATTTGAGGGCACAAAGACTTGTACACACACAGTGATCCCAAGGATTCAGCTAAAAAAATCTGTTAACCCCCTTGCTTCCAATTTTAGTGAAACACTGAGGAAAATCAGATGACATCTGGTCCTGTTGTAAGCTGTTTATTCCCAAAGTAGGCACAAGAGATGCTGTAGGCAGACAAATAGATTGTCTCACCTCAAGGCTACCCCTAGCGACCTCTCATCGTTCTCAGACCACCAGTAATACCTTACCTACTTCAGTAGCAACTACTACCTTTATGCATTCTCACTCACAGCCACGAATCCACAGCTTGGCACCTAGTAAGAGCTAAAAGACTCTCATTTGCTTATAACCTCACCATCTCTCCTAGGTAATGGGAATAGAGCACACTTAGGGTACATTGCTCCATTTGGAATACACGACTACTTGACAAGACCAAACTTTCAATCTTCTCATGCCAACGTTATTTCTCTCCCGCGATGTCATTTGCAGAATGGTCCCGTTGAAAACTGTACTACATGCCTCCAGTTTTGCCAAGTCAAACCAATGTAGAGCATTGGAACAACAGTATTCACCCAAGGATTGTGGAGAGCTTCTCTTATCATTTGTTTTGCCTGCAATAAGAGCCCCATTTCAAGAACAACATTTACGTAAACTCATGTTGCCGTGGACAATTCATAACTGCCCTGTTTTCTTCTCTGTTGCTTGTAACACTTCCCATGTTGCATTTTCAGACTGTCATTAAATGTCCTTTTTATTGCTCCCTCATTGTACGTACCTGAGTATTAACCAGGGCTTTGAGATTTACAGCCTATTTTAAACTCAGATAACGATGTTTAATTTGTTATTGGCTGCGTAAAGGTTAACAAAGAAATAACTCAAACTATTAGCAAAGGAATAACGCATTACGACAGGGCAATTAAGAGCTATATCTGGCACTGCATGAAAAGATTGATCTCATTTCAAATGGAGCCTGATGATCTGGATTCACACCTCATGAAGCATGAGGGTGGCCTGGAAGCTCATCCCTTACCTACTTTACCTATCACCAAGTTGGTTTTCAGCAAGGATCTTGTATGAGTAAAACACTGACAGCCAAGCACTCCCAACTCCACCTGTATGATTGGAAATAAGCTTCTTGCTTGGTTCAGTTCAGACTGCTTGCTCCCTTTTTTGAGGCTTACCTCTCCCAAAGCACAGCTGGGAGCGTGCAATAAGCAGCACTAACCTGGGCTGCCTGCCTTGCTTGGCTGAAACACATCTTCAGCAGCACGGCGAGCTCAGCCTCTGCCCATAACAGAGCAAGATGCAGGAATGCATCTCATACCACCTCCACAGTGAAAAAGAGGCACCATCTGAAATTAATGTACCAGAAACGAACACAAATCAAAGGCCTAAGCGAGAAGACTTCAAATTGATTTTATAGTACCGCTGAAACTGTAGCCTAAGGTCTTGCTTTTAAATGGCACAATTATGGACCTCTGCTCTGTTGGGTTTTGTCGTTGTGGGGATTTTGGTGGCGGTGGTGTTTATTGCATTCAAAGTTGTTGCACACTTACAATTGTTCTCATGTAGTTAAATCCCTTTTTTTTCCTTATTCAGGCTGTTGGGCAATAGCCGGAAACACTTTTTGGAAGAGTTGAGGAGAGGTTATTGGATGTGGGCCCAATGCTTTTGGAAAAACAGAGAAGAAAATATGCAAAATTCATGGAAGAAAGACAAGCAGATGCTTCTTGAAAAGATGGTTTTATTCTTGTGTCAACAAATTAGTACTTGAGCAGCCAAAAAGCCCACACAGAGGTAACACAAGCAAACGTGTCCTTAAGACATACAAGAGAAAACACAAACACTCCCTGTAGGATCTACACTAGCAGGCACACCACTAAGACCCTACTTAGCAATGCACTTGAGACCAATTCCTATAAACTTTGGACCAAGGCTGTGGAAAGGCCGGGTATATAAAGCAAAGCCAGGCTTGAACTTCTGCAGCTGATCCATACGTTTGAACAAATCCATGCATTTAGAAGCAATTCCAAGCCACCTTCCACAGGGTCGAAAAAGCTTTGGCTTGAAGAACACTCACTTCGCTTATTTCAATACTTATTCAACACTGCAGTCAGGAGCTATTTCATTTAGTCTTCCCTCACAACTGTGTGAATGGACCTTCAAGTGATATAAAATGGAATGCAACCTCCACAACTCTATTTCCACCAAACACAGGGTCTAATTTTCTTTTCTTAAATCCCTTTATTCATTTTATTTTCCTACCTGCAAGCCCCATTTTTGTATCTTCTCTGACACCTCCGCCCTAGTTTTACATTTCCTGGCTCAAGATTTTCACAAACATCCGGGTTGGATGCTTTTCATGTATGATTTTAATGTCAGTTCTATGCAATCCTATTAAGCTCTATGGAACCTTCCCATCCTACACACCCATCGACTTTCTTGCTTTTTTCACCCCCTCTCCTCCTAACTCTTACCACATGTTGTAAAGGCCAGGCATGAATCAGACAAAGCTCCTTAAGCAGCAGGGAGGGGAGGAAGGAGGTAAGCAGGGTTCCTTTATCAGCTAAAAGAGGGGCAATTTCCCTGACTGTCCATTCCATATTCCACTGCCACATCCCATAGCACCAGAAAATGGCAGCGATGCAGCTACACCCATTAAATAAAAGTCCTGCCAAGAGGCTGAAAACTGAGGGCCAACAAGAAGCTCATAAAAGCAGCCCAAATAAAATTCAGAACTTGCTCACTTATTGGCCAGTAAATTTCTAGTGGGTCGTGTCCTAAATGACAAACAGCTGATAGGTTTAGATGCATGAAGATTAAGGACGAGGAATGTCTTACAATACCAACTGGGAAGGAATGCCAGAGGCCAACTACCCCTCAAACGACGCTAATTCATTCTGTCTTTTCTTGAGGTGTTTACATTTGATTTAATATCTTTATTTGCTAGAAGCATAATAGAGTACGTTCCTACTTCACACTAAGCATTACTTTCTTATTTCTTCATGCTACCTTGTCATCTATTTCCATTTTTACAATGTTCCCTCTCGGATGAAACCCACAGTGCATTATGAAACAGGCGTCTATCAAAAGCTTCAGGCTAGAAAGGATTTTTGTCCCACTCATTTATTTTCCCCCCCACGCATAAATGTGCTTCAACTTTCAGACACACTTTTGAGCTACACCTTCATATGTTTGTTATATTCATATATATATTCATATATATTCCATATATGAAGTTATTGGCCTCTAATTTCAACCAACATTTAGCCCATTCAAGTCAGCACGACTGAAGCAAATGGGCAGCTCCAAGGCTCACAGGTTAAGTGCAAATAATGATTTTTGGATTATGAGATGTAATTCAGGTGATCTTACCACAGTGGTCAGAAAATCCCCAGGAAATAGAATCATCTGGATGGATTTCCTGCAGAGCCAGCTCGAGTATCTCTGCATTGTATTTGCAAGCACTAATGGATCCAGGAGGACTTACTATATTAGTTGTGTACCACACAGAAGACACAGAGCAGGCTTAGGTCCAAACACTGCACTGTCATGTCCTGCCAACCCTGTATCCAAGGCAGTATGTCCTTTCTGATCTGGAAGAGCTGGAAATTATGATGCAGAAGTACATGAAGCTCTGCCTGGAACCAGTGCAGACGGGTAAGCAATGTGTTTAACTCTGCTTCCAGCTCATTGCAATCCCTGGCCCAGCAGGGTTTGCGAGCTCTGTGCTAATGGAACAGCTTATGAACAACCCAGATAACCTCCCTCCCAGATCCGAGAAAGAACCACAGACAGTTCTATATCAAAAAGACAAACTGCCAATGCCTTGATTAAAGGAAAGCACAAAACATGACACTGAAACGCATCCAGCAGCAGGAGCTGCTCCAACAACTGGCTCTGCTGTGTACTGTGATCCTCCCTGAGGCTGCAGGAAAGAGCACAAAAAAGGGTGGTTTTTTTTTTGCTGCTTCTAGGACATCGGTGCTTAAAAAATATATATCTATCTATTGATGAACTACTTTGTCATTGTTAACAGCATTGCTGACAAACTCACAGCAGGCCCACTGAGAGGAAGACAGCGGCACGTCTACTGAATGCCTCTTGTAGCTGAGACATGTGCTCTGAATTAGGCAAGGTGTGTAAATTATGACAGCCGGAGCTCTTCAGAGAGTGCCCAGGTCTGAAGGAGCCCGGCTCACTTTTGTTGTTGCTGCTGCATTCCCCCCTGGTTCCTCTCTCAAAAGAAACCTTGGCTCCTTGGAGAGAGAATTAACGGGCTCCAGCTCCTCAAGTGTCATTTGACAGAAATAAAATTGAAATGCTAGAAAGAAACTCCGGTTTCCTTTCTTTCTTGCATTCATTATTTTATTCTCTTTAACTACAGAGAGCCTCAGAGGAGAAACAACAACTGCTGTGGGTTGGGGTGGGGGTGGGGGGGGGAGGAGAAAGGATGAGATAGGCAACCAAAATACATGGTTTGCTTGATAGAAAACCATGCTGTGAAAGCAGCAGCCTGGGAAGAGCTCATCTGCAACACAGACCACCAGGTGGGTCCAAGGATGCCCCTACCAGCACAGCGTCACTCATTGTCACATCACCATCATCACTGGAAGGGCATTGGATTATTCTACTTTCAGTCTAAAAACATAACACTGGAAGACTCCTGGAAAGACTGGCAGCCCAGAGAAGGAACCCAGGTTGCAACACAGCAGTGAAGAATCAGGCTTAAACCCAAACTTCTTGTCACAAAGACCTTCAGGATGAGAGCTTTCCTTGAACGCCCAACACAGACCATACATTCCAATGGCACACATCAAAGCCCAAATTGCAGATGAACATTGGCCACTTTAGACCTTTCAAAAGCAAAACCCATTTAACCTAATTCAAGGGTGGCAAATATAAAGGTTCTTCATTAGGATGTCCTGAAAGCAGCACACAGCCACTCATTAAATAAAATAGACTTTACAGATCATTTTTTAAATGCTATAGAAGATGCTAATAAAACTCATTGGAGAAACGCTGCTAATCAATCCCACCCCATCTCCCACAGTTTTGTCTATTTTCTTGTCTGTGGATCTCAAGACCTTTTCAGATACTCTCCCAAAAAAGATCTGAAACTGTTATCACAGTTATCTCCATTATTAGTTATGCTCCTTCCAGGAAATATTCTGACCTCAAGTACTGTAATACAAACGCTCATCATCATCCAAGCATTTCTTGGCAGGGAAAAAAGCGTTGTGTTGGGGTTTTTTCTTTCCTTCCAATAATTGAAAATACACTTTCCAGTCTCAAGAGCTTCTTGTTAAGAAAGGAAACTTTGCATAAAGAGTCTAAAAATTAATGGTTACAAACAAGCAGCAACCAACTTTGCAATCACTGCTAATTACTATAATTACAACGCACTTGAAGTTTGCCCCCACAGCAGCCCAACTATAAGGATATTATTTCTTGAAAAGACTTAATGAAAGGTTTAACAAAACAAAACATCATTTCCTCTTTCTGTTGAGCTAGACCTCATGTTTTTCTGGCTCTGGAAATATTTGTGCCTCTGTTCCTTTCAGTGTAGCAGTGTGTGGGAGGACCGGGGGGGGGTTTTGTGTGCAGCACTATAATCACGGTCATTCAGTCCCATTCTGCTGCGCCGCTCAGAAATGTCCTCATTTTGAAATAATTAGTCTTTTATTGCAGGGAAAATTAACCAAATGAAACTTTATCAGCTGTTTAATTAATACTCAGCTTGCCAGTGCTTTTTGCCAGAGAGCATTGTGTTGGACTTGTTCATCCCTTTGCTACTGTGAGCAGTGAGCTCCAAGCGCCAGCTCATATCCAGCGAGGTATATCAGCTCACACTGAGAACCCCCTTAGAGGAGGAGAGAAGGAGATGATGTGTAGCTGAGGGGCTAACACGCATCAATTGACACTGCTGCCATCAAACCCACTGATTCACCTTCTGAAGGATTCCCCCCTCCTGCAGTCAGCCCTTGGACATCACTGGAGTAACAAGGACCTGAAGATCTCCTCAAACCAGTGACTCAGATGCAGAGCTCTCCTTCCAATATGGCATCATCTTATTTACAACCTTCACTGTTCCTGGCTCGAATACATCAGGTACACCCACCTGGGAACACTGAGTCATTCCTCCTTTGGGATGGAAGTACAGAGCACTAAGGTCTGACAGCAGAGAGGTCTGAACCAGCCCTGATGCACATCCCCTGCTTCCCAGGCACATCCAGATTTGGGGGGGAAGGGGAGGGGGTGACTTCTTACAGCAGGAGGTCACAGTGCATTCACATCCTTCCTTCTGAAATCATATCCTGCCTTCCCTGACACAACAGATGGGCTACGGCATTCCTACCTGCTCACCAGCCCCCAGTAACATCCCCCAGCACATTTCCAGTGGCTTCCTATGCTCACTGCAGCTTTCAGCCCTGGGACTACCGTTGTGGTTTACCAACCTCAAGCATGCCATGAAACCAGATCAAGTTTTTCATATGTTCAAATTGCAATTAAAAAATAATAACTTCCACGTTGTTTTTATTTCACATCTTATTTTGTTAACTGAATGCTTCCAACTGAACACAATCAACATTGGTATTGCAAATGGAGCAAAGACCTTTATTAAATATCAGGGTAAGATCAGAAGGGAAGTTGTATGAGATATGAAGGTGAAGCTGAACTATTCCTTGCTTCTCCTCATTGAGTTACTCCAAAACCTCCCCTGCTAAACAGTGACCAGGACTCCCATCTTTTCAGAGAGCATGGCCACAGGATTAATCCTATTAACAGTCAGACTTACGGCGTTTACCCATGATGGTTCTTACTGAATCAATCTGCACTGCAGCCACCTCAATGCTAAGAGGAAAAACACAGAAACTGACACCAGAAATGCTGCAATGCCAAGTAACTGGTCAAGTGGGCTTGTGCAGGAGGAGGCCAAGCAGCAGCTTCACAGGGGGAGCTGAAAAGAGCTCGGCTCAGCACTTCTTGCTGGCACTGGTTCATGAATCACAAGAAGGCTGCTGAGAACCAGCACTGAATATTATTGGCATTACACAGAAGGGAGCTGGGGGTAGAGAGAGGGTTAGAAAGAGAAATGGGAATGAGAGCCTATTCAACAGATGGGTTATATGTGCAAAGGGGAGAAAAGTCATCAGGCAGGGATTCCTCAATGAGAGTGGTCAAAATAAAGGGCCAAGAGATAGAACTTAGCAATCCAAAGCCCTTATAGAGAGCCCCAAAAGGCAGCACAGCACATGGGTATGATGACATCCAACTCACCAGGGCTGCTACAGAAGGTGAAGGGAAATGCAATATCACTATTGTCTAGCCATAACTCCATAAACACAACCCGACTTCACAAATTCTTGAAGGAAAGGGGGGGGAGGATGGAAAAAAAAAGCAAGTGCCTGCTGTTATTGGTCTAATGAGCTAACTCTGAAATATGAGCTAAAGACAGCTCCCTAGCGGCTGCTGACTACTCCACAAACTGAGAGGAAACCTCCTTCAGAGTCCATCAGTGCAAAGCGTTGCTGACAGCTTGGGACTACACAACACACAGATTTATTTCACAGACAGGAATTTAGCACCCTGAGCTGGCCTCCTGCTTAGCAGAGAAGGTGTTAAAATGCAACCACGCAGAGCCTCCCCCCATTTTCTTCCCTGACCCCCCCCCCCCCCAACTCCACTCCTCCCATCCCCCAAACAAAGCATCCATTGGGTCACCTGCTCCAGGCTGCAGAACAGCACCAGATTTCCCCCTTTTCAATGCACCACCCCCCCAGAAAAAAATAATTACACAGCAGTAACCCAGGAAGGAAAGCAGCAGCCAAACAGCTGCTCCTGGTGCCAACCGAGTTCAGCTGCAAGAGCCTCCAAAACTCCTAAATATTTTGCATGACCTTTCCTCTTACAAATTAATTTGCTTCCAGACGGCAGTCAGTTCCTTCTGTACCTGACGGCTCCAAATGGCTGAATTCATCCAAAAAGGTTTAAAAGGAGGAAAAACGGAGATACTACTGAACTGGAGGGATTTCTTCCTTCTTTAAACTCTGGTTTCAGCTTTTAAAATAAGCCATTTTTTATTACCTTTCCCCCACACACACACAATTTGCTTTTTATAAATCAGAAAAGGATCTGCAGTTGTCCCATCATTTCAGTTTAGTATAGTAATGTTAAGTAATTGGGGCTTGAAAAACAAAATCAGGTCAAACTTCTCACTGGAGGCTCTCACACACATTTATACGTTCATATGGAGAAATTTCATTGCTATAAATGCAATTGTAGACACTCTGATAGATCCCCAAAAACTCCAGGACTCTTTATACAGCTGGCAGCGCAGCTATTGCTGATTCAATATACAAACTGTGCCCGCTCACACATCATGCTCCTGTTTTTAAGGAAACAAAGAGCCCTAGTGGCTATCTGCCTGATTGGGAAGAAGGGAGGGAATAATTCAGGTTATATTTCTCCATCAGCCTGCTGGCTTGCACACAAAGCACTGAAGCAATTACAGCGGCCAGAACAGTAGATGAGAGATTTAGCAAACATCATTAATGTTATTATTCACTTCCTTCATTTCTTTCTTCTTTCATTCCCAGAGACATCACACTGTGGACACAACGCATGGTGAATGCAACTGCCATTGAACTTGGACACCAGCCTGCATGGGAAGCAAGGACCAAGATGATATATTAATAAAATACAGTGAGAGATCCCTTAGTTGGGCCACACCAGGTGACTAAATGGAGATAGAAAGCCCTAACTTCTACAATACCATGATTCCATTGACAGATCAGCCACAAAACTGAAGATTCAGAAAGATCCCATAAGTGCAGCTTACCATCAATGTTTAAATTCTCTTTGGACACCAGCAGAAGCTTGCTTACACTGACTTCATCCCTTCTCCTGGAAAGAACTCACTCCTGTTGTGTATCTTTAGACTAGGTGATGATTTGGCTCTAAATCCTTAAATTCAAAAGCAACAGGTTAGAAAAGACACTGCTGCCACAAGACCCCAAGAGCCGCTGCTCTCAGTAACCTGAATTCACTGCCGTCTTCTGCAGTTAACTGCTAGACTTGGATTCCAATTCCCTTTATAAACTCATAGGCAACACTGAAAATCTCAGTCTAAACACTGGTAGCATCTCCTCACATCCCAGCACAACCATGCTCTGTATTAACCAGAGTGCTCTACAGCAATGAAGTTTATTTGCATGCCAAGGTGAAATGATGAAGTGCAAGATTTTGGCACAGAGGAGGAGATCAGATAATGACAACACCCTGCATAATGCAGGATATGGTTTCCATTTTAAATGCAGCTATTTGTTTATTCTCTCCTCCACCCGCTCACAAGTACAAGAGGCTGTAGATATAAGTGTGATATAAGGAGTTGAACACCAGGGGTAAAGCTGCTCAGTGCTCAAGGTTTAGCTTAGATAAGCATCCAGCTGAAGCCTGTGAGTCTGAAAAACCAGATAGGAAATCTCCTCGATATAGACTCTCTTCCCATATTAATTGGATCTATACAGATTGGCCTTTCCCGTTTCTCAAAGCACATTTCCAGTCATTCAGCTATAGTGCTTCATTCACTAAGTGGCTTCTTGTTATCAAAAGAGCTCAGTCTGAGCACCGGGTCACCGGCACAGACAAAAGCTCAAAACCAAATTCAACCACAGAGATCAGAGGGACAAACAGCAACACTTTACTACCAGGATGTTCAGACCAGATCCTACTCACACACACTGAGAGCAATGAACTGAGGCAATCAGCAAACGCTGGATCCACTGCACCAGCAGAGGGAGTGAATCAACGTGCTCTGCTTTGCCTTCTTTAAACCTAATCCTTCCCTTTCACTCCATGTAATAAGCCCTCTGGATTCCTCCTCCTCTTCCCTATCACAGACAAACCTGGAAATGTAACCAAAGCCCAATGCAGGCTTCAGGGGAGGGGAAATGTTCACCAGCCAGAGGTTCAGCTTTCTCCCTTCCTGTTGTCTCCTATCATCAAGCAATTGAAAGCAGCACTGCTGTGTTTTGAGTTCTACCATTCAACCCTCTCCTCCATCCTCCCCCCAGTACTGGGACACTTCAATATGAGAACCTTATTTTCTTCTTAGAGTTACTTGTTTCACCAATAACGCACATCTTTCCTTCTTATCTATGGCTTAAGAAACATTTCCAATGGGAATTCCTTAGTGTGTTATTCTTCTGACTCCCTGTTGGCTTCTTCAGCCCTATTTCCAAAACAGAGAATGGAAAACATCCAGAACAATCCATAGTATAAATCAGAAGGAGGCTGCATATTTGGACTTTTCAGTCCAAATGAAGTATTTCTCAGAATTAAAGTTTTCTAGCATAGGATTTAGATTTGTGTATTTTGCATGCACCCACCTGCAGTATCCAAGGAAAGCAAACACCCTTTAATCTCCCTTGAAAAGGAAACTATATATATGTATATAAACATAAGTACAGGCACATACACACACACAAAAGTAATTCAAAACACTGCCACTGCTTTTTCTTTATGCACTCCCATGGAAACCCTCTTAGTGGCTTAAACATTTCTTTAGCAACAGCTCATGGAAACTCATTCATATGGATTTGATATCACGTAGAAGCTGTAAGAGGTAGAACCCCAAGACATTGGAGACAGCAGCCAATGCTGAGACCCCCCCCAAAAAATGAAATGTTATGCTCAATTTCTCCTGTCTGATGGTCCTGTTGATGATCTTGTTATCTTATTCCAGATCTTTCCATTCCCATTAACTGGGACCAACATCTCTTCTGGGTTCCAGTATGTCCCCCTCTCTTTACTGGTCTGAAGAACACCAGTAAGGTCTATTGCAGAAAGGCCCAGAACAATCAAATTAGAAACAATTAATCACATATATTTTTCTTTCCTTTTTAAGCCACCCTTTCACTGCGCCCAGCAAGACACGATCTTCCTACAATCGCTTCTCTTTGCCAAGGGCAATGCTGCCTCTTGATAATACAGTCCTTGCGTGCACCTACAGAAGTAAGAGAGATGCAAGGGAATTGGGGAGTTGGAGGGAGATGGTTTCAAACCAAACGAAGCACCATGCAGAGCAGGGAGGGGTGAGATCAGAAAAAACATCTCTTCTCTGATCCATACTATAGATCTTGCCTGCCAGTTTCCCACATACATATAAGTCCCCCTTATGTCAGCACTGTATATCAATGGGGAAATAAAATAAAATAAAATAAAATAAAATAAAATAAAATAAAATAAAATAAAATAAAATAAAATAAAATAAAATAAAATAAAATAAAATAAAATAATCAGCAGCAAGGAGCCACCTCATTTATTATAGGCAGTACAGACAGATTAGGAAGGTCCACTGGGCTGGACACCATATATGTTGGCTGCAAGATGGCTTTTGACCCTGAAAGCCTAACCACCAGGCAGGCAGAGCAGCAAGACCTTCCTCATGTGAAGTTTAAATTATAAGGTGTTAGGAATAGTCATTTCACTTCCATCGTCTTTACCAATTAAAGCTGAGTGTTCAATGAGGTCAGGTTGCCCTTTAATTTTGATTTGTTTGTTCCCCATCCACACGTTAACTCCAAAAATTGATTTTAAAAAATGAAAATGATTGTTACAATTTGCTTAGCTTAATACAGAGTAAGACCGAGCTCCCCTCATGGACGCCACTGCAAGTGGCAACACAGCCTGACCCTTACTTATAATCCCCTGTAAATTCACCCAAAAAGTCATGAACTACATAATATTAGTTCTTACAGACTGACATATTTCCCTGATCTTTCATGAGCCACATGGGGAAACAGTTTTCGCCTGATCTGAATGAAGAAGAAAAACAGTGATCCTAATCAACCGTTTACCCTTAGTGGCTTCCCTAAACAAATCTGGGAAAGAGCTTAAAGGCTTGGGAATATCCTCGACCCTGCTTGATGCACTGTAATAACCCTACCTAATTATACTGATATAAAAACTAATTGGAAAGATAGCAAATGTCAGGGTAAGATGCAAATTGTAGGGTGTTAATTGCTGAACAGGTGCTGGAATAGAATTAAATGAGCATCTTGATTAGGAGAGTGGAAAAAACAAATGTGGACCCCGAAATCAAGTTGGCCACGTGAATTATTTAGCAGCCTCTTCGTACCAGCAAAAGGTCATGTTGATGTGACCTCTGCTTTGTGATGGGTGGGCTGGCAAAACAATAGTGAACTCCAGGAGAAAACATGGCTTAGGAAAGAGATGAGACTCTATAACATAGGGAATTTTCTATGGATAAGCTGCTTCTACTGGTGGACTTCACAGTGGGTAACGCTAGTGGGAAGTTGTCCATAAGGATGACAGCAATGATACAGAGCCACTATTTCTATTGCTACAGGAGGCCCCAACATGGGCTCGACCAAAGGCAGAAAGCTGGGTTTTGTGTTTGCACAGCACTTAACAGGATTCTCATCCACAACCAGAAGTTCCTCAGTGACTCTACTACAGCAGTAAATTATTGCTCACGGAGGTCCTCAAAAACCATCTCATGTTTCAGCTGCCACCCAATGACCAGCAAACAGACACGATCAAATAACACCAATTAGTACCAGCAGTCTAGAAATATGAGATCCTATCATTAGCGGTTACAGTTGGGGCATAGAATCATTTTCATGAAGCACTTAAGGCAGCTTCAGTTTATTTTAATCTAAGGCCATATTTTTGGGGTGAAAAAAATCAGAATTATCAGAATTTTGCTACAGCAGAAGGAGGTTTTTAATAGATAAAATCTTTATTTCTTCTTTAAAATGGTTGTGATAGAACCTACTACAGTGTATTTTTTGGGGGGGAAAGAACTGAAAGTCAGTTTTCTTTTAAAATTGAAGATATTTCAGTGCTTATTTAGCTAGTTCTATCAGCTTCTTCTCAATATATCACGTTTGTTCAAACAACAGAGTGGCAGGGAGAAAGGGGACTCCTTCCATCAAGATCACATAATAAATATATGTATCTCAATGGACAACAGTGACAACTGTGTTGTTTTAAGAGCATTTTGAGACTGCTCTACAGCCAGACTCCAGTCCAGTAGGCACTGTATAAAATCAAAGCATAAGAAGCCCTGCAATGCAGAGCTTCCAATCTAAACACAGAAGATGGAGAAGGAACGACTGAAATGCAAGAAAATGGGCCAACTGGCCAGGCAGGCTTAAAGCATTCACAGCCTGAAAGGGAGCTGAAAATCAGTGTAAACAAGAGCCCAGCTTAAATCTTTTAATACTTCCAAACCACAAAGAAGTCATAGCATAAAACCTGGATTTTAGGTTTTGCCACATATTAGCATTTTCTCTCCTTTTAGGAAGCACGTTTCTAAATGCTGATGTAACACACTGTACCACACTCATCTCCAGACTCTTTCTTCATCAAATACATCTCTCCTGCTAATCCAATTTTGTTGAAGATCCAAGCACAGAGGCTCATAGAGATAACGCTTCCATGATCACTCTGACACCAAGTAATGGATGGAGGTAAGGCAGCACTGAGAACACAACCACCTGGGCTTACAGAGGGATGAGCTGAGCATCCCTTTTCCCCACCCAAACCTCAGAATACCCCATAAGGATACCCACAACAGTGTTGAGTTTGCAGCAAGAAAAGCATGCTTAAAACTGAAAACTTCAACTTATGACACTAAGGCCTGTAGCTCCCTTTGTATCCGGGGGGATATGATTACACCATGGGTGACAGGAGAACAGAGCGGGTGCTGTGTTTTAAGGCTCAGTCTCAAGGGATAAAGCCACCAATTCATTATCTGCACACAGTCCTTCTTGGGGCCTTCACTGCTGGAGGAGGCAGCTGCCAATCACCTTCCATTCTGCAGACTTTTATTTAGTGTGGGTTAAAAGCAGCTACAGGGAGAAACAGACTCAGTTAATTTTTCCAGTTCAGGTCCATGTCTTGGCAGGGAAGGGCTGCAACTGAAATCAAGTTGTTTCTCCACTGACTTCAGCTTTAAGTACTGCTCAGGACTGCTGTCGATATGCAAGGTGCATTTGAAATGTTGTGTCTGAGAGCACAAAGAGGAATACAGGCTCTATTTACTTAGGGTTAAGCTAAACACAATCTTGGTAACCTGTTAAAGTCTGTACATGGGTGGGATCACAGCTGTGCTTCGAGCTATTCCATGCAGCTACATAGAACTACCACATTAAAAAACCACCTTATGTTGTTCTTTGCCAGTGCTCTTACTGTCCCAAAACAGCTCTAGCTTCCTTATAGACAGAAAATAATACACTCAGAAATACAGGAGATACTTAAATACACACATTAAACCTTGCAGAGAAGGAAAACTTTACCCCCATCTAACACTGAAGGTAATTTTAATAAGAGACCTCAGACCAAAAGTAGAAGAGTACCACTGAGCTCTTAAAAACGCATTAGGAAGCAAAGAAATGTTTAAATGAAGGTTGAAGTAGTAACTCATTTAAATCCCCTTGATGAGCATATAAGCTATATGTGTGTATATATATATGTGTGTAAAATAGATATACATATATATATATATATATATATATATGTAAAATAGAATGCTTAGGTTTATATTTCCTTCCCACATGCCAGCACGTATCTTGGCCAACCAGTCTCCAGGCCATTGAGAGGATGCTTCTAAAACATGCACCATACATACTCAGCACTACAAGCAGCCTTAGCTGATAGAACCCACCCCAGCTGAATGACATTACAGAACCCATGCTGCTCTAAAGCCAGCTCTGATCTCTGCAAATAGGGAACACTGAAATGATGTCTGCCTTGCTCTGAGAGCAAAAGAGCCATCCAATATAAGAGTATGGAAAAGGACAGTTTTGCATCTCTTTGCCTGCTCAATAAAAAACAACACGGAAGCTACAGAACTAAACACAGGAGGAATGCAGTTGTTTCATCCATCAGACAAATGGTTAAGTTTGCTGCTTCTGAAGGGCAGCTCTGATTTCAGCAAGTTATCGGGCAGGGCTGTCGTCCCGCTTGTGTTGCTTGGCTAAATAGGAAGAAGCAGGGACTGAAAGCACTGAAGTAAAGCTAGAAAATGAGAGAAGCAGATGTCCTGAAGGAATGCTGGGAAATGCTTGAGATAAAGGGGGAAGAAAAAAAAATAACCCCTTTAACAAAAACATCCCAGAGGATTTTATTTTAGGGGTGTTTTTATTTTGGAGGTTCTATGTCAACAAGTGACACTGACACAACACTGTATGCTTTCCTCCCCGCTTTAGTAGAGGAATTCTGACTGACCAGACATTTTGTCAGCATCAAGTAGAATGATTTACACACCAGCATGGGTGATTATTTCCCTCCCAGGTACTGAATGCCCATGTTCTTAATGAGAATGGAGACATGAGAATAGAGACATAAGAAAGCATCATCATCTATGTGGATATTCATACCCAAATTCAGTATCTAGCACAGTCTACTTTGACATCCCACTGAAATCTCTAGCAGCAAAGAATTCAAGGATCAGTTGAAGCTGTCTATAGGAGCTTAAGACAGCCCCAGCTATGGGGCATAGGAAGGCAGCAGATCCCCTCAGTGTTACCTGCTATCCAGAGCAACACCCAGGTGCTTTCTTGTCTCAGATTTACTCAAATGTGAGATTCCTAAGTCTGGCTCTTAAAAAGGGAAACTGAACACTGTGACTTCTCAAAAGTTTCCAAACACAAACCAAGCCAGGAGCTCAGAGGGGGGTTTTCCACGGCTCCATTTCTCACTTCAGGATTGATTTTCAACAGGATGTTTGTGTGCGTGCTTCTTGATTTTGATGCTAACAAATACCAAGCACTAATTGCTTTGCTAAATCAGGACCCGTCTGCTGAAAAAAAAAAACTTTTTCTCTTTTAAAATCATAAGAAAACTTAACCGCATCCCTTCAAAAATAATTCAATCCAATTTGCATTGGCATCAGCAATCCCAGCTTCGAGTCCAATCTCTTTATGGCATCAGCTCATTTCATCTGCTCAACGTGTATTGGCTTTCAGCTGCTTTAACCACCTCCACAATTACACTCCCTGTGCCACTTCCTTTCAAACACTCGGTGATCTTTCTGTAAGATTTGGCTTTTTGAAAAGCAGCCGTCCCTTGCGCAACTGTGCTCTTGCAACATAGCTCAGGGGTACAGAGCCATAAGAGCAAGGCAATTATTTCCTTCCTTTCTGATACAAGCCTCCTGCACAGAGCTCCCAAGATCAAGACAAGAACCCAGAGGGAAAATATGGTAGCGGAAAACTTTTCCCCTGGAGCAAAGAAACAGACCTAACTAGAGCAAGTGAGCGCCTGCAACAATCAGACT
This sequence comes from Coturnix japonica, assembly GCF_054131305.1. Lineage (NCBI taxonomy): Eukaryota > Metazoa > Chordata > Aves > Galliformes > Phasianidae > Coturnix > Coturnix japonica. The sequence continues at coordinate 1,933,707 of NC_140672.1, read as the reverse complement.
GGAGGAGAAGAAAGCAGCTCGGCGGTGCAGGCAGCAGCAACAATGGAAAGCACAAGCATGCAGAACTGATAGCACGTCCTGGGGAGAAGGTGGGCGACTTCTCAGAGGGCAGCATCAGAATAAAAGGGAAAGATCCAAGGAGTCACTTCCTTGCAGTCTAAAGAACCTGAATGCTGAAGGGACTTGCGGCAATTGAGGATATGATTTTCGCTTGCTCGAGATTCACGTTTCCAATGAGAATACTTACTCTATGCTTTCTTTTTTCTTTAAGGGAAGGAAAATCCACAGAGCAGGGATTTCTGCCTTCATGCACAAAAACTGAGCGGAGGAAAAAGGGCTCCACATTGCAGAGGCTGCATAGCTGGAGTTGCTCTGCTCACTGATCACTCCAGGCCACGCAGGTACAAGGTTAGGATGCTATAACCCAGACCCTTAGAGCCCAGACATCCTAGAACAGAAACAGGTTAGGGCCATTCCTTCCATTTTGCTGAAGGATCTTAAGTAAACAGAGCAATAGGATCCAGACAAAGTCAAAAAGAGGACCCTGGACTACTGCTTTTCTTTCCTGGAAGAGCAAACTTCAGTCTTCATAGGGTTTTGTTTTCCTTTTTTGGTTTCTCATATGAGAGAAATCCCAAAAATATCCCATAAATAGGAATCCCTGCTGCTGCGTGTGCTGGAATAAATAAAAGATCCCTTAGGCACGAGAAATGCCATCATCTGGTGGGATCAGCTTCATGCCATCTTCTGTCAGGTGTGACAGTGCTTGATTGCTCACAAGAGGGGCAAGTGATTAAAAGGCACCACAGAGCAATCCGTCCCCATTTTGTTTTATTCTATTTTGCCAAAACAGCCTTTGTAAGAAAGGCAGAAATTCACGCAAGGAAAGAGCAACCCTCTTTGCCTAATAGGTTCGCAGCCACCGAGACTCAAATAAGCTGACTGCTTAAAAACAACTCCAGAGCCACAGTAAAAGATAGAAAATTATTGCTTCCTGTCATGGCCAAATATTAAACACAGCGCACACCTAATGGCTCTATCACTCCCCAGGGAAGAAGCTTTATGAACAATAAAATCCCAGCAGACTCGCACTGTTTGGACTTAGAAGCCTCATTATAGGCTCACTGATCCAATACAATTTACAAGCTCAATGGACTCCACTTGAAGGAAAAGCCACCAAACATGAAGTTATAAATGGAACGCCCATGGAGCTCTTTATTTGGGAAGGAAATTAGCAGAGAAGATAAGAGGGGGGGGGAAAAAGGGGAGGGAAAGGGTTAGACGACAGCAGCACATTAGCAATCCAAATCAAAGAAGAGAGAAATGCAGATCACACAGAGTGGAAGTGCTTATTTGGCCCAATCTGGAATATACAAAAGTTGGATCCCACACCTCAGTGTGTCACGGAGATCTCTACCCTTCACTGGGTACATCACACAGGGACTTAACCTCTTTAAGATCACGATCCCAGCTCCAACTGATTTGAGTTTCAGTGACATACCACAATACCTTCAGCCTACTCCTTTCTTTCTTATATGTGCTTCGGGTGATGCTCTGAGTAGGAAAGACAGTTTTTCATGCATTAACAGATGCGATACATTCACTGGGAGGCCTTCTTCAGACAGGGAGGACACACTTGGGAGAGGCTGAAATCTTTGCATGTTGGCAGGGTAGAAAAATAGATGAGATCTCACCAGAAACAGATGGTGAGAGAAGCACACAAGGAAGGAATGGGCAGTAACAAAAGGCTCAAAAGGGAGGAAAGAGGCAGGAACAAAAAGAGCCAGGGCCGATGAAGTGACAAGTCCATAAAATCAGGTCTAGACAGAGGCCAAGGAGTGGAAAGGTGATAGGGAAGACCATTTCAGGTCATAAATACAGGGGATGCTTTCATTAAGATGCAGATACTCTTGAAGTATTGGCACATTCAGTGGGGAGTGCAGACAGATCCAGGGAACGCAGACATTTCAACAAACTGAACTAGAGAGATCCCACATCACACATCCAGAATTTCTCTTGTGCTGCTTGTACAGTGCGTTTATCATCAGCTCCTATTCCCAGAGGTACTTTAGTTCATGGGAAACTTACTCCATTCCCCTCTCCAGTGCTACCAAACCCATTGATTCTAATGGCTCCTCACACTACCTCATCCGTCCTTCTGAGACCTCTTATTATCAGCTGGCTGTGCAGCCATTTAACCTCCCCACTTGCTGTTTGCATCTGCACAGAACAGATTTCTCCTGATTTCAGTGGTAAAGCTTCCATTTAAAGGAGAACAAAGAATTTTCCACACCACGTTTTAACTTTTCCAAGTCAAGATTTAACCCCCCCCCCAGTACCACCACTGTTCTTTATCTTAGCTGAAGCCCAATCAGACCACTGAGATTAGGATTCATCCATGCTTGCTATCCAAATACACTAAAACATGAAGCTCATCTGATCTAGAGCCACTGAAACCCTTTGGGTTTTGCTTTCACCAGTCTTATTTTCTTAAGGCTTCCAGGCAGCAGCAGCAATAATCAGATTATTTATTTAAATTATGTTATTGCATGTCTAAGCTCAGACCTAAGCTATTCACCTTGTGGATCTCAAACCAGAACACGTGCTAAGACTGGAATACTCCCACCCATCACATACTCTCCACAATCCCCTTTTTCTAGCAGCACATTTCCCTCCAGCACATCCCAAAAGGCTCAGGACAGAACAGCAATGCAATGACAGCTTACTGAGGAAAAACCTAGCGGAAAAGAGGTTCCAGTTCTGTAAGCTTCCTAATGAATCTGTGCTTGAAATCAGCAGCGATTTACACTGATCTGATTTATTGCTGGCTTGGATTCAACAGCAGTAACCTTCAGCCCAGGTAGCTGCAACCAACAGGCTGGAGGTAAGGCAACTCAAAGCACTCCAGTATAACCTCTGCCTTAATAGCAACAGCTCCCATGACCAAGTATTTACACACAATTATCAGCATGTGTATCCTTATGTTATTAGCCTGGGTTGGCTGGTAGAGACTAAGTGAACATCCAGAAAAATACAGGCAGCCCACCATGCACCGAGAGGGGGAAAAAGAAGCAGAACCCAGGGTTTCCATAGCCCAAACTCATGCCTTGACCACAAGTCAATCCTTTACTCCAAGAGCTCTTTATGTTTTTGGCTCATCAGTCTCCTGGAAGAATCTGTTGGCTGTCTACAGTGAAGAAATAAAGCAGCACAAGCTGACCATCAGTTTGCTCAGTTTACAAGCCAAAGTGGCAGCACACATTAAAGATGTCAGAATCCTTTGGATGGCAAACTTCTAAGAAAATTTTTAGTCAGCCAAAAAGAAGAAGGGAGGGAGAGAGGGGGAACAAAAAGTTAATCACTAGGAGAACCACTTGTTAAATGGAAATGGCCAGCACAGAGCACTGAGTTACCGACTCCCCACAAACATCCAGTCTACTAAAAAATTCATAAAGAGACAGATGGCACAACAGCAGCTCTTTGCAGGAGAGCAGGGTTTAGCAGTGAACAAAGGACTTTGACTCCTTAGGACAAGAGGAGCGATCACTGTGGGTTTTGGAGGCTTGGAAGGGGGGATTGGTGCATGTGGGGAGCTGAGAGGGGCTGCATCTATCTGTGCCTCCTACTTTCACTCCATAGCAGCAGGTTGGAGACATTTATTCTACTCTGGCAGGCATACAAGGAGGAAGGAGAATAGAATACAAGCGATCCAACATTGCTGTGTATTGGAAACGCTCCTTGCGGTAGAAATCAGAGGGAAAGAATTAAGACAAAATAAAAGAGCCCTCCTATTTGCATAGCCAGGCAGCTGCTGGCACTTGACATTAATGGGGAAACTGAGGCACAGGGTTGTGCAGTTTGCTTGAAATGATGGGACAGTTGTGTCAGTGGGAATTTGATATAATGGTTCATACAGTTCTGCCTTTAAGCATTATCTTTTCCCTTAAGGGTATCTCCTAAAGACCTTTTTGGATGATTGACATAAAGAGGCAAAAAGAGGAAAAGCAAAAGCCTGTACTTTTTTCAAGTTCAGGAAAATGGGAATGACAATGAAAGCCAAGCTGTAGGGTGGGCAGGGGATCACAATGCAAGAAGACATAGAGCCCAGTGCTATGAATGTGGACATTTCACACAGAGCACTTCAACACACAGCATGAAAACTACGGTGGCATAGTCAGAATATTTATACGCCTGGCAAGGGATGTATTTCCTAAAGTGAGTTTTAGTGCTTGTGAAATGTGCCAGACAGGCAGCCTGGGAGAGTTCAGCCCTCTGTTTATCTGTACAGCAGGTAGAGCCTGAGTATCAGCAGGGAAGAAAACCTCCATCCGTGCTGCCCCGTTTCCATGCTGAAGGGACAGACCCCCATGCTACAAGAACGTAATCCAGTCTCTGTGGCTTCTTATAGAGATGCTAACAAGCATACCAGCTGCGTTCATGGTTTGGGGTATTTCTTTAAAAATGGTAATAAAGATCTAAATATTTACAGCATGAGACAGCTGACCAATCCTGTAGTTCCCCATCTACCAAATCCACTGTGCCAAGGGCTCAGCTGGTGCACATCCATACCAGGCTGCCAACCCAGCTGCAGGTCTGGCCCCATGCCTCCACCCACTGGCTAGTGCATGTCTCAACCCAAGGTACAGCCCAGCAGCTCACCTTAATCCCATCCATCACATCAGCCCTCACCCCTCAATTGCAATAAGCAGAAACAAAAACCACCTGATACTCCACAGGGCAATTAGGAGACGTGTGAGTAAACTTCAGCAGGGAATAGAACCCAGCATCTTATTCCAGAAGCATATCTGACCTGAATGACCTCCCTCCACCAGTTCAAAGACAGTGCAGAACCCCAGAGCCTTCATGCAGTACAGCACAGAGCTCACACTCATGTGTTGCAGCACTGCTCCAAGTAATTCCACTGTATTAACAGAAAAGGCTGTCCTGAGCCAATTACATTCCATTGTTTCAAGTGAATTAACTTTTTTTTTTCTTAATTAAGTAGAAATTTCTCTTGACAATTTATCTATTATTAGAAGAAAAAGTAATAATAAGCAAATAAACCTGATCAACCAAAAAAAGCCACCCAGTTCTCTCCAGTACCCTGGAGGCTGTAAGTCAATGGTGGCTCCTGTAAATGAGAAAAAACACTGTGAACGAAAAGCAGACAAAATAACCTCTTCTATAGAACTTAAATCTGAAGGAAACAAAGTGTTAATAAACATGGATATCTAATTTGCATTTGATGGGTGGGCAGTTCACATCCATACCCGTACAACTCACCTGAAATAACAGAAAATCTGCAATGAAAAGAGAAATTCATTTGCAGTATTCCTGGCCTCTTCATCATGCAACCAAATTCCCTTTCATTTGCATCACAGGGGGAAAAACAGCAAATTAAATGACTATGAGTGTGACAAAATATAGCTTCCATTTGGGAAGTATCATATAGAAATGAATTACCCTTCGACGTCCCTCTCAACTACACCCCATCCACTTCATATCACTGCCTATAAATTCAGAGAGAAACGGTAGCAGGCAAAGATCAAATTGATTGCCACGAATGATGAGATGCGTTGAGAACTGTTGAAATGTTGGCTTAGTTGGGAAATACTGGTGGTAGGAGGATGGTTGGACTGGATGACCTTGGAGGTCCCTTCCCAATCATGGTGATTCTATGAGAAGAACCACTTCAGCCATAAGGAAAACAAACTGTAGTCCCAAAATTATGACTATCATAGATATTAATTTCCAAAACAAAGTAGAAAAAAATATAGGAATTCATTGGGAATTCACCACTAGGATTCACTGAGGGAACACACAAGAACCAGTTGGTGAATTTTGACCTCCTATGTAAAATTCCAAGCTTGTTCTGACATTTTGAGATGTGGCTGTGGCTCCTAAGATCTAAAAAAGTTGCAGCCCATATTTTGGGAACATTTTTGGACTAAAGATCCCTCGTTATTTTCCTGCATGTGTTCCAGTGGTCCTCCCAATCCGAGGTTCCAGTGCCAGAACATCTGCAGTAGCAGCATGGGAGGATCTGAACTGAGTCAGTGCAGAGGTGGCGGTGGGAGCCTGACCTGAGTTAGACTGGAATTCTGGATCAGAAGATGATTGCAGGAACACAGATACCGCAGTGCATCTCAAAGACAGCTGCCAGCAGGAGAGGGCACGTGGCAAATGTCATTGGGGGAAGCTCCATTTCATATAATGTAAAGCATTCGTTTCCAAGAGCAAAGGAAAATACATAACTGCAAGGGCCTTAGGATCTAAATCTAGTCTGAGGAGCAAAGGTCGCTGCAGAAATGTTTTATTCAGCATGAAAACTTTTGGAATTCATTCAAAGAGTAGGGGAAAAAAACCCAACAGCAGGGCTGAGTGTTTTATACTTAACTGAACTATTTCTTCCTTCCTAAAGAGGGACACAGCTCCCATGGTTTGGCAAACACAACCGAGTTGTGTCTCCCTGCAGCAAGGAGCAGGTGAGCCAGCACAGCACTGGTCTCTAAAAACACAATAAGTGAGGAAAAGAGAAACCAATAAAGGGGAAAAAACGTGATAAATATGATGCTTTAAATCATCACAGGGTGATTATAACCTGCACTGATGTGGTGCCTTAGCCCAGCGAAGGTTGTACTGTGCATCTCTAGCACGGACAGAAGGGCCCTGTCCTTTGCTGTATAAGGAACCTGCATGCCCCACTACTTTTACAATAGAGCAGCTTGGAGATTAGCAATTAACAACCTGGTGACCTCCCGAATCCTATTTGTAGGCTGCTGCCTTTGTGAGAGCTGCAAAACAATCTCTGAACTCACACAGGCCTAAGCTCTACGTCATTCACGAACTAGGTTCCATCTTCACTCCCACACTTTAGGACAGCCCTCTGTTGTAGTTTTGAAGATGCTGGTGCTTTCTGGAGCAGGTTTCAACCACACAGGTCCCCTCACACAGATAGAATCACCATGTTTCATATCTACAGGTCTCCAGTCCCCACACAAAGCATCAGATCCCACATTTTGAATGGGAACAGACAGCTCTGGCTCAAGATGACAAGCTCAGATGGTGGTAGGATCTACCTCCATTGTGGTTAACGCCCAAACCCATACACCAGGCCTTTGCCCTAAGCCATGCTGCTTCTCCAGCAGTGAGACAAGCTTCACAGAATTCAGACTTCAAATGGGAAGATTCCCAAGTGCAGACTCATATCAGATTCAGTCTTGATGTACCTTTAAGACAGCCTAAAGTTTGCTGGAAAACTCATATGATAACATCACCTTGATCTTTCCTGTCTGCTATTAGTTGGTCCCACCACCACCCCCCATTCACAGACAGTTGAGTTGGCTGGTGTCAGCTTTGGCCCAACCACAACAATAATGTACAAAAATAAAAGGAAAACAGTGGAGCACAGGAGTGGGAGCAGCTCCATCACAGCACCAAACCACTCACATTAACTCCCCACTGAAAAAGTGAAGGCAATGATTGTAGAACTTCCTTCAATCCAGCTTGACCATTCTGGATGCCAGGACAAATTCATAATAAATATTATGACAAATAACACCAAAAACTGCAAGTAAAAACCAGGCCTGGACCTGGAACTAAGTCATATATGAAGTTGTTGCATATAAAATCACTCACAATCCTCACACCATCTGTTTTAATCCTTGCTAGCGTGTTACATGTCTGCCTTTACCCCTTCCTTCCTAACTGCGTTTCTTGGGGAATATTGTTATGCTGTGAAAGAATGCTATGGAAGCTGCCAGGCTGCTCTGAGCTTTATCCTCTCTATGATCCGTTTGGATCACATGGCTGGTGAGCAGGAAATACTCCAGATACGTACACAGAATACTTAATTGCAACAAAACTGGTGCAATATGGAACGTAACCGAGAAAACTGAACTCCATTTTGTCTAAGCCCAGGTAGACCAAAGATAACCAGGTTTTAACAATAACAAATCTCAGGTATCTCCAAACAGCAGACAGTGACAGAACCATCAGTCTAAACACACAACCCTTCAGGAATCACTCTGAGGAATAATAATAAGGAATCCTTTCCTACCTGTCGATGATCACGGGGTCTGATGGAGTCTCGTTTCTGTTGCCACAACTTTTCTTCTCGCAGCACCGACTAAAGAGAGAAAGAAAACCAAGACTGAAAGACCACTACGACATCTGCTAAGCAAAGCAATGAGCTCCAAGTCTCCTCCAAGAAGCTTTGGGACTCAGCGTATAACTGGAAGAGCAACTGAGAGAATTCTGGCTATAATTATTGAGAAGGGCTACAAGAAATGAGTGTCCAAACCCCAGTTGGTTTTGGCTAGAGCTTGTTCACTGTGATTCTGTGAAATCGGGATAAAATATGAAAAAGCAGCTTTTCTTTTACTTGAATATTCAACCCTAAATACTTAAAATAAGCACTCAGACCAACAAAAAAACCCACACCTATTTGGGGTATGAAAACCATTCAAGTGGGAGTGTTTTCTCCATGAGTTACAATGCAGCAGGATCTTCCCATTCACACACTGGGATCACCTGGCACGATGAGATCCAACAGAGCCCTGTGAACAGCAGCTTTAACCATTCCAACATCACTACACGTTCCCTGTGCCTCAAACCTGCGCTTACTTGTTGATGCCAGTCCTTTTAAAATAAAAGGAGATGCTAAATATTTAAAAATCCCTGGGGCAGACCCTGGAGCTGCTGTAAATTGTCATAGCTCCATCGGCTTCAGCGCACCTACGGTAATTCACACTAGCTAAGAGTATCTCCAATCCCTCCTCCTCTCAACTTGGTTTTATTTAAGTGCATCTTTAATACCGTTCACAGCCAAATGTTTGCTTATATAGAACTGCCTCTTATTTTGTGTGTGCGTGCTAAAAAGACAGCAGAAAACGGTAGCACGGAGGAACATAAATTTGCCATGCACTTTTGACATGCCCAGTATTAAAACGCATTGGAAATCACACCGGGAACAAAACGCCTTTTGGTTTCTGTGCTGTTGCACCAATAGAACAAGAGAAAGTATTTCCAAAAAATATTGAGTTCAACTTGGTGTTTTTTTGTTAGCAGACATTTCCTCTGTCTGCAGCAATACTACATGAGGCATCCTTTAGCCATGGAACTTACGCAGATGGTCGTAACAAAAGTATATTTGATCGCCCCTACACCACAGCATTGTCTGGACAGAATAAACCAGCAGCACATTTGTCCATCTCATCCCCCTATGCCATGTGTTGGCATAGTGTTTAGGATGAATTATGTGAGATCAGAGTGCAACGGGGCTGAGTTCTGTATGTACATCTTGTTTTATTGCATAGCTGGCACGGTTAGGAACTATACATTTAGTAACACTTCAAATTCCTTCTTTCTAAAACAGCGGTTTATGGCTAAAGTGCTCCAAATATTTTGCATGTATCTACATTCTTATCACTGTCCTAATAGCAGATCTTTGCTACATTGCTACCCTCGGGCCATCCATACTTTTGGAATCACAACAAACACGAAGACACAGAGAAGTTGTTCCTTTCCCAGTGATGGACAAGTTTAGAGGTCCATCAGAGCCCTTCATGAGGACTAAGGAAGTTTTGGCCTGAAGTACCTCTCAGATCTTTGAATCCCCATCTCCAAATGTTTCATTGCTGAACCCAACTCCTAACAGCTCCGTGAGGTTTGTTTTACATGTGCTGCCTAACAGAATTGATTTCTTCCCATTTCAGTCAATGGCAAAAATCCCAAATCCAGGATCAAGCCTACAGTATTATCCTGGAATGAATTATTGGTGAAATCATGCCAACATTTCAGCTTCTGCTTTAGGGACATACCTTTAGAGGTGCTCACTTCCTTAAAACAAGAATATTAAGGGCCATAGATTTCTTTCCATTGCAGAGCTTTCCTATTTCACTTCCTTCTATGGTTTGCAGTACCAACAGCCCCGAAAACAAAACTACAAGCAAATGCAGAACCCAAAAAGCTCTTGCAGACAGCACCGGACCCACAAACCCCATAGGGTTCACATCAGAGGCGAACTTACATCCTTTCACCCCTCTCACCACCCCCCCAAATAAAAATGCTTTTAAAATTCAACCCTCAACTTCCCAACCCAACAACCCCCCCCACCCAAAAAAAAAGAAGAAATCTGTCTCTAATTTCAAACTCAAATAAGCTCGCAGCATGGTGGCCTTTGTTTTGTTTTCTTCTCCCCAACTCCTCCCTGCAATTGCATAACAAAAGTGTCTAAATTCACACCATCTGGCCGATAAAGCCACGGGCCCCAGCGGCCGCCTGGCCCAGCTGATTAGAGCTGCTGTCTGCTCCGAGCCTTGTGGCGAAAGTCACAGCTGTGGGGCTCGCCTGCGCTCAATGCAGCTCTGTTATTAGCCAGCTGTAGACCCTGAGACTACTTCTGTTCGAATTATAATACCTTTTAACCCTCTGAGCATTGAGGGCGTAAGGAGGGTTTGCCGGTTTCCTCTGGGTTGGTAATTGGGAGAAGAAATGAAAAGGACAGAGGGGGAAAAAAAAAAAGTTATTCTGGGAGAGGAGAGCTTTAACTTTGATTTCTATCCACTGTGCGTTTGGGAGGGATGCACCCAATAGGATCCGCTCCCATTGGGTTGTAAGAACCCAAATGGAAGGGGGGGAATAAAACCACCTTCAGATCAGCAAATAAATAAGTAATAAAACCTCTCCCTCTCGTGGAAAGCACTAATTATTGGGAGCTGAGAGCTTAACTTCCAATGGGTATGAAATGGGTATGACAGATCGTATCGATATTGAGACAACGGCACTGCTCAGCGCACGTCTGTCACTGAGTGGGAGATGTGGAGCTTCGGATGCACTCATCTCTATCCAGCAAATATATATATCTGTGTGGTGAATATGTATAAAAAAACATGAAAAAATACCCCAAAAAAAAGAGCCTGCCTTCAACTAGCAAAGATAGGAAGGAGGGGAGCAGGCAGCCAGACAGACCCTTCTTTATAAAAACAGTAGGCATCAATTTGGACAGCAGAGCGGGTACAGTGCATTAAATTTTTATATACTGTTACGATTGCAAACCGAACTGGGGCTTTAAAAATTGATGCTGCCACTTAAGCAGCACACAATGAGGAACGTTTGATTATCGCACTTAAAAAGGAAGAAAATAAAATGTCAAGTTTAACTCGAGTGGGATCCGTTCCCTGGGTGTTATTCAAAGTGATGGGCGTGAGGCCTCTCTGGGATGCGCAGCGTCCCGCTATAGGAAAACAAGGCCTTTAAAAATGGAACGTCTTGATGAGGATATAAAAACACTGAATGAGGAGTGTTTCGTGCAGAAAGGATGTCCCCAAGTTGTAATTCTTCCTTGGCTAATTGAGCAAGCTGGAGAGTTGAGTATAATCTGAATGACAGTTTGTGGTTTAGGATGCTGCCTATCAAGACCTGGATATGCTTCCAGGCACCAGCACAGGTCAGGTGTGTAAAGAGGTGAACATCTTTTCACACTTGGAAATCATAGAGAAGAAGCATGGAAGGAAAACAAACTCCTTTTAAAGAATGGGATGGCGTCAGCTGAGATATTTAAGTTCTGGAACAGAACCTCTCTTCGAAGAGGAGAAGCGGATAAAGACCAAATGTGCCAACTTGTTTTGATAGTATAGAAACCCAGCTGGACAACTCTATTCCTTCTCTGTCACTCACCCATCACAAAGTGGATTTTCACAAGCAGTGAAAGCATATGTGTACAAAAGTGCGTACAAACGCGTGTACAAGTTCTCAGTGTGCCAGAAGGTAACACACAACCCATAGATCTTTGCTGTTGCATCTACAGGTCTTTGTAGAGCACACACTGTGTGTATCTCACAATGTTTGCACACACGTGTGATTGCTGATGGAGAGTAACAACGCTCATTATCTTAAACAGCGGGAGCAAAACCAACACTGTGCTTTTATGTGATTCTTATTCTACTTAACCAATGCATCAACTACTCTCTAAGCACCGAGAAAGTCTCTGAACAAGAAGTCTGTCCAAATACGTTGCTATTACCACACTATTAATAGCCACTGATAAAAAAAATAGCCTGTTAAAAAAATAAATAATAAAGGCTATTAATATCTCTGATAGTCAGGAGGCTGTTTTACAACGTGGCCACCAGCAGCACACAGAGCAGTGACCTCACCACCCCCACCAACGCCATCCATCCATCACAAGGCGTCTTCAATGCAGGTCAGGATCAGTTTTGCTTTTCATTTCACATAAGAACAGTCTGTGCACGATTTAATATGTTTTAATATAAGGATGTTGACCGTTTGCATTGTTATATTTATTGGGAAAAAAAAAAATCTAATGATGTGAGAACGGGATAAGTAACGAGTTACCATGGAAGCATGATGTACATACATAAGGTATGTGCAACTTCAGGGTTATACAAATGATATTAAAAACATCCTCATGTCACCCTCTAAATTATAACATTAAAAAAGATCCAATTTTCATGTGTAATTAAAAGATAGAAACCCTTTAAGTATGGCTTACAAAGTATAGGAAGGATTTGGGTTTTGGTTTGGAAGCTTTTTTGCCTGGATGGATTGTTTTGGGGAAGGAGAGCAACTAAACAAGATTAAACAATGTTGATTATATTAATTTAATAAATTAAAATCACTCAAAGGAAAAGCTTGAAAGGCCATTTCAGCATCTACGTAACCACCAGCCGCGAACAAAAGCATCTTACCTGCACATGACTTCATGAGTGAGCAGCACTCTGCACATCTCGGGATTCTTGTTCTGTCCTTCATAAGTTATGGGCTACAAAAACAAAGACAAGGGGTCAGTGGGCACCACCTGGGCATCCCTTCATTCTGATCACAGCCAAATTGGTGGTGAAGGGGGTTTTTTCCCCCTTATTTTTCACCGTGGTTTACAAATGGACGCGTTCCCCAAAAGTCCTTTGGAAGAGGGAGGGCAGCTTATATAGAAATATTGGATAGGACCTTATAATGCATAGAGGGGAAAAAGAAATAAAAAATTAAAAAGAACGACATAAAAACACAAAAGTTTTATTAGCAACTAAAACACAAACGAGACAAAACCGAACAAGAGGAAGAATTAAGCGAAGAGCACGGATAAATGGGATGGGTGTATTTGAGCCACGCTCACCTGCTTGGTGACAGAATCAATGAGTCTGACATACAGATCCTGTTCAGTCCTGACACCTACAGCAAGAGAGGAGCGATTAATGCCGACGCGTCTCTCCGTACGCAGCAGCACTTTAACAGTGCCCTATTACACACAGCTTGGATTCATTGCCTATAGTGCTCTCCCCAAAGCTCACCCCGACAATGAAGGGATGCTAAGGAAGGGAACCCCAATGGATTTCCACTGCCCTTTAGAAATCACAGCAGCAGTGCCTAGAAATCCCACCCGGGTTCATCGCCTGCGGGAGGAGCAGCAGAGCGCACTCACCGTTGCTGTACAGGAGCTGCAGTTTGTAATGCGTGCCGTTGTTGGTCTTTTCATTGCCTTGCTCCTGAAAAAGGAATCAAAACTCAACTCTCCAAGAACTTAAATGGGCACGTTACAAATGTGAGAGCCGATCATTGCGATGGGAGCCACAAAGTGCATTAAAATGGTGAATTGAGTGATGGGGATAAATTCACCTTCCCACTAATCCAGGAGAAACTACAAAATACCGCTGACATCGCTTTCTGTGGGAGTTCAAGAACTTCTTTTCCTCTCTTAGTCACTATTCTGCTCTCAAGGCAATACAGCATGCAGCGAACAGGGATGTTTTGAGGCAGTTAACATCAAGCAGATTGATAGCAGAAACGCATGGTGGTTTTTCTTGCTTTAAATGTGTTCCATTACTTTGCAGCGCTGTCACTGCTGATACTTATTTCCTGCAGGTTACGTTATAGTGTTTGCTCGCAGGATTTTCCCCCCTTCATTCCCTAAAAGATGCCCATCTCTGAGAACATTTTCCAATTGCAATAATCTTTTACACAACTCAGAAAAGCAGCCGTAAAAACAACAGCACGAAGCAACGCAAAACACTTCACGTGTGGATCCAAAGCACAAAAGCAAATGCTTTTCCAGCCCTGCCACTGACTGTAGAGCCTTGAGAAGCAAACAGCTCAGTAGATGATAGGATGTAATTCAGGCCACATCCTGCTCCTGTTGGGGAACTAATAAAACTTGGCCGATCTGGTGGATTTAACCAAAATAATAAAAGATGATTTTATATTATCCACCCTCTTCTCCCCAATGATTTTATTTCTTTTTATTCTATTAATAATGTAGGAAACCCCTGTTGTGCTGTTGGTGCTTGAAAGCTTCGCAGCCCCAGCAGCCCTTCCAAACACCTGAACCCTTCCCCGAGAACGGGTTGTGCGGCACCGGGTGGTACAACAGGTATTTAATCTAAAGGAAGAAAAAGAAAGATAAGCAGCCTTACTTTATCGTTTTCTACAAAGTCCACAAAAGCTGTCCTCTCTATTTCCACGGGCTGCCCTTGTCTGTCGTAGAGAGCCAGAACGAAGTGAAAGAAATTGGATTTCCTCAAGTTGGAGGGTGGCTGCTTTTCAAAGTGCGCTCTGGACAGAGCTACGCCGCTGTGGAGGAAACACACGGGACAGGGGGTGAGCGGAGGGACAAAGAGATCGTGCAAAGCAATAAACAGAAGGGGGAAGAGGAGCTCAGGGGGAGCCTCGGAGAGCTCGGCAGTGCGGGATGCCCGGCGAGGTGATAACAGCCGCTCCACTGCGGCTCAGAGGCAGCGCCGGGAAAAAGCTCTGCCCCATTCGGTGCCATCGGGGCTCACACATCCTCGAGCATCAGAGCTGTGCTCGGAGGACAAAAATAATTTGCAAGAAAAAAATAACTTAAATAATTGCTGGACTCAATAGTTGTTTTCCTGCCTTTCCTCTACCCGTTTATTTTTCGGTTGGCTGCAATAGTAGTTTTCCTGCCTCTACCCTTTTCCTCTACCCCTTCCTTTCTCGCTAGATGCAATAGTTGTTCTCCTGCCTCCTCTACCCGTTTGCCTCCCGGCTGTCATATTTCTGCCCCCCGAAGTGGGAAGTACAGACAGCACAGAGCTTCCAGGCGCTCTGATGGCCGCACATCCCACCCTCGTTTGCTTCTCCTGCTGAATACAAACGAACTGAAAGCGGTTCCTACGAGCGGACCGACCGCCTGAGGACACCCCGGTGAGAGGCAGCCCGTTCCGGGCACAACATCTGCTTCCCTTAGCAGCGAAGTTTGTCGCGAAGTCTTTAATGACCGACCTCGCATTGCTGCTCGGCTCTTCGGATTTAAACAGAGGGGATCTGGGTTTATTTGTCCCTTCCCCTCATCTTCCCCACCGACCGCAGAAAAAGCGGCGTTTTTTCCCAGCTTAGGATGCTGGAAACGCTTCTGTGTCTCTGCAGCACCCCGAGCCGCGTTTGGCTGCGAGAAGGGTTACACCTCCATCCCCAAAACAGGGAGCAAAGGGGTGCAGAGCAGCACCGAACATACGGGTTAAATCTAACAGCCAGACAAGCCCGGAGTCAGAACTGTTCAATTTTCAGCCCCCGGAGCTGTGCTGGCAAAAATCACTCAACTCTTTCGCAGAACTACAGCTGTTTCCCTGCGTTTTCCATTGCCAATAAGGTACGGTGTGAACTCACCGCATCCGCCACAACTGCACCCACTTTAGGGCTTTGATTTCTCGGTTCGTTACCGCTCCCAATAATAACCCAGCGCTACTTCTCCCCCCCTCCCCTCCCTCTCCCCCCAACCCCGTGCGACCGCTGCCACGAATTGGAAGCTCCAAAGGAACCGTTTCCTTTTGCTTTCGCTTTCCCCGGCAATAAACGTCTTATCACCCCCCCTACCAGCCCCCCTTCCCGTCACACCGTTTATTAAACCATTTATCGACATTCACAAAACTCCGATAAACTCCTCCCATGGTGCACGGAGAAACTCGCTCACGGATCGGGCCGTGGCTGGACTGTTTCTGTAAGGTCCCCCCCTCTCTCGTTTTGGTGTCCCAATCTGCTGCTCCATGTGCCCTTTGCTTTGCCTCTATATAAAATAAAACCCAACGTACTCGGAGGGCTGATTCAACCTTCCCATCCCGGTGTATATGTACCCAAAGAGTGATGAGAGAAATATATAATTAGTTAAAGGAGTTTCTATCATCTCATCCTAAAAGGGATAAGAGCAGAGCAGCGGTCCTACACCAACTTGGCTGAGGAGGGGATTAAAAAAAATAATAATAAAGTAATTGAAATAAATAGGAAAAAGGAGGCGTGGAGGAGGATGATGCTAAATACTAAACGAACCAAAATTGCAAATAATTAAACGACAAAAACCAAGAGCCAAAGCCCAGGCGGGGTGCGAGCAGTGGGAACACGGCATGCCACGCTGTTACCCCCTGCCCGCATCTATGGGTTAACATTTCGCCGGCGCTCACGGTAGCGACTTGAATTAAGTAAAACAAGATGGGATGAGGGGTGAGGGAAAGGGAGGGGGGGGGGAAGATCGGCGTTTGAGTTGATTTTTTAAACTTTGGCTGCTTCTATTCTGCTGTACGGCTCGGGAAGTGGGAAAGAGTCGTTGGTATCGCTAGAAGGAGCGATTCCTTCCGACAAGGCTCTTGTGTAGAGGGGGGGAAAAAGAAGGATGGGGGGGGAGCCGATGTCTGCTGTCAGACCCTGCAGTGGATATGAGGAGTCGCGATGCTCTGCTGTGTCCCCATCTCTGCCTGCACTGCCCTGAACCCTCATTGAGAAGTCCGGGGAGGGAAGTGGGGGGGGGGGGGGGTGAGGGGACAGAAAGGGAGAAAATCAATTTGATATCAAATGCAAATAAGAGGGAGGAAAGAAACGGCTGCTGGAAAAAGGGGGGATAAAGGAAAAGAAATAAAAAGAGAGGGAAGAAAGAGGAGAAAACCGCTCCCGGTTACCTTTGTGCTGCTACATTTGCATCCACAACCCCAACGTTTCTGACCCAGGACCTGACGGAATCCATCTCAGAACCCAGAGTTTTGTCTTTCAGAATCGGTCCTCTTCCCAAAGTATCTTGGATCCCAAACATTTAAGAAGTCTATTCCAAATAGCAACAGTTTCCTTCGATTGGGGGGGGGGGGTGTAGGGAGGGGGGGGAAGGGGGGGAAAATCAGGGAGGAGGGGAAGAAAAAAAAATACGCAGCTCCTGAAAATTGACACACACAAATCCCGGGCAAGCGGAGAACTTCAGCTTTGAAACCAACTTCAGCTTTAAGTGCTACGTGTGTTTGAGTGCCTTCAAATGGGGGGGATGGGGGGGGGTGGAGAGGAAGGGTGATGGGGGGGTGGGGGGGAAGTTTCTCCTCTGGCAAAGTGAGTTAAGCCGATTCGGTCTCTCTTGGCATCGTCATCGTCCAAACGCAGGGAGCCGCATCCACAAACCGAGGGCCGTTAGAAGGGATCACCTGTTTCGAGAAAGGCACTGAGAGAAGAAGGGTTGATCGCTGCCTAATCCGGAAGGAGAAGAGGAAAAAAAAGCAATAACAACAATAACAAAAAAGGCTCGGGATGATTTTGGGGAAGAAAAAAGAAGGAACGGAGAGACGGAGGTTGATGACACCGCGCCGGGAAGAGCCGCTGCTTCCCCACCCCGTCACCATGAATGGGTTACACAGCCCGGAGCGGGCGCGCCGGGAAAGGGGGGAGGAGCCTGTATCCATATAAGGGCTTTTTATTTCCATACCACGCTCAGATTGGAGGATTGAAGGTAATTCTGAACCTCTTGGTTACGGTCCCGAACAAGCCCCGGTGCGGGGCGACACCGCCGCGTCCCAGCCGGGACCCGCAGCGCCCCGCAGGACCTCCCCCCGTCCGGCCTCGTAAAACACGCAGCTGATCGCTTCCAGGCGCTATATTTGAAAGCAACACCATCACGTACCACGATACACTCAAAGGAGGCTCTGAGTGAGGGGATGGGGGCACGACAGGCCGCCCCACCCGCAGCACTAACAGCGGACGGGGCTGTCAACTCGAGCCTGAACCACCCTCCGTTAAACCAACGTGGAAAACATCCCTTGGTAAAGGAAAAAGCGAAGTTATCCCGGCCGCTGTGGTTTTATTTTATAAAGCCATTTGGGCTCGTTGCTGTTTTCCTTCTGTGTTCTGATCCGGGCATAGATCTGCCTCCGAAATCCATATAACACCAACGCGAAAACAGATTTCAAGACAATGAATGCAAATCTGTGCTCAGAGACCATCTGCCAGATGAGGGAATCAGATGTTCGGTAGTTAAAGGGACAGAGCGAGGATTTCCTCCGCTCATTATGCGCAGCTCCACACTCCAACCCGCTTTATTTTATAACGGGATGAGATTCAGACCGAAATTCAAGCTGTGTTTTCAGCTCCTGTTTCCACTCCCATCTCGCAGAGCCACCTTTCTAATACGTGTCAGACCGATACAGCTTATGTGACATTTGATACGGTTCTCCTAAAAGAAATTACCCCCAAATCCCCCCCCACAAAAGTCTTCCTATAAGCTTTACATAGAAATGCGTCCTTAATTCAAACCCGAAGCCGGGATTGAATTATTCTGTCCACATGAGTGACAGATACGGCAAGAGATGAACCCATCCATCCCACATATCTCTGTTAAGGAGGTTTACTACCAAACCCATCGGCGTTCAATGAGAGATTCGAGCAGGGCAGCGAACGGGGCATTACTGAATAAAAGCAGCAGTTCGGGGCTGCGATCAGAATCGGAACCGCACCTCAATGCTCCGAGATTAAAACTTAAAGAGGGTGATCTACTCAAAGGTATAAGAGAATAAGCGTACAACGTGAAGGGACGGGGACTTTTTGTTCCCACTCCAGGCACGGGTCCGATCCCTCGGCTTAATGTCTCCTTTTTGTACCAGGAGCGTTTTTTGGCTGTGCCACCCCCATCGTTTCCCCATCAGTTCCTAAAGCCGGAGTGTGGATGGGAAGGGATGGCGGTGGAATTCCCACTCGAGCGAACCTTGGTTGATTTATTCATAAGGAGAAAGTGTTTTCCTAAGAGCCGAAGTCTCGATACAGCCGAGTCTGCCCCTGTACCGCGTTAGAGGCGCTCCGGTCGGATTGAAGGCAGCTGCTTATTCAGTCCCAGTGAGATGCTCAAGGAAGCCCGGTGGGTTCCGGGACCGTGCCAGCTTTGGGGACAATGGAGACTCGTGTGCCGTGGCCCCGGGGGGAGCGATGCTTTTAGGGATTCATAGCGGGTCAGGGGGCAGCGGAGGGGGTCAGAGGAGACGCGCTCCCCTCGCCCCAAACAGCTGCCACCAGAATTCGGCACTTGAGGGATAAACGAGCAGAGCCGTTCCCCGCTGGTTCAGCGGGGCTGTGGCCGTGGGGCAGCCCGGGATCCCTACACAGTGCCTGCGGGATGGGGAGGGGTCGTGGGCTCAGCCCCACACCGGGGAGATGGAGCGATCCCGGAGGGAAGAAAGAATTCTCCCCCCTCCTTCCTAAAACTTTCTCTTCTTTGCAATGTATGTCAATAAAGCAGCACTTAAGCACTTCTAAAGCCTGAAACTCCGGGTCTGGAATCCCTGAATTCCCTACTTCGAGCAGCCGGTTTAGGCACAGTTTGCAGAAAGCACAACCCTCAATCTCTCCCGATGCAAGTTCTCCAAGAGAAATCAGCGCTGACATCGGTGCAGCCGCTGTTGAGGTCGCTGCAGTTGAGTCCGTTCCAGCGGCAAGCGACAGGTAAACGGCACCAAGGACTGAGGGATGGAGGAGAGCATCGGCTTGGAGGGGAAGAAGGAGGGGAAGGAGGAGGGCAGGGGGGAACAAACCGAAAGCTTTTCTTAAATAGACGAAAGCCTCGAGCAGCCCCAACTCCGCCGGGTACACAACTCGCTCCAAAGAGAATTTAGAGGCAGAAAGAAGAGCGTGTGCGAGGCTCGGGGAGGGCAGCCCGGCAGCAGCGACGCAACTCGGGGGGGGGGGGGGGGGGAAGAACGGAGCCACTCAGCCCCCCATGGGAGAACCCCAACCCCACTTCGGGAATCGCTCAGACCGCTTTTCTTCCTCATCTTAAGGAGGAAATAAAAGCGACTGTTCAGTGAGCGCTGATCGTTTCCTTGCGGAGGAGCAGCTCGTCTCGGTGCCGCACAGCGGGACAGGTGAGCGTGTTTAATGCGGTAAAGCGAGACACCCGCCCTCTTCGAGAGGTTTTAGGCACCAGAATCAACTTTCACAACGCCTTGGGAACTCCCAGGAGGAAGGAAAGTATTATCTTCAGTGTATACGCAAGTCCTAGAACGCATAACCTTAAAACTGCTGTTATTTCCTCCCACTCTTACGGGCAAAAAGTGAAGAAGGCAAGTCAGGCTACGGCCAATAAAGGCACTGAGATGGAAGCACTTCGTTCTCGCTCTTGAATTCGTGATAATTCAGCATCCCTTCAGATGTCCCAAGGGAACAAATCGTAGGTTAAAATTATCAGTGTCAGAGGGGAAAGGATAATTCCTCTTTCCTTCTTCACCCGACAATCTCAGCGAGTTTCATTCCTGTTGACAAACACTTCATATTTAAGCCTTTCTTAAAGCAAGCCGCTCGCATGCAAACACCCTCCCGTGGTTTTGAAAGCAAACAACGGTATTTGAGAAACGAAGAGCTCCCCGAAAATAACTTCCCGGAGCCCAAAGGCAGAGCCAGCATCGCAATAAGAGCACACGGTAACGAGAAGCAATAGGAGGCTGCGATGCTGACTCGGGTCTTAAGGGCATGGGGCACTCAGCACTCACACACAGCTCTGCTTTGCACGGCTGCTCCGATTCAACGTAATTTACATTTACAGGATGGCCTATTTCATTTAAATAGGAATGTTTGGAGCAAGGAAAGCCTATTGAAGGGCTCGATACAGGTTTAAAGCAGCGCAGGTGCACGCAACAAAATCCTAAATGCAGCCTGGGCTCTTAACTGGGAATGCTGCGTGCAAGACAGGGGGGTAAAAATGCATTGCTGAGGGCTACATCCATTCTAGAACCTTTTGTTTGCTATAACTTCTGCTTTATCTCAGAAGCAGAGCACTTGATTTGATGGCTGGAAAAAGTTGCATCTCCAAATATAGGATTGTTCTCTATTCCTCATCCCTATGCTATTTGGAAGCATCTAGAAAGAAGGTTTCATAGCTGTCAGATCTTGAGCTATACCTGCTCCCTCCCCTTGGGTCATAAAGGTGACGCCAACCAGAGCCAACTCTCCCTGCTGCCCAGTGCAAGAAGTGTCACATCTATAAGCACCAAACAAAATGCTTTCCAACTTACAAATGCATAAATAAGCATTTAATAACTTCTCCTTTCCCAAATAGAAAACACTGTAACCGCCACATCCTCCTTCAAGCCCCCCATTCGTTCCATTAAGTAGGTGCTTTTCTCACTACAACAGAAAAGCACATCTGCTAGGTTTTACATCCAGCTTTTTAAGATACTTTTACTGCCTTTTGCTTAACGTGGCTCTTGGAACACGTTAGCAAAGAATATTTTACCATCGGGAGTGTATGTTCCATTCTAGTTTATAATGCAGACTTAGAAGCCTCAGCACTGAGTTTGTTTTCCTAAGCACACAGAGCCTCAAACCAACAAGTACATTGGGGAAGAACACTTCAGGTGGGTCTATATTTGTACTGGAAGTCTCCCTTAGCTTATGGAAAACAATTGAGTTCAGCTTTCAATGTGTCTGAGGATGTCAATTACCAACATTGAACTTCAAATGCAACAAGCAAAGTTTGGGTTATCACAGCCTTTATAGTCCCACCATACACACACTTAGTGACACAGCTCCAGCTGGGAAATGCATCCTCCATAAGAAACCAGACAAATGCAGACGCAATGAGGAGCAGAAACACATCCACTCACTAACATGATCCTAAAACAGTCCCCAGTCCTACCAACATTCTTATCCTTAACCTATATTAGCCACCAGAATGGTCTTACAAGAATTACTTGATGATATACACATGCTTAACCATCTATACAAGGCCTCCCTTTTATTTCTTGACTCAATTCTGTCTTAAACAGGTGTCTAATTTCAATCACATGAATACTCAGGTTGAAGCCATGCCATAGGGACACTCTGCCTACTGACTTTAAGCCCCTCACTAGATGATAATTTGATTTTTCCCACTGTTTCAAAACATGAAGAACTGTGAACACAACTTTTTCTTTTTGTAGAACCTGAGCCCAGTGAGTGGGAAAACTCACTTATCAAGATTCTGAATCTGGTTGGAGGTTATTGGTGCTGCCATCATACAAATTACCAGGATGGAGAAGATCTCTCTTGGGGATGGTCAATAATCAAAACATCTGTCTCCCACTCCTCCTTTTAAAGCATCTGGTACTTGAAGCTAAGATATAACATACAAGAAGCTTAATCTAATCTGACTAGTCCTATGTTCTTTCCATAAGGCAAGAAGGAAGTAGTTAGAAGCTCAGTATATCATAATTAGAGCTTCACAACCTTGGAGAGACAGCTCTGCTCTTCTCTGAAGTGTATTTAATAATCTGAAGAGCGTTGCAGTGTTGTTTTTATTCTTGATTTGGTGGAACTGAACCATTGCACTCCTGGCTCCATGAACCTCACTGGACTCCTCCCTCAATGATCAGCAGCTGCTGCTCTGCGTGACCAGATTCTGATCCTGCAAATGTTTGCTCTTTAACACAGGCAATGAGGCTGAGGATCCATAGCACCAATGGTTCACAATAGATTTCCACAGGGTGAGACCCCCACAACACTGAGCTTCCATTTTTTTAGTTCATCCCTAAATTATTAGGGCTCCATCCCAGACCCTTCCTAAGGGAAGGAGAAATCCACCATGAGTTTTATGCCTCCTGTGCTATTCAATTCCCATTCACCATCTGAACTGTTTCTTTCATCACTACTTCTTCAGTATTCATTTTTAGAGTAAATAGAGATGCTTTGAAATTTACACGTACCTAAATGGCTCTGCTACTTAAAAGCATCTGGGCATCATTACATTTCCATCATCAGTATTAGTTAGATGGGGAAAAAAATAATGTTTTACTAAATAACCTGATACTATTCCTACTAAAGTGCATTGCTAATATACTTGAAATGAAAGGCTGTACCACATGCCCCCTGCAACCAAGCTGAGATACTGCAACAGAAGGAAAGAATATCCTTTAACTTTGTGCCTGACAGATATATCATATCCAAACATAACTTTAACTGCAGCTTCTCAAGCATGTTTTCCATAAGCAGAGACTCACAACAGCAAAGATGAAGCCTGAGGACAAATAAAGTCCATATGCACCTGTAAAAGATGATGGACCCAAGGCTGATGGGTAATGGGTACAGATAAGGCTTTTCTGAAGGCATTCTAGGGGAATACCCAAATATAATATCAGTCCACATTAAGAAATCAAATTCAGATTAGCTGGTATCTGATAAGAGCAGAAGCCAGATTAGATTTAGCCACTGGTGAAGGATCGTTGTCAGCACGCCACAAAAAGGCACCATTAAAACAATCAGAGTCAGGCTGTGCAGCAAGTAGAGATGCCCAAAGTAGAGATGCCCAGTGTAGATTTCATTGTGAGCCATGAGATTTTAAGATGTAATGAGCCTTGAAATCAACTCAGGCATGTTTTCCTCCATAGATCAGAGAATAAGAACTGTCCCATTGGCCACAGTTCATCAGATATCTCTGCTGGGGACAGCCCTTCCAAGGCAGGCTATTCTAGTTTTATAGTCATTGCACACCAGTTGGATAATACCAGGCAATAGGGGGGAATAGCAGATGAGAATGGGAATGGAAGAAAACCAGTTTTCCACTTGCAGCCTCCCCTGGTACTGAGCTACTGGAGAAAGAAGTACAGTCAGTCACTCCAAAGTCCACAGCATGTCCAAGGTAATAGAACTGATGAATGGGTTCATAGTGGTTCAGAAGAGCACCCCAAGCAGACAAATCTTTGCCATCCACATGTATTAGTTGGCTTTAGAGAAGGAAAACACACACTTGTTTTCAAGAGCATGTGTTGCAAGCATCTGAAGGGTAGAATATGTTGGAGCATATGGCATATAATTTCTTTCTCCATTCATAATCTGCAGCAAGACAGCAAAAATCAGTTCTAAGTACAGGCTCCAGCTTTCATTTGAAAACATTTCTAGTGCGATGTCCTTCCAGCAGGCTTGCTTAAGCATCATCTAAACAGACAGTTATCAAAGTGGCTGGATGTTTTCATGGCAATGGAAGGGCTATGGAATTTGCTTATAATACATCCATGCCATACAGCTTTAAGACTCTCCTGCTTGCTACTTCCATTGCTGGCTTGCAAGTACAAACAGTATGGGATGGTACCAGCAGTGTACTCTGCTTATGTGACGCTCTAGTGGCTGCTGTTTAATACAGATGGAATATAAAGCTCCTTCACTGCACTGCTCACAGACTGAACTTCTCAAGAGATCAAGAGATAAGAAAGCAGAGGCACCCAAAAGAAGAACCAAGAGAAGATACAACTTCACCCACATTATGGCATGAAGTCACTCTGACCTGCATTTTCTCACTACAACAATGAAGATCACCTTCTAATCAAGAAAGATAATTCTTAAGATGGTAATCATTTCCCTTTAGTAAGTCTAAGGAGTCTGGAAGGCAACTTTCTCCTCAGTAGCTGATAAAATGATATAGAAGTGAGTGTGTACACAAAAGGAGTGAGCCCTCACCATTATCAGAGTCAAGGTGCTGACAAACATGCTGATAAGGGAGTAGTTTTGATAGGAGAAAGGCTCTAAAAGAAGCAATGGGGGGGTCTTGGATAAAGATTTGGACTGCTGGGGGAACGGGAAGCTGAATAGTTGAACTGATGACTTGAGATCATCACAACAGCAGCACTTCCAACAGTGGGAGGTACATGAGAAGCTGGCAGCAGAACCTCAACCCTTTGGGTAGAAAGGCAAAAGGCAGATCTACAGAGTACAATTCCAGTGCAGATCTGGAGGATGAAGTGCAATGAGTCCATAGGTCAAGAGAAAAGGCTCATCAACTGCACAGTTCATTAACAATTAAAGTATTACAAGGGCTCTCCAATTACTTGAAAAGAAAAGGGATGATAGTGAGTCAGGCATTACATACACGCACTGCTTTAAGAGGCTGAACAGTAGGTGGCAGTGGGGGAAATAGAAGGATGATTTATTTACTCAATTTACAGTTTGGAAAAAGAGGTTTATAGAAGTTAAGCCACTCATCTGAAATTACACAGGAAACCAGGAATTCTTCCCTATTTTACCTGTTCTCCAAGTAGAACCGTATTCAGTCTTCTTGTAGGGTAGCACATAAAACCAACCTGCAGCAGAAGCCGCTGCTCTGCATGTCGTTTACCTGTGCAATGCCACCATCTTGTGGTCTGCACAACCACAGCATCTTCATTTCTTTGACAGCAAGCAAAGCTAATGAACCTTCTTTCCTAATGAATGCTTTTTCTGTTTGCTTTTGAAGGAGATTTGCACCGCACTGTCAGGCCTGATACCCAAGCACCAACCCAAAGGAGCTCCCCACAATGAGGAATTATCATCTGGATTAAACCCAACTTCTGGTGCAAGCATAGAATGCATCAGGAACAACTCGCAGCAATAAATTGAGGATCAATAACCTCAGGTCCCACTAGCAAGTTATTCCATAGCAAAAAGCACGCCCATCTTCTTACTCCCTACCTATTAAATGAGCATAAGGTGCCTTTGCAATGCGGCTGAAGATCCACAAATGACAAGCAAAAATGAAAAGTAGATAATAGAAGAATTCTCATGTTTGGCCACAGTGGAAAAGAGTGACTCCTCCTTGGAAAAATTCAGCTCGACTCCAACCAGGAAAAGTTTATCTGAAACTGCCATGAAATAAAAATACTTCAGATAACTGCTACTGATAGAATCAAGACATCCTGTATGACATCAAGCCAGGCTGTGTTCCAGGATACCAGCACACAGAAGCATTTACAACAATTTTCCCCTTCAGTGACCAACACAAAGCAGGTTCAGAATAACATTAGAGCCAAGAATACACCTTCCAAAACCCAGACATTGACAGTCTGCAGTGTCCTCCTCAGAGGCTGAATTATATCCTCCATCTGCACCACCACTCTTTGCATGCTACCTTGCTGGCTTTGCACTTGTTTCTATCAGGCAATTCTGCACTCCAGCTTCCATTTGCCAAATAATCACACGCCCCAGAGAGTTTTACATCACAGTCAAACTCTTTCCAAAAATATCAGAAGCTGCTTTTTTCCTCTTTTTACCTTTCTGCTTCTCTCAGGCCCACGTGGAGCAGATGAGAGCGAGATAAAGGCTGTGATCTAAGGGGAAGGATGATGGAATGATTTATTACTGAATCAGCCATTTTAGAACTGCTCTTATTTCCTCCAAAGCCGATCAAGACACGTTAAGATTTCAGAACTAGAAACATGAACTACTTTATCAAATGCAACCCTCAACCTGCCCCCACAGCAGCTTCAAAATACACTCAAATGTATTGGTTAAGTCTTGCCAGCATCCCAGGTCAGAAGCGGATGCTCTGAAGATCAGAAAACAGTAGGACCATAAGTTTTGCACACCACAGAAGTGAGACCAGGCCTCAGCACACAGCTGTGGTCAATACACAAGGAATGAGATAAGCACAACATGTGCTCCAGGTGCATTGCTTACACTTAATGTGGAGAGGCATGTGCTGCTGCTTCTTACTGAGATCAAGAAATAGATCCCCATTATGGCAGTCCTTCAGGCAGTCCTTGCAGCAAGCATGAAATAAACATTTTTATACCTCAAAAATAAGGCTAAGACTCAAAGTATGACATAACACATCCACTGCATTCATGGCAAGAGGAAAACAACATAAGCATATTTTTTCACATCACTTAACAAAAGCAAGACTATAAAGCCAAGGGTTTCAAGTCCAGTTTCAAGTCCAGTCTCACCCACAGCAATTAGCAATGCTTTTTAAGGTAACAACCCACACTGCTGATTGCTGAGCCTTGTCTTACGAGCATCACCTGAGTATTCAGACCTTTGCTCCCTGCTCAGCTCTCATTACTCTGCTACACAACAGCACTGCCATCGTTAACACCAGATTGGATTTTTATGTGTTCCTCCACATTGCCTCCTTTGCTTTGTATAACAGCCCTGAGCAGGGCAAGCAGCACAGCTGCCCAATCACAGTGTGCTAAGCAGCTAATCCAGGACACCTGGAACAGCTTTCAGGGCTAGGGTCACACTAAGCATTACCCATCCTTACATTTCCATTCTCCATACAGCAACATACAACTCCATACAACAACCCCTTTCTGTTAGGCAGGTGCTATGACCCTTCCATGTTAGGCTAAGGCTTGGAACCACCCTACAACAACATGCTTTCTCCCAGCCTAGAGCTAGAAAGAGGGAAAAACGAACACAAGAACTCATAGAAAAATAACTTTGGAGCAATAGAATATTAGTTTAAACTGAAGCAGATAAAAAGATAAAGCCTATAGGTAGGCCCATAGCCAGTGTACTTCCACCCCTCCCCTTTAAAAGCATCTTACACATGTCTTATTCAGCAAAGAAAAAGCCAAATAGACAAAAAACAAGATAAATGGAAAGAAAATCAGAATATTTGTAGACATTCATGGATAAATTCCTCTTTTTCTAGAGGTCTCAGGCCTGCGTGAGCAACCAAAGCCTACAGCACATTCTCCCACCATTTTACTGTCAGGTTGATTATAACAAACCCAATTCAAGTAGCAACAACAACACCACAAAAATAAGAGCAAAAGCATCACTACTGCAAAGAGTAATAATAGGTAAATAAAGGGGCCAAGCCCTTTCTCACACTGTTATGAAAGCCCAAAGCAGCACCAAACAGAACTCAACAACTACAACAAGAAAACCACCATCATATCACCATAAAATAAATTGATTCTTACCAGATACGCATCTTCACAAGAAGGATTTCTAGGAGAGAAAAGCACTGCCAGCAAGTGGAGCCACGTGGCAGAGGGGCTTTATATCAAGAGCCCAAGTGAGCTTGCAAAGTTCTAGAAGGTTCTGCTTGTGCCTCTGGGCTGTCCCAGGGTTCTCATTAAGAGATCATTAAGGGCACCTGTGGGGGCTCACACCTGTAAGGACTCATTCCTTCCTCCCCTTAAACTTCACAGATAGACAAAAAATGAATGTACTGCTCAGATTTCTATTGGAATTCTCTGTTCTGTGTGTGAGGTCAGGAAGTGGGGAGGACAAGGTCTGCTTTTCTATGAGGAAGAAGCCTGTGCTGGCACAGCTTTGCTCCTGGGTTTCAGTGTTCACTGCCTGCTGCTCCCCTCAGTGCTTTCATAGAGTCATTGGGTTGAAAAGGACCACAGTGACCATCTGCTTTCAACCCCCAGCTGTGTGCAGGGTCATCAACCCCCTGCTGTGTGCACCAGCCCAGGCTGCACAGAGCTACATGCAGCCTGGCTTTGAATGCCTGCATGGATGGGGCATCC
Organism: Coturnix japonica; assembly: GCF_054131305.1. Taxonomy (NCBI): domain Eukaryota; kingdom Metazoa; phylum Chordata; class Aves; order Galliformes; family Phasianidae; genus Coturnix; species Coturnix japonica. The sequence continues at coordinate 1,905,232 of NC_140672.1, read as the reverse complement.
ACAGCCTCCATGAGCAACCAACTCCATGTGTTGCTGCTGGGGCAGAGCAGCTGGAAGGCTGAAAGGAGATGCTGGTGAGGTGAGGATCATCCTCTGCTCCCAGTAACAGCAATAGGATGTTGCAATAAAGATGTGATGGCCTTAAGTTGCACCAGGGGAGGCTCAGGTTGGATATTAAGAAGGAATACTATACCATAGTACTCTCTCTCTCTCTATATATATATATAGATATATAGATATATATATCTATATATATATATAGATAGATAGATAGATATATATAGAGAGAGAGAGTATATTTTTATATATAGTATATTTCTTAATATATATATATATATATTAAGAAAGAATACTATACCACTATAATACTATACCACTAATAGTGGTCAGGCACTAGTATAGGCTACCCAAGGAGGTGATGGAGTCACTGTCCTTGGGGGACAGCACCGACCCACAGAGCAACACCCCACAGCAGTCACCCAAAGCAAATCCATTCATTACACATGTGCAAAAGTCAGATTGATCCTTGAAGAACTTAATTTTCCCTGACATCTTCCACACCTCTGTGAGGAAAGATGGGGGGCTGGAAGTGCTGCCCAGCTCTGTCTGATGTTTTCACAGCACTTACCACCATAGGGCGATGGGGTTTTTTTATGCTGAGGCCTCCAGGTGCCACCATCAAGTAAAAATATTGTCTTAAGGACCAATTTCCGGAAACAATTTCAATTTCAAAACTAATTTATTTGAAAGGAAGAGAATTTGAGCTCCCTTCACGTTTAGATTAACTGAGACCCCGTAACAAATGCGTGGTTTTATCTGCAGATCAATGGTGCACATTCAGATCCTGTTTTCACAGCTGCAGAAGCATTTTGTTGGGCTGCAAAAGGTCGGGTTTGGGATATTTTCCATAGGTGGCAGCATTACTGCATTTCCTACTGCAATACAGCACTGATAGATAAACCCCCTAATGGGAAAAACCTTGGAGGAATTAATTACTTTCCTATGGAGGCTGTCACCCAGCACAGGCTGCAATATGGACATAGAGGATGGATTAAAGGAAGGTTTAGGTTGGATCTGGGAACTCTAGAGCATTCCTCATTGTCCCTGATAGATATTGGACAGATAAAGATGGGGAGGAAGGGAAGGAGAATATTTCAGTTGTGATCTTTAATCTCTTTGGAAGATAAACAATCAGTGGATGTATTTTCTTGCATGTCTAATAGGAAAGGATAATGCTACACTGCCATTTTTATGGGTTAGAAGGTCTCACAGGACCTGAGGCAGCAAAGTAACATGTCTTTCCTCAGCTGAAAACGTGACATGGTGCAGTTATATAAAACATTTCCCACCTAAAATTGAAAGGGTAGCAATAAAATAGCAGCTGAGTCATTCACCCAGCTCTGATTTGGAAGTTAAACCAGCAATGTAATTAATACAGAAACCTACCTGAAGCAGAAGAACTACCGAGATCAGTCTTGATCCTGAAAGGTGCAAACATCATGGGAATCGAGATGGTGTTTTAAACCAGTTGAAAGCTTGTTTTGAGTTTCAGCACTGCAAGCCCTGTCATGTGTCCAAAGGTCCATTTGCTTGGCAGTATATTGCTCTGAATTTTGTGGTTACTGCACAGCTGCACTGGTAAACTTGAGGAAAAGGCATCACCTACATTTCCAAGTTGTGACTTTAGGAATGTGCATTCTGCTGTGTTCAAAGCTCCTTTAGCCATCTATCCTTTCACATTAGTGAGTAAATTTAAAGGTAAGGGGTTATGGAGCCTATTCCAAAGACGCCCCACCAGTAACATGTTCTGACCTCCCCAAAGCTGGGGCTGGATTTTGTTACCCTCACAGCTGCTCTCACCAAGCACCCTTCATCAGACTTCTCTTTTTGGCATGGAACTCTCCCTTTCACCACTAATTAGGTGAGTAAATGCAATTACAGGCCCATGAAGCACACTTTCTATGACCAGCTGTAGACAGCTGGTGCAATTTGGCTGTACTGGCAGGCTCAGGTCTGTGTTGTGGCTGCCTGCAGGTGGAGATAAGGGAAGGAAATTCTGGGTGCTGCTCCCCAGCACGAGCACACAAACAGCACAACTTTTGCCTGCAGGCAAAGCTGCATTGTCCCACTGTGATATACACAGTGGTAGAAGAAGACTCCATTGCTGAGCTTGCTGGGTCTCTGCTTAACTAGACTCACATGTGCATGGGCTTCAGGATTCCTGCTTATCCTCTCACCTCTTGTATTTAAGATATTGGGAAAGAAATACCCCAAAGGAAGCTGCCTGTTATCCCACTGCTGCTGTTCCACATTTGCTTCATCTGTTTCATCTTTTGCTTCCCTTTCCTGACGGGTTTTATCCTAAAAAACATAGAGAAAAACACAGGTGTACAAACAAATATTTTAGAAGAAGACAAGACATTCCCTGTTCTACAAGCCACATTATCTCATCATTCATCAACCATGACTTAGAGTGGAAATTGTCCAGTATTTATGACCTCCCGTCTCAAATTCCCCCAGCAGCCTCATACAGCTCCCACCCTGTCCACACACTGAGCGCCAGCATTGGGTTCATCAAGGACAAATACCCAGAGCTGCCCCGAAGAACTTGGAAGTATTCTTGGCTCTGAGCATTAACTGAAATGCCACATACCATTGTGAACATATAAATGGGAGGGACCTGACCTCTACGAGTTATTTTTGGGGACTCAAAACAGGTTTCAGTGAAAGGGAAAGAGCAAAGAGGTTCCCATTTGAAGCATTTAAGAGAATTTTGTCCAGTTCTCTCCAAAAATCAAAACGTTTGGATTCTAATTGTAGCATAAACTTCATGCTCTTCCCCTGCTCCTCTCTGCTCCAACCAACACTCCCTCTTCAAAACAAGCTTACAAATTGATGTTCCTATTTCGGGATGGTCTGTGTTAAACATCCCCCACCCCCAGGGCATGGGAATCTAACTCAGCACAGCCCACTCGTGCCATGAAGGGCAGCCAATGATGTCACATCGATGGGTGCTCCGTGAGGTGGGCAACATCCAGGGAATGGCAACGAATTGATTTCTGTTCTCCTCAACAGGTTGGAAACCGCACTGAGCCCACAATGAATTGTTCTATCGAGTCCACGCGTGGAACTTAATTAACGATTTAATTAAGCAATGAATGGACGCTGTTGTTAGCAAAACGTGATATGGGTCATGGCATGAAGCCTTCCTCCCCTTTGCTGCCCCTCCTCCAGGCGTCCACTCAAGTTTTATCTCCACAACAAAACAGAAGCCTCTCTTTGTTCCAGCTGCAACACTGGCGTCATTGACAGAGTACTCATGTGTCCAAAAATAACCAAAGCTGGTGCCCATTGGAGCCATCCAGCATCATGTCCTCGTGCTTGGCACATCCCTTGAAATCCTACACCTTCTCAGATGGGAGTATAAAGAAATAGATAAATCAAGATTGTGACTCCTTGTACACACTTAAAGGGACAAAGGCTTTCTTTTCTTCCAGATGTTTCATGTTCTTAAAGTGCTTGTGGTCCCTGCATCTCTTTGCCACTGTTGTTCATAGAGTTATTTTTCTACCCTTCCAAGGGTGTTTGCTTTCTACCTTGCATTTCCCAAGCCATTTTCTCTGCTATTTTTATGATTGTCTTCTGCAGTTGTTCTGATGCTGCACTGAATCTTAACCCAACCCACGTTCTGCACAGAAATCAGAGGGAACTTCAACCCTTCCTTAGCAAGGAATAATTACTGTCACTCACGTAGCATTGAGAGGCACAGAAAGAAGCCAGGATCCTTAACGTTAGGGGCAGTCAGAGGATCCAAACACACCAACCTTGCAAAACGTTGTCCCTGCTTTTAGTAAGAGATCAGATCATTTGCTTCAGTCATGCAACACGAATGTGCAACAGAACAGGGAACAAAACCCAGCTCCTGTGAGTTCCTCGCCAGCCTTCTAATTTGGAGCACACCTTTGATTTTGGTAAAGAAAGAAGTGTAGAATGAGCCCATTTTTGATCTGTGCTGTAATGCTATTTGCTGCTGAACCGATTTCAAAGCCTACCCTTTAAATGGCTGCTTTTCAGTGCTATCCAAAGCAGCCCCTACCCTGATACAACCTGCAAATGAAGGAAAGCACCTTCTGTTTCAAAAAGGCTGCCTTTTAATACAGTAAAATAATGTAATAAATAATAATAAATATCATTCCTGGGTGTGCAGATTGAGAGGGGTTTTGTTAAGATGAAATTTCACTCAAATCCTTATTTTTTTTTAATTGGAGGGGGAAAACTTTCCAGCACTGAATGCACAGAAGTATCATTTTGTTGTTCAGATTTGCCTGGAGAACAGCTCTCTTTTAAAGAGCATCTCTCATTTACCTTATAGGCAGTCTCTTATAACTTTCTGCGGTTATAATAAACATGTAATATGGCAAACTGGCTGTTTCCAACCTTGTAATTCTCCGCCTCGGAGTTACTCAGCCTTGGATTCAATGTCACCAACAGGGGGCAAGTAGGGGAGGCTCTGCACACAGCAAGAGCTGCAAAAAGCAGTTCTGCAAGCAGAGCTATTTGGCATGTCTGATCCCTGAGCCTTACTGCGGGGTTCTCTGGGATGGAGGAGGATGCAAGCTTGGATTAAGGCTTTAGCCACATAAGAAGCATTGTAACATGTCTTTGCCTGGATGGATTCTCTCAAGTTTAATGAGGTCCACACTCAAATCAATCTGTCTGCCTATCAGCTTTCCTTGAAATCTGTAGGCAGTGGGATTTCACTGAAGCATCCATTCCTATGAGACCACATTGGAATCAGGCACTGAGTCAAAAGCTACTGTGGGGAAGTGAACAAACATGGAATCATAGAATAGGTTGGGTTGGAAGGGACCTTGAAGATCATCTCATTCCAACCCCTTGCTATAGGCAGGGACATCTCCCACCAGACCAGGCTTCTCACAGCCCCATCCAGACTAGATGTGAATGCCTCCAGGGAGGGGGCACCTACAGCCTCTCTGAACAACATGTTCCTGTGTTTCACCACCTTCACAGTAAAGAATTTCTTTCTAATATCCAGTGTACCCCATTCCATTTTAAAGCCATTTCCCCTCATCCTGTCAAACAAGCCTCATTTTAGTTTTACCAAAGGAGAGAATGAGAGGAGATAAGGTTTGGCACTGGGGCGAAACGCAGCCATGCTGTGTGTAGGGGCAGCAGAGCAATGCCTGAGCACAAATCACTCTGGACAATGGCTATTGGTGGGGCTACATTTCCTTATATCCTGGGTAAATCATCTGCTTTGCATTGTTACAAGCAAGAAAAACAAAGGCTGTTTTGGGCCCCCAAAGGTCCCTGGAGCTCAGAGCAGAGTAAGGAAACAACCTCAAGCATGAAGCCGAGTTGCTTTCAAGCCCATGCACCACGAGCTCTTTTTAAAGCACGTTATAAATGTTTTAACTGAAAGGCTGCTCCTAGAAGCTCATGAAGTGCTATCAACCCCAGTTCATTTCCAAGGCAAAAATAAAATAGGGGCAGAAAGCTTTTGCTCGAGGTCTCCAAGGGAATCAACAACACAGCAAGGATTAGAACTAAGGATTTCCTGTCCAATCTGCAAACCACACCTCTCTCCTGTTTACACTGCTAACTTATTCCCTAGCAGAAAAGCCATGTGAATGGAACAATTCAGTCTGCTATTTCAGCCTCCCTTCCTTCCCTTCTCAGTTCATTCCTGGCAATACCTTCAGACTTTTACAAACCTGCAACCAGAACTGTGTGACAAAGCAAAGCAAAGCAGAGCAAAGCAAGGGATGCTTCCTAACAGTTTCAGCTCCAAAGAGTTGAATTTCTTTATGTCTTCCTGTGATTCCAGGACATCAGTTTGTCCATAGCCCCTCACTTCCATCAGTGGCACAATGAGACACCAAAAGCACGAGGCTTCAGTAGAGGTGAGGATCAAGAGCAAGGATGCTCCAGTTCAAAGTCTTCAAGGGCATTTGATCCCAGATTGATTCAATTATCTCTTCCCACAACCCGTGGTCTTTAAGGATCTCTTTTTAGATCAGCTGCCTTTCATATATGTTTTATTAACAGCTTCAGTGATATACACAGGTTAACTACAGCACCCAAACTAAGACTTCTATTTACTCACGCCTTTTGAAGTAAACCTGTGTGGGTGTAATTATTCCAACACACAGCAAAGGATAATAGCTTGTTAATTAATGCATATAGGAACATCGCTTCGGGAGGGATCTAAAATAGAAGATACTGAACCTCACTATTAAACCTAACAGGGAAATCCCATAGACAGCAATGTTTGTAACACACTTGCTTTAGCTTCCTGCTTTTGTTAAGGGGATTTGTTTCATAGAGGTTTCTGAGGCTATTACTTACATCACCTATTTAAGTTTATTAGTAAGGACTGAGCAATTCTGTTCCCTCAACACCACTGCAACCCTCCACCCAAAATAAACACTTCAGCATATAGGTCAGGAGGTTTAGAGGTTAAAAAAAATAGATTGAAAAAAGGAAAGAAACATAAAACAATGCAATGGCCTTCAGGTTTCTTGTCTCAGCTCCTCCCCTTCCTGCCTTGTGCCTCATTAAGGTGGTGGTGAACAAAGCCTTTCTTACCTGGGAGCTGCTTTGTGCTTCTGGGTGATGCAGCAGATTCTCAGTTAAGTCTATGCACAAAGTGGTGTTTTCCCTGGAAACTGTGTTTTTGTAAGGATTACTTTATTGCTGCGCTCATTCTGTCTACCTTAATAGATTCCAAGCTTGAGGAACGTTAACCATCTTTCTTCTAGCAGCCAAGCTAATAGTTTTTGAGTCCTATGTGTTTGGATTTATCTGCTTGGGAACATCTTCAGAAGAGGTACGAAGAAAGTGTATTTTCAGGCTGAAGGATGGAGATTCTCTGCATCAGCAGTGAAAACTGGAGCTGGGAAGGACTATGGCAGCTCTGCCCTCGGGCACAGAGCAGCTCTGCTGAGAGTATTCCCAATAGGGAAAGGTCTTTTCTTTGCATTGCAGTCTGGTGTGCAACTGCTCTTATCAGACTAAAGTGCTTCCTGAATATCTCGCTTTGTGTTTCTTGGTGCTTGGTTTAATGTCTCTGTTTTGCTCTGCTCTTCTTTTCTTGTTTATGTGGTCTGTTTTCTGCTGCTAACAGGTTTCAGAGCTCTGGGTTAAGATCAAATCACCCTGAGGTGGAAGATTTGAAGCCGAAGAGGTTCCAGGTGATCCTGAACTACGTGCTTTGTTAATCCCTCCTAATAGATGATAAGGACTAAGCCTCCTTCAGGTGCATCCCCTATCTTGCCCTGTAGCCGTGCTTTCAGTTTCAAGCTCATTTCCCATCGTAAGTCCCTTATTTTGTGGTCAGATTCATCTTCCCATAGCAGTAACCACAGCCAATCAAAACCTAGTGAGAAAATTAAATATGGTAAGAATGCAACTTTTGTATGGATGTCAAGTTAGCCATCTCTTTTATTAGTCTTTGTAATTAGAAGATACTGAGATGCCTCCTACCCTCCCAAACAAGCCCTCCTAATTAAAACACACTTGTTTTGCTGCCCACTACTTCCAGGGCCATTTTTCCTCCCCAGAAGCCCTGCTTTCCTTGCATTCTTGCCTTCAATTCTTCACTCTTGAAAAACGAATCTCCTGCCAAAATTCAGGTGTCCAAATCCTCTACAAATTGGGCTTAAATAATCCATTAAACCAGTATTTTGCAAATGGTGGTTTCAGGCATTATAACCTAAACCTGCTCTAAACAGATCAAGTTCAGAGCTGGTTTTAAACCGGTCTTGCAAACTACAACTTTAATGAGTGCATGAAATTCTTTCCAAGTCTAATTAGTCTTTCAGCTTGCTTGAACCAGACTGAAGTCAAGGAAGAAAAGCCTTTGTGATTCCTGAAAGAGAAAGCTGAGGCTTCCCCTTGTTATAGCAGAGCTTTAATCCAATAACGTTGACGCTTTGGAGATGGCATGAGCCGCTTGCTTATCACAAAGCAGGGGCTGCCTGACCTCTTGTGAGCATGAATCTCCACCTGGTAGTATTAAAGGCAGGGCACGGTTTTGATAATGGCTGTTAATTAAGTGGCTTCATGCGTAGAGGCATGAAATGAAGAAACCCCTTTTGCTGAGATACTTTGTGCTCAGGCCATATGAAGCCCCAAAGATCGTGCTGCAGGAATGAATCGCATCGCCCTGATGTTAACTTGCAGTGAACCCAGCTATTACTCAATTCCAGTGATAACTTTGGTGATGATTACTCCTTTTAATTCCTAATATGAGCTGTTGTAATTAATTATAGTCTTGTCTAATGGGTCAAATTGCTAGGAAAGCCAAGCAGATACGAAATGGACGGGTGACCCCAAGAGTTCCTGGGGCTGTAGTTGTTTGATCAGTGATTTGATATGAATGTGTAGCTTTTAATTGGCCATTGGTCACATTTTGGTTTCAAGGGTCCTCTGTATGTGCTTATAAACTTCTGTATGTGCTTACAAACTTCCAAGCAGAGCTGCAAAATTCTGCTGTTAATGTGCCCCAGCCATTAATGCTACCGTGAATGTGTGTCTGTCTGAATTAGCAAGCGAGCAAAGGCTGTGATTCCCAAGATGTCTTACTAATTACCGTGGCTGTGATTTAATGTTAATTATTTATTATACTCCGTTATGTTCTATAGCTCAGTTAGCTCAAAACAAAAACCTGAAACGTTTGGAATTACGATCCTTCGTTCTGGCAGCGTGATATTAAGTCTTTTATAAGAAGGACTTTGTTCTAATTATAAGGTATGTGCTAAAGCTTCGTTAATTTATATTACAGTGCTAATTGCAAGTCCTTTGCAACAACGCCCGTTCTGCTACAAGGGCCAAGTTCTGTAGTAGTAATACAGAATGCAATGGGGCTTCGCTTGGAACTGTTCCCTTCTGTATAGAGGTGAGGATGGCTTTAAGGCATCCTGAAGCACGAGGGATGGCAGCTTCTGTGCCAGGTCTGGAGTACGGTGAATACACAGATCTGTAGAGTTGAGTGGATTTGATCCTGAGTTCTGGAAGACGTGGGCCATGTGTTAAGGGAAGGCTCTGAGCACCATGATAGTCCAGGAGGAGCTCTTGGTTGTGAATGCTTTCCAACATATTTGCTTCTCTCCAGGTTTCTGCATTGCTCTCAAGATGGACTAAGCAAAATATGTGGCTCCAGATATTCCCAAACTTAGGTGAGTTGAAAGAACACCCGTTTACACGCTGCGTTCCCAACATTGCTTTTTCTTCCCAAGAACCGTTTGATTTGTACACACGGCCTTAGAGGGTTGCATTAATAAAGATGCTTTTCTCCTGCAAGCTGGACTGGTTCTGGGTTTCTGATGTGCACCACAGAATCACAGAATGACCCGGGTTGGAAGGGACCTCAAGGATCATGTAGTTCCAACCCCCTGCCTGGCAGGGCCACCAAACATACACATTTACTAGATCAGGTTGCCCAGGGCCCTGTCCAACCTGGCCTTGAACACCTCTAAGGACGGGGCATCCACAACCTCCCTGGGCAGCCTGTTCCAGGACCTAACCACTCTCTTAGTAAAGAACTTCCCCCTAACATCCAACCTAAATCTTCCCTCTTTTAACTTAAAACCATTTCCCCGTGTCCTGCTATTGTCAGCAAAGGGGGAGCTTCTTTAGGGATGCTCAATGGGCCCAAATCCAGACAGGCTGTGGGTGCTTTGTATCTGGAGGTATTCAAGGCAAGGTTGGATGGGCAACCTGGGCTAATAGATCTGGAGGTTCATGGCCCTGCTTGGCAGCATTGGCACAGATATCTGTGAACTGATGAGGTTATGATTGAGATTGGGGGGTTGGAACTACATGATCCTTAAGGTCCCTTCCAACCCGGGTCATTCTGGGATCTTAAATAGACGGTGGTGAAGTGATGGCTGCAGTGCTGTGTGTTAATTACGGGACAGGTGGGTGTAGGGGGAGATGGGGGATCTGCGAAGTGGAAGGCGGATAAAAATGGCTCCGAGCTGAGAAGGGCAATGATTTCCTGGGTGAAATCAGAGCCTGAAAGTAAAGATGGGATGGAGAATGGGAATGAATGAGCGAAGCACACGGACATACACTACGGAAGCCGCCTTGTACCGCCCCGCCCCATTCCGCCCCCACCGCCCCCCTCCGGGTGATGTCAGCCCCATCTCGCCCGGCGCCATTTTGAAAGTAGAGCTGCCTTGAGGGGGGGGGGTGGGCCGGAACGAGGAGCGGATCGGGGGCAGCCCCAGGAGCGGAGCTCGGCCGCACCCCCGCCACCATCCGCCGCCATCCGCCCCCCGCGGCCGCCCCGAGCGCGGCACCGGCGGCACCGCCGCGTAGCGCCGAGCCCGACCGACACGCAGCGGCCGCTCTCGCGAGCCCAACATGGCAGGTAAGGGGTAGGGGCGGCTGCTGCTGCTGCGGGGTGGAGGGGGGCGCAGGTGGGGCTGCTGCCCCCGGGGTGGGGGCGGTCTGGGCTGTAGACGGTGGAGCCGCCCCCGGGTTGGGGAGCGCCTGGTCGGTCTCCAGCTTCAGCAGCCGGCCCTGCATGAAAATGGCACGAGGGGAGCGCCGGGCATGGAGGGGGATGGGGGGAGATTGGGAAGTTACCCCCGAGCGATGTGGGGTCCCCGCAGCTTTATAAATGAGGGGCTGTAATTAGGGAACACGGGCTTTTCGGTGCGTCCTTTCTCGTCGCTTTCCATCTTGCATCCCGGAGCTTTGCTCGTGCAATGAGGGATTCTCCCTCCTTCTTCCTCCTGACTTTTCCTGGCAGGCTGCTTTTAGGAACGCGTTCCTTCTCCTGCAGGTTGCATCGCCCTTCCAGCGGGTTTGTGCTGGGCTTTTTTTTGCCCCCCTCTCTCCAATCTCCTCCCTCCTCTTTTTTTGTTTTTTTATTAAAAATAAATGGAGAAAACGGCACGGTTGGACGTAGCCGTTTAGAAGGCGGCCTTTCGCCATCATGCATGGAGGGCAGTGATTGATTTCTCTTTCCAAGCCCGTCACCTTTTTAGCAGCAGGCACCATGGCAGCGTGGAATGACGGAGGAAGAGGGTTGGAGAGGAGGAGGAGGAGAGCGGGTTGTGTGGGGGTGGGGGGCTCTTTGGGGGGGTATTTTTGCAGTTCCATCGTTGCTTAAAGGCGTTTTGGCATCTCTGGCATTGCTGAGTGCTGCTGGAGCCCGCACCAGGTCCAGCTGTGTGCTTTGCTTTGCTTTAATCCTTCAGGAAGGAAAGCAGAGCGAGCTGCAAGCACTCATGGGTTACATTCAGCACCCCCACAGAAGCCCTGGGTTGTATTTGGGCTTCAGGTTCCCACCTCTTTATCTCCTTCCATCCTTCCCATGGATGGATATAGGAGAGGGGTGCAGTCCCTTCTACATGTTGAGAATGGCAGCAGCCCTTTGGATTAACATATCGCTGCCATCTGTTGCTCATCCCGCTCGAAACCGCGTCGAGGGAAAGTTCCATTTTGACATTGGCTTTGCCCTAAAATGAAAAGGCCGGACCACGAATAGTGAGGCAGCAGGGCAGGCCCGTGTCAGCCCCTTCCTGTATGTCCTCAGCCCGGCGGTGATTTGCTCACAAGTCGATGTAAAAGAGAAATGGGTGGTGGTTTTCTTTTTGTGCCGTGTTTTGGTTCGGGGGTTCAAATGAATCGCCGCCTCCCGCCGGGGCAGGGATGTTCCTCAAGTTTTCTCTCCGCTCTGTGTTTTATGGTATTACAGCTCATCGCTTCCTATCGCTGCTTTGCTTTTCTACTCGGATTTGCTGCTTTGCTTTTTATTCACCTCTATTTTTAAGCTGATAATTGCTTTCGTTCCTGAGCTGAACTCATGGTAGAATTATTTCCTTTACCTTCAGTATAAGTTCAACTCGGGGGGCTTTTGGAAAGGGAGGGAGTGAATGGCACGCTTGGTTTCTCTCTATTGAAATATTCTGCACATTCAGAGCTTTTTCTGCTTCCCAACCAGGTTTTGTGTGTGCTGGGAGAGAGGGCTTTGATTTCTAAAGTGGGAAGCAGCTCTGTGTGTAATAAGATGCTTTGGGGTTTGGTGCCAGCAGTACGAGCCCCATGAGCTGCTCCCATCCACTTCTGCCGCTAAAGCTGCTTTGGTGGACGCCAGCAAAGTGCTGAGGACAAAAACAATATCTGTAAAGGGAAAAGGTGGGGAGGGGTGGCTGTGCCGACCTCGCTGCTGCTGAGGAAGTGGGTGTGCGCGGTGTTGTCTGAAAGCTTCGAGTCGGCGGCTCCTGTTGCGGTGGGGGGTCTCATTTTTTGTATTGTGTTTTTTTTTTTTCAGGAGCTGGAGGAGGAAATGACATTCAGTGGTGTTTTTCTCAGGTGAAAGGCGCTGTGGATGATGATGTAGCAGAAGGTAAGAGAGATCTTTCAGATTATCCTTTTTCCCCTGGCTTCTTATAGCTGCTCTTTGATTAAGATCTTCCCAATCTCAAACATAAGGGCCCAAGTCACATATGTGCATTCAGGGCATTCGATTCAGGATCAGGCTACACCAGCAGGGTTCTCTTCGTGCTTTGAAGGACTCCATTCAGCCTTCAGGAGTGTCCACCTGTAGTTGTCTTCCCTAACAGTTCAGGTTCCCCATCACTCAGCTTTTGCTGTTCCTAACCTGGACCGTGATCCTTGCATCCCACAGGGAAGTGGTGTAGCAGTTAATTAATATTGGTGTTCTTTGATGATCCAAGCATTTGATAGAGTGATTATTTTTCCTCAGTCTTCCCAACTTCTGTTAACCAGAGGAGGATGAAATCGAAGTATTTGTGTCTGCTTGCTTACCTCAAAGCTGGAGGGGGAGTTGTGTGTTAGAAACAACATGGAAATTGCATATTATGACATATATATAACACCACAGCAGTGCTTTTGAAGAAGTATATTTTTGAGGCACGAGCTGTGAATTACTGTTAAAAGTAGTAAATATTTCCTTTGATCGAGTTTAAATTCTCTAACCTTTATTTTTAATTGCACGTCAAGCTAAATCCTCAAGGTGCAAATTTTGGGAAGAATTACGGTTGTGTGGCAGATGCTTGCAAATAATTCTTCATTAAAACAGACCCGTTGACTGCGTGTAATAGCAATGAGCTACGGGTAGTGGCTTTTATGGGGATGTGGAAAGGCAGGAGTCAGGAAGCAGTTTGTCCTTAGCTGCTGCAGGGCCTTCTGCTTTGCACCATGAGGGGTGATTCCCCAAAGTCTCACTGTACTGCAGGATATCTGACGTGTGTGTCTGCATCCTGGGATGGGGTCTAAGAGGTGGGGTTATAGTTGGTTGTAATGGATCTTTAGGAGCTCTTCTGAGCTCTTCTTGGTTATTTGGGTCTCAGGTTGCTTGTTGAAGTTTGTAGGAAGCCAGCTGTTGTAACTGTAATGCAGTTTTACCTTCCATGCAATGTTTGGAGTTCCTACTATGCTTTATACATTGAAAAGGTTAATGATGTATCAAGCTAAACCTTCAACCTTTTCCTTTTCTAAGTTAGGTTTCTGGCTTTAAGTTAGACTTGCTTGAATAAGATGAAGCCTCGTGGAATTAGAACAGCAGTTTTGCATGCTTCTGGTCCTCCTTCAGAATACCAGCAGACAAATTGTTAGTGGCTGTGAGCCTGCTGTGGCCTTTTTCCCTCCCCACTGTCTGCTTTCTTCTGGCAGGCTCTATGGCCAAACCTTAAGAAAACGGTGCTGTCTGAAACTTCAATGGTCCTTTAGCCAATGTGGTCTGCAAGCTAATGAGTGTGGGCTCTGCTTGCCCCCATGAGTGAGGGCAGTGCCAGTTTGCTGAGGGTAGTACCAGGGTTGGAAGGAGTTTCCCTGCCTGTTTTCTTCCTGTTCTCAATAGAATGTTAGGATGTTTAAATAGAAAAGTTAACGTAAGTTAACATAAACTGGGGAGTGTCAATCAAGAAAACTGCATCTACTTAATTGCAGCAAGCAGTGGAGTTTAACCCAGTAGTCTCCCTGAAACATTGCCTAGAAATAAGTGAATGGAGAGCAGTGCTTCTAATAATACAGTGATAATAGCAAATTAATAAAGTTTGTGAAGAATGCTGCTATTGCAGCTTCCAGCACATCTGAGTCAGGTGTGAGTACAGCAGTGGGAGCATCTACAGCTCTTCAGGTGCTTTGGTCACAGTGGATCCTTCTGAGTTGGTTTTTGATGGCTGAAGCACAAACTATCATGAGACACTTGTTAATTTTCTGGCTTTACAGTGTGGTAGGTGGATGTGACGGTGTTTCTTTGAGGGATGGTGAGGATGGAAGGAAAAGAAAGGGGAAGCCGTTACTAAAGCCTGTTGAATGAAGACAGAAGTGGGGCCTTCCTGTGCCACTCTGCTTTGGCAAAGGCTTGGCAGCTGGAAGGGGTATGGTTCCATGAGGAGCAGTGAAGAGGATGTGCCTCTCAGTGCATATGGATCATGGCTTCTGCTCTCTGCTTCTCAAACAGCAGATTCTTTGCTCCACAGAAGCCTTCCTCGTTTCTCTGCTTTGTTTGTCTTGCTGAAGCTCAGTGCTACAGCAGATGCGCTCATCTTGTCCTGGTTCTGGATCTTCCAGAGCTGATAGAACGCGAGATGAGGCAGAACTGTTCTGGTGGTGAGAGCAGTGATTGTTCTCAGTTCAGTGGTCAGGGTGTTCAAAGCACCTGTAATGCATGAGGTCGTCCCCTTTGGTGCCATCACTGCAGGTAAGTCAGAAGTGCTCAAAAGGAGACCTTCTAATGGTTCCTTTGTGGGAATGGCTGCAGAAAAAAACAGATTTTTCTGCTGTTTCTTTGTCATGTAGTTTGTTTTTGTTCTTCTGTTAAGTTCTCTAAGGTACAGTAATGATGGCAGTTCTAGTTGGAAGCAGCTTAGGAACTGTAAGTTTAGACTGCCTGAAAACTGAACGCTGGCTTAATGGAATGAGTTCATACTTCAGAACAAATTAAGTCAAATTTGTTTAATTACTTGGCAGAGGGAAAAGAGTCAAGCTGCTCTATCTAAATGTTCTTTCAAGTGTAATCCAAAGATACGTAAAAGTCTGATAGTCTCCATCCAAGGCTGGAAGCCAGGAACTTAAGTCCTAAGCTTTGGCCCTGAGTGATTCCACATCTCTTTGACAAGTTGTTTAACTCCTTGGTGCCTCTGCAGGAGTTATGGGTGCTGCTGGCTCTGATGCTGTGCACTGTTCTGTGCTTCTTTGTTAATCTGTCACTTCATTCGTGTTTCTTTATAGTCACAGTGGTGCTGCAGTCTGTTGCAGTTGGTGACGTGATGAACAGATGAAGTCTCTTATGTTTCTGTCCCTGGACATGTTGCATGGGGTCAGAGATAAGAACAAGGCTCTGCATTTCTCTTGTTTGTGAATGTTTTCTCTGTTTGATTCTAGGTACGTTAGAACTTTCAGATGTAGTTTTGTGTTTATTTTTGGCTGACTTCAAAATTGCAGAGCAGCTGTGGGCGCTTATTGCTTCAGTTTGCCTTCAGTACACCAAAATAGCTGCCATTAACAGTGAGGAAAACTGAAGTCAGGAATGAGAACTGCTATAAAAGAGCAGTTCAGCACCTTGTGAAGTTCACTGTCTTCTCTTGCCTTATCAGAAAACTCTTAGTCAAGTCACATTTGTTAGCACTGGAAGTTAGAGCTGCAGAACCTCCATGTAGAGAGAGGATGGCTGTGTCCTGCCTTGCTGTGGTGTGTCCTGTACTGTTGGCTTAGCTGCTAACTGACCTCTGGATAGAAGGATGTTGCTGGGATCACATGAGAAGGAGGGCTTCTACCCAGCTGAGCTTGTGGGCAGCAGTCACAGAAGAAACACAATAGTGTTGTTATAGAAGCAGTGGTTAGGCTTTTCTGTAATGGGCACTGATGCAGTAGGAGGCAAAGCGGTTAATGATCAGACCATCACACAGGGGTTATACAAAGGAGTGCAGCTTTGCTGTCTGGGGGTGCCCTGCTGGATTACAGCTCACGATCAGCTCTGTAGCTTTGAATTTGAAAGGTGCATCCTAAAGCTTCTGTTTTGGTTACTCGTGCCCTCACAGCGGGCTTCTGTGATGGCTGTAGCTATATAGAATGTGTGCAGGAGAGAGCTAAAATCAGGAGAGCTTCTGGCAGATGCAGCACTGATGTAAGAGTTAAGAGCTGGGTGTTCCTAGCTTTGCTGTTTGCCTTTCTTTTTTCCCCTGCCGTCTTCTGACTTGCCTATTTAGGCCATGGCTACATGTTTGGCAGCGTTTCTGCTTGAAGAGGCACTCCTTCCCACTTTGCTGGCACCAGCATTCATGTAACTGCACAATGAACTCGCCTGGGAAGCTGATCCAGCTGAAAAATGCTTCAAATTGTGCTTTTGACTGGATTCTTTCTCAGCTGAACTGAACCCTTCTCTGGTTCTCAATGCTGTTTGCTTGTGACAGCGTAGTGTGAAGAGATCAAGCAGCTCAAGGAAGAGGAGGAACTCTGGAAGAGAGTCAGTATCCTTATAGGATTTTAAGTCCAGTCAGTACAAGACGCTGATCTTCAAGTGCTGTGCTGCTACAAATGGTAAACTAAATGAACAAAAAGGGACTTAGAATTTTGCTGTTTGTGATGTGCTTTGTGCTGTTTGAAGGCCAGCAATAAATATATGAAATATCACTGCTGTGGTAGAGATCCCAGGCTGGTATTTTAGTTCAGTCTGATACAGTAGCTGGAACTTTCATGGGTGTGTGGGTGTGCAGACAGTGACAGTGCAGTGAGAGGGAGATGAAGATGTGCCTGAGGGGCTGGGGGTGCAGAACTGCCTGGTGTGGAGAGAGGGACACACCAGTGGTCAAGCTGCCTTGCACTGAGTGCACACCCAGCAACACACGTGTGCAATGCCATCATCACTGGGCTGTCAGTGATGCTGTTCTGCAGCAGAACTGGTATTCATAGAACAGATATTTTTCCTCCAGCATCTGCACAAGCAGTGTGTGAAAAGAGAAGCCGTGCTCGACTTGTTCAGCATTGTCATTAGCTTTGTTGTTTGGTTGTTTTCTCAAGCTGTCTTGTTATCAGTATGGTTTAGTTTCTCCTAGAAAAGAATAGCAGTTAATTGGGAGCTGGATTACTTACTGATTGCTTTACAGTAAAGCACTTTAGATAATCTAACAAATGATAATCTTCTCTTACTGTGTCTCATCGCTCTTAATATGATTTGAAAAACTGATCCTTTGTTTGGGGTTTTTTCCTTCATCTAAATTAATGTATTGTCTTATGTGTAGATGCTGTAGAAGGAGGCTGCCCTGCATGCAGTTAAACCTTCAATGTCCTGTATCACCCCCAGAGAAAACATCAGTTAGTGATGGCACCAGAATCAGGGTTGGCTTTAAGGGTATTTTCCAGACCTTTCTTTGATTCATAATAAACAGTACCATAAATACTTAAAAGTATTTGTAGTACAGAGAGCAACCAAGGCATCAGGGGTTGTTATTAGTATATGTTGATAATGTTATTAAAGGTGATTACTGGAGGTTTGTGTATGGCTGTGATTTGGTTACAGAAATAGAAGTAGCTGTGAGCTTTTTCTCTTCCAACTTCTCGTGCTTTTGGTAAGCACTGGAGGAGAAATTATTAACGTGGTCAGACATCCTTTGGACAAATGTATTTTCCTCCCAGCAATCCACAAGTGATAGCACCATTAAGGAGCTCGGCCTATTGGGGTCATGTGTTCACCCCTCTGGCAGATAGGCTTACATCTAATTGTGGAGGGAAAAGAAAATCAGGGTCAGGAAGAGAGGATTTAAGAGTTGTGTTGTAAGAGAATGCATTCTGCATACCTGGGAAGTCCATCTCTATGTGGATATGTTTCCCTTTGTGCTTTTGGCTGTCGTGCCTTGTATTGCAGCTCTGGGAATTGAGTGCTGTCCAGGCACACGGTTTATGCTGCGTGGCTTTGAAAAGCTGAGGAAATAGAACTGTGTATATTTGACAAAATCAATTCATTAAAATATATTCCTTTTAACTGTGATCATGATTTTGACAGACTCTGAGAGTTGCTGGACCTTCTCCTTATGAAACTGAAATCCAGGTAGTGTTTGGTGCATCACGTATGGGGTCACTTAGAATGATTAATCTTGAGCTCATTTGTATTGAAATGTGGCCTGGGAATGGGATGAATAGTTAGCCCTAATGCTCTATGAATCCTCATCTCCAGGCTCACTGTCATAGAGGTGGCAGCTGCTTCTGGAGGCTGAAGCATGCATTCCTTATGGGAACATCTTCATTCTACAGCAGCCCCTTTTGGAAGGATTAACTTGGTGCTGTTTGTGGGTGTGTGCTGTGCTTAACCCAGTAGTTTTGTCTCTGGCAAAGAGAAGCAGGCAGCATTTCAGTACCAGAACGTTGCATGGTGCATGTGTCACTGCTGGTTCCCTGGAGCCTGATGTGAGGAAGCTCATCCCAAACCTGGGGATACCACACCTGCTTGCTTGTATAACATCCCCATCCCTCTGCTGTTCCTGAAAATCTCTGAGCTAAATTGTTGTCTATGACTGTGCTCTGAGGTCACCTCTGTTCTGTTACTCAGTGTTCCTGTGCGAGGATTAAGCGTGGTGATGGGGGGGAGGGAGGAAAATGATGGAATAGGAGTACAGCCCATATAGGAGCACTTTTGGCTTCACCTGCCCTCCTTGCTGGCTGTTGTTGCTATGAAGAAGTCAGCAAGGGAAGAACATGCACAGCCCTCCTCTGCCTTATAACCTTTCTGTGTATGTGTTGAGATCCTTTTTTAAGAAGCCTTACTAAAAAGTAGAAGTTGTTTGGTGCCATACAATTCCTGCTCTTTTAAACTAGCTCCTCAGGCTCATTGCCTGGCATTCACCAGCATGGTTTGCATCCCTTGCTGGCCATAATGGAAGGGGGGGGGGGGAGGGTGGTTTTCTTATTATCTTGCCTTTATTCTCCTTCCTTGGTGGGATGCAGTGGACATGTCTGATGGGCAGAGGTTTCTTGCATTCTGCAGTGTGATACTTGAAGATGAAAAGCCATAGGAATTCATGGCCTTGGCTTTTTTTTCCCTGAAATAAAAGCTTTGGTCAAACAATGCATGGGAATAGCTCGAAACAGCACGATAGTTTCCAGGAATTGCTTGCTGCTAAACAAAAATGCCATCCAGGCTGCAGAGTTCCAGTAGCCCCTTCTGAAAAGCACTGTCAGCTCCTGATATTTTCCTAACATGCTGCAAACTTGCTGTGTGTGTTCTGTAATGGCTTCAGCAAAGAGAAAATCGGGATACTCCCATGTTCTTCACCGTGGCATTCTCAGTGACAAATCAAGAAGGGCATTGCCCAGAGGCTTCTGTTATATCCAAGCAGAACAATAGCGCGGCGTGTTATTTCCAAATATATTGTTATTTGCAAACAGAGAACGAACCGCTGGCTTTTCTGTGCTCTGCAGCCTATTGAAATTCTGGCTGCGATTCCAGCAGACTTTTTTCCATAAATAGCTCTGCACTACTTCGGAACACAAACAAGCTCCTGAAAATATCTGAAGTAAGGTCTTCCGAGGGGACTGCTTGGCTTGTGTTGGAGGCTGGTGCTGCGGTGTGGGTGCTGTGATGGAGGTGAGGAATGGATGCCTCCATGGATTGTGAGCAGGGGCTCAGAACAATGCAAGGACATAGAGCTCATTGAGCAGATCCAGAGGAGGGACAATAAGATGATAAGAAGGCTGGAGCACCTCTCATATGAGGAAAGGTTGAGGGAAATGGGATTGTTTAGCTTGGAGAAGAGGAGGCTGCAGGGAGGCCTCATTGTGGCCTTCCAGTACTTGAATCAAAAAAACCCAATTACACCAGCAAATGCCATGGAGTAAGTAAATACAGCATGAAGTAAAAACAATTGATTCTTTCTAAGAGCAGCCACCTAAATTAAAGGATCCTTTTAACATTTTGTGCTGAATGGGTATTTGGTTATGTGAATTAATACGTAGATCGCTTTGTAGTGCAGATCTGAGTGAACATAGCCTTGGATAAGTAACATAAGGGCAATTTGGTGCAGGCGTGTTCTGTTCTAATTGGTGCAAGCTGTCTTGAGTAAGATACCTTCTTGTGTTGAGGAGAAGCTTCTAAACCATCTGAGCTTGGAGAGGTGAGTAAATAGTTCAGTGATTCACCTGGTTCACAGGGCTGCTGTCCCCCTAGGCCTGTTGCTACTAAATATTTTAACAAGCAGAGAACCTCATTTAAATGGAGTCAAAGAGCTTGAATGTGAGCTCAGCCCTTGTGAAATCTGTGCTCTGAGCAGTGTGCTCTGCGGTGTTACACTCAGTCCCTGCTTATCAAACCTGTTTATCATCCGTCATCACAGAATGAGGGTGGAACCATAGAAGAGGGCTGGGAAGGCTTTGGGAGCTTGTTAGTGCCACCTTTAATGCAAAGCTTCCAGCTTCCAATGTTACTGCTTAGTAAAAAGCCTTCATCTAGGGATAGCGTACAGCCTGGGAAGTGTGTGCTTAAAGCGTAGCCTCCCATATTGAATGATGCTTTTTCATAATGTTTAACATCATACATGGTGAAGGAGTGTGTAAGGTTTATACGTGGGAATTGCATGCTGGTCTTGGGTAGAAATTAGCCCAAGTACCCATGGAGTTCCTGCAGGAGTGGGGGCTTGGCGCTGTTGATTGGATATGACTTAATGGGAGGAGCAGCTTAGCTGCTGACACTTCTATCTTTTTTAGGACCTAGATGGTATTTGAGTGTAAGATGTTTCGAGAACATTCTTCGTTCCTCCCAGGCATATTGAGAACAGTTCCCAAAGAAAGCTAAAGTATAAATAAAACAGCTTGGCAATACAGTGAAACACTTCTGCCACAAGGAGTAATTAGCCTGTTCTTGGAAAAGGGATGCGCTGCCAGCATGTTATCTTTATCTCTGCAGAAATAAAGCTTCAGTAACACTAATTCTTTTAAAAGATGTTGGGGAATCCTGATGTTAGTTTTAACATGAATGTCAATGTTGTTCTATGTTAGAAACACAGAGTGCTGGTTGAAGCAGGACTTATGCTGGGGGAGCTGCATGTGTAGCAGTGCAGCTGAGCTCTGGTGCTGCAGGTTTTCCATCATGAATGCACAAGGATCATTGCTGCTTGGGTTAATTTAGTTCCTTTATCATTAACTAAAGCCTGATCTGCTTGTAGTTGTATAAAGGACAGAAATGACAAGAAACTGTAAATTCTGTGTGATACAGATATAACTTAACCCTTCTGTCGTCATCTAACAGGGAAGCATCTCATAAATCTGTGTAGGTTTTGTTAGCTAAATAGGGTTTCAGTACTAGAAATGTAACCAGCGTGGGCTGGTTGTTATTGCTTGGTCCAATTACCCTCTTTAAAGGACTTGTGTGTGCTGGGAAGGTGCAGTGCCTGCGATACTGAACACGTGGAACAACAAGGTGCAAAATGGAGGCGGCCCTGTGCTTTCTTGTGCCACTTAGTCATTGCTTTAGATGCTTTTTAGATGCTTCCTCAGTAGTAGGGATGCACTGTAGGCACAGAGAATGGTAGCACGTCCAGCTCCTCCCTTCCAGCAAACCATGAGCTTTGTGTTTTACTGGGCTTGCATTCTAGCTCAGGTTTCACTTAGGGTTAAAAAAAGACTTTTTCAAGTGCTGTGCAGCAGCACCGAGGAACGTGTGTTTATTCCACTTATTTTTGGTGTGTAAACCAGTCAGAGTTTAGTTATATGAGTGTTCTGGGCTGTTACAAACTGTGTGGGATGCACTGTTGCCATAATGGCAGCCACTATCATTTCTTGTATCAGTAGTGGTATCAGTTCTGTGGTGTTTGGGTTTGTTTTATCTGCATCTAACGGGAAGTTAATTTGTCTGGGTTAAGTGTGACTGTTGTGTGCTGGGACAGTAGTGAGGAGCTATGTACCAAAGCCACATATCCAAAATGTTATCCTGATCATCCCAGCCCTGCCAGGAGAGGAGCTTCCCTTCAGTGGGTTGGGATTGGTGCATGTCCTACTAGGAGGCCCAGTTGGCTTTTTCACTTTGTCTACCTCCAAGCAGATGCAAACTTGACAGGCTGGAAGCTCTCAACAGCTGGATTTTGTGACTTGGAAAGCAACCCCCCCCCCCAGAAGCTTTCATGTTGAGCAGCTGGTTGGTATTTAGATATGCTGAAATGTTGATTTTTGCCATTGGTTACTCTTCTGTTGGAAGGCAGAACGGTGCTGCTGGTTGAAGAAAGCTTGTGGGCAGACCTGAGCTGCTTCTTGGGAACGTGTTATTGCAGTAGCTGTACAGAACAGGCCCAAGGAGAAAAGGTGACCTTTAACTGCTTGTTCCTAATTGTGAATAAATATTGTAGTTCCACAAGCGATGGGATTATTCACCCGCCTTTCTAAGGTTATTTAAGACGGGTACCAGGAGTGGGTCTGGATTTGTGCCACTTGTGCCTCTTCTGTTTATGATATTAATAAACCGGTGTCAAATGTCCTGGGAACGGGTGATGAGGGTTGAAAGACCTTTGTTTCAGCCAACAATAGACCTGAATTAGTGTGAATAGGAAAAGCAAATAGGCACTTCCTGGCGTATTTTAAGGAATACTGGACTCAAGCTTTTCTCCTAGCAAAATGTCCTATGTGTATGTATGGTAGTCTTTCTAAATGCATTTGCTGAGCTAATAATGTAACATAGAGACTCTAGAAAGGTTTTCTTTCCCTTCAGTTTAAGGTTCGGGGATCACAGGGGTAGATCAGCTCAGGTGTGTGCAGAAGGTGGAAGGTGGGGATATGTCCATGCATGTGTTCTGAAAGGAGCTGCAGTAATGTCCTTTCTCATGGTTTAAAAATAGAAAGTAATTAATCAGGGTGATGAGGGTTAATGGTTTCTACCCGGAAACCAAACAGCTTTGCATTTGTTTATGTTGAGAGAACATTTTTCTATCTGCTGTTGTTACGAGTTTAGTAAGAGAAGATTTTCACAGTGATTTTTGCAGCTCTTATTCACCAGGTCCATAGTGGGTCGATCAACTTTTAAATCAAGCCTTAAAAGTTCTTTCCCAAAGCTTGTATTAATTTGAATGTGAATGCTTTAACTCATTTCACATAGATGAAGGTTTTAATGTCATTTTCAGTGGTAAGAAGCACTGAGTGATTCATCAGTGCTGCTGCACATCCATCCCACCTGTTTTCAAGCCTGCTTTGACTTTGTCCTGTTTTCCCTCTGCCACCACAAGGGCCTTGGAGCTGTGTGTGCTGGAGACATTGATTTCCTTCTATAGGCGGAGAGGAAGCCGGTGGGCTGAGGTTTAAATATGTTTCCTTACTATCTCATTCTTTCTTCTAGGGAGCTGTTGTTGGAAGTGTAAACTCACTGTACAGGTGGATAGAAATGCATTTCACTTAATGGTGTCCTACAAATCCAGCAGTGTGTTCTGGAGATGGGGTCGTTCCTCTTCTCCCTCTTGCCTCCATCAAATAACTGAGATACATGGTGGAGCATTCAAAAGTGAGGTGATGGTAATGCCTCTCTGTGGTGTCTTCTGTATCTGTAGAAGTCATTGCTGTTGCAGCAGGCCTGTTGGTTGGGATCTTGCCTCATCTGAAGGTGGGACATAAAGGAAATGAGTGATAACTGCTGGGGAAACACTGAGTGAATGGGGTTGTGGATGCTCGTCAATGTTAACCCACAAACAGCAACAGCTCAGTGAGGCACAACGGTTGTTTATGGCACAGAAGTAATAAAGCAGTCAGTGTGCCTCTCCCTGTTCAGCTTGAGTTGTATTGAACACTGGGTGGGCTTTCTGTGAAGTGCCTTTAAACAAGGGTAGTTTGAAAACAGCAGTATAAGGAATCTGAAGGAGATGGTTTCCGAGATGGAAGTCATTGTTCTGTTTTTGCTTTTACCTTGTTAAAACATTTCACCTGTATATTCAGTTCTTATTCCATTTCACAAGTAGTACTTTTATAAAGGGACTTGAGATTTAATTCTACTTCCATTCTGTTTTCTGCAGTTTTAATGTCATCGCTATTGCTTTGCAGACAGGAGCAGCTGCTTTTGTGCAGAGCAGATGGACTCGGGGTTGTTTTTCTCTCTGGTTGTTGAGCTTAGTAAAACTATCCCAGAATTATTAGCCATACATCAAACCAGTGCCAACAAGGTTCAAGTTCATCTTGCTGTCATTGCAGTGGGAGGGGATCTGCTTAATGAGGAGGGGTCCAGCCTTTGTTTTAGGGAGCTGGGTAGGAATTTAAAGGTAAAATAGGTGATAACAATGAGTAAATCAGCCAGGCTTTCAAATAGAAAGTCAAACATGTAATTAAACTGGGGCTTGTCTGTTATGTAGAGTGTGTTATTTATTTTTTTCCCTTCAAAGATTGGGGTGGTTGGAAAGAGGAGAAGAAATGGAGAAGTTGGGGAGGCTTTTTACTGATGATGATATGCTTATTATTTGTAGCATAACAGGGCCTGGAGAGCTAGGAGATACCCCAGAGTTTTGGAGGCCAACAAAACCAGCTTGGTTGTCTGTTGCTTGAACTGCATCTCTGGCTTCTGCATGGTTGTGTTCTGACTCTGGTAGGGCCAGATCCAGCACAAAGCTAGCTTGGGGATCATAGGAACTCCCCTCCCCTCTGTGTTAGGGTGCTTTGTGTGTTCTTTGTGTGCAGCAGTATTGCAGGCTGGTACTTAGGAGGGACCAACCAGCTGGCTCTTGCATTGATGGCACCACAGTGAAAAGCTTGGCCACAAAAGGCAACCCCTTTCTTTCCTTGTCTGGTATATATTTCCATCCCCATGTTTCTTAAAGAATAATATATTTTTTAATGTCCTCTCCTAGCAAAGAGAAGATCTTTTTAAAGGCAGTGTGGGATGACTCCTGAGAAGTACTTTGGGCAGTCAGATGCCTTCCCCTGGCTGCCTTTGCTTTTGTTGCCTGGTCACTTCTGAGAGACGTGATGAGTGTGGAGAATCACTCTTGAAAGTGAATGAAGAAAAGGGAAATGAAGTCAATAGTAAAACTGGTCATGGTAACTTTACAGAATCCTGGGGTTCCCTTCCCCCTCTGCACACATAAATTAGGGATGAGGCTGGAATGCAGAGGATGTTCTTTTTCATACAGTCAGTACTAAACTGCTTGTCATTTGGTTCTGTGCTTTTCCTGGTGCATGTAGTTGTGTTGGGAGCTTTCTTCTCCACAAATACGTTATTGTCACTTTCTTTAATTTTATTATACAGCTTTCCCATTCACTTTGAGATGAACACTTTACTATCTAGCTTCAGATACATAACAGACAATAAATTAGGACTCTTGATAAGCATGATAATAGCACTTAGTTAGAAAGTGCCAAACCATTCAAGGCACCTTTAGTAGTAATCTTAACAGTCGCTTTCTTAGTGTTCCCATTCCAGATGGTTTCTGAAGCATCCTTGGGTTGATCAGTTGATATTTAGTTGGATCAAAAACAGATTTGACGATACGTAAGGTTGGCAAACTGAGGTCATGTCCTGCACATCTGGTTACCAAGTTGTCTTTTTACTCCTTAGGACAAGAGTTGCAACCTGTAAGCAATCCGCTGTGGAAAATTCCCAAAGCAATACTTGGAGCCACTGGGAAGGTGTATAAACAATGAAGGAGCAGCAAAACACATTTCAATACTACAATTCTTTGTTCAGTCCTTGGAAACATCAGGAGATCGCTCCACTTGTGTAAACACCCCCATTTACTTGCTGGCTGCTGGGGCAGCAGATCAATTTGATTCCAAAAACTTGCACAGAAACCTTCCAGGTCTGCTGGAATAAAGGCGCTCTTTGTTGGCTGCAGTGATTGACTTGCTGCTGTAGAGTAGGTGACACGTTTTGCCTACCAAGCATGTTTTATAAGCAGAGTTTATAAAAAGTTCACGGTACATTAAAATAGATAGCCTCTTCTGTACTAATAAAACAGCTTTTACTCTATTATTGGAAACATTTTTATATGGAATTGTTTTTTAGGCTCACGATGGGCTTTCTGGAACCTAAATCATTGAGTTATAGGATCTTTTGCTTGTTTGAATTGGTGAAGCTGTTTCACTGTCTTGTTCTGCAGGTAAAACATCAGCCAAAAAAATAGACATCTTAGGAAGTTTGCTCATAGTATTGAATTATTCTTCAGAATTCAGATACCTTCACTGAAAAGCATAGGGGGCCTCCCAAGTGTGAGAGGGGTTTTTGGTCTCTGTCACTGAGTTTCTGGTTTCAAACATTGCTTTCCTTTGAAGCAGAGGGAAGAAGCAGCATTTCTGATGTCAGATACATTTCTTCACCAATTTTAGAACAACGTGTTCTGCCTATTTTCATTTAAACTGGTCATCTTTCATAAGCTTCAGTTTTTCAAGTGATCTGAATTGTGCCTGACAGCTCTACCTTTCTGCACTGGGTCTTGGAGTTGGGTTATTTGAGAGTTTAAGGGACTTTTTGCTACTCAAACCCAGACTGAGCAGTTTCTCTTTTGGCACTTCAGCTTTGGCACATGAGCATGAGGGGGGCTGCAAGCAGAGCAAGATTCATGTCCTGTTAATGAGACAAATGCAACTTGTACTCTTCAAGCTTTATGTACATTTATAGCAGAATGAAATTTGTTAATGTTAATTATAAAAGGGAGTGTTTCTTAAGAATTGGAGGGTTTTGTGCCGTAGTAATCATTGTGGTATTGGTTCCACTTGTAAACAATTTTCAAACGAGGGCTTTTTGGTTTGAGATGGAGGCAACCTCAGCTCCCACCTTTTAATAATGGGCAGGATTTTGGTTCTGTTCTTGTTCCATATCAGCCTTATTTTAGTCCATTTTTTGGCCTTTTCAAATGCTTGTATTTACCCAGTCACAGTGTACTGCAGCTCCCTCTGAATTCATGTGTTACAGCACTAAGCATTCATTCCTGTTGTTTTCTTGTAAGGTGAATTGCCCAAAATAGCAGAAGTTGGTGTAACAAATATTGAGTAAAGATTCTGAACCCACAATTGCTGTCATCCCCTAGGGAACAAATCAGGCTTGTATTAAGTGGCTGCATTCTGCCCATGGATAACATAGCAAGAGGTGTCTGCTGCTGGTAAGGACTGCTTGGGGGCTT
This sequence comes from Coturnix japonica, assembly GCF_054131305.1. NCBI lineage: Eukaryota > Metazoa > Chordata > Aves > Galliformes > Phasianidae > Coturnix > Coturnix japonica. The sequence goes on along the minus strand of NC_140672.1, from coordinate 1,878,161 downwards.
CTGGCATGGCTCCCTTTGACACGGCAAGTTGTGAACATGTGGTTCACACCATTAGCCGAACTTGGAGATGGATGTCTTAGCTGGAGAGCTCCATGTTCTTGTCTCTGCATCTCTGAAAGGAAACTACAAAGCTATTCCTTCTGAGACAAGTGTTGTCTGTGCCTTGTGGTAGTTACGGTTTTATTGGAACACTTCAAGTGAAGGTGCATCACTGACGCCACACATAAAAAGCTTAGAGCTGGCTGTAAAAAATAAAGGTGATGTGCAAAAGAAAAGTAACTTTGGAAGCAGCTGCAAGAAATCAGCTTATAGGAGCTGCATCAGGGGAAAAAAAATTGGGTTTTGAGCACTCATGAGAAAGCAGACTCTGTCCTGCCACTGTGTGGCAGTAGGTGGGAGGACCAGAAGCCTTCTTAAGCTTCTGTAGTGTGCTTAAGAGTGCTGGCTGAGTTTGGCAGTAGTGCGTAACTTCGTGTGAGTCTCTTAACATACAGTGCTGATGGAGCTGTGTCGTATGGGAGTGTGGTTATCAGATAAGGTTGTGGTGGTTTGATCTCTTTGATGGTCTGGTGTTTGAAGGGGAGGGCGTTAAGGTGACATCCACAGTGAACATGGAATGCATCTGTTACCTAAAGCCATTGATGTTAGCAGTGCTGGGGCACCACATGCATTTGCTCCCTCGGGTGTTTCCCCCCCTGGAGCTGTTTGTGGAGGGATCATGTAAATGCTCCTGGGCAGTGAGAGCAGCCCTCTGTGTTTGCACGACTCCCACCTAGAGACAGCAACAAAAAACAGCATCGCAGCAGGGAGGAGGCAGGGAGCAGGCAGTGTGATCTGGACACGCTCTGCCCATTGCAGCATCGAAAGACTAAAGCCAGCCCTATACGTAGCTGTCATGGGGATTACTGTTACCGTTTGGAAAGCAAAGGATAACATTGATTTTATCTGGCAACAAGGGTGTTAATACAGATGAAAACACACAGGCGAATCGGTGCGCTGCGGAAGATGAAATGCTTCCCCTGTCAATTCTCAAACACTATTAAATCCGCCCAGTTCAACACCAGTGCCTTGATGTCTGTCTCTGTCTTTGAGCAAGGTATGGGAATACAATAGCCTTAACGGTGAGTTATTGGATTTAAAATGCATGATTGGTTGCTTTGCTCTTCAGCTCTGACTTTGGATAAATATGCATCTCAGCCTTGCTGTGGGACTGCTGTAAGGCAGCCTTCTTCTGCCTCCTTCCTTAGCACATTTGTTTTGTCCTTGGAGAAGGAGCAGCCCAAGCTTAAAGGCACGTAGAATTCAGTAGGTGTGTCTCGAGCTTAGAAAATTACTTTTCCTGTTGCAATTGCTGATAAAAGGAATGCATTTTTCCTGAACTAAATACTACATTTAATCCAAGTCCTTGCAGATATCTTTTACATGGAACTGATAGCAGGAGTCATGTCAGCACTCTGAGCCCGCTGTGCTTTTTGGAGGGCAGGGGATGTGAGCATTGGAAGTTTTGCTGCTGGAGGTTCGTGAGCCTACAGACAAAGTAAGAGTTGCATCAACTTGCAGATCACTGATCTCAAGCTTGGATGATCACGAAATAAATGCAAAAGGTGCATTTAAACTCCCTGGCTGATCTTGCTGTAGATTGTAAGGCTTCTAACTTGAGGCTTTTGACCTTGCAAAGCTTTCTAGTAAATTATATCAGAAAAGTGGCGTGGTGAATATGTTTGTGGATGTATGTGCTAGTTTTCAAAGAGAATTTCTGTTCTCCTGTGTGCATACTTAAACTGATGGTAAAGTGCTGGATGACCAGTTTTAAGTTGGCAGTGTTGTTTCTGAATGCTTTTCAGAATGGTCATTGTTTGTAAACTTGTCTGTATTAAGAGGTGAGTTATTTTTCCTGATGTAATTGATGGCATCCTTAAGGTCTCCTCCTGTCAGAGGATCACAGCAAAGAGGTTTGTGTTGTGTGGTATAGTCAAGATTAGATTGGCTTGCACTTCTTTCTGCATGCTGGCCACATGTGGAAGGTAGATGCTAAATAGCACATCTTCATTTAAGTGCTGTGCAGTCTCAGGTCTTACAGGTGTGAGAAACCACTTCTTGTTCACAAGTATGTGAATGAATGGACCAGGTAGCAGTAGGCAGAAAAAGCACATGCTGGTGTGCACTCAGATCAAGTGATCTGGATCTCAGTTTACCTACACACAAGTTTTGTTCTTAACACAGCGCTCTTGAGAAAGTTCAGCCTGTTTGTTTCAGCAATGCCACATAATTGTGGCAGTGAAAATAGGCTCCCGTCTGTGCCTTGTGATGTGGCACGCTGTGCTGTGTATTAGCAAACACAGCTGAGCTTCATGCCAAGCTTCTGACTCTGCATCTTTTACCTTGGAGGATTTTGCAGTGGGGTTTGGCCTGCTTGTCTGGGCTGCGTTTGCTTTGTGCAGTTCCCAGGCAGATACACAGGGTGCTTGAAGCTGCTGTGTAATGCAGTTATTAAAGAACAGCTTGCTGATGTCCTCAGAGGCCACCGCCCGTGTGTTTAAGGCAGCCGGAAAATGATGTAAGTTTGATTTAGTTATTAAATAAGAGGAAAATTTGACATGTTTCACTTCTTCAATGTTCTGCCTTAAGATTTATGAGCAGATACAGAACTTCTTTTTTAAGGATGAAACACAGGATGAAGAAAATGTCCAGTAGGGAAGATGGATCCATTGCTTGTCTGTCGCAGACTGGCATGGAAGTGCAACAGCCTGAATTGCATGTGTAAAATCCTTAAGTACCTCCTTCTGCAGAAAGCTGGGTTTGTGTAGTTTAATGCAGTGCAATGGCAGCCTGATGTTGTTCAAAAGATGGCCTGGGTTCTGATTCTAGCATTGGAAAATATTGCGGAGTGTGAGTGTGTTTGAGGGCACAAGTTGTTGTGATTGAGCTGGAACGTTGTCCATAATCCTTCAGTCTTTTTGCTTTACAAACAAGATGAATGTTATACATAGACAAAAGAAGTCACATCTATCTGCTGTTTAATTTTAGCACTCTGCGTAAAAATAGGTGGTAATGTAAAGCTTGCTCATCCAGAAAAGGTATTCAGGTTTTTGAGTCATTGTGTTAAACTTAGATCCTACTCTTGCTGCTTGTCCCACATCCCTGCGTTCCTTACGTGCTCAGGTCTGACTGTCTCCAGCCTGGGAGCTTCTCCCTGCAGTTCTCACAAGTCCTCAATAAAAAAAAGCAGTCAGATGGTGCTGATTGTGTCCCATTCCTTTATGAGAATGGAGGAAATGCAGCAATACCTGCATGCACACATTCTCACTGGTGTTGCAGTACGTACTGAAAATCAGTTTCTTTACTTGCATTACTTTCCTAGTAGAAAAACAGCTCTGAGAAGTAACTACGTAAATCCTGAACTCTCACTGATGTGGTAATTGGTTTCTAATGTAGAACTTCTACAAGTAGCTTCTGTATGTTTAAAGGAGCTCCTCCTTGTATTTCATACTTCAGTTGCTTTATTCACATAGATTGCTGTTGGTTTTTAACTTATAGTCACAGCTTTCTTCACTATTTGTTACACAGAGGCATGATTAACTTGTGGGCTTTATTTTCTCCCTTTATTTTCTTCCCTACACAGCGGATATAATTTCTACGGTAGAATTTAACCATTCTGGGGAGTTGTTAGCAACAGGAGACAAAGGAGGGCGAGTCGTCATCTTTCAACAGGAGCAGGAGGTGAGTGCTTAATTAAAGTAAATGTGATGTTTACCTCTGTTTCCATTCACTCTTTCTAAAGGAAAGGTGTGTGCTTTTATAGGCTGCCTCATAGAAAGTGTATGCTTGTGTAATAAGTGATGGAAAGGTAGTGAAATTAAAGAGTAAAGGAATTAAAGCTGTGACGGTGTTTGCAGTGAGTTGAATTTTAAGGTTGTGGCCTTCAGCTGTGGTTTAGACATTGTTTAAAGTAGTGAGGGAAGGAAAGGGAGGACACATGAAGACCTTGGGAGGCTGAAATTCATCACCTTACAGCGCTCTGCTTGGCTGTGATTATTATTTCAGATTGCACTGTAGATGGGGAAATAATAATTGCCCTTAGATGTATTTGTAGCTGTGACCTAAGACATCCTTTTCTGTTTTTATTAACAATGTAATTAACCAACATTTTCTCCTCAGAAGGTATTTGTGGGTGGGTTTATATTCTTTCTGAATATAAACACTATGGGTTGCTGCACTCAATGCATTTACTTCTGTTTTTATGCTGTAAATATACTGACTACAGCTTTTTATCCCCCCTGTGAGATATGCTTTCTCTGATGCATCCCATCTCTGCATCAGGTACAGAATTCCTCCATCTCTTCTTTTAGAGTGTAAGCTTGTTTCTTTACACATGTACTTAAATAGCTTTCAGATCTTTATGCTCAAGTGTTCTGAGACCCGAGTTAGAAAGTAATGTCCAGCACAGACTTGCTTCTATTTCTCAGCAAAGTAGTGCAAAACCTATTAGTTATTACCTGATCTTTGGAGATAACAGCTCTGGCATCTCTCTACTACTGGAAGTTAGATACAAGTGCTAAAATAAGCAATCAGTATTTGCATATGAGTATTAATAAGGTCTGCTGTTAATCTACCTGAGAAAGCAATCTGCTTTTATCAATGGAGATGACTAAATAATTTTTCTTCTACTTATTTTTGTGTGGAAATGTTAGAAGGCAAGTTTGAAGTTAGATTTTGTGTTGCCAAGTTTATGCAGTGAATAGCTGAGCTAATACTAAACTTAGAGAGGAAAAAAGCTCAGCTAAAAATGGAATCAATGTAGTTATCTCTTGTATGTGAAAAATGACACTTTGAGAAGAATTGAAAACAAGGGGAAAAAAACAACCAACATTAAAAAACCAACCAAGCAAAAGCTTTCCCAATACAGGGAGCTGTAACTTACCTGCTTTATATTGCAGGAGTAAGGGCATGTTTCCATTTTATACTCGTTCTCTTGGTCTTTGTAGGGTTCTAGTGACAACTCTTGTGATGCCAGGAAGGGGTCTCCACTCTTATCTTAAAAGTGGGAAAGCTGAGATGGGGGAGTGTTTGATTCAAAGTCTGTAATTAGAAGTTGACCTGATGAGAATTTACTGAAGGGTAGAAGAGAAGGCACTTTAACTAAGGCATTCTGTCATCTCACTGTCTGGAAAGGTCATGCTGGTACTTCTTTCCTTATTGTTTCATGCAATTACAATGTAAAATCCATGGTTCCCCCAGAGCGAGCTGCTCTCTGCTGCAGGTATGCAGGCAGTTGGAATGCAGTGACTTGTCTAATAAATCACTTTGGTCAGTTGGTGCCATCTAGTGGGGTACTCCTGGCTGACTGATCTCTCTGAACATTGGCCAGAGCTTGTGATGAACACAGCACGTGGGTTGTCCTCACTGTGTGCTTTGTAGGCAGGCATAAACTTTTGGGTTTTTAGTTTGCATGTGTACTTTACAAATCCTTTTACCTGGAAGTACAATAAGGCTGAAGGAGCTGACTGGCCAGGACAAGTTGTATCTAAGACTGTCTACTAGGCTGTGGTTTTAAGTCTTTTGGTTGGATTTAAGTACCACCTCTCATCAGAATGCACTGCAAACCACGTATACAGGAAGACAATCTCTGAAAACACAAGCTCTTGAGTTTCACAGCCTTGTGCAACTTCACCCGCTGCTGAGCTGCTGCCATCTCTGGGCTGGAATGTGGCAGCCCTTCTGCGTAGTGAAGCAAGTGACTTTACATAACTCAGAGGCAGGAAATGAATGCTGTATCTAATTGAAACTGAAGGCGGAATTTGCGTAGGCAGCCTGCAATTGCCGAAATAGGAATTTCACATGAGGCACTTGGGCCAACACCTCTTCTTGTTTTGATTTTTTAAGAGTGCCATGAGACGATCTGTTGGTTTAAATTTTGCTTTTAATCCCAAGGATGGATTTCATGCATTGCTGATTCTACATATTCTAGTTCTGTAGAGTTTTAACAGAATACACGAGAAGTCTGTGCAAGGGTAAATCATGACGGTAAGTATGGAATTGAAGAAAAGATCTTTGAGTCATAGCCAGCGCTCCCCAAAGCTCAGCAGACTGACTTTAGAAGTTGCCCATTGAATGCAGTGACCCTGCTTAATTTGTTAGGTCTAACTGAAACTTGGAACGCAAGTTTCTTCTGTTCTCTAGGGTGGGAAAGCCAGTATAGTTGATAGGTGTGGTACAATATTTTAGTGCCAAGTCCTACTTCTAAGGCATTTTTTCCATTATTATTATTTTTTTCCTTCCCCCCCTAATAAGCACATTGGAAAAAAATTAACAATTCCTGCCAACCATTTTAGGTAGGGGTGTGAAACAAGAGACAGCATTGCAAGGAATATGGCAAATGTGGACTAGCTGGGATCTTATGGAGATGCGTGTTTTAGTGACGCGTTAAGGGATTAAATGAACGGATGGTCATGAGATGCACAGGAGAAGTCTCTAGTCAAGAAGATCTCATAGGAAAGGCATCTGACGGTGCAACCTCTTGAAAGGGGTGGAACAGGAAGGATTCCAGTTCAGTCACCCATTGGAGGAAATGTTAGGTCCCATTCCTGCAGTGCAGTATTAGAACTATAAAGCCCCTGTCTGAAACACAGCTTTTAGAAGGATGAAGGATTTTTTTCAAGCTTGGAGTTTTTTCAGTGTTGCAAACAGTCCCACCATCCTTAACAGGCCAGCTGCAGCTGTGACTTGTACTAGCAAAGATGTATTCATGAGAGAGCTGAATGTGGCACTGAATAGATTTGCTTCACAAGTAGCTGTGTTTCTGTTGAGGAAATATTCGCCTTAAACAAAAGGTGGGAAAATTAATGATGAGGGAGTGGTAGACTTCTTGTCTTTAATCAAAACTGAAGTTCTTGCAGTAGAGATGATCCACCTTTAGTCTGATCTGCAGGCTTGTTAAAATAAGGCCAACTTTACACCAAAGGATCCTTGCACCAAATGTGGTGTTGACGGTGGTGGAGTGTAGAAGTCTCATCCAGCTTATGTGTTAATTAGCAGTTTGCCTGTGTATGTTGCTGCATAAATATCTAGTTCTGGCTTCTCTCTACAGCCTTGCAAAGCATTTTGTATGTTGCATACCTACCTTGATCATTTAATTCTCTTTTTAGAACAAAACCCAGTCTCACAGTAGGGGAGAATACAATGTTTACAGTACCTTTCAAAGCCATGAACCAGAGTTTGACTACTTGAAAAGTTTAGAAATTGAAGAGAAGATCAACAAAATTAGGTGGTTACCCCAGAAAAATGCTGCTCAATTTTTATTGTCTACAAATGGTAAGCGATGACTTTAATATTTGCATAACCTGTTGTTGCATGGGTTGGCTGTTAGGGTGCGAGTACTTCCATGAGTCATTCATAATAATCTAAACTGAAACTTGCTCTAACTTTGTTAAAAGAACAAACTGTGGAGGAGGTCTTTTTAATGCTTCTTATCCTGTCTTGTTTTCTTCGTGTAATCTTGAGATGAAGTAAAACGTGTATCTAAATGAATTCCTTATCTCCAAGTATTTTTTTTGTCTTTTTGGTACGTGTAGGTGGTCTTGTTTGAAGGCTTTGTGTTAAAGTGAATCAGCCGTGAAGACCAGTGTCATGGCTAGAGCTTTGATTTGCAACTGTGGCTGTTTAATTTCAGATAAAACAATAAAGTTATGGAAAATCAGTGAAAGGGACAAAAGACCTGAGGGCTATAACTTAAAGGAAGAAGATGGACGGTATAGGGATCCTACTACAGTTACAACACTACGGGTGAGTGGTTCCCTGCATGAATTTGGCCGTCACTGTTTCCATTTGGGGCCACGTGAACGTGCATTTGAGAGGTGTTGTCTTTCCTGAGCTCACGTGGCTCAGGGAGTGAGTGCCCCATCACACGGTTCACGTTCTCTGTGATGCTCCAGGTATTGTCTGCTGGAACTCTTATTTCTGTGCCTGCTGTTCTGCAGACACAGTTGAATAATGATTTAATGAGCTTTAGAGTATTGAAGGACTGTGCTAATGCCTACATTACATTCACAATTCAAACTTTGATTGCTATGTATTTTGCAGGTGCCAGTATTTAGGCCCATGGACCTCATGGTTGAAGCTAGTCCACGAAGAATATTTGCCAATGCTCACACGTATCACATCAATTCCATCTCCATTAATAGTGATTATGAAACGTACCTATCTGCAGATGACCTGCGGATTAATTTGTGGCACCTAGAAATTACAGACAGAAGTTTTAGTATCTTTTTTGCATTGTTTTGTATGGCATATGTGTTTAAAACAAAAAAGGTTTATATTTCATGAGACGTGTTTGTGTAGCATGGCTTTGGCTTCCAAGTGTTGTCCTGCTCCCAGATTTCAAGCAAGCATTATCTTCCTTTTGTATTTTTGTTGGCTTGTTTTAGTTCTGTTTGGCTGTTTCAGATGTATTTTGATGAATTGTTGAATGCCTTTAAACTGAAAAATATGTTGTGGAAACCGGAGGAAATTCCTTAACAAAATGGTTTAGATATTGTAGATATTAAGCCAGCCAACATGGAAGAGCTGACGGAGGTGATAACAGCTGCAGAGTTCCACCCAAACAGCTGTAATACATTTGTATACAGCAGCAGTAAAGGAACGATTCGTCTGTGTGATATGAGAGCATCAGCACTCTGTGACAGGCATTCAAAATGTAAGTTCTGGCCTGTATTTATCTTTTGTGGACTGTGGTATCTTGCTGCTAGATGAAACGAAGCACTCACTAAGTATGTATTAAAGCAGGGAGTAGCATTAAAATACTGAGTGATATATTTTTAGATAGGATTGCTGTGGTATCTTTGGTAGATTGAAAACTAAAAATCTAATTGAGTCTTAAAATTAGATTCCTATTTGTTAGAATAAAAGTAGTGAATAGAATTATTAGCAACTTAAGTCCAGACAGCAGGACGAGGAATAATTTCCTGCAGACTTGATGAGTATTGGAGCTGCTGAATTGTTTGTTCTGCATATGAATCCAGAAATCTCATGTGTGTGAATGAAGCCTCCAAATACTCCCAAGCAGTTGGCTTGCTTAGAAGTTAACCTTGATTTGCAATGACAACGAAACATTTCACAGTATTTCCAGGTATAGCAATTACACAAAACATTTGAAAAAGGGTTGTATAATACATAAGGTATTATAGCGCAACATGGAAAGTGTATTGTGCTTAAAATAAATAACCTAAATTGGGTGTTATTTTCTATTGGTAATATTGAAGCTTACCTCTTGAAATGCCTGCTTTACTTCTTTGCAGTGTTTGAAGAACCAGAAGATCCTAGCAACAGATCGTTTTTCTCTGAAATCATCTCTTCCATATCCGATGTCAAATTTAGCCATAGCGGTCGTTACATGATGACTAGAGATTATCTGTCAGTGAAGATCTGGGATTTAAATATGGAGAACAGACCTGTGGAAACATACCAGGTATTTGGCTGAAATATTGATGGACACTTGATGGTCTTATTCCTAGTCCTGATGTAGCTGTTAGATGTATCTGTAAGTGACTACGGCCAGACAGAACATCAGTGAGATGAGTGGGTTTCACACACATTAATGGATTTTGCTATTTGCAGGCTGATGGCAGAACCTCAAACCATGTTTTGGTGTGAAAGTGTCCCTCTTATACATTGGAAATATGGGAAGGGAAATTTCCAGCTGTGAGGTAGCTCATCTCTTTTAGCCTTCAGTTGATTTCACAGTGTCCTGTTATTTCCTGGAGTACTTGGAGGTAAAACCTTTGCTTTGTAGAAAAGGTTCTTAGCTAGAACTGACACTTGTTGAATTTCCAAGCTACTTTTGTAAGAAAGCTTTTGAAGGGATCCTCTTCATCATCCATAGAAAGGCGATGGGTCACCAAAACGGGACTTCTAGGAAGCAGCCAGGTTTGCCAGATGCTATTCTAGAGGTTATTTTACAGGTATGTCATGCTCAATATTAATTGTTCTAACTTTTTCCCAGGTGCATGAATACCTCAGAAGTAAACTTTGTTCACTGTATGAAAACGATTGCATTTTTGACAAATTTGAATGCTGCTGGAATGGATCAGACAGGTGAGTGCAATGTTTCTCTATATGTTTGTAAGGCTTCACAAGTTGGTATTGAAACAGGCAGACAGCCTGAAGCCTCAAATGTATTTTGCTTTTATTCCTGGACTGGCTTGGATGCTATTCTTATAATTGCTGTCCAGGTATTTGAGATGAATAGACTTGTGTTACAGCTGATGCTGTAGCATGAAATTATCAGGAATTGCATTAGTTAAGCAGATGAAGAATTGGAATGATCTTCAATTGAACTTTTCCTTCTTTTCCTCTGCCCTTCTCTGCAGCATTGTCATGACAGGATCTTACAACAACTTCTTCAGAATGTTTGACAGAAACACAAAACGAGACATCACCTTGGAGGCATCACGGGAAAACAACAAACCCCGCACGGTTCTGAAGCCACGTAAAGTGTGTGCGAGTGGTAAGAGAAAGAAGGATGAAATTAGTGTTGACAGCTTAGACTTCAACAAGAAGATTCTACACACGGCCTGGCATCCTAAGGAAAACATCATTGCTGTAGCTACTACAAACAACTTGTATATATTTCAAGACAAAATGAATTAGGGTTGGCATTCCTAACTGAAGAGTCCACTTCCTGCATAGTTGAAATAGTTGAATCTAGCATTTGTACCTGTAAACGAAAGAGAATGAGAGGTCCATTATGGCACCCCTTTCCAGTGTTTAAAAATGTGCCATATGACAACACACTTTTATAGCTACATGGAGAAAGCTCTGCTGATGTGTCACTGAGTTCTCCATGTCTGCTAGCCATTTAGGTGAGGATAGGGCACTTTTTAATTTAAATGACTACTTGCACCATCTTGCCTAATGGACTAGATTGGACTGTATCAACATCGGTTTACTCCACTTTTTATGCCTTCCATTGTGATGACGTCAAACACAGGGAAAGCCTTCAATCATGCTATGGGATTTAATTGTGTAACCTCATTACTGTATCATTTGTGGCCCCCTTTTTTTATTAAATACAGCTCATTCTTGCTGTGGCTTGTAGCATTCCTCCTTCTGGCTTCCTGGACTCCCCCTTTCCCTTTCGTCCCCCTCCACCTAACCCTGGTGGTGGTGTATAGAGGAAAAAAAAAAAACAAAAAACCACAAAATAAAGCACATGAGATGGGTCCGTTTGGGGTCAGTGGTAAAGGGGGTCTGTGTTGCAACAAATGTTTTAATAAAAACAGTTGACTGTAATCACTCCTTGCCATGTCTGGCACCAAAAAAAAAAAAAAGAAAGAAAAGCGAAAATAAGGAGAAAAAAAACAAACAAACTACTGAATAAAAGTGACAAAGAATGGAGAATCTGTTTTCTTTTTTTAATCTACCTCTTTATACAAATACTCTGTGTTTTACCTTAGATGCATGAAAATAAAATGATGTTTTTTGTAATGATTTTAACCAGTATTAATTATTTTTAATGGGAATGAAGAGAGGGAGGGATTTCACAAGTATTTGCATTCATTCATGAATGACAATAATACCAGCCTTAGGATGTGTTGACCACTTTCATTTCAAAACCATGAACTACTGTCAGATTTTGCCATTATCTGAACAGACCAGGTACTGTTCCAGTATCCCTAAAAGCTCTTTTTTTTCCCTTAAACTACTGCTTAAGCTGGAACAGGAATAGAATCTGCAGGTTTAAAATCTACTCTACGGGACTCACTTTTTAATGTTTCGTTTCATCCCGGTTTCTTTAATGCCTTGTTTTAGGATACAATACCTTTAATGCCTTGTTTAGAGTACAAAGTCCCCTGTGGTTTTTTAACGAGTTGTTTGAATTCTTGTCTAGCAGTATGATGTAATGTAGTTCAAAATAACAAGTGATTACATAGATAACTACTACACTGCATTCTGAGATGCTCTATTTTCTGTATTTTATTGCTATCGGTAACTGAATGGAAATGTAGTTTTACCATGCAAGTGTTTCTTCTGGCTTTTGGCTTTGCAAAGTTATTGCACTTCCAGAAATGTTAAATGGTGCAATGATCAGAAAATACGTGGAGTACAGAAGCTGCATGAAATAAGTGTTCATAGCTATTTGAGAGATTTAAACTCTTCAGCAAATAAGGCTTATCCAAAGATGAACTAGATACTGATGCTTTATAAGGCTCATGAGTTTTTACCTCCAGATATTTTTGCTAATTGTGCTTTTAGGTTTACTCTTCCTTCAGGGAGGTGTTCAAAATGAAGCTTAAAGTCGTAGTGAACTCACCTTGACTTGGAGGACTTTCACTTTTCGGTTACCTAGATTTAAATTATTTCTATGGCTTAGTTATAGATGGTTATGATAATGCCTCTATTATTTGATCAACTGAGATACTGTTTCTGCTGTAAAATTATGGCTGGATTAGAGATTGTTAACAAGACTACACTTGCGACCATACTTTAATTTCTTTAAGTCCTTGTGCAGTGGTTTGAAAATGTAAAGATGATAATATTAGATCTGGTTCTCTTAAATACAGTATTTGTCTTGTAACATGCATGCCTGACCATGAGCCTTTGTAAGGATTTTACCATATTTCACCTGTTAGCCTTGGTTTTGGTTTTTTTATTAATTTTCTTTTTAACAAAGAATAAGTGCCCCAGGAACAGCAGCTGTTTTCCAGTGGGTGAATAATACTAAATAGCAGTTAAGGAAACTCGTTGGTTGTTGTCCATAGAGGTGTTTCACGGGATCAGGCCCAACGTTTATTCATTACCTTATCACAAGAGCAATGAGGAAATCAGGCACTACTTCAGCAACAGAGCTGATAAAAATAAATCATCTCCGTTTTGCAGAGAAGGTTTAATTGTTATTCTGGGAGTATCGAGGTTTGTGAGAGCAAGATTGCTGCTTTTACATGAGTATCTGTATATCCTGAATGGTGCACTGAATACACGAAGAGCTGCACAGACACAGCAGTGGGGATGCAAAGACAGAAGCGAACAGGTAGATTTCACATAGATGAACATGCAGCCTTCTAGCAATACTAACTCAAGCAGAACTGCCTCTTGGACCTCAGCTGTGCTTGTTGGGTTTCAGGACTTTTAAAGCTAGTCTTGGGAAATACTTTTGTTTTCAAGCAGTAGCGGTGATCTCTGGCATGATGTCGCTTGAGGTTTAACCTATCCTCAACAAAACCAGCTACTGACTTTGGTGTCATGCTATCCAACTAGATACTTCTCGAAACACACTGTCCATTGACATATGCTGTAAATCTTATATTTTATTAATAAAAGTATGCATAGAATACATCTTGTCAGGTTGCTTTTTATCTTTCTTCCCATCCCTTTTCTCTACTTACAGGCGTTTTTGAAATTACTCATCCTTCTTACTGCATGTTGAGTAGTACCCCTTTTTGCTAGGTTCTGTGTTGTTATTTCTGGGTCTTAGCCTGGAGAGCTTGCCAGACAGGGTGGGTGGGTGTTAAGGCAATCCTGCCCTCCTCCATCATGTACAGTTAGATGAAAGCAGCTGCTCTGTTCTAGTGCTTTCTCTCCGTTCCCAGTGCAACCAGTGCAGCTGTTCAGTTCTCAACCCTTAAATACTGAACCGAACACGGAAGTTCTGATCCCTTCCCTAGTGTCCATCTTGAAGGCTTTGATACTACCACATAACTCACAGCTGCCACTTTGGTAGTTAATATTTGCAGAGCGGCAACCTTACTTCAGACCAGTGATACTGCCAGCAAAGTCATTTGCAGCCTGTTATTATCTGACTGGCACAGGGCTGAGGTCCCTTTGCTGCTTTTTTGGTGAGGAGTAGCTAACACCATCAGATGTGCTGAATGTGGCAACATCCTACTTCTTTCTCAATGTTCTGTTGGGGCAGGGCTGTCGATTCCACTCAGTTGTCCTAAATTTAAATATATTTCTCCTTTTTTTCTCAGCCTACCTTGGAAATGCTGGAGTTGATGAGCAGATACTGGTACCTTTGTCCTGGAGAGTGGCTGCTGCCTGTTGGAAGGCTGATTTATTGTTCCCTGCTCTGGAATTAGGCAGTCAGAGGGGTGACATAGCTAGAAGCAGTAGTTTCCTGTGCACTGGATTTTGTGTCTTCATCTCTGGCATTCCCGCCATAACTTCTGACTTAGACTGAGGTGTTTCCTTTTGCCCTTTCCCATATAATTAGCAGTTGCAAGCTGGACTATTGATGTAGAGAATTGAGGTGGGGAGAGGTGTGCTGGGACTGAGGTTGCTGTGTAATGACTACCGGTGTCTTGAATAGTTTCTATTGTTCGCTCACAGCAAATGCCTTATTTAACTTGGTATAGAAGGTTTGGGTTTGCAGAGAAAGGACTTAACGGTAGAAGTCACAGTAGTGGCTGGAATAGAAACAGCAGGTGCTTCTTTCTAGTGTGATGCAGCTCAGAACCAAGAAGCAGCATGGATTTTCTGTATGGTCTACCTTTGAATTCTAACAATCTCTGCCTTTTGCAAACAATACATCTGTATTTGAGAAAAAAGCAGGTGTTTCTATATTTGTATCCTCCACTAGGAGGCAAAATGTTACCAAAGAGGTGGGTGGACAAAAACCACCTTGGAGCTGGGAGCATAAAACTGCACTTAGTTTGGCAGCTCTTAGGAGATAATCAGGTAGCTTGATGTGTTTGACTTGAATTGACTGATAGGCTTTCTGTAAGAAAAACCTTTTTCTTGCACAAAAGACCTTTCCCAGATGTTTACAGCCGCTGTTCCTCTTCTATGATCACGTGGCTTTTTGTCCCTCCACCTTAACTACTGTCATAGCATTTTCCATCTGAGGATTCAATTACTTTATAAGCGTGAATTATGTCATTCAACAGCCTGAAGGAACCCGTGTAGTGGTTAGAGAACAGGTCTGAAAGTCAGGACTTCTGAATGCTATTTCTGGCTCTGCATTGACTCACTCTGTAATCTCGATTAATTTGTCTGACTCAGAAATGTTAATAGTCCCACTTTGCTGATAAATATTCATGCCACGAGCATTATGGCAAACGCTTCCTGAATGATGGGGATGACAAATGATGCTTGATGTTAACCTGGGATTGTTAGGATTGCAAAGTGGGATGGGGCTCTGTTCAGCATCACAAGTAGCTTATTTTTCTGGCTCTAATCTAGGACACATCCATAGCCTTCCTACCTGTGGAGGGATGTTTTATTAGAATGCCTAAATTGCTGCCACCTTTTCCAGGTCTTTTACAAGATTTAGTATGGATACGTAAGCATATATACAGTCCGTTTGGTAGGAAAGAGCAGCATCGTGTAAGGCAGCTTTATAATGTCCACACATCAGTATTTGGATGCTATTCAACGTAGCATAGATGAGAAAATGAAGAAAAATATTTGCTAATAATCCAAACTGGGATAACTATGAGAGTTGTACACACCCTAGTCCTGATAAAGCCCTGATAAAACATCTTTGCTGAGTAATGAGGAGATAGGGAAAACATTAATGTAAATGGGTCTGTTTGAATTTGTTTCAGTCTCTGATAGCAGCAGCGATACCATCACACAAAACAATGATCCCCTGCCCCTAATTATATTCTCAAGGCTGCTGATGGGAATGGTTTTATGTGAAGGGCCCATTAGTGCTGTTGGGAAGTAAAACGCTGTGTATATTTGTGTGGGATGGGATTGGTTACAGTGTTCCATCTGAGATACTTTAGGCCTCAGAACTGACCTTGGAGTTGAGGTGATGTCACATGGAATGAAGGTCGTAAAACCGATTTATTGAGAAATGAAGGCGAGTTAAATCATCTGCGGTGAAGTCAGTCTTGCTGGATCATTCTCCAAGAGAGTCCTGATGAGAAAGGAGATTAGAAGGAGAATAAGCCTAGTAAATTTCTTCTATCTGCAATACAAAGTATCTATGGGAACTGGGTCTGCCTTCAGGCATTTATATGCTCAATATTCAAGATGATATTGACTGTTATCTTAAAAGTCAAGTGATTTGGAAGAACCGTCTGTTCTATATATGGTTGTTTCATGTTAACTGCTTAGAATACATCATTGATACAGCAGTTACTCTTGTAACTGAAGAAACCTCAGCAAGGTAAGGTACATGTCAGCACCTGTATTTCACTGCATTTTAAGGATTTCATTGCATCTTCAGGTCTATTTTCCCTGGAAACTCAGTGTTATTCTTGTTCACAGCACAACAGTAGGTGCATAAATAGCCTGAGGTTGTCTCTCATTTTCATATTGAGAGGAAATGGGTGCAATTTCACTTTGTATAGGTAGGAACAAGTCCAGTTTTGTTATATAGGTGCCCTGTTCTCTCTTAACTCTGCCACCATTAAAGTGAACCAAGCTGCACATTGCTGACTTAGGCTAGGCCTTAGAGATGAGCTTTACATGGCTGTTCAGCACTACTATTACAGACACATTCCTTTTAGCCTTAAAAACTCAATTAATTCATTCCGGGAGACCTCATTATGTTTCGTGGAACTACTATTGAAATTATTTGAGGCAAAATCAAGATGGCTGAGTGTGTGTGGGGGGGGTTGGAGAATCACACTTTGGCTGTATAGGTTTGGCTGTACAGGTTTGGCTTTATAGGTTTGGCTCCTTACCTCACAGTAACTGTGCTCAAAGATGAGGAAATACTTCAGACCTTCATGGAGATAGGAGGCACAGCTGGGCCCTGTGTGGCTGAAATGCTGTAAGCTGACAGCGTTGAATGGTAGAACACGATCCAAAAAGGCTTGGAATAGCGGGGAATGCAATCACTTCTCTCTTTTAAACGATCAGTGAGGGGTTAGAGGTGTGACAGCGCTGTTTTCCATTCACTCTATGCCTGAGGCCCGCACCCCTCACACAGCGCGGCTTCCCCCTCACAGAACGCTCATCCCGCCCACCCCACGGCGGCGCTCCGACTACGCATGCGCGGGGGCGGCGGGCGCCATGCTGCGCTGCACGCGCCCCGGGGCTGTCTGCGCATGCGCGGCGGTGGAAGGGTGGAAACAGCGCATCTCGCGCATGCGCATTGCGAGGAGGCGGGGCGGCTGGGCCCGGAGCGGAGTCCAGGTTTGTTGTTGTTGTCCCAACCCCAGCGGCTCCTCCGTCTCCTCAGCCGCCATGTCCAGCCCTCAGGAGCCGCCGCAACACAACAATAACAACAACCCACCGGCTGAAGGGACGCAAACCGAACCGGGCCTCAATAGTGAGTGGGTTGGGCCGGGGGAGGGGGGGGATGCGT
Organism: Coturnix japonica; assembly: GCF_054131305.1. Lineage (NCBI taxonomy): Eukaryota > Metazoa > Chordata > Aves > Galliformes > Phasianidae > Coturnix > Coturnix japonica. The sequence continues at coordinate 1,860,907 of NC_140672.1, read as the reverse complement.
GAGGGGGAGAGCACCTCCCCTATGAGGACAGGCTGAGGGAGTTGGGTTTGTTCAGCCTGGAGAAGAGAAGGTTGCGGGGTGACCTCATTGCAGCCTTTCAATACCTGAAGGGAACTTACTCTTCCCTTAAACTCTTGGAAAGGGCTGACAATAGCAGGACACGGGGAAATGGCTTTAAGTTAAAAGAGGGAAGATTTAGGTTGGATGTTAGGGGGAAGTTCTTCACTAGGAGAGTGGTTAGGCCCTGGAATAGGCTGCCCAGGGAGGTTGTGGATGCCCCGTCCATGGAGGTGTTCAGGGCCAGGTTGGACAGGGCCCTGGGCAATCTGATCTATGGGGTCTATCTTGGGGATCTATGGGGTCTCTAAGGGGTCTCTATGGGGATCTATGGGGTCTCTGTGGGGATCTGTGCGGTCTATGGGGTCTCTGTGGGGATCTGTGGGGTCTCTATGGGGATCTATGAGGTCTCTATGAGGATCTATGGGGATCTATGAGGTGTCTATGGGGTCTCTATGGGGATCTGTGCGGTCTATGGGGTCTCTATGGGGATCTATGGGGTCTCTATGGGGATCTGTGCGGTCTATGGGGTCTCTATGGGGATCTATGGGGTCTCCTGGGCAACCTGATCTAGTAAATGTGTATGTTTGGTGGCCCTGCTAGGCAGGGGGGTTGGAACTACATGATCCTTGAGGTCCCTTCCAACCTGGGTCATTCTGTGATGAGGGGGAGTGGGGTTGGGCTGGGGGAGCTGAGCTTTAGAAGTGGGGAAGGAGAGATTGGGTGCCCCCATGAGCTGTGGGACTCAAGGCCTGGGCTGATATGGAAGGGCTGAGGTGTATGGGGTGAAACTGGGGTTGAGGGGGTTTGTGTTGTGGTTTAGAGCTGAGTTTATTCAGCGGTTGGTGTTACCAGCTAAGATGGGGATGCAGCACGATAAGGGGGAGGAGCGTGAGTGTGGGAATGAGTTTATTCAGTGGCTGAGTCGATACCGCTGACGTGAGCTATTTTCCTCTATATCCGGCATCTGTGTCAGCTGCTCCCTGCATCCTTTTGTTCCCTGAATAACGCTCACAAGGAGCATCCATGGGGGCTCCGGTGCTCACCTGACAGACACTTATCCCATGTTTGAAACAGCTGCTTCGATGTGTGTCTGGTTGTAATTGTTAAGGATACCCCAGGTGAAGAGGTGAATAAATGATGTCAATGATTAACCATCCCTTCGGGGTTTATGATGAAGTTAAACTGACAGTGAAACGCGAGGGATGGTTGAGTTCTTGTAACTCGCTGTGAATTGCATTAAGGAATAAACGGCGGCTGGCCCATCACAGTAATGTTACACCTTGTGATAAGGAGGCTGTGGATGCCCCATCCCTGCAGGCATTCAAGGCCAGGCTGGATGTGGCTCTGGGCAGCCTGGGCTGCTGGTTGGTGACCCTGCATATAACAGTGGGTTGGAAGCAGCTGATCACTGTCATCCTTTTCAACCCAGGCCATTCTATGATTCTGTGATTCAAACTCATTGCTTCATTTAATAAATTCCCATCTTCACTTCTGTACTTAAGTATTTTCACACTGTTTTCTGCTGGTACATTAAGTTACTCTGCAAAGCTGTAAGATGGGAACCACAAGGGATGAATGCTGTAAGCCCAGGCTGGATCTGCCCACGTAGATCTTGCTGCTGGGTCAGTGCATAAAGGCTTAACAAAATCAATGTGATTACTGGAGGTGGTGAGCACAAGGTATGAGAGGAAATGCTCAGTAATCTGTGCTGGGTGAACAAAACAAGTGCAACCAATCAGCTGCACATGGATTTAGTCCCGCTTTCAGATGTTCAAGCCATTCCACAATGCTTTGGTGTTATAGGTGCATTTGTTGCCATTATATAAGCTTTTCAGTGACCCTTTTCAGGCTAATGAGTTTAGACACTTATTCATTTTGCTCTGTGTGTCATTTGTGCGTGTTTAAGGCCTTTCATTCAGAGATCTCCAAGCACTTTGAATTGAAGACCTGGGAATAAAACTGATAACTGAAGCTTTGCTTTGTTGGGTTCAAAAAGAAAACAAAAAAAGCTTATATGCTTTGGGATGCTTCCTCCGTTTTAATTATTATAGAGCTCTGTTACATATTGACAAGCAATCAGTTGCACCTCAGGTAGGAACCCATCTAGCTCTGTCATGGAAAACTTGCTTAATAATTACCTCTATGGGAGCATGACCAGCTTGCTTTATTCCCCTCTTGTTAGTGTTGGACTTAGTTGATTCAGATTGATCATGGCTCAGACTAATGAGCTGTTCACTGCTTTTAATTCTACACATGCATATACCTGAAAACACTCTGGATTTCTCTATTTAATAGAAGCCTATGTGTGCATAGTGGCTACACGCCAGGTGCCAGCCTGTTGGTGCTTCAGTTTTGCAACAGGATTTAGGAGGGTTTGCTTATGAACCGACTTAATGCTTCTGCATAAGCCCTTGTTAAATGCTGATCCTGGACTGGTCAGCACGCTGTGGCTTCCCACTGATTGCATTGGGGTCCTGCTGAATTGGCTGCAGTGTAATAGAAATAGGGAGCGAATATCCTACAGTTTAATTAATTTCATTATTTCTACCTGGGCAAGAAAATATGTCAGCTTAACTCTTAAAGAATTCAGCAGATGTAACTGCTTATGAAGTGCAATAGGTTGGTAGTTCACTTCACATTAAGCAGAGACCTGGTATAAAATGGCTCTCAGAGTTACTGCTGTTGGTTTTTCTCTTCATTTGCATTAGAACATAGCCAGAATTCACATAATTTGGGAGAAATCCCATGATTTCAGAAGGGAAATAAACTCAGGAGGTTACATTGAAGGCTCAGGTGAGAATGCTGAGTTCTGCCATATCTCCAGCTTAACAGTCAGATGGGATATACAGTAAATTAAACACTCTGATGTGGGTGATTAACATCACGGCTGGTTGCTCTGCAGTATTTCCTTGTGCTGCTGCCCCCAAGCAGAGGCTGCCATCCCTCTGTTTAGCTCTGCAAAGTTTGCTGGCTGCTCATAAACCTGCTGTAGATCCCAGTGGGAGGATGTAACGTGTTGTAGCTTGATGTCAGATTAGGCTTCTGTGAGTGTATTTTGATTCATTAAAAGTGAGGTCAGACAGGGAACGTGCTGCTGGTCATGTAAACCACCGCTCAGCGTGTTGGGTCTCTTTACTCACAGTTAATTGGGCTGCTCTTCCTGGTGTGGCTGCAACATATTTTAGATAAACAAGGAGTTTTGTCAGTCCGGGTTGAACACCATTCACCAATAAAACCCTCATTAAACCCATTGCTTTGGAGGGCTGGTTGAAGCAGCTCGATATCTGCTAGGGTTGGTGTACGCTGTGTGGTTGTGTGTAAGCTCTGAGCACACCCAGATTCCTTGCTTGTGAATACAGATGGGGGAGAACAGGCTGTAAACCACCGGGACTCAGCAGAGCATAATATCCAGTGTTAGGAGCTGATAGCATGGAGAAACTATTCCAGGTTCACAAAAACAGGTTGATAATCTGTGAACTCACTTGGTCATACGCTTCCTGTGTCACTAACAGAGCCAAAGCTTGGGCTGTAAAAACAAATGAAGCCATTAAAGATGCATTTCATAAGACAAGAAATCACTATTGAAGTTTCAAACCAATGGAGGTAATTTTAAGGAGTCATTTCAGCTATTTTGTTGGTATTTTTAGGCCTTATTTTCCATTCACCTTCAGATAGAGTCAATTACATTTCATGGAAGCCTGGTGTTATATGTGTGAAATCCTTATCTCTCTGATGATGGGAAATAATGTTGCACTGAAGATGTTATACTTGTGAGAAATCAGAGATCTTTGCTCTCCCTAATCAGGATCTTCTCACATTATTTATGTACAACATTAAATAGAAACAGCATTTATGTTCAGGAAACTGCTGTGATCTCTTTGGGTGGACATAGGAACTTTATAGACGATAGAGTGAACACCGTGTCCTTTATGTTCTGATGATGTTTCAAGTAGTTCATTGTGTTCGCAGCTCAGTTTTTAATCAAGTCTTTGAAATGGTGGCTGCATCAAATGCAAAATCACTTAATAGGGTTATGAACGTGATTGAAGAGGATTTAACAGAAAGGCCTGTAGACCTTACGGCTTTATTGACAGAATGAAACATCAGAAGGTCCTAAGTGCAGATATTTTCTTACACAGACCCTTAGAATGAAGGTAAATGACAGGATTTTACAGCATAGGTAAATGCAGTGTGGAATTTAGTGATTGAGGTGATAACTGCTAAAGGAAATCTATCAGTTGTCAGCTGTGTTAAGCCAGCAGGTCTTCTGTGGGCTGTGCAGTCATCTGATTCTTGGTTTATATCTTAATGAGATGGTTGGAGTTGCAGTTGGATAGGGAATGTATTTAAATATTTGGAACAGAATGAAGGGTGGAGATCTGTTCTACCCCTCAGGACATTGAGTGGTAGGGTACAAATTGAAACACGGCTCTTGGGAACATGGTGGTAAACGCTGGTTTTTTGTTTATTTAACCTGCACATTAAATTGAAACAGGAACACAAGAAGTTCTATCTCAATCTCAGGAAGCATTTCTTTATTGAGAGCATGGGTTGCCCAGAGAGGTGTGAGATCTTATATAGATATTCAGCAGCTCTGGGTGGCCCTGCTGGGCCAGACTTGATGGGCCCAGAGGTGCATCAACCCTCAGCTGCGTTGTGGTTCAGGGGATACATTCATGTTTGGGGTCTTTTTTCTTGTATGACTTCAACATAAGTAAATGTGAAGGCAGAGGCTGGTTTGGAGATGAAGGCCTTTGGAAGTGGAAGAAAGAAGGATGGTATAAAATTGTAGGTTGGGGAGTTCTATGGAAGCAGGGCTAGGAGAATAGAATATCCTTTGAAAGAGGATCATAGGAGCAGAACAGGGAAGGGGAGTGATTAGTATAATTGAGTGCCACATAGATAATGGAAACTTCAGACTATAGAGAGAAATGGGGTCTGTTAAAGTATTAACACCTGGGAAGATGGGGGGCAGTTAGCGTGCCTAGCTCCAGAGGTAGGAAGCAACATAACATTATGGGGGTGGTTTTTGTGCGACAGGAAGAAACACATCAGCCTTGTCTTCAGTACGTGTTTTTGAGCTTTATCCAGCAGCGGTGTTATCTGAATTCACCATGTTCAGGGCTCTTTTGCTGTGTGTAGTTGATAAACTTTACTTGGTTTTAGTTTCGCTGCTTTTAATGAAATGATGTCTGTCTTGCCCTACAGGTTCCTGGGTGGAGTTGCAGATGAATGGCAATGGCAATAGCAATGATAATGGCAATGGGAAAAACGGAGGGCTGGAGCATGTCCCATCATCATCCTCCATCCATAATGGAGACATGGAGAAAATCCTTCTGGATGCCCAGCATGAATCAGGACAGAGCAGTTCAAGAGGTAGTTCCCACTGTGACAGGTAAGTGAACATTGTCATAAGCCATTTAGGGTATGAAATATTAGCTTTACTGGTTCATTAGTAATAATGTGATATATATATATATCCTTGTTTTCAGTCAAACATAATAAAACGCATCACTGGGCTTGGTAGAAAAAAAGACACTTGGAATTTGTACTTCCTGCTTTCAGTATTCTGCTGTTTTTCCTATGAAGGCAGAATATCTTTGCCTGGCAATATAATCCCTTGAGGCACACGAGAGCAGTATGGTATTCTTAGTTCTTCACTGTGCCTTTCAATTGAAGGCTTTAGGCCAGATTTGTAGGTCTATGACTTCTTTCTATAGATAATTTTACATATCCATCTGCTTATGCCTCCTTTGGATTTTCTGAATGATGGTTGTTTGTTGAACTGTCTTGCCTACTGTACACATTAAGTAGCTGATCAGTAATAAAATATACTTAAAATTAGTTAGGCCTGATTTAATTACAGGCTATAGTAGGCGATCTTTGAAGGCACTTCATACAATATTTAAAACAGAACTCTTGCTTTAATAGAAAATAGGCCGCTTCTTACCTCTATGTTCAGTATTTCCAGTCCAGATCCTGTGCAGTGGCAGTCAGTCCTGTTGAGAGAGGTGGGATTGTTTAAAATATAAAAGAGCAAAGCAAAGGTTTCTTGAAGACATTCTTGTTCCAGTGATTGTGACTGTAGTCTGTTACTCATTTGAATAGTGTGCAGAAGTGCATGTGGAAGTGATTCAGCTGAGATGCCATTAATGCTAATTATTCTGTAGCTGACAGTATAGTGTGACAAAAGTGACATAATGAAATCCATTTTTCTTTAGCCCTTCACCTCAAGAAGATGGACAGATAACATTTGATGTGGAAATGCACACAAGTAAAGACAGTAGTTCTCAGGTATTTAACCTTTTAAAATAATTAACTTTGAAAAATATGTTAAAGTTGTAGGTATTGTACATATAAATCATACATAGGTCGATACTGGGAGTACTTGAAGCGCAGAGCAAGTTCTCTGTCACCTCAGAAGGTCTTTAATATTATATATTTTACCTGTCAAAAGACATTCATTGAACTACTGCTCTCTAGCAGGTTTTTTCATTCTGAGACCTCAATGAATTGCTTTATGAATCAATCAGCTCGCATGATAGTGAGCAGTCTTCACAATACAAACCGAAAGGACGCTAATGCTGAACTCTTGGTCTGCTAATGTAATGGAATTTGATGTCTTCAGCAGCATAGGAAAGCAATCCTGGAAAAATAAAACCTTGCATTTAATTGTGTCTAAGATCTGGCCAAAGAGTAGGACTGGTGCACTGGAGCCCTGCAGAGAGCCAGAATGAAGTTGCTGGCTAGGTCTGCCATCTCTGTTTTGTTGAATATGGTTGCTTTTGGCAGTTTCCACTTATTTTAAAAGTCATATATTTTATTTTTCTAAATTCTCTGGTCCTTTTAGCTGCGATGTTAACTCCTTGGGTGAAGGCAGCTGTGCTGAGTGCTTGATTTTTCCCTTCTGCGCCTGAGATGTATGCAGGAGAGTCCACTAGCTGCATGTAACAGTAATTTTAAGTAACTCCTTTAAAGACCTTCTAAGTATTGTTTTTGAAACCATTTTATTTTGCTTTTCTGTGATTTATCTACACTCAGTAGAGCGTAAAATCAAATCAAATGTCACGAAATTGGTTTTCTTGTAAAAACTGGGGTTAATTACAACTAGCATTAAACAAACAACAACAAAAATACCCAAACAACAAGATCCATGTGCAAAAAACCCAACTTACTGTGATGCTGTGTTCCTATATATAATAACGCAATTAGTGACATGCTGGCCTCTGCAGTGCATTATTTTAACACAGTAAAATCTTTTTTAAGTAGTAGGTAGCCCAAGAACACTTGCTTGTTTATCAAGTGCTGCCATTTGGTGCTTATCAGTTTAATCCCATTGTTGTTCTCAACTTTAATGCCATGAGGACGAGTTAACTGGCTGTTACAAGGTTTGTCCCATGTGTGCTTTCAGTCTGAAGAAGAAGCAGTAGAAGGAGAGAAAGAGTTGGAAGTGTTGAAGAAAAGTGCTGACTGGGTGTCAGACTGGTCGAGTAGGCCTGAAAACATTCCTCCCAAGTGAGTTAAACTTCTTTTAATGAATTTTACACAATTGTATGGGTTGGAAGGGACCTCTGGAGATCATCTAGTGCAACAAGCAGGCTCCCTAGAGCTCCTTTATATGAAGGTGGGAAGCACCATGAGACTCACTTAGATGCAGTTACTCTTACTGTCCGAATAAGACCATTTCTGGAAGAAAAGATTTCACATCCTGAAATTCCCTCTCTCAGACTTACCTCTCTCTTCAGCTACTGCTCCCTTTGTCTCTATACTGTCTGTGTAAGTGGTCTCTCCAACAATACTTCCTATTTTCTCTTTGATCCTTTACTCTGTAAGGGATCTCTTGCTTTGATCTCCAGCTCTTTGTACTTTAAAAAAGGAAAAGGAAAAAAAAAGTTCCTGCAGAGATCTGTGCATGTGTGTGCAATAAAAGAAAGGCAACAAGAAAAAAAATGTTGTATTTTTTTCTCTCCTCCCCCTCTTTCAGGGAGTTTCATTTCAGACATCCTAAACGTTCAGTGTCTTTAAGTATGAGGAAAAGTGGAGCAATGAAGAAAGGTGGCATTTTCTCAGCAGAATTTCTTAAGGTTTTCATTCCATCTCTGTTCATATCTCATGTTTTGGCTCTGGGACTAGGGTAAGTATTCACCTAAGAATTATCTCACTTCAACTTTTTGCATCTGGCTTTGATTTTCTGCTTTACTTGAATGTCGGGTGCTTGCTGAAAGGGGCTTTGTCTGGAATAACTCGAGTGTTGTTGTACCTTGCTCAAGAGAGTTGCCTTTTTCGCTTTTGTTTTTAAATGCAGGAAGACGTTGCAGCAATGATAGCCATGAATGTTTTATTTGTATGTCAAGTTTCTTATATTGAAAATGCATGGATTATCATGGATTTAACTGCATGTAACTGCAGATAACCTTTGTAGTTACAACACGTACCATTTGGTTATCCTTGTGTTCTTCTTAAATACTTCAAGTTATGTAGAGAAAGTAAGACAGAGCAGGTGAAAAACTGCTGTAATGTTAACACACCATTACAGAATTACAGTGTGCAAATACCGGCTGCTGAAGATCTCTGTGTATGGTGCATACTCTGTAATTTTCACTGACTAATGCTGTAGTTCTCTGATACTAGAAGATTATAAAGGTTGGAATGCTTAGATACATGAAATACTGGATGTGTCCTGTGAGATCAGGTACTGATTTGCTCAGCAGAGTCCTCCATGCCTGCATAATTCAACATTTTTGAGCTTGCTTAAATTCTAACTTGTTTATCCATCTTATATTCTTCTGTGAAGGGGTAAAGGCACACATTGAGTAAATCAGGAGGACAGAATCTATGAAAGTATATTGTACGATAGTCATGCTACTGCATAAGTGTACCTTTGTGTCAAATGTTGCCTGAATATCAAAGGCCCATGTTTCTGTAGATCCTCAGTACGTCTTTTTGGCAATACTTTGTTTTACTGTAATAATCATCTGGGAGTGTTGCTGAGCTCTTCAAGAGCCCCCTCAGTCAGCTAGTCTACAAAGTGCATCAGAGCTCCTGGACTGGGTATTTCAGGTGAGCTTGGAACTGAACACTGATAACATCAGTCCTTCTAGGCTCGCCTGACAGTGTCACTCTTAAGTCATTTTATAAAAGGAGAAATGAAGTCTTTGGAAGAACCTCATCACGCTTGAAAGATGAATCAGAATAGCAGAATGCACAAGAACTGAGAAACAGGGGAGCATTTCTGTGAACTGTGATATGCTTTATACTTTTTATTTCAGCATCTACATCGGAAAACGACTGACCACACCTTCAGCCAGCACTTACTGAAAGACGGAGTGCAAAACCTGGAAACCCACGTGACCTGTGAAGGTGTTTCTGTCTCGTTTAGTACATTTGACTTGAGACCGTTTTAAGCATGACCCTGACTTCACCCTTTCTTTACATATCCAGGTTTTTTGCTAATTCTGGAATTCAGTATTGTGTTGGAACTCTGTTGAGGTGTTTTGCTATCCACATTCTTTTCCTCTCTCCTCCCATTCCTTTGCCTCTTGGCCTGCAAGACACGTCAGAGTTGCTGAACAGAGTTTACAACTGTCTATATGTTGCAAGGGCTTCTCTCGATGCAAAATGCCACCAGCAAGTTTTAATTTTATCAGTGATGCTGTTGCCTCCTTAGTGCAACCTGACTTAAATTGCAGTTGTGCATGGTGTAAATGTTGACTGTGTCGTAGTGATAAAATTATCTTCCGAAGAAAATTATCGATTGGAGTGAAATTGAATTCTGCTTTCCAAAAACAAACTGGTTGTGAAATAAACTTAAGAAATTCCTGGCAATAAAACATGGTTTAAATCAGCTCACAGGGGAATTTCCTTTACATTCCCCCTTACGTTGGCTAATACCATTTGTTTTGCAGGAGGCATAAGTTTTAAAGTAGAATACCTAAATCCATCAGCATATTTTAATATTAGATAATTGTTGTAATTTTGTCTTTTCTATGAAGTCAGCTCCTTATTCCTTGTAGGAAATCTGTCTGATGCCTAGAAGTGATTAGAGAAAAAAAACCACAAATGCATTGTTTGCATGTGAAGAAGCTTTTTCTTTTCCTTTCATGTTTTCTTAGGGGAGAATTTTAAATGTGAAATCTTCCTATGAACTGTAGTTTTAAATTAAGGAAAAACCCAACAGCTGTAGGTGTAGTTAGACTCTGTGTAAAAGGATATGTTTGTCGTGGAACTGTTTTACAATTACCATAACGGGGCAGTTTCAGAAGGTGAGGTGGTTGACCAATCTTTAGGGGGGAGGGACAATCTTGCAGGTATGTAAAGATTCAGAGGTTGTAAAGCTCTGAAATGTCTTTTGCAAATGAGTTTTCAATATTCCTCTCTCATTGTTTACTGTACAATCTCCTTTGGGGGTACATGGAACCTGAAAGTCACTCGTGATGTCTCATGTTAGGTAGAACTCCTTGCTAATGTTGTTGAACTTTTACCTTAGGGAACATTAAGCCTTGTCCTCCTTCAGTGACACTTCTTTTCAAAATGTGAAGCTTTAGTACCAAATTGTTACAAAGCATTGGGACGTCCGTGTCCTTAAATAGATTTTATTGGATTTCAGAACATGTAGCATGACTCTGAAGGATAGAATACTCTTTTATATATATATATATATGAATATATTAAAAAAAAATATCGTATAGACTTTAATACTAAGTATTTAGGGAACAATGCTAATTTTAAGACTAGCAAAAATCTCATTTAAATAAAAACTTTAGTAGTCTGACTTGTAGAAAAACGTTAAGAAAATACAGTCAGCTGGTTTGGAGAGAACAGCCACCTGGATTGTTTGCTTGGATCAGATTTTATAAAGTTGAACATTTGATATGACAGTGATCGCTTGGAACAGCTGTTAAACAGCAGCTAAATCCCAATTGAGGTTTGGTTTGAGAGAGCTTAGTTAGCTCCCAGGAAGTGGAAACAGCTGATTAGAAATCCACTGCTAACCTGTATTTAGTTTTATTCTCTACTTCTGGATGCTGTTAGAGAATGCTTTCAGGGTAAAAGAGCAGTCTAACCATTCTGTTGAAGACATCTGCTTTCTCTTGTAGCTGTGAATTATAGTGGCACCTGAGTTGCCTACAACCGCATCTTTGTTTCAGGTGTGGAGGTTGGGTTTCACCCAAAGGTGGGGGAGGTAAGGAGGAAGTGGTGAGGGATGCTACCAAGTGCAGAGTTTTGTAGTCCTGAAAAGCTGAGGGGGTGGGGAAAGGCTGATACGCTTTCAGTTCTAATTGTAGCACCTTGTTTTGTATCAAAATTGGGATAGTGGGGAAAAAGTGGGGATTTTTACTGAGTAGGGAATGCTTTCCTTTGACGAAACAAAATGACCCCTTTCTAAATTAAAAGACGTTTCTTCAGAATATCTGACAAGTAACACTGCAAGCTTGTGGCTGGAGTATCAACAGATAGTTTATAATGTTTGAAGCAGCCATGACATAGAAAATCATAAGGATTACAGCTGAGGGATGAATCCATGATCACTGTACCACTTGCTATGATATGATGCAGTATTGATACCCTACTATAACCTTGGGATGAAAGTCTACAACTCTCTGGTTTCACAAGGAACAGAAACAGATTATATCATTTGAAAAGGGGTTTCAACTGTTGATAGTTGAAGTTTTGTTAAGGTAGATGTTTAAAAAGCTTTATACCTGTTTACAGTTTTGGAAATAAGATAAAAATAAAAAGCAGGCTTTGTTTTTCTTACATGCATCAAAAACTGGCTTACGATATTTGTAAATAGGATCAACAAAAGATTGCATAAACTCACACGTCGAAAACACAGCAGGTAAAGTAACTGCAGTCAGAACTTATTTGCTTACTCTTTTCAAAAGCAAAAGCTGAAGATGATAAGAAACTCGAAATTTTTTTTAGTTGACATCAATTGAAACATTGGAGTGAACTGAGCCAAAGTGATTATGCATTCTTCATAAATTAGTTAGCACTTTGTAACATTCTATACAGTTTACAGTACATGTATAAGTTGTAGCTTATAAACATTTTGTGCCATTAAAGCTCTCACAAAACTGCTTGTCTGACATTACTTCATGCTGCGCCTTTTTCTTTGCTTTCTCTTTTTTCAGGAGCAGGACTGCTTTGTATCATGTTGTATGGAACTCGTATTCCATATTCCTTGTGTAACACATGGGTTATATGAATGTGGAAGCTGCTATTTATAGACTGGAATAATTTCTTTTTAAAGATGGCTTGGGTTGGTTTATTTGAGCATCTCGATACCATCGGCTTCTTTTTCTGAAGCACTCAATAAAAACACTTCCATTGGCAGTGTATACCTGTGCACTCCCTCCAGCACTGCATTAAAGAGAGGTTCTAAAGCAAAGTAACATAGCAACATATGAGATGTAAAGTAGAGTTGATCCAGTTTTGTGCTGTTAGTCAACTCTACTCCGTTTGTTCTTTTTCTGTTTTCTAATGCTGTTAAATTTGTGGATTAAAGAATAAGGGACATAACCCCTCGTTGTTAATCTGCCTCCATGTTGTTGGTTCAAGCACTGTTTACTTCTGGGAGCATCACATTGGTGGAATTCAGCTGGTAGTTAGAAATGTGAAATGTGATTCTGCCTGTTTTACTTACCTAATGGTTTTTGCCATGCTTTTAATGCAAAATTCTTGGGAAATGACCCCCCACCCCCCCCTCCTTAGGGGATCTTTATGTATAACGTTATAAATCCTACTAGATTTCATGACTTCCTGATGCAGTTTCTGCTGGAGGTTTTGAATGACCAATTCTTTGAACCAATTCTGCAGTACAGCTCTGTAGCAGGTACTGGAGACCAAACATTTGTCACACACCTCCAAACTTGATTGATTCTAATGTGGTGTTTTGCAGAAGAACGGGTGCAGGATGGGACTGCATAAAGCAACAGCACCTCTGCTGAAGGATTTGGTTTTCTGTTCCAAATCCCATTGTGATGGAATGTGGCTGGACTTAACTTTACTATTTCATTCAAGTTTTTTCCATTCCGGTGCAAGAATACTCAAGTAAGACCTGAAGGGAAGGGACTTGCATATTTGATTTAGAGCAATATATTGATATTACTTATCCGTGCAGCTGATAAGCTGGGTAAGTTAGCAGTGTAGTGTCTCTGTTCTCCCTGTTATCAGTACCAAGTGTTTTATGTTACGTTCAGGGGGAGTTACCTTCTATCCTTACTATGATACACCTGGAGGTTTTTCCACGATTAGCTGTTTGCACAACACCAACATGGGATATTGACTCTTACTTACCCTGTTTTCATTATTAGCTGTATGCAGATGGAAATATTAGAATTAACTTTGAATTCTGTGCTTTATGAAAAAGTTCCTCTATATTAAAAGGTTCTTTATATACTGATGTGTGTGTGAGTATACGTGCAAAAACTCTGTCTAAAAGTGAAATCCTGGCTCTGTGCAAGTGTTTGTATCCGAGGGCTATTCTGTGTTTTGGGCTTTCGAATTGTGATATATAGTTCTGTCATCACTTCAAAAACAGTCTATAATACCTTAAATACTTCTGGGAAAAAAAATAATCTAATGCTTCATCTACCAAATGTCCACGTGAAAAAAGGAAAAGCTGTGTTACTTTCTGTCTCCTTTAATCACTCTGTGTGTGCTCTGCACTGGATGTTACTTTGGCCAGACACAGCTGGCTCAGCCCAACTGCTTGCAGCTCTTGGGGTGTGATCAGTGCTGGCATTAAGGGGAGAGCAAGGGGTGGGTTTCCATTAAGGAAAGTAAACATGACTGAACTTCTTGAGCTGCTGCCAGAAGATTGAGTATGGAAGGCAGCATTTTCTGCTTCAGATCGTTCCCTTAACACCTCTATGGTAAGACTGCAGAGTTATAGAGAGACTTTCCTTTTTGCATTAGAACCGTTTGTTTAACTTGCAGTTTGGTGTCTGGGGAGAAATTAATGAACCTTAAGGGCAGAAAATTCCATGAGTACTTATTCTTTTGTATATAATAAAGGGCAAGGATAGCGTGAGTCCTACAACAGTTTAAGTTCTCTTAAAGCTGGGGTGAATTAGAAGGGCACGTATCCTTGCAAAGATGACAGTGTATGCAGTGCTGGTTCAGTTGTTGCAGCCTTTGAGATGAACATGGATATACTCCATTTAACAGATTCTCGGCTGGGACAGCATTGCTTGTTCCTGCAGCTTACTGCTTATTGAGAACCTCTTGTTTCTGCTTTTGCATGCACAAAAATCTTCGTGCATTCCTTGGGTGCTTTCTGTTCTCATCCTGCTTCCTCTTTCTTATGGTCTGCCCAGTATTATTTGTTGGTTGCTCCTTTTTCCTTTCTTTGCTTGTGTTCTCATGCTGCTGCTCATTGCTCCCCAAATAACATGAGCACACACTCTGAGTTCCCACCTATTCCATGAAGTATCTGAATTCTTGAGACAAAACACTGCCTTGTTTTGCCTCTTTTCTGGTTCCTTGAGACCCACAGTTTATTCAGATGGGTATTTGTAGATATTCTGTGCTTTTACATTTGGACTCTAATAATTTGGTTTCTCTGTTCTCTAGCGATATCCAGAAGGGTTTGTTCAGGAATCACTTGTTTTGTTGTCACCTCAGACGAAGTAGGTTATAAAGAAGGGTAGTCTGTTATGGTCAGAGGTAAGAGGGCTTAATAAGTAATCTAAATTGGTTTCATCTCAGAACTTAAAATGATCTTCTGGACTTTTCTGCCAGAGAAATCTTCCTGAAGGCCTGGAAAAAATGTTGCGTGACCTCTGCTGACTTGGAGTGAAATCATTTAGTGCTGCTGAGTTACCTGGGTCGTGGTCTATGAGTACAACCTCCAGCCTCCCTTTGAATTTCACAGCACACCTATGGTTATTTCCCTCTCGCATGAGTAGGCTGTGCTGGTTCCAGCAGACTGTACAGTTTGCACTTGGATGTACTGATTGTCTTTTTGCTTTAGAATAAGAATTAATTGACAATTGATGATTATAGCTTCTTCCTGAGCACTGTTTGAAGAGTAGATGAGATCACTGGGATTCTGGTTCTTACCAATATTTTAATAGCTTGCTCCATCCCACGACTTTGTGTGCTCATTTCCCCTTTCTCCTACCAGAATGCAGCCACAATGAAGCATTTCTGTGCTGGAAACACTGCATGCAATTACAAGCCTCAGTTTGCAGCACCACAGCTTTGCTGCTTCCAATGTTGGGCTTTGCTTCTGTGTGCTGAGTGTGATCAGCTTAAGTGGCCAAATCAACTGATTACAGACAGGGATGGAACTGGAACAGGTTGCCCAAGGAGGCTGTGGATGCCCCATCCCTGCAGGCATTCAAGGCCAGGCTGGATGTGGCTCTGAGCAGCCTGGGCTGCTGGTTGGTGACCCTGCACATAGCAGGGGTTGGAATGGGATGAGCATTGTGGGCCTTTGAAAACCAGACTGTTGTGTGATTCTGTGAATGTCAGAACATGACTCTGCACTGTCTGTTCATGGAGTTATGGCCACAATTGGGCTGGCTCTGACTGCAAATGAGTAGGACTGAAATACAGAGGCAGTGCAGCGCAATAACAATGAGTTAAAATAATCAGTGACTTGGAAAAGGAAGCATCCCTCACTGATATTACTGCTCAAAACCATCAATCTCCAGAACAAGAAGTAAGTTCATATCTGAATCACTGCCAAATTCCTAATGCTCGGAAATGGGTTTTTGCAGCGTGTGGCTGTTCTGCCTCTGCTGTGTTCTGTGTGTGTGTGTGTGATGTGCGTGCACACTGGAGTGGGAAATGAGAAGGAGGAGGTGTGGTCAGATAAGCATCGGCAGCAAGAGTGGGTCCATTGCCAGTGCTGCAGCTTTTTCCTATAGGCTTCCCGGTTAGGTGAGAGCTAAAGGCTGTGTGAGAAAAGCCTCCCCAATTGGCTGGCAGTACGGTGGCATGATAAGTGATGTCACCCAGCAGGACTATTCACAAGGCAGCATTCTGGCACTTCTCAGCTTGGGTTGGGGCAGAAATGAGGCTGAGTGAGGCAGAACGTGTTATGCCGAAAGGTGCTAAGTTCCTTCTGCAAAAGCAAAGAGTCGTTTATAAATCATTTCCGTTCCGCTTAGGAGCAAAGCTAATGTAAATTAGGAGAGGGGAGAATTAGATTTTCCTATTTCTGCACAAGAATTATGGAGTAAGCAGAGCTGCCAGAAGTGCTTATGCTGATGGATGCATGAGGAAGGCTCAGACAAACACAGCGCTGCTGGCAGCCCTGTGTGAGCTGTGAGTGTTTTATGATTGACACCAAAAAAGAAAGGGAAAAAGCTTAGTAGAAGAAATTGTCCTCCCACTCCATGGCTTCACCCTCTTGTTTGGGTTTTGAGGCTCTGAACTAAACCCAGGAAGGGCTTTTTTTCACCCCAAAGCGCTTCTATGTTGTTCCTGTTGGACACACCTGGTTGAGCGTGCAAGTGTGAATGTATAATTGACACACCCACAGAAAGCCAAATCAGTCTGGGTTGTACAGCATCACTGCTCGCAGCTCTTACCAGTTTGCTTAAATATCCACCCTTTATGGGTGATTTTGAGCAGATTTTATGTGGTTTGCTTGGAATTGGTTCTCCAAGCGTTAAGGATTGCTGTTATTTTTTTGATTGGGCTTAGAAATGGGACTTGTTTCTTTGTTTTTTTTTCCACGATGAGAACTTAAAGGGACAGCTGCCTTTATGCCACTGACTTCATAATGACTGTAGGAAAGTCTTGATCCTCATCTGTGAAATGGAAATGTTAATCTGCTGTAGAAAAGTGTTAATGACTTCATTTGAAAGCGAAGGATTTCTATAATCCTTCTGTGTAAAGGTCTATACCACCAATGATATTCTTTCCAGGTTCTTAACCAGTGTAAATGAGTGCAGTGTCAGTAAATGATATGCTGATCTGTGCTCTCTAACCTGTTCTCATTTGGTTAGTTTTGGGTGTAGATGACATGATGTCTGTGTCTTTGCCTATAAGGACAGATTTGACGACACATTGATTACTAAATTTATATCCCCATGGAAGGATATTCCAGACTCAAATCTGTGTGGAACTCAAGTGATTTTTAGCATGTTGTTTTTGCTGTCCGTATGGAGCAATGCTGTTTAATCTTAAGCTGGGCTCACGTGTTGGCATGCACAGTAATTAAGGGCACTGCTGGTCTCTTTGATAGCATAATAAATGTGAGCATTTCACATACATGTACAGTACAGTACTGTGGTGTTCGTTTTGATCAGGCTGTGTGGTTGGTGCCATATGCACTCTACCATAAGGTTTGTGATCTCTGAAACTGAGAACCTGTTGCCTTGTTTCTGTGATGCCTAAACACGAACCCATGCTGAAGAGCAGTGGGGCTCTGTTCAGTATCTATGGATAACAAAGAATCCAGGTGAGCCACACCGGGGAATTAAGGCAAACTCATGCAGCACAACTCAAGCCAGGTCACATTTGTGCATTATAATGTTGGTGATGTAGAATGGGGTGACTAACGCTGTCAAGCTAAGATCCTTTCTCTTTCAATGCATGCACAGAGCCTGTTGTAATGCTTTTTTTCCCCCTGCCATTCTTATCAGCAAAGAAATCTGCATTGTTCTTGCTGCAGAATCCAGTGGTCCTCTCCGACCTCCTATGGAGAGCATTGAAAACCTCATTGGTAAGCCTGAAATGCTTTTGTCACACACAGTGGGGCAGTGAGCCAGAAACTTAATGATAATCTCTAGAGGTTAGGCAGAGCAATTAGAATATTGGCTGGATAGAATAGTTAAAACCACCTAAAGGCTCTTCCCCAATGAACCACTGAATATCTTCTTTTGACATTGAGGCACCAGGCTTGATTAAGGTTCGGATGTGCTATGCTGGTTTCTTCTGTAGAAATGTCATTAAATTTGATCATCAGCTGCTTTTTCCTTCTGCTGAAGTTTAAGGTTAAGCTTCTAAAGACTGGCTGAATATATTCTGTTTTATCACCTCTGCCTGTGGAAACAGCAGCTTGGATAGGCTGTGCCATGCAGGACTGTGCTCACTGTAAGGCCTGCTCTGCAAGGTTGGTAATGCTGTACTGCTGCATCTGAGCTTCTGGGGGAGGCTATGGCAGAGAAAGATGGGGAAGGTCCCTATAAGGATTCTGGTGAAGCAGTGGAGGTTGCCTGGTGTTCTTGGAGCTGTCAGAAGAACAATTTCTCTCCCTCTGGTATCAGGAATCAGAAAGAGAGACTAAAAGACCCAGAAGCAGGCTGGGCGCTGGGTTAGTGTTACAGTAACCCAAGTTTTGCTATGCCTAATCTTTATTGAGGGTTGCAGATTTCAACAAGGTCAAGCCAAAGGCTTATTTTTCTGAAGAACGTATGAAACACAAGCAGGTTTAATTCATTTGCAGTACTGATAAGAGATGTGAGTCAAGTTCCCTGTGTACAAGACCTCCTTTTGTGGGACATAGGTGCTGCCTAGGCCTCGTGCCAGGTCCCTGTTCAGAACTGAACCTCACTCAGAGCTCTTATGAAGGAAATGCAATGCTCTTCTCCAGCTCTGTGACCTCCCAAGCGATTCTGAGTTGCCATGGCCACACTGCAGACTAATGGTAGAGAAAAGCTGAGGTGAGTTTTCCCACTGGCCTCAGCAGACTTCAGGGTGAGGAATGGAGAACTGGAATCACAATAAGCATCTATTCCTTCTGTCTTCTTGTTAAAGCAATCTGCATTCCTCGCTCCAGAGCAGAGATTTAGTAGTGGTCAGGCACTCAAGAGCCAGCACACGAGCACGTTTCTTCCTGTGAGCCCTTAAAATGCACTGAGCTCAGTGCTGTCTCCAGATGCTCTCCACGCAGCACTCAGACATGCTGTGCTGCAATTAGCCTGGCAGGTGCCGAGCACTGCAGTTTATTATTAACCAGCTCTAATACCGTGCTGCAGATGCTCACGACATGCATTGCAAAGAAGAGGGATGGCGATTCCTTGCCCCAAGCACCCGTTTGCCTTTTGTTCCTAAAGCCTCTACTCCCTAGCAACCCAGTGCCTCATAATCATTTCTTCCCCATCCCATGTGTATTCTGAGAGATAATTAACCATTCAGCAGCGTCATTAACTAAGAACTCCTGCATCCTTCATGATAAAGCAATAACTTCCTTAGAAGACCACACTTGCTTCTCGTTCTGACTTGATTTTTAACCCGATCACATGTAATGTAGGCAAAACTGGTGCCACATTTTTTGCCCAGCTGTGGAGGTGTTTCACTGTTATATTGAAGGTTTTAAAGGAAACGTGCAGCCTTCTTGCATGGGAGATGCTTCTCTGAGATGAGAAGTTTCGCTCAGTGCACTGATTAGATGATGCTTCCCTTTGAGGATAAGCACAAGGAGATTTGGCCCAAGGTGAAGGGGACTGAAATGAGTTAAATCTGTACCCATTCCGATGGATCTGCTCATATGAATAAGGAGAAAGGTGTGATACGTGTTCTTAGCATTAGGACCAGCGAGGAAAGTAAGGAGTAGGCTTTATCCTGAAGATGCTTCTGTGTAGCATTAAAGCTCAGCAGACTGGGCAGCCTTCTGTTTTACTTGCTAGGCTGTATTGTTTTGCTTCTGTACGTATCTAAATGTATCAGGGGTATGGAGTGGGATGCCACAGGGTTTCCTAAGGCATTATTCTCCCTTTTCAAGGGGGACACAGAGTTCCCTAGATTCAAGCAATAAGCGTCGTGTGCTTTCACAGACGCTTGCAAGTGAACAGTATCATGTAACTATTCTTTGTCAATTAATGTCCTGATCTTGCTGTAGGCTGTTCTTTCGCTGTCTGGTTGACTAATAAAAAACATTTCCCTTCCAGGAAATGTAATCTTCCATGACCTTTACAGGAAAAAGGAGAGAGATTCCTATGGATTGGAACTTCTTATGCCACAGGTGGTGATTCTGGGATACCTTGGGTTTACTTACAGAAGCTAAACTCTTCTTCAGAGGGTTGTTGCATTGCTAGCACATGTGCTTCTCTCTGCTTTTGGTGTCAGCAAAGCAATACAGTCTCTTGCCACCATTTAAGAGTGTCTCCTTGCAGCTGAGGCCACTGCTTAGTCGCATCCTTCTGCCTCTTTCAGGCTCTGACAGATGAAGGGGAGGGAATAATCAAATCGTCTTTCCCTGTTGCTCCTCTGTTTCCTTGCCAAGGAGTTTGATGCACAGTTTGCTGCAGGCAGGCACACTAATAGTCTGGGCCTCTGTGAGACTGTCTCAAGTTGAGAATCTTAATTGCTGAGCACTTCTGAAATCTTTGCTGTAAACACTTGAGGGTTTTTCCAGTTCGGATGGGCTTCTGGCCAGTGGGTTTCTGTTGCACCCTCCCTTTAACATCAGGATCTTCAGGAGAGATGTTCATGACAATGGTGTTGAGTGCTGGGCTGCTCCCAGCTGTTGTTTCTGGGATCAGCTGTCTGACTTCCCTGATTGAGGAATCACAAGAAAAACAAACTCGGTGGCAGGAAGTTGCTGCCCTCCAGCGCTGCAGCCTGGCTGTCAGACCCGATATTGTCTGAGTTGTCACAGTAGATCCACCCATGCTGGTATGTGGGTCTGTTTGCTCTAGCCTGTTCTTTCTGCTATGCTCTCCTTGATCAGACTTGCGTCTGCTGCTGTTGAATTTAGTTTTGCTTATGTGTTTATTCAGGGGCAAAGAATCCCACAGAATTATTGAGAGCTGCAAGTTTCAGTGCCTCCCTGCTTTATGACAGGGATGAGCTGAAAGAAGGACCTCTCTGGCTGAGAGCAGCCCCTCCTTTGCCTCTGTCTGAATACAAGGAAGGAGGGTGACAGAGTGAGTCAGAGTGGATGAATTGTCATGGCAGCCTGACCCGGGTGTATTCAGATGTATTCAGGCATAACTGAATGAAATAGAACGGTCTGAAGTTCTCTGATGATCTTTGCCTAAATGAGGGCTCCTCCTGCCCAGTGGGAATCAGACATTTAAGTCTCTTCTGTTTCCTTTCAAATCTCTACCCGAAGGTTGTTCTGCAAACCTCACGTGTTTGAAGGTTAAATGGCCACACAGGTGCTGTCTTGTCCTCCTACACAAGAGAAAACCCGAAAGCGTGGCAGTTAGACCACAATTACATTTCCTGGGTAGGAATAGCAAAGAGATGCCTGGAGCTCTACCAGCAGTAGCAATTATATGTATTGAAAGGAATGCTATCTTGTCATTGGTCTGGGACACTAGATTGCAAGATGCACAGAGGGATCATTATGGGAGAAGCTGTGACCTGATGGTTAAAACTGTGGATTGAGGTTGTTTCCACCACTAATTTGAGATGAGTTGGAAGGGACCTTCAAAGGTTGTCTGGTCCAATTCCTCTGTATTGAGCAGGGACATTAAGAGCTTAATCAGGTGCTCAGAGCCCCTTCCAGCCTGAGTCAATTACTTCTGTGTCATCCTCTTTTTCCCTTCCTATTTAAATAGTGAGGAGATCGGAGCAGGCTCTGTCCGACAGCAGGGATTTGCACTTTATAACTGCAACACAAACAGCTGCAGCAAAGCCTTGAGTTCCAAACTGATAGCAGCACCGACAGCTTAGCAGAGTTCAGTTTAGGTAAAAATCTAACCTTCATCATAGAGTGTAGAAATAACACTGCAAAGGGGTGACCCAGTCCAGGACTTCTGAGCAGCAGAGCCCACCTTAGAGCAGCAGAGTCCACCTTAGAGCAGCGTGGAAAGGGGCAATGGGTAACGTGGTGCTTGGAAGCAGGCAGATGTATCTGTGCAAGGAGCAAAGCATGGCTGGCAGGTATGTTATACTGCTCATCCTGCCAGTGCCTTGGAGAAGCAAAGTCCCTCTTTGTATGTAGGGGGCCAGTCATGAAAATGGGGTGAACTGTGATGCTGAAGAGCAGGCACTGTCTAATGGAATAAGTATGTTAGAGTGGCCGTAAATTGGGCCCTCTTGGATAATTGATTATTTTCATTTTATTAAGCAATGTATTAAGTAGGGTTCAGCGCACTGAAAACTCATTAAAAAGGGCAATCAGGGACAAGCACAACAAGCACATGCAATTTGATTTTTCCCCAGGGTTTCAAAACACCCTCGTGTACACACAAAACCCCTTTGAAGTCCCACGTCATCACATCCTGCAGTCTGGAAAGGCAGCTGAACTGCTCCACCTGTGTTTGTAGGTCTTAGAATAGGCCTTTAGTGCCAGGACCCTATTGGTCTCAACAGGTAGGGCAAGGAATGATCTTCCTACTGCCAGGAACTGGATGGCGGTCTGTAGTTAGCACTGAATATCTTGTGGAGTTTGGGGCCACTGTAATGGAACTCATAATGAAAATGCTTGTTTTACTGTGTGGGATGGCTTGGTGGGCTACTTGCCTTGGCTCAGACATTAGCACTTTATAGATGGAGAATGGATGACTTAATGCATTGCTGAAAGGTAATTTTGCTGTTACCGTGATGGATACAGCACAGTAAACTAGTAGGAAATAGGGCCTATTTATAGGCCTCTCATCAAGATATATGATCTATAGAATGAAGCATCCAGTGACAGCCTGAACAACCCTGTAAGAACTGCTGACAGCTCAGGCTGTGCCTTTGGATGTGAGGTTCAGACCTGCAGGAAAGATGGATGCAGCCATCAGGACGGAGGCAAAATCAACCAACAAATTGGCCGTTTCCTTTTTTTCATTCAGTTAGCAGTGATAAATGGTTTAACTTAAATCACTTCCTTACATTAAACTACAGCGTGCCTGGAGATTAATACAGTCTATAGATCCTGTAGATCACATTTATTAGCATGCGTTTTCTTCTTGAGGGTTCATGTTGAATTTTGCTTGGTTCTAGTCTGTTAGGTCCCTGAAATGCAGCGTTTGCAAGAAACCCAACTTGAAAGGATTACAGTGCAATTAAAATTCCTCGTCCTTTTTTCCTTTCTGGCACTTCTGTATGTAGGGTAGTTTGTTTCTGTCCGGAAGATCTAATTAAGCTTGCAGCACTGAAAGATGATAAAGAGCTGGAGGTGGCCTTTTCCATTCAGCATAGGTAGGGCATGAGAGCTACACCATATCTTATTTATTTCAAGTTCTCGTATCGTTTGAGCTTGATGTGACAATTTAAAGTGCCGTAAATACAGATAAGGATGATTGTTTGATGGAGTCACAGCAATAAATGTGGCTTGTCCTTTCCAAAAGCAGGAATAACCAACTCAGGCCTCTCCATGCAGAAGAACATGGACTTTCTGAGCACGCATTAACATTTTAGTGGGTTCTGAATCAATCCTGCCAGCCAGTGCTCCGAAATAAAACCTGATGTTATTTTTAACTGTGAAGATGGCTGGATTCTGGGAAGTTCATAGAAGCAGTCAGTGCTGTTTTCACTGGGTTTGGCTTTGTTTTCTCCTTGAGGTTTTAGATGTATGCAGGGTGTCGTTTCTTTTGGGGGGGGGTGTTTACACTTCTGTCTATCCAAAGCAGACGTTGACTAATGGCTGGGGGGGGGAAGTTTTTGTCTGTGCTTTGGTGAGCATTCAGCATTCTGAATCCAAGCTGCTTTGAGTACGTGTGCCAAGCAAACACACACACAGAAGCTGATAGTGGGGATTGCGTGGGTCTCAGGCTGGATCCAGTGTCTGTGTGCCCAGTGAGGGGTCTCCAACAGGCTGCCACAACTTTGCCTTCCTCTGTCTTTGTCCCTCAGCTACCCCAGACTTTGCAGATCTCCCCATCCACTGCACTTTAACCACGCCTCTGAGCTTCCATCCTGCTTCTGTAAATGGATGTGACAGGGTTGCCTTCCTCCTTTGCCCTTCTTGGACTGCAGAGATGTGCTTTGTGAACACCAGGGGTTGCCAAGGACTTCAGGCATAACCCAGCACCGGCAATGCTCCATTTTAGTCGTCTCACCACTGTTGCTAATTGACAGCAGAGCGAGTGCCAGCTCCTCAGGATGCAGTCTGAATGTATTTTGTACATCATACCCCTTCCAAGCCAGGAGATTGTATGATCCTATATTACTACCATAGCGTTGTTGGTGAGCTAATAGCATTGTGTTCTGCTGCTGTTTTTGTTATTACTCAATGATCTTGTCATTCATTCAACACCTAACACACGACATACATCCTAAGGGCATTTTTCTTTGTATTGATTTCTTTTAAGCTTTTCTGCTTTACTGTCTGAGAGCAGAAATCTTCCAGTGTTACAGAAAACAGGAGGAAGGCAGGGAGAAGGAAGGCTCTGACCGAGCTTGCAAAGGCCTAGGCTTGATGATTGGTAACTAAGGCAACAAGGGCTCTTTTGAAATAAGTGCATGCTACAGAGCCCTGTTTTGTGCAGAGGGATGGTCAGTATTGAAAATGAGGGAAGATGAGGTAAGATCTGTTGGGCAAAGAAAGCTGTCCAAAGAAGGGCCCGCTGTCCAACTGACTGAATTCAAGCACGTCCCACGTTGGGGATGAATGTTCATCGATGGCTTTTTCATTGCTGCCCTGTGGATGGTTGAAGAGGCTGTTACAGCTGATGGGGAAATGAAAATGCAGATGGCAAGGAAAGGTTTGATGCAAAACAAAATGGTCACAGCCTGGTCTTGTTTGTGTTGTAAGTCTGTGGCAGAACTCAGGCTGCAGCTGGGTGCAAATTAAGCCCAAGCAGGATCTTTGATCCCTGGAGCTTTACAGGTTTGTATGTGTTTCAGATGAGCCTCAGACGGGTCTCACATGCTGCTTGAGCCTTAGCTGCACTGTGTCCAGCTCTGCAGGTAACCTCACAATGAGGTTTAACTCCGATACTCAGCATCTGTGCTGCAGAATCCCTTGCAGTGCACTTGTCCCACTGCTGACCTGTGTGATCGCAGCCACCCACCTTCAGGCTTTTAGCTTGGAAGGGGCCAAATCAGTCTGAACAAAGGCAACAGTGGAAGGAGGGGGATCTGTAGTTATTACTGCACGGTGCTTTTGGCAGCATAATGTGAGCACAGCCTTTTTGTTGTGTTACTTTCTGGCTTCTTGGGTACCTAGAGAGTAGTTGGGTGGATAGACATCTTTTGTCTTCAGCAGGGCCTCAGTTCAGTGTTTAAGGTGTTGAAGCTAAAACTCAAGTGATGTACAGTGAGCTTTACATAGAAAGGGGAGCTTATAGGCGAACTGATCTGTGTTTGGCAGCCCTGAATGATGAAGAGAAACAGACCCTTGCATTTCTTTCAGAGCTCTTTCTGCCCTCTGAAGAGCACCCGTTCTGCATTCTGTAGCCATTGCTATAGTAACTTTCTGCCTCCTGATTTTGTTATGAATGGCAGTAGGAAAAGCCTCTGTGCAGGCTCCAGCTGATACCCTGCTGTTTCCAACATCCTCAAGGCTTGCTTTCCTTTTTAACCCGTGAACGGATGGTGCTTTTTTAGCTGGGGTTCCTTTGTGAATCTCTTCTCTTTCTTTTGTCTCTGTGCATTCAACACCACGCCATATGTCCACTGTACACTGGGAGGGGTAATTTGGAGTGAGCAGCTTAATGCAGGCAAAGATCTGAGTCCTTAGGGGAGAAAGTGCTGGGTGTTTGGGGGGGAGTGTTAGTGTGTAGTGTGTCTTTTTGTGGGAAGAATGAGAGCCAGTGGGGTTTAGCATCTACCAGCACCGGGCTCTGAAGGCTGACTTTGTCTTGCTTTATCATGATCCAGGCATCCCCTCTCCAGACACAATGCAGCTCTTTTCCTTCTGCCAGCGCACTCTCCCTATGGGATTTGCTGCTACCATGGAAAACAGAATCAAGCACGAAGCAAATCTGTTCTTTAACCAGTTGTGAGCAGCGGGTCAATATTATCACTGCAGTTTAACTAATGTATAGAACGAAAGCACCTTGCTTGGGTCAATGGCATGAACATAGGGACTTTGGAAGGAGCTGGCATATTAACAAATGCTCACTGTTTGGAAGTGCTTGCAGTGGGATGGTTTTAGCACTATGGGGATCCCTTGGGCATTCCCAAACTACATGTGCTTTCCAAACACCAGCTCAGCTAAACAGGCCTGAGTCTTGGCATTGCACATGCTGGAGATGTGCAGCACTTAGTGCAAAGCCATTGTGAGCATTCTTTATCCAGAGGCTTGTGTATCCAGCCCATCTATTTGACCATCCTTTAAATGGATTAGAACGCTTCATCATGTTGCTGGAGAGAGAATTTCTGTCCTTTTCCTTCTTTTTATTTTAAAAGGTCAAAATATGCATACAGACACTTGAGGGGGAAAAAGAAAAAAACACGTATTTTATCATTTTGAAATCAGAATGTCTTTCTCTGGATTCAATGAACAGTACAGCTGTGCTCAGCCCTCAGATGGGATGTTGTGTGTCAGATGATAGGCAGGTCAGGCTGTCATGCTTTACTTTGCTTCACTGAAGTTTGTTTAACAAATTGTTTCGTGCTGACCTCAGGTCACCAAAGTGCAAAACTGGAATACAAGGGGGGAGGAAAGGTTGCTTTGTGCAGAAAGTAATATGGGGCCTGACCTCTTGGTGCTGCTTCTCTGTAACTTAGTAATATGCTGTGTTACAAGAAGGTCTTTGGATTATTTGAAGCAAAACTTTTCCAGGATGCGGCTCAAATCTGAGGGTATACATCAAATATACACCAAATTTGCCTGTTTAAATGTAATGCTCCTAGATGCTCCCCTCCCTCCTTGCTGTTTAAAGGAGCACACGTCTCATTGGTAAGTGGGACAGTCATCCTGCATCCCTCATCCTGCCCAGGGAAAGCAATGTGTGCCCCTCACTGAGTGCAGGGATATCCTGGCTGAGGGGTCTCTGTGTGCTGGTGACACATGGCTGTTCCTTTCCAAAGCAGCAGCTGGCAGCCCTCTGACAAGCATGCCACAGATGGCAACAAAATGCAAGGGCCCTCCACCAGCCCCTTGCCAAAGCAAGCCCCTTGTTGTCCCTCCCTAACCTAAGGGAACCCATTGCTGCTTAGTGGGGCTTCCAGTTCTGATGGTCACAGCTGCATCCAGGGCCTGTAATACCTATGAGGCACTTTGAGCCCATTCCATTCCTTGGGAGTGAGAAGAATCATGAGTGGGGATGGTGGTTTTGTCAGGAGTGCCTTCTGCAAGGCCAAAGGGAAGGAAGGAATCATCCCTGCAGGAGTTAATCCTCTGGGCAGTCTGAGAGGCATGCAGATCTATGAAATAAAAGCTTGTAATGCAGTTTAATTAGATTAGATTTATTTAATAAGTGCAACATGAGGACATCAGCTCATGTTCACTGCAGCAGCAAAGCCCCCAGACCTAATGGGTTCTACAGAGCAGCATAAAGAGAGATCTGTTTTTTCCATTGCTGCTACTGGTTTTAGTCTTCCTTCATACTACTGCTTATATTCCTTATTCCTGGGTTTTCTCTATTTCTGAAAGCAGAAAAGGGCTGAAAACTGCAGAGGCAGCTTGAACAGAGCAGTGGTGGTGATTAGGAAGATCCCCAGACTGGGCTGACTACAGGCAAAGGAGAACCTGGACCAGCATCTTGCTATTACTCCATGTGACAGGCTTCCTCTGTGGTTTGAGGTGGGCCATTTGAATTTCTATGCCTCATTTCCCATGTGTACAGTGAGGCTAATAATGCTGCCTTTGTCTGTCCTGCCTATTTAAAATGTAATGAGATTTTCAAAAATGACAAATGGTTTTCAGTGCCTCGTATGAGTGCTTCGCTGAAGGCGTCTTCAGAAGTGACTGAGAGCTCTCCTGCTGAGCTGGAAGGCCTGGTAAGGTTTTCAAGCTGTGTCAGCAAAATGAAGGAACTGAGCAGTACAGAGACAGACCAACACAGGTTTCTATGTGTGGAGATTATTCTAAGCACAGTTCTGGTCCAAATGTTGATGGCAGTGATGCCTTTGAACACAGAAAGCTGGTTTCAGAGCCTAAGGAAGTTTTTGCTTTTCCAAACCCATCATTATATGTTGTGATTGCAATGTCATGGGTAATATTCCAAGATATTTTGTGGGGATAAGTATTTCCATCCCAGTAAATGGGGAGGTTTTTCTGTTTGCTGGGAAGTAGCACATGAGTTGCTATGAAATATCAGGAATGGGAGAGAGCAGTTATAGAGGAGCTGCTGAAAGGGCAAGGATGGAAACAGAAAGGGAAGGTGAAGCTTCACTTTGCATCTGTGATACAGTAGCACACGTTAAACCAAAATGCATTTGTTCATCCCAAGTATGGGCTATTTCTTGTGTCTAGTTTACTGCTGACTTTCATTTTCAGTGGTATTGTGTCCCTTCTTAGAGCAAGCCAGAGAGCTGTAATGCTCAAAGTCGAATGAGTGAATCATTCATAGAGCATGAAATGCTTTAGGACCCTTAGTGTTATTGTTGGCATCATAATTTATTAACACAGTGCTTAGAAGGTGTGTGAAGCCATGTGGATCATGGCTCTGGCATGCTTTCAGTAAGAAGATCTTATCTGGAGGGAGAGAGAGCAGTCCCAGCAACAGGATAAACAGGAACGTTCACCCATTCTTCTCCTTCCAACCTGAATAGGAGCCCCCTGAGTTGGAAGGTCTCTCTTTTAAGCATGGATGCAGTGGTAGAGATTGCCATGGTCCTTTTGGGAACATGCTGTCAAAATTGCAGATAACTCCCACTTCACAAATCAATATTTATTTCCTGTTCAGTCCCAGTTCCATACAGATGTTTAATAGCAGTACACCCGGAGATGTCATATTCTTAGGGAGGTGTTCAGAGGAAATGTTAATATTTAATGATGCCTTTTTGTGGTCAGACGGGTGAGTTCTCTTAATGACATTGTCTGGAAGAAAGATGCTTCCATGTTCAGCTGTAATCAATCCATGCCAACCTATTGTTAGGGCTTCAAAATGCTGTAGGACATTTATGGACCATAATGACAGATTTGGTGGAACTTTTGTCTTAAACGCTGAGCAGTTCAGAATGATTCCTACTGCTGTTACCCAGGGTTATCACTGAGAATAGCTGATAGTGTCTGACTTCAGAGCAGTCCGGTGCCCTTCACTGCATTTATTTTATGGAGGCTGAATTAATAAATAGTTTTGAAGGCAGTGAGGCTCTCCACTCTCTCTGGAAGTCAATGGGAGTTGTATACCTAATTTCTATTTGTGTGCCTTTGGAAAATCCCCTTCTAATTGGCTAAATATTTGTACTGTTGGCTGTGGGCACTGTGGCACAATGTGGCTTTCAAACCATCTGTTTTCAGGGATTAAAACCCACTGGCAAGAAACTTTGATTGGCAGAAACTCACCCAGGCTGATTTACATCAGTTGAGGTTGCTGAGGACAAAACCATAAAGCAAAACAGAGGCATAGGACAGGCAGAAATGAAGAACGTCCATGGAAATAAATGAGCTTTGTTTTGGCTTCTGAATGGACTTCACTCATTTATCAAAAGATTTTCTTCTGTTCCTCAATGTTTTTGAAATAATGTCTCATCTTTGAGTGCTCAGTGCCAAGAAAAGCTGTCAACCACTCCAGCAATTATCATATCCCAAAGGGAACTTGGTTAATGATTCCTCTGCAGACAAACTTGGTCTTTCAGTTTTTGTGTTATGCCAGAACAATTCCAACCCAGTCAAGCATTTAAAGATTTGGGTTGATTTGTGTTGTTCCAAGAATATTCTGGAAGTGCAGTTAATCACTGCCACCTCTTGTGATGAACCTGCACCTTAGAAAAGGAAGATTCCAGAATCAGATGCAGGGATCAGCACCAACCAGGGAGAGGAAAGATGGACCATCCTAGCTTGTAGTCAGGCTTTCAGCCCCATGGCTCCCAGACACCATGATTTTCCTCTATGTTCAGTATAAGCAATCAGTTAACTTCACTTTTGAGTTCCCTCTCTCTCACTGAACCCAGCTGAAAACGCCGTATCAAACTTGATTTAGTTCTGAGAACAAAGCAATGTTCTTAAGTTATGACCCAATTAGACTTAATGGAAGGGCTGGCACTGAAATAAGGTTGTCTAGTTCTTCTTTGCTCCCGTGCTTCACTGGATGTAAGCCCATGGTTTGGCACATAGACCTGCTTCCTTTCTATGGATAGCTGCTGTTTTCCCTGGTAAGGCTTTGACTTTGTGAAGTTCTGCCTCTGCAAGAATCTGTATTTCCATGGGATCCTGCTTTGTGTGATAAATCTTGCACCCAGTGGAAATATTAATAATTATTTTTAGTAGGAAGAGCCCCAGATTTGGAAGTGGTTGCTGTCATTTGATGTCGATTTAATGGCAGAATCTACTGCTGTAATTTCTGATTGCCTTCTTAGTATCTGCTCTCTGATATCATTACTACCAGCTAATATTCACTGCATGCTTGGAACACAATATCTATTGCACAGAGGGTGAAGGTTGCCAGTGTAACTCACTTTGGCCTGATTGTTTTCGCAGGCTTATATTTATGGGCTGGTCTGTCACTTCTATGAGTCCAAGTGAAAATAGGCACCCTGTGGGATTACTAAGCACACAGATGATCAGATCCTGGTGATGTTTCAGGAAAGTTTGGTTATCTCTGTGCTTTAGAGCTTAAGCTTTACTCACAATATCATTCCTTCTATAAGAGGAATAGTAGGAGTAAAACTATGGAGGCGTGTGGATGTTTTAGCTCAAGTATAACAGTAGCAACAACAACAAAAAGAAGAGTTGAATTGCTACTATTAAACATTGCTCAAGAATGGGAGTAGAAACTTATAAAAAGTTACCCCATAGTTTTTCAGTGTCCATAAATCGACCATAAAGATACAAAGTGTTTGCCTGTCATGCTCATGTGAAATAGCCAGTAAGGAGGATGTAGTGAACAAAGGTGCCTTTTAGTAATTCCACGATCCTTTTGGGACTGACCTTCATCAGGTCTGAGATGTCTGGATGTTGCAGATTCATCTGCAGGATTTGATTCTTGTCTCAGCCATTTCCCAGCCTCCAGAATGGCTTTTTTCTTGGCAGATTGCTCTCTTGCTGTCCTTTCACAAGGGGCCATCTGAGCGTCTTCCAAGGATGTGCCAAGTGATGAATGAGCTCGATTTAAGGCTCTCCCTAAAAGCCACTGCCTACATTTCAGCAAACTGCAGGACGTGTCAACACAGTCACTTCAAGGCTTTCAGCTATCTGGGGCCCTTCGGCACTCTGCTGCTTCTGTGGATTGCCTGATCAGCAATGCTATGACCATTAATATTTATAAACCTTAAATAATACAGGACTTCAGGGTACCTGAGAGACCATATGTTGGCTTCCAATTCCCAGCAAAGCACCTGCGATCCTTGTGACCACAAGCCTGGCTGATCTTCTGTCCAGGCCCCAGAAGGGGAAGGGTTGGAGCTTTCCCCCCAAGGGTGTCTGTCTTTGGCCTCCTCCCACCTTCATTAGTTACCAGATCACATCCCCATCATCATTCAAGGCCAAGCTGCAGGCTTCTTTCTTTCCTTTTAGTCTGGAGTCATAATGTATTGTGTTGTGCTTTTACTATGGAGTTTCACTTAGTTGTGACCTTGGGTGATTCTTCTTCCCCCCCCCACCTACTGGAATAAATGCATTGAGTTGGGTATTGCTTGCAGGGAGAGAGAGCTCTGAGATTTATTTTTTTTTCATGATTATTATTTATTTATTGCTTTGGATATTGTTTTGGTCTGAGTCTTGCTAAGTCTTGCTAAGGTGCTGGGTAACCATTTGGACACAGATGCCTCTGAATTACCATTTAATATGCATGTGTGAAGATGCATATCAATGAATAATGCATAATAATACATAGCTTGGCGATTGGGTTTGGTTCAGAGCAATATTGCACACGGATTAGCCTTAAGGGCCCGAATCAGTGGTGTTAATAACGTTTATCAGGTAGAGACCACCAAATGAACACCACTGTGTGCATCACCACTTTGCAATAAAAACATCTCTTCCCCGCCCCACCTAACACATCTCACCCGGCCTCGCAGAAAATACCCCATAGTAACGACAAGGACAACTCTCCCTCTGATTCGGCACCCTTTGGGGCCGTGTGTTCAGCGATAAACCCGACGGAACGAGCCGGCGATGGTCCCGCTGGCTGCAGCAGCAGGAGGCGGCCTGGCCCCGCGGCGCGGGTGGTGCTGAAGGGACAGCTCCCGCAGGCCCCGCTCTGCCCCCTCCTCCGTACGGCTGCGGGCGGCCTCCCCGGGGAGGGTCTTGGGGGGCTTCTGGCATCGCCTGGGCTTAATTGACTTGCTAGGTCACTAATTTTCCTTTCGTGAGGTAAGTGCTGGTTAACGGCTCATCTTCCCCTCATCCTCTGTTCCCACACCCCTCTCCCATCTGTCTGTCTCTTTCACTCCAGTGCCATCCACTCCCCCCTTTTCCCCCCCTCCCGATGAGGGACTACCCGAGGTCCGGCACCAGCGATGCCCCAAACCCTAGAGAGATGAGTCAGCTCTCAGCCTCCCTCCGGCCCCAAAAGCCCAGCCGCGATCTCCGCCGCTCCCCGCCCTCCGGCTGCGCTGCCTTGAGAAAAGTGAGGAACAATAGGATTCCCGGAGCACTCCCCGACTCCACCATTGCGGGGCTGGGGGAGGTAGGAAAGAGGGTGGTGGGAGGAAGGAAGCGATCCTTTCTCCCCCGCATGGGGAACACGCCTCCGGAGGTGCGGGGGGTGCTCGGGTTCCTCCAGCTTCTCCGTAACTTGTAAGCGATAGCAACGAGCTGGAGAAGGCGACGAGCATCGATGGGGGCTGTTGCTCCAACCTGATCGAGTCCATTTGCCAATTCACCACTCGCATCACTTCCGGATCAGTCCCCAGTTTCTGCTGCAGAGTGAGGATTTTTTTTCTTCTCCCTCCCTCCCTCCCTCCCCATCTGGATGCTGGGAACTTGAACCCTCCTCCCTTGATTGCAGCAGGATCTGCCCCAACCTTCCCTCAACTTTGCACTGCATCAAAGAAAAAGAGAGCGAGCCACTGACTATATTGTATCGATGGGGGCAGGGGATTTGCCAGGCACAGCCCTTTGCAATTGATGCTGCCGTGTCTCTAGGACCCGGAGCGATCTTTTTTTCCTCCTCTTTTTGCTTGTGTGTGTGTGTGTGTGTGTGTGTGAAGGATCCTCCTGGTTACTGCTGTTATTATTTCCCGTTAGCAGGGAGATCACACAAGCCATGGCTGAGAAGAAGCAGTCTGGCCGGCAAGGAGAGGAGGAAGAAGTACCAGCCTTCTTCAAAAACCTGGGCTCGGGCAGTCCAAAACCTCGGCAGAAATTCTGTGGCATGTTCTGCCCAGTGGAAGGCTCCCTGGAGAACAAGACCATCGACTTCGATTCCCTGTCGGTGGGCCGCGGATCTAACAAAGTGGTGGCAAAGCAGAAGGATGTTGCCCACTTGGGTCCGGATGCTCAGTCCGTCTATTCCAGGCAGAGTGGAAAGGGAGGGGAACCATCTGTTGATTTCGGAAGAAAGGTGGAGATCAGGAGTGCCACTGGGAAGGAGGCACTGCAGAACCTGAATGACAAGGTGGGTGCACATATATATATATTGTCTGTGTGTGTGTGTGTCTGATACAGAGATGCAACTTGCACATGCAGTAGGCTGCAGGAGGGATATTTCATTGCCACCCTGCGGTTTCCTGCTTTTGTCACTTGCATGTATGCAGCAGTGTCTTCCCCCTAAGGAGCAGCATCTCTACTACAGCCTTCTTGGCAGACCTTTAATGTTATCCTTGTGCTCTCTGCAGGTGTGTGTGTATGTGCACGGGGAGGAGGGCAGAAGAAGAAAGGAGCCCCTGCACACACAAACACCCTCCCTTTCCCCGCCCTGCCTTCCCATTTGGTGGTAGAGACTGACTTTTTTTGTTTCCCCAGTACAGCGGTAGCAAAAATGCCCCACCCAGATAGTGAATGCAGCTCACGGGAACAGAAACGCATTTGTAAGCAACAGAACATCAATGAGCCTCCACCTACAGGGATCCATTCCCTGCAGGTTTCTTGCAGGGGAAGCTCAGCCATGCACTCCTACTCCTCCTCCCAGGGGAGGAGAGACTCCGAGTGACCCATGGGAGCTGTATTTCAATACCAATGTTGATGAAGGCCTTTGGCTACAAAGGGCATTTTTGCCTCAGGAAAACGTGCCAGGACTTTAGCAGAAATGTGCTGTTCTCTTAAGAAATCTACTGAACTCCTCCCAATCCTTTAAGACTCCTGAAGCTATTTTCTCACTCTTTGTATTTGTCATTGTATAATAAACCTATCCTTTTCCTGAGGCAAAAGCCATTTAAGCCACATGGTTCAAGCTGACCATGCACACTTTTCCCCCCTACCATAAATAGATTTAAATAAGCTTTATTCATATCTGAGCCGTGAAATACTCAGTGTGTTCCTCCAACAGCGTTGGCTCCTATGCATAGCCTGGAAGAGCTGGAATGAATGAAGCACCAACCAGCAAAATTTCTAGTAATATACTGGGGTAGAGTTTCTGTGAGTATTGCCCCAGTGGGTTTAAAGAGCAGCACTTTCTTCTGAGATGAGCCTCTTGATTTTCACTAGGGATATGGTTTGCATGCACAAGGTTGGAGTTTGCTTGGGATCTGTAATATGGGCTCGTTCCCTGGTTTCAGTTGCTGTATTACCAGGAGCATTGCTGGGGTCTTATCCTCCCCACGTCGGACCCTTCTCTGATTTTTCCTACTACAGTAACCTGAAGGCTCCATCCAGACATGCTTATAACAGCTGTGATTTACTGTGAGATCACAAAGGTAGGCCCTGATTTACAGAAGTTCTACACAATCAACCTCATCAAGTCAAGCGAAAGTTTGCCTCTATTGATACCTATGGTTTAATTTGAATATGGTTATGATTCTGCTCACCTTCCATGGTTAATTATTTGTCTTACACTGGCAAAGGAGAACCATAGGAATAAAGGCCATATATCTTGGGAAGTCAAAGGTTTTGCAATGTGGGGCATTTTCAGGACTAATTTAGAACACTGTGATGTCCTAAAGGATGGAAATATAAACAGGTAATGTATTCATTCTGAAAAGATTAATTACTGTGTTATTGAGGGTATACAGTATATTGAAAACTGCAAGTATAACATGGCAAAAAATCAGATGTCTACACAGATTATTGATCACATTTCTGTAAAAGGGTTTTATTTTGGTTGTTTTTAAGGCTTGTCATAGAATGTTAACTGTGAAGGTATGAAATAATGGGTTAGTGAAATATTGGAGTTGTTTCTTGTTACCTTTGTGTAGCACTGGTGCCAGTGGATGTGCTGTGAGGGACTGTGTGCATTTGGGTAAGTGCAGTCTTTTATTAGTCTTGCTATGGATTGGCACTTTATAACGAGAGTGTTTTAGCTTTAATGGTTTTCCAGCTGACTGCATCTATAGCTTGAATCAATGGTTAGATTCTCAGCAGGTAAGGCTGGCTTTGCTTCAGTGCAATTAGTAGGAATGCATTTAGGATAAGATCAAATACATTACACTAAAAAATACTGCAGGAAATGGCATTAAAAGCAACACTGTATTTAAATCAGGTAGGAGTTGAAATGCTGAAGGCCTTCTGAAATTCTGCAACTGGATTTGGCCCAGTGTTTTCAAACCTTCTTTGGCTATTGGATGCTGTTTTCATGTGATGTGAATCTAAATTGTAGGGGAAAGAAACTGTGTTCTAACAGATAAGATCTTGAAATTATATAAAATGCTTCATTTTCTTTAGCTTGAGGCTGAAAATACCTACAAACATAGAGGATGGTTGGGTTCAGTGAAGGTGCATGGATGTGTAGACAGTGACTGGATCCAAATGGGTTTAAAACACAGTCATCCTTTCTGTCACTCTATAGAAAGATCTAAAACACAGTCATCCTTTCTGTCACTCTATAGAAAGATCTAAAACACAGTCATCCTTTCTGTCACTCTATAGAAAGATCTTGCATTAATCTCTGTGGAAATAATTAACAAAGCAAGAATGACAAGCTATTTTTTATTGTTCAGGGGTCTTAACTTTCCAGAGGATAAAGAGAGGAATGTAATTATTCCACATTAAATTGTGGTATATTGTTCTGCAGGCACAGATAAGGGTAATCAAATCTATTTGTGCCTATTCTGTCTTGGGTATTCTATAGGCATCTATCATGGCCTTTCTTTATTGCCTCTGGGCCGTGCTGCCTCATAATTCAGGGTTAAGATCATCTCTAGAGACAGCAGGAAGGCTTTCTGTCTTAGTTTAAGAAGCTCTTTACAGTGAAGCCTCTGGAGGCTCAGTCAACAGGTTGGTGACTTGGGAGATAAGGTGAGCTTGCTCCCTGCCAGCAGCCAGGCCTTCAAGAATTCATCACACTTCCATCTCCTGACTTAAATCTTTCTCATTGTCCCTGTTTGGATGCTTAGTGCCCAATCCTGGAGCTGTTTGTTCAGTGTTGGTGCATTGCTTTGAACCTCCATTGGGCCAACAGTGCTGTAGTGAGGATGTTACATTCAAACCCAGGGTTTGCTTGGATGAGACGACCAACCACCAACTGGGGGAGTGAGCAGAAAGCTCATGGCCTGACCCCTGAATGGGTCCTAAGAGCCTTCAACCCAAGTACAGGCCCTGCAATCACCCATCTTTAGTTGCTAAACCTATCCACGCCATTTCCCTATGTGATAAGCCATTGTCTTCACTTTCCTTTGCTCTGTTAGAACCAGTCCGTGGAACTGATGGGAGAGGATAGAGTTCTAAAGCACCTGAAGCTTTAGGTGCAACTGAACCTCTCATTAAAACCTTAAATCTCTCAGGGTCATGGTTGGTCATTCCTGGAGAGGAGAGGTGAATAACACCATGTTGTTCAATGCTCAAAAGATTATAGGCTCTGGAGCACGGATGGAACTGTTGTGTAAAACAAAGACCTCGTTCCAGACAGCTGCAAATGCAGTTAGGATTTTAATTTGCTACAACGCCTGTAATTTCTTTAGCCTTGTTTCAACAATATTGCTCGCAAAATAATTATACAGGAGGATGACTTGCATGATTTTCCAATGGATGACAATAATTTATCCGGCTACTAGAAAAATAAACCATAGGGAAAAAGAAATGATAATGAGCATAAATGTCACATTCCTCTGACTTCTCAGATTCCCCTCAAGCTATCAACATGCGTAGCTGGAATGCACTGTATGCCCAGTGAGCGTATCTCCAAGTGGTTGCAGTGTTATGCGAGGAATCCACCCCTCTCACACAGAAGCAAGCAAAGGGCTTTGATACAAGGCCAGTTTATGTGGAAGGAAAACATAAACACTTTGGGGCAGATCTTATTCTTCCCGGTTTAGAGCAGAACTAATTTGGAGGTCTGGGCTTTCGGCAGCACCTGGTGAAACAGGGATAGATGCAGTGCCTGGTATCAGAGACTGGCAGCTCTGCATGCCACCCTCGTGCCAGTGCTGGAGCTCATTTAACATGAGCAGTTTGTTTTTACCAGGCATGGAGCAGTTGTGTAGCTCTGCCCCTCTCCTCCCATGAGAAAGGATGGCATTCAGGAGCGGAGCTGTAGCAAATCACCAAAAATATCAAGCTTTGCTACTGTAAGATTCACATGCAAATACAGTATCCAGTTCTTTGGTGTATCTCTCAAAGAGCTGGGCTGATTCATAGGGGGGAGAATGCAGCTCCGAGTTGTTTCTCAGTGTCTGGAGTGATGAGTGTCCCACAGGTGGACACAGCTGGCTGGTAGAGTGATGCCTTAGAGCCCAAGGCTTTGGCCTGTTGGTTTTTTGAGGAAGAGGAAGGAGAAGGAATGATAAGAAATGGTGTAAATCACCTATAACAGCTGTTTCTTGGACCCTGCTCTTGGTTCCCATTGCTCTGGAGATGCTCATCTCTTTGCCCTGGATGTAAGAGAGGTGCAGTTAATTCTCACTGATGGATCATTTTTTAATTGACCTGTTTGTGTGGCTGCAAAGTGAATCGCTCCCCTCACAAACTCAGATGCTGTATATACAGAATAACTCCTTTGAGAAGTTGCATGATTTCACGGTTGACCCCTCTGGTCGTTTCCATAGCATGACACTTAACTCTAATTTTCTCCTGCAGAATAATAAAACAAGGCAGAGAGGCCCATTGGTGAGGATAGTTTATGTCTGTAATTGAATTTAATTTATTGAGATGAAGAAAGGGCAATTCTTTGGTAGCCTTTTAGGAAAGACAGAATGTACCATCTCACTGGATCTCCTGATTCTATCATTCTCTGATACTCCTGCCACACACCAGTTTGCATTTCATCTTCCCAGTGCTCAATAAGAAGCACTGCTGATCCACAGGAAGCTTTTGAAGTCATCAAGACTAGGAGCAAACAGCAATTGGCATGGCAGAATCAAGAGAGAAAACCAGAGCCTGATCAGTGAGTGCTTGAAGCCTTTAGCCCAGTTTGGCTGCTCCCAATGCAATAACAAGAGCCTTTCTGACTTGGGCAGTGGGTGATTCCCCAGCAGGGAGTTCCCAGCAATATGTCCTTCTGGGGAAGCCTTTAAGAATTCAGTAGGAGTAAAAAGCAATGGGTTATTGCGGAAATTCTGTGGGATTTGTTGCAATGACACTAAAATACCACAAAGAAAGAGACTCTTCTGGTATTTCTTTCCCAACCATCCAGTAACTCCGCTGCAGGAGTGATGCTCCCTGCTAGGTATGTGGTGGTGTCTCACAGACCATGCAAAGTTAAGGTTCAGAGCTGATGGAGACTGATTCCCACTCATGCCTATGATGATTTGTTTTATTGCTGCTCCGAGACTCTCCTATTGTTGTGCAGTTCTCTCCTTCTCGACCTTTCCAGAAGGCACATTTAGACAAAGATATTCCTTTAACACAGAACTGTTCTGCATTGCAGTCAGGGTAGGGCTGGCAGTGGGCACGATGAGCTCCTCCCCTGCCCTACCATTAATGAAGTGGTTCTCACATAGTATAATTTAAGGTATTTCTGTTGCTTTGGGGGTTCCTCCATCACTGCAGTGACTGCTGCCATGGCACTGGGCTAGTCACCTAGTCACGACTGGATCTAAGTCATGGAAAATATTCCAAGTTCAAGAACTCCTGCTCCAAATTAGGCCCATATGCAATAAGGATTACCTTTCAAAAAGGTATTTTAAATATGTTGAAGCAGGTGAGAATAGCTTTAGCTATTAGTTATTTCTAATTAGCGTGCTGCTGACCTCTTCTCTTTAGAGGTGCTTCTATTTCTGCTACCAGTGCTGTTCCTTCACAGCTTGGAGAAGAAATGACATGGTCAGGAATGCAGGTGAGTGCTGGAGATGAATGGTTTCCTGCACCCATAGTTGTGTTCATTTGTCTGTAGTGAATTTTCTGCTCTCAGGACAGGGTACTGAGATGCTCAGATCTGCTGCCCAAGGGCTTTGATCCCAGTATCATAGCATTGATGCTCTCTCAAACTCTTAGTGTTGGCTTCTTCCTAGATAGCTGCAGACACTCCATTGCCTGGCAAGCAAAGGTAAGAAGCCATTCAAAAACAAAGGTAAGGAGCAAAACCAGCATTAAAGAGAGAAGAGGCACAGCTGCACTGCCTACATGTAGAGATGTGGTGTTGGTGCTTTTGTTCTGAGCAGAAAAGTGCTGAGGTTTCCAAACATCAGTGCAGACCAGAAAGATGCAGGATATAACCCATTTAATACTGTCAGTTCTAATCAAAATAAAGCCTAGCAGGCTAATGAATTAATCATTTTGCTGCTGTCATGATGAGACGCTTTATCATTTGCCACTAATTGGATACTAACTGATGGGCATATTAGCTATTTAAACAGTGCCTGTTGCCCCACCTATACTCAGGAAAAGCTCTTTTTCCCCTCATAGGCTCCTGTGAACTAACACAAATGGAAGGTCCTGGTAGTCATCTGCTTGCACAGATGTTGCCTTTGTAATGATTAACTGCAGCAGGATTGTGAAGGCTTGCGAGCAGCTTGGGTATGTAAGGAGCTCTCTGTTTTGAGATAGGAGCAGCTTTGGTTTGCTTTGTGGGATGTGGAATTTGCACGTGACCGAGGGAAGAAGGTAAGTGCTGGTTGGTCATTAATGGGGCTGTCCTGACCCACAAACACGGGTGGGTTCGGGCTGATGCTTTGGATGCCCCATCTGTGGAGGTGTTCAAGGCCAGGTTGGATGGAGCCCTGGGCAGCCTGGTCTTGTATTAAATATGGAAGCTGACAGCCCTGCATATGGTTGGGGGGGTGGGGTAGGGGGGTGCTGGAGATTCATGATCCTTGAGGTCCCTTCCAACCCGGGTTATTCTGTGATGTTGGGACTTTGCAGAAGGCACGATAGACATTGTGATGGGTGTGTTCCCAACACCTGTCCCCCACTACAGCCATGAACCCAGTTCTTTGTGTTGCACGTGCAAGGAAGGAGGGAGACGTTCTGCCTGATGCTTTTATTTCCTTAAATAAAAGGAGGAGCACAGGGATACGGAGATCTCCCAGTGCAGCTAGGACAGGAAACAGCCCTATGGGCACTAAGAGCACCGTGTCGGTAAAAAGGGGGGAAGGGGCGAGAAATCAGAGCTGTCAGCTGGGATATGAAAGAGCCGGGAGCGGCTACACCTTATTTTTTTCCCCTTCATCCGCCAAGAAGGGCGGGGTGGGACAAAGAAGATGGAGGGCGGAGCAGCGCTCGTTGCGCCCCCGACCCCCCCCTTATTTTCAGCGCCGCGCGGGCGTCTCCCGCCCCCCCCCTCCTTTGCGCCAATTCACCCCGCTCCTCATTTGCATATTTACGCTCTCTCAGCCAATAGCGTTCCTCTCCGGAGGGGAGCGAGCGAAAAAAGAGGGTGTCTGCGCATGCGCCGCGCGCTCGTTGCGCGGATTTGGGCGGAGTTGCGCGCAGAGCGAAGAAAGGCAGCGCGGGGCTGGAGCTGCTGCTGGTTGCGCTGCGCTCGCCTCCACGGCGCACCCTGCGCCCTATTGCATCCCATTGCATCGCATTGCATCGCATTGCAGTGATTTGAGCTCGGGCCGGTTGCTTTAAGTTGCGTTTTTTCTCCGTTTGGTTGTTTTGTTTTTTCTCCTTTGGCTTTTCTCCTTTGCTGCACGCGAGACAATAGGGGTCCAGCATCCGCCCCGCTGCTTTTCCCTTTATTTGAGGTATTCGTCATAATAATAGGTGGATAAACGGAGCTGAGCTCGCCACCATGTCTTACCAGGGGAAGAAGAACATCCCGCGGATCACGGTGAGTGGGGGGCGAGGGGAAATGGGGAGGGGGAGGGGTGTGCGGGGATTAAGCCCTTTGTGTGCCGGCAGCCGGGGCTCGGGGCCGGGTAATGAGATCAGCTCCATGAGCGGCCCTTCCTGCTCCAAGGGATGGATGGGGGGAACGCAGCCCCCAGCCCGGCAGATCCTTCTTTCCCTTCCCCAGAAGCTTCTCGCAAAGCGATCCTGGGGGGAGCGGGGCCGGAGCCGTTATGTAAAGCCCCTCCCTCGTTTTTCCTCCCGTTGCGGGAGTCGATGTAGGGCAGGTATTGCGGCCCCAACTTTTCCTTATATAAGGTGGGTGCTCCCCTCATCATCCGACCTACGGGCATCGGGCATTCTGTCCGCTTCCCCCCCCATTTCCAACCTCCCCCCAACCCCCCCCCAGCGGACACACCCAGTGCCGTCTCCTTCCGAGCTGTGACAGCGGAGCTGCCCGCACCGCACGGCGAGGTGTTTTTAGGATGAAATAAGAGCTTTTCTCCCCTTTGGGAGCACACGGGGAGGATTCCCGGAGGGATGTAACGGTGAAGCGATGCTTCCCTTGGGCCGGGAGCCGCCTGACGCATTTTCATGCTCAGATTTCCCTGCTGGATGCGCCCCGTTCCCGTCGTTTTGCTGCAGACCGCATCCATACGCGCAGGTGCTGCGTTCTGCTTTTGTCTCAGGGGCGGCCGAAACGACCATAAAGCTCCGTGCTCCTTTTAGTGCCCTCCCGAGCCCCATTTAGCAGCAGAGCATCCTCCAAGTGTGTGTTCCACGATGCACTTTTGGGCCCTTGGTGTTGGGGTTACGTTGGGCTTTATGCTGCCCATCATATGGATGGGCAAAGCTCAACCCATCAAGGAGCTGCAGCCTTTGTAGCAGCACGGGGAGCCTGCATTGGAGGTGGGCATCAATACTGCAATGCTTCTGGGGATGGAGAGCATGTAGGGCAGTGCTCTGTTGCCTGGCATTGGGAGGT
The DNA here is from genome assembly GCF_054131305.1 of Coturnix japonica. Lineage (NCBI taxonomy): Eukaryota > Metazoa > Chordata > Aves > Galliformes > Phasianidae > Coturnix > Coturnix japonica. The sequence goes on along the minus strand of NC_140672.1, from coordinate 1,818,725 downwards.
GGGTGGCTTTTCATGCCCTGTGTTAATTCATTTGGTCTTATTGGTGTTTGTTTAGTGTTTAAATCTCAGGTTTTCCTTTGGGTTTTGGTCTGTTGGTTTCCTATAAGCAGGCGTTGCTGGGGGAAGCTCTCCATTGCAGCTGGAGGAGATAAAGGGAGGGGGAAGGAGAAGCATTTAACATCTCATGGAGTTGCTGCATAAAGGATGGATCAAAGGGTGTCACTTAGGAGCTGGTGCAGTTTCAGTGCTCAGACTGAATATGTGGCTCTCCAGCTCCTGAGCTCTTTGGGAGAATGCTTGATTCCTTTCTTCTGTCAGACCTCATTCAGTATAAGGGCTCCGAGCTGTGCTGTCATGCATCCATTTGCTTAAGTTCCGAGTTTCCATTCTGTTTTCTGCCCTTTCTTGCAGTCACTTTTGGCATCACTGTGCCGTAGCTTTGTCATATGTGGGGGGAACAGGGATAGAGTGCTGCACTGGGGCCGAGTGCGGATTGAATGCAGTGCTGCATCTCTGTATGTGCTCTGATTGAAGCATAGCTCACAGCGGGGCTGGAGGAGCAAGCAGAACATCACTCACTTCCAGCTTGTGTCCCCAAGCACAGCTCTGCAGCGCCTGCTCTGCTGTTGCTGCAAAAAAAAGGGCGGATTTGCTATGGAGCTGCCCTGGCTGGGATGGCAGGAGGTGACCTGGGTGGTGTATCAAACACAGCTGCCTTGTCACAGCTACCTTTCTGTTCCTGCCAAGCTGTCTCCCAGTCTGCGGGTGTTTTAATGAGGCTGTTCTTAAAGCAGCCTTCTTTGCAGCTTGCTTTGCTCATCCGGGCTTGTTTTCCATCCGATCATGCGGTAGTGATCTGGACGGGCAGTAAAAGCATCCGCTGCACCCAAACGTCCCCGAGTTGGACACAAACGGGGTTTGTTTGTATGGTGTAACCACTGGCAACAGACTCGTGGGCCATTTCCCTGACAGCCGTTGACTCACAGTTGGCCGAGTGGTGACTGCAGTGGGTTGGGTGCACATGGGGAACTTTGCATGCGACCGAGGCATTAAAAACAGCAGCGCCGTGGCCATTTCGCATCCATGGAGAGCACTGTGAGCTGCTTTTGCTGCAGGTGATGGTGGTACTGCAGGGCTGAGTGAAGCTGCCAAGCCTCAACCCAACGCCCTTTTCCCTTCTGATTCCTTGGGATGAAAGGACTTGCAATGAAACAAAGCAATTTTTATCTCAGCAGTTGAAAGCTCGGCGATGGGATGGAGTTGTGTTCTGACTCCTGAATAATGCAGGGCTTCTTTCCAGCTTTCCTCTTTCATCTCCGGAGTGACACTGCAGACTGGCAGCGTAATTAGGAATTGCTGTGTGCTTCTTTGTTGCAGAGCGATCGTCTTCTGATCAAAGGTGGGAAGATTGTCAATGACGACCAGTCTTTCTACGCCGACATCTACATGGAAGATGGGCTCATCAAGTAAGTGAAGGTGATGGCAGGACTGCGATTGGAGTGTGGAGATAGGCGCTGCTTGGACCCTCAGTATTGGGTTGGGTTGCCAAGAGCAGTGCATGTTTCACACACTGCTTAATGCAGGACCCTTAAAAACACAGCCGAACTGCTCCAGTGTTAAAGCATGGGGTGAAGGAGGTGCTTTAAACATGCTTAATTTTAGCCATGTGGACAACCCTGTGCTGAGGTGGCACATGTGTTTGAAGTTATCTGTGTTGTACAGTGGGCTGAGTTACAGCCAGAGATATTTTTAATGCAGGGTTCAGTACCCGGATGCCTTTAATGATGTTATAGGGCAGGAAATTGGGCTGAAGTGACCTCTCGAGGTCTCTTGCAGTGCTGTTTTCTGCAATTCAGTGATGCAGGGATCAATCTGGAATCCCTTTGAGTTAATAAGGATGCTGTTGTTGTGTGGCTATACCTCTTCCCAGCACACTTCTGTGTTTGCAGTCCCAAAACATACATTTCTGACACGTTAAATAGTTCAGAGGTTTCTCTGGCAAATTACACTTAGGAAAAAAACCAGCTGAGCCAGAGGTTACAAACAAGGAGCTTTCCTGTTCTGGCTCTCACAGGCAGCACATGTGCTTTGTTCATCAAGGTTAGACATTAGAGGAGCCGGCCACAAGCAGCTCATTAATTGCCCTATGTCACCCACCATTGCATTTTTCACAACCAAGGGGTGAGAGGGGCTCCCACCAGCACTGTGTATCCTTTCTCTTTGTGCATGAGCTACTTGCTAGTTATGTATGGAAGGCAAATACAGAGGCAAAAGTGTTAATCTGTGCTTCCAAATCATCACCTTCCAAACATCTACCTTGCCACTGGATAGCCAGCATTGGGTGTTGCATTGCCACTTGGCGACCCAGTCCTGTCCCAGCAGAGCTGCTTGCTTGTTGTGCTTGGTCCCTTCTCCAGCTGGCTGCCAGTGTGGCTCCTGCTTTTCCTTCCTCTTAAACCTAATGTTCCCCCCCAGGTCCCAAAGTAATTGCCTGCTTTGCTCTCAATTATGCAGCTGCTTCAAGGGGAGGAATAAAACTCTATCAGCTAGGTCTGCCGGCCCTGTGCTTTGCTTTATATGGCAAAGGAAAACAGTGGCCGGGTTAAGCAGCACAGGGTGTGTTATTTGAAGAGCGTGTGCCTCGTCTGCTGTCTGTCTGACCTGTTTGCAACCTGTGTGTACCAGGCAAATAGGAGAGAATCTCATCGTGCCTGGAGGAGTGAAAACCATCGAGGCCCACGGCAGGATGGTGATTCCTGGAGGGATTGATGTTCACACCCGTTTCCAGATGCCGGAGCAGGGAATGACTTCTGCTGATGACTTCTTCCAAGGGACCAAGGCTGCGCTGGCTGGGGGCACCACCATGATCAGTAAGTTGGCTGCTTCTCTATGCCAGGAAAGCTTTACCTTTCTCCAGTGGTAGCTAGAGAGGCTGTGAGGGGTGTACCCAGCAGCAGGGGGGCTCCCATGGCTGGTCAGGTTGCTTGTGTAGGGGTGGGGAGCAGGGTTAAAACACTGTAGCCTCCATGTCTGGAGCTGCTTTCCATGTAGGTCTGCTCCTACTGAAAGCAGCCTGAGTTCTGGCTCCAGTATGAGCAGCACTCTGGATACTCACCCCATTCCTGTTCCCTCTCTCAGTGATGTCTGAGGTTTGTGCTCGCTCATCTGCAGAGCTCAGCCTTTCTGGAACTGCTTTTACAATGAGGGAAAGGACAGCTACATCATGCAGGGCTGTCAGGGGAAGGGTAAGTGTCTGTAGTGCAGTTCCTGCTGAGCAGCTGCGTGCTGATGTCTATAAGAACTGGGCCACTTATGGCCTTCCAGACTCTCTGACCCCACTGATGTTGGCTGCAGAAATTCAGTGTTGCCTTTATTTGCAGCTGTGGATATTCACAATTTAATGCACTAATATCCATTTTTTTTTTTTCCCCTTCTAAATCTTTGCTGTCAATCTAAGTTAATACTGCTTAAATGGGATTTGCTTTCCAGTTTCAGTTCATTGACTTTGTTTAATTGCTTGTTAGCACACCTGGTTCACCTCGTCCACTTGACTCATCACTTTGTTCATCCTTGTTAAGTTGAATTAGATCAAAATAAGTTCCTCTGTCATTTGGTCTGGGCTCTGAGAGCGTTATTTCCCCCAATGGAGGGGACAATTGTAAGCAGAAAGTTGGGTTTTCTGAAGCAGCCCTTTACTTCAAAAGGCTCAGCTGGGTCCCAGTTGTACTTCAGAAGTGCTTTGGCCTCTCTGTGTTTGCACAGGCATTGGTTGGCTTTATGACTGCAGCACCCAAACGTCTGTGTAATGGTGTTCATAATGTGACCCTCTTACAGCTTCCCCAATCTCATCTATATGTTCTTCTCACCTGCTTTGTCTGTGTTGATTCTGCTGCCTCCCTCAGCTCAGATCACATGAACGTTGTCCCTTTAATTCTCACATGGATCACATCCGAGGGAAGCACACAGGAATTCCAGAATGTAATCTATTGTTTCCAAGCCCTGTTCCTATTTACTTCCCCTTCGCAGTAATCTCATTGCTGCAGCATCCACAATGGGAACTTTAGGTTATTGATGGTATCAAACAGATCAGCCCCATTTTCTGCCCAGCCCTTCTCTTCCTGAGTTCTCTCCTCTTATAAACTGGGACTGATTTCCTTTTCTGAGCAGAAATTCCTGCTGTGATCCTTCTGTCTCTGCCTCCCCCCAGTGCCAAAGGCACGTTGTGAGGCTCCAGTTGACCTGGCTGTCATGCAAAGAAACAAAACTGGGTTTGCTAAGCGGGTCTGAAGTGAGGCACCGTGATGCAATTATTCATCTGAAAGCGTAATTGGCTGCGCTCCTTTCTCCATCCCTGCCTTAAAACAGCATTGCTGCGGGTTGTGTCAGCAGAGGGCGAACAGCACTGCGTGTCTCAGGAGAATATTGCTTTGGGAAGACTTGGATTCTCGCCCATTTCTAACGTTGGAATGAAGTGGTTGAGGGGAGGAGGATTCCAGGATGATCCGCAGCAGACTTTGGAAGAGAAGGGTGTATGGGGCTGTAGCTTGTCCGGCTTTCCCTGAGCTCTCCCTATTTCTGTATTCGATAGGACGGGGGGGGAGTGGCATTAAGTTGTGCCAGGTTGGGTATAAGGGACAATTTGTTCTCTGAAAGAGCAGTGATGCAGTGGCACAACTGCCCAGGGGGTGCTGGGGTCATCATCCATGGAGGTGCTCTAGGGGCCTATGGAGCTTATGCTGAGCTAAAGATGGCATTTGTGAGCACCCTTTGCCTCAGCCTGAAAGAGGCTGATGCCCTCGAGCCTTCCCTGGAGCTGCTGGAGAAATGAAGAGCAGGGTGGTCTCTTAAAGCCCTGTGATCATTTGGTTGCTTATTAGTTGGTGATGGCTGAAATCCCCTTCGATATCCACAGTCTGACTCCCCCTGACTTCAGCAGAGGCAGGATTTCCCCTTTCTGCTTCTCACCCTGCAGAAAGGACAAAGTTAAGCTGTGTGTATTTATTGGCTCCTTGATCCTCTGGCCTGTTTAATGTCCTGGTGAGAGCAGCATCCATCCAGGGCAGCTCCCACGCACAATTCAGCCCCCACCCCCCAACCCTGACACTGCTTCTTCCTGGGTATCTGCTGTCCTCGAGTCCAACTGCTTGCTGACATTGCCTGTGTTGACTCAGTCAACCGCTGTTATAATCATAGGGAGAAATTACAGTGAGGAGAAATTATAGCTCTGTTTGGCTTGGTGACTTGGGAGCCAGCTGCCTTTTGAACTTGACTAGCAGTTATCCTAATAACATGGAGAATATACACTTGGGGTATGAGCTTTGTATCTGGGGAGGTTCAGAACGCGAAGGGGAACTTTGAATGGAATGCACTCTGCTTCTTAATGCTTTACCCTGCTGTTAAAGGGAGGGTTGGAGCAGGATGGCAGGGCTCTTCAGGAGAGTGCTGGCTGCTGGGCTCTATTCAGCAGTGCAAGCAAGGTGACTTCACAGCTCCTGGGTTATCCTGAGGGGTCACCATCTCAAAGTTCAGCTGCTTAGAAGGGTGATCCCAACCTAATATAGTGCCTCACCTCTGTGTTTTTGGGCTTTAGAGATGCAAGTGTAATAGAGGGAGGTTGGAGAAGGGCTTAAGGAAGGGCCAGGCAGTGTTCTGGGGCAATGGCAGGCTGGCACAGTATACCAGTACTTTGGAGATCACCTACAGCCCTGCTGGTTGCTGGGTTGTTATGAGGGTTAGTCCTATCTTGGTAGAGAAGGAGAGTCTGGGTGATAGTCAAAGGAAAAGGATGGAGACAGAGAGAGGGAGGTTGCCCAGCAGTCTTGCATAGAGCATAAACCAAGCAACTGAATTTAAAGGCAGCAGCCACAGAGCTGCAGCACCTCACCCAATAATAGAATGGGTTGGAAGAGAGCCTTACAGGTCACTCCCCTGGGACCCTATGGCTGTGTATGCACTGCTGTGTTGTTCTGCGGAGAGCAGCCTGAATTTTGTTCCTTTTTGCACCCAGAAGCAAAGATAAAGAGGAACTGTACAGTGAGGAACAGCCACGCCAGGCAGCAATGTGTGCCTGCTTCACCTCCAGCAGCTGCTGGCAGTTCTACAGCAGAGAAATGTTTAATTCTCTAGAAATGTAATGGAAACATCCACTTGTTTGAACGTTGGATGTTTGTACGGGGAGAGGCTTCCTTTGGATGCTGCTATTAAGATAATGATGTGACCACACAGGAGTGCAAAGTCCCTCCGGCCCTTTCTCTCCTCTCTCCAGTTCTCAGTGCTTTTTATACCCCCCCTTGCTCTTTGGGCTCTGCACCAATTCATGCTTAACCTCACTTTGCTGCCCTCCAGCTCCCTGCTGATGGGTTTGGTGCTTTCATTCAGAGCAGGCTTAAAATCATTCATGAGAAAGTCTGTCTGCACACGGGGATGGGCACTCCCCTGTGGTGTGCTGCTCTACTCCAGCTTTAAGCCCCTCTAAGTCCATTAGGCATCTTGGTACCCCTGAGCTGACAGCCTGCTCTGCTGCCTGTGCTTCCTGCTGTCTCTCCTTTGCTTTCTGCTGGGTGGGATTCTGCCTGTTGTTCTGATGAGGTTTGCTATGGGGTCTTGCTGGAGCCAATCTGCCAAATCCTTGACATCTCTTGCAATTTAGCACAGAAGGATGCAGCTGCTCAGTCCTTGACATACATTGTGTGTTGTTCTGTGCATTGGATTCCCTTTGGGCTGCAGTATCTGTTTGTAGGCTCTTTGCTGCTCCTGTGAGGAACACTTAAGAGCTGTGCTGCTTTGCTTGAGGCTGTGCAGGTGATGGTCCATGGCCATGCCTGGTGGCCATACTTAATAGCCCTTTCTGCTGGAGCCATCTTCCTTTCTTAGAGCATCAGCATCTTGGGCATCATCCTGTGAAGCATCATCCTGTGAACTCCCATCTTCTGTCTTTCCCAGAGCTGCTCTGCACACCGTCTTTCCCTTCTCTCTGCTCTTCTGCATCTTTGGCAGCCCTGATTTCTGACAGAGGCCCTAGCACTGTTTGTTTTGTTCCATGGGGAGGAAGGAGTGGCTGCAGGCCGTCCCACACGTGCTGCAGCCTGGATACTCCGATGTAGCATTGCACAAATGAATGCTGAAACATCCACAGCGCTGACAGTGCAGCCGTCTTCCTGCAGATGGAACTGACCTAGATTTTTCCGTGCATCTGAAAAGAAGGATTTGGCACTCACTCAAGAGAAGTAACCAGCGTTGTATGTTTATGCAATAGCACTTAATCCCTCTTATTCCATGTAATGGTCGGGATGGCTGTGCTGCTTTCCCGCTGCATGGAGTCCACGTTCTTTTCTTTGAAGAGCTGCTTTTAAATGCTTCCCTTCCTTTCATGTGCCCAGTGCTCTCAGCCCCAAATCCCATGCCTTACAGATGACACACAGAAGGATGGAGCTAATGGGTATCACTTGACAGTGCATGTTGCGTGCTGCCAAGTTTGAGCTGGGTCCTCAGCTGCCAGAGCAGATGATTGCTGTCTAAAGCTTGTCTATGGGAGACTGAAAAGCAACCTTAAAAGCAACAACAGCAAAAAAAGGAACCATCAAAAAACCCCAAACAACAAAAACCCACCTCCGTTAATGCTGTCTGTGATGGGTTTTCAGGGCACGTATCAAATCTTACCAGATAACCTGTCTTAATCACCTTCAAGTTGAGACAAGGTCATAAAAGCAGCAGGAAATGGTGCCTCCAGCCCTTTCCTTGGCACAGTTGGCTCTGCATGGGTTCCTGCCTTCCTGCCGGCGTTCTTTGGCTTCTTCTGCCTCCTTGTGAGCTTGACTCAGCAGAAACCATCCTTGTCAGACAGGAACTTTAGCTTTCCACACTGGGAATTAGCTTTGCTTGTCAGGGGAAGGAAGCAAATGATGCCTGAAAGAAATGATGGCAGAACAAAATGCATTATTTCTTGTGTGGGTGCTGTCGGCGTGGTGGAATTTGGTGCCCTGAGTCAGCAGAGCCCTTTTCCATCTCTCAGCCTTTGGTTTGTGGATTGTCCCCCCTTTTTCTTGTAGATACAGGACCTTTTTAATCTTTCTGCTGGGAAGAAGTGTTAAAGGAATACCAATTAGCTCCCCCTGTCTAGTATAATCTAATCATGCTTTGCTTGCTGGCTGTTGGGGCTGGGTGTGCATCTTTGCTCCCGTGGCAGCCGTGTGCAATGGGAAAGAATGCAGCAATGGGCACTGAGGAGTTATGGCTGCTTCTGAATTCCCTGTTCTTAAGCAGTGGGGAGGAACCATTGGGTTTAATGCAAGTAGGGGAACCTCACAGTGAGTTTTCAAAGCCCATCCAAAAGGGTTGTGCTATTGGAAGTTCCTCTTCCTGACCATTCTTAGAGTGTATTTTCAGCAGACTGTTCTTGGAAGCAGCCCCATGTGTGCAGCACGTGTGTTTTTTGGGATCTAGGGGATCTTTGTGGTGGTTTACATATGAATGCCATTCCCTGGTGCAGCCTATGGGCAATGTGGGCTGGTGGAGGAGCTCCGTGAGAACCATCTCATGCTTTTACACAGCACAAAGAGAAGGAAGGGGGGGGATGTTCCCAAATAATTGCACACCAAGAGGTACCGTAACCTGACAGTTACAACATCTCAGCCATAAACATGTGTCCATGAAGGATTCTTCCCAGCTTGGGGCACAGGAACTGATCCGTCTCTTTCCAAGAGTTTGATTTATTTCAGATGGGCTTTTTCAGGTTTTGTAGCAGTGTCCAAAGGGATGAGGTCAACCCTGATGAGGTTCAGATGACTGCTCAGACTGATGGACACAGGCTCTTTGCCCACCATGAAGCAGAATAGCTTGGTGAAGTCATTGTAGCTGGAAAAGCCATTGATGCTCTTCTGTCATGTTGAATTTGGCTGTGGCTCCAAGATCAGCATTTGCACCTGTTAGTTTGCTATGCAAACACCCTATAGAAGAGGGAAATGGCAGCTGTATGAAAGGGGGAAATGGCCCACAAAGCTGCCCTGCAGCTCTTGATCTGTTTGCTACCTGAAATGAAACTGAAGTCATGAATGTGAGAGATGGCTGTAAAAGTTTGGTCCATGGTGGAGACAGAAGACAGAGCCTTGTCTGTGTGAGTTTCTGTCATTAGTGTGGGTTGGAAGAGCCTCGTTGCAATAATTCCCCTTTATAACTGTGCTCCTCTTCATCTCTGTGCTCCCATGAGGCAGCAATGGGCAATGAAAGAAGGCAAAGAACCAGAGCATGTTCCTGGGGACAGCAGTGCAGACCCAGCTCTATTCCAGCTTCCCAACCAGTGGAAAAAGCCTGCAGGGCAGGGCACAGCTCTGCTGACCTGAGAAGGGACAGTGCTTCTATCTGATCATACTTTTGCCCCCTGGGTGCTGTTGTGGTCGCATTTATTGTTGTGGTTGCGTTTTGCCTTGACCTGAGCTCCACAGCTACAGCAGTGCTTTGCTCAGTCCCATTCCCCAAAGCATTCCAGCCAATTTGCCTTTGAAGTGTTGGGCTTCAAGTGCAGAGCGTGCCTGAAGGAAGGTGTAAGTTTTGGAATCACTTGAATCTCTCTTCTGAACTTGGCTCCCCTCCTCCTTTACCGTGACCTGGGCGTGCAATGGACCTACTCTGTAAGGAACTGGGACCTTTCTTTCATCTAAAGATGCAGTCATTCCGACTGTGGAATTGGGGTTAGTAATCATTGTTTTGGACGTACGACCTGCTGTTCCTTAAATTCGTGTCCAGAAGACATTATTAATCATATTTTGGATCTGATCAGATAGCTAAAAAGACAAGGGAAATATCTACATGACATCAGCGGGGGAGTAACAGAACATTGCAGTCTGAAAATGTCACTAGCCTGGATATATCTAGCATCCAATCCTTCTGAGTGCCGTCCAGTTTCTGACTTTCTCTGCATGGAGCCTAATAAACTGCATTGAGGCTGACAGAAAACAACCCATGGTGTCACTGACTTTGCCTTTCCCTCTGTTGGTCCAGCAAATGCTTCCAAGTGAGCGACCTTGATGTGGTTTCATTAGCATGGGATGTGCCATTGGGTGCAGAGAGCTGCTGGTCCTTGGGATGATCCCTGCTGTTCTTTAGAAAGCATAATTTGGGGATCGGACCCCCAGCTAAATCTCAGTGTGAGGCATTAAGAAATGTCTTATATCCTCATTGTCTTTCTATGGCCTGTGCATCAGCTTGGGTATGTCAGGTGGGTGAAGCAGTGACCTTAAAGGTGACCTGGTAGTGATCCTTCCTTGTCCTTGATTGAGTAAATATGCCCTAGTGTGTGTTTTAAGGGAAGAACTGTCCAAAATGGGAACACGAGAGTTGTGGGGCTCTTCCAGGTTGCTTGATTTGGGGTTTTGAAGCTCAGAAGAAGCACTGAGGTCTCTGTCCTGTAGCTGAGAGCTGGCTTTCAAACAGCGCTGTCACTGGACAAGGCAGACTGCCTTGACCTTGGTTATAATGGTATTTAGCAGTAGAAGGGATTGTGGCATCTTACGGCTGAGAGTTAGAAACCTTGGGATGAAATAAGGTCTCTGATTATGGCATAATCTTCTCTTGGGTCGGTCAAGGGCTTGACTTCTCCTTCCTGTGTATTGATTGGATCCCATTCACTTTCACAGCATCTCTCCCAGTCCACCCCAGTGCCAGCAGAGCAATGCTGCAGCCACGGACCAGCAGCAGCTCCAGTCCTCGTTGTGGGGAGCTCTGCAATTACCAGGGCTGAATTTAATTACAGCCCTTCCATAAAATGCCTTCCAACAGTACATACAACTCAATAAATACACCAGATTTCATCACGTGCGGTGGCTGCGAAGATTAAGTAGTATTAAAAAGGCAGATGTGTTTATAGTAATCAAGCTGCTATTTAAAATCTGACTGCTAACAGTTAAATATTGAGGATTTACACCTTATAAACCTCCTCTTAAACAATAGGTGCATTCAGTGCTGGTTAGAGCTTCAAATAATGCATACAACTGCAGTTTATAATAGTAAATGAAAGCCTGCACATGTGGTTGTATGACATACCCAATTCTTTGGGCCTAATTCAGTTTTATGTTGTCCATATCAAATAGTTTTTCTCTTTCCTGGTAGTGACATTCATTAGCTGAGGACTGAGGAAGAGTTTCATGTGTGCTTTAGATGTCACATAATTAAACTGGTTGAAAAAAGGCTTTAAAGGGCAAAGCTGGAAGCAAAGAACTATTAATAGAAGCTCCAGGAAGGGCAGTTAGTGAGCCAAGCCCTGCTCAAATGAAGCAGGATGTAAAGAAAAAACCTGAACATGCCACAATGCCAGGAAGCCATAAAACCCATTAATCCCCACCCATCAGGGCATCCATCCAACAAATAACGTTCTGTTTCCAATACAGGGCTGGATTCAGCTGTGCCACTGAGGTCTAGAAGAGCAGTCGTTTGTCTTTAGCTGGGCTCTTAACTTGCATTTGTTTGAGATCTTCAGGTGCTGGAGGGCTCTTTGAAGTGATGTTTGTTAGTCCCAAAGCATCCCATATGGTGGTGGTGAAGTGGCTCATGATCCCATCTGCCCATTACTTCTGTTATTCAACTGGGCGCTGCTAGGGCAGAGCTGCGGGCATCCCTGTGCTTTGGGAAAGCTCCAGTGGGAAGAAGAAACCAATATGCCCCAAGAGAAGGTGGATGTCCCATCCCTGGAGACACCCAAGGTCAACCTGGATGGAGCTCTGAGCCCCTATTGGGTGTCCCTGTGTCCTAAAGGGAGTTGGAACTGATGGCCTTTAAGGGTCCTTTGCAACTCAAACCATTTTATGACTCAAAGTTTCCTTGAAATCAGTGCCTCTTGAGTTTTCTCCTTCCCCTTTGACTTAACGCTGAGTGTTATCTCTTCCCTGCAGCATTCAGTCTTATGAGATGGTAGGATATACAAGGTTTCATGTGGCTGAACACCAGCCCTGGGATGTGGAAGCCGTACAGATAAGCTCACAGTGGTTAGTGCTGTTGTCTCACTTCAGCTTATTGTCTGCTTTTAATCTTGAGCTGATTAATCTGCCCAAAGAGGAGAGCAAAGCATCAGGAGGGGGGCAGAGAACAGCTATGGGTGGTGAGTGGGTGGGAGCCAAATTGTTGGAAGTAAGTACAGATGCACCTCATAAACAGTGTTATGGGGGGGGAACCCAGCACATCAAAGAGGTAATTAAAGGCTGTTTGATGATGGCATGTGGGTGCACAGGTGCTCAAATCCCACTGCATTCCAAAGGGCGGTGAACTTGTGCTTTGTCTGAGAAGAAGACAAATAAACTGTCCTGTAATGCTGGAATCCCATCGGTTTCTTATCAAGAGAAAAATGAGATGATTTGTAAAATACATCATCTTTTTGTTTTTTCCTCCCACGGAGCAGTTACGTTCCTGATGCAGACCAGCTTGCTTTACAGCCTCTTGCAGTTTGGATTCCGTATCTCAGAAGGGTAAAAGATAAATCTAACAATGTTTTCTGCTCTGAGCTGGGGAACTGCTGCAATCCAAACCCAGCTTTGCCATTGAGAAGCAAAGAGAATTGGAGCTGAAGTTCAGTGCCATGCAGGGAGCTGCTGTGAGGACCACAGCTCTAATTCCGCTTCGAGGTTTCGGCATTAATGAAGTGATACTGAAACGATCTTTCCTTTTCTGCCTTTTCTTCTTCCTTTTGTTTCTTTTTTTGGAGCGAGCTTTGAGCTCGAAGTGAGTTGGCAGCTTCCTCCTCAGCAGCTGACATCATTTGTACAGCAGGAAGAAAACATCTGGGCTTGGAAGCAAGGCGAGATGAAGGCTGCAGTGGTCTGGAGAGCAAAAGGGTGGCTGCAGTGTGTTGCAACAGTTTGCCTTGAATGCGTCTTGCAGGCACGACAGTGAGCTGGGGGGGTTCCCTGGGGAGCAGCACTCACTGAGGTCAGATAGCACTTTGCTTTTCACATGGCAAACACCCACAGCTGTGTGCTCTGTTGGGTCAGGAGACCTCACATCCATGCCCGGGGGTCATCTCAGGAAGCTCAGGGCTGTGGGAACAGAGCGGATGGAGCTTTCATCTGCTGCTCTGTGCTTCTCTCCTCATGGGGACCATAAAGAAAAAGCTTTTTGTTGCAGTCTGAGCTCTGCCTGAGGGCTGGAAGGAGCTCTGAGCTGTGCGGGGGCAAACCCTACCCATACCCAGTAAACAGAAGTAGCTGCAACACTTGGTTGATTTAACAGCAGGCAAAGAATCAGTCTTAACTCTTCTCCTTGATCTGGGCTCATTCTTGCTTGTTTGGGCTCCATCTATCATGTTTTAACTAAAACACAGCCAAACAAAAACTAAGCCCCCCCAGGCCGTAGCATGGAGGAATGCAGGATGTGATCTTGCTGTTTAATAATGAGAGGTGATAACATTGAGAAGCCATTTACATGCCTGAATTACCTCTAGACTGGAACCTGGGGCTTACATCTGTGTTTCTTGGGCCTTATGTGCAGCATCTGCTGCCTCTGCAGCTGCACAGATGGATGGTGGTTGGACTCTTGCAACCTGAAGTTGGTCTTATCCAGCCTTTATGACTCTATAAGTGCAGCTCCTTCCCCTGTGCTGCAGGTCAGGTGTGGCTGCAGAGCAGCACTGTGCTGCTTTCCCAAATCTCTTTGGAGCTGTTTGATCCCAGTTTTGAGGAGGCTGATGGTTACCTTACACACCTGAGCTTACCTCTTGCTGGGTCCTTCCAAGTGGATGTAACCAAGTGGATCATTGGTAGTATTTGCCTGGCAAAGAGCTGCAATGGAAGCAAACTGTTCTGTTTGGATGGGGATGATGGGTTGTATGGCTGTTAGTGAACTCCAGGGAGCTGCTGCAGGATGTGTCGGCAGCTCAGCTTCTATGTGACACATCCCAAATCCCCAGTGCTGACATTCATGCACATATGCTCCATTACCCCCATCCTTTATCCTTATTATAACCAGCTGTGGTCTGACTTTGTCAGAGATCTGGTAGAGGTCCTTTTCTCCCACTCTCTCCACTATAACTCCCATTAGTCATACTTGGGCAGTGCATGAAATGGGATGGTGATAAAGCTGTGATCCCAAACACCAGAGCTGGTCCTAAGGGCTCTGTGCTGGGCTGCAGAGACCGTAGTATTAACCCCTTGCTCCCCTCAGGCAAAACTCCTTAATGTCCATAGGCCATGTGTTGTCTGGGGGCTGAAAGCTCTCTTACAGCACCTTTAGTCTGAGCAGAGATGGATTTATGACTGTGGTGCCACTGAGATTAAATGGGATTTTTTGGCTTTTTAATTAGCTAGCAGGCTGAGGAAGACAGCTCTTGTGTTAAGACTGCGCCATGTCTGCAAACCTGGGTTTTCTCCATGTCCCTTTGGTAATGCAGAGGGAATGTTATTTTTCTCCTTGTTGTTCATACTGTTTAAGCTGAAGATTAACTTTGGCAGAGTGACAATGGGCTGCAGAGTGGCCAGGAAACAATTCAGTCTGGAAGCTCGTGGAAGGGTTCTGACCATTGGAGAGAGGAGGAGCTGGTGGAGGAGAAACCGGATGGTTTTTCCAACAGTGGGACTGTTTGTTAACTGAGTTTGGCTTCATTTTCCCAAAGGTGATGAAAACGCCATCTGTGAGCTGATGCCAAGCAAATGTCAGAGCTTTCACCCATAGCACAGATTTCTTTAATGGGCAGAAGTCTGTATCCTCATGAGCAGACAGAGCCCTCCTTTTCCTGAACCCTTCAGCCCCCAATAGTGCAAGCTGCAGCTGTGCCAACGGTACATGGACAAAGAGCTGCACATCACGTCCTTCCCTTTGCAAACTGGAGCAGTGCTTTGAGGGGCAGGCATGGCCTTTTGGACCAAAAGCAAATATTTGAGCAGCTGTTTGCTGGCTGTCGTGCAAAAGGCAGAGAGGGAGTGGGTAACATTGCAGGAAATAGGGTTGGTTCGGGTAATCCTCTTGCCTTTGTACAGCCTTTACACACCTCACAGACTGAAGACTTCGTTATCAAATCCCTTCAGTTAACATTTGAGGTGGCTCTGTAGGACTGGTGGAATATGATGTAGCTGCCTATGAGCTCAGGTGCTGTTAGACTCAATGAGCTGGGCTGAAATCAGACTAAAGGGATGGTGTGGGCAGCAGGGCTGTGTCTGTAGCCAAGACAAGCTGTTGGTCCTGCTTGTTCTTCACTTTGCACTGCCTCCTGTTTGGGATGTGGAGCAAAATCCAGCTCATATCTTAAGGGTTAAAGGGATACCTTGATTTTGCAGCAGCTTACTGGTGTTTTTATTATCTTTCCCAGTTGATCATGTGGTTCCTGAGCCGGGGACCAGTTTGCTGACTGCATTTGACCAGTGGCGAGAATGGGCAGACAGCAAATCCTGCTGTGATTACTCCCTGCACGTTGACATCACCGAGTGGCACAAAGGCGTCCAGGAGGAGATGGAAGCTCTGGTTAAAGATCACGGTATGCACAGTTTGAGAAGGCTCAGGGAAGCCTTTCCCCTCCTTATGCTTCAGAATTGGTTCCTCTGTGTTTGAAGACTGGCTTTTCAGGTGTACTTTATCCTTACATCCTCACGACTTGGAGCCCTGACATTGTCTTTGTTCAGTGGAAACCCATCAGCTTCAAATGCTTGATAAGGGGGATGTCTTTTTTCTGTCCTGACTTTTGTAGCCTTATCTGTGCCTGCATTTTGTATGCTAAAGACGGTTCCTTTGCTCTCTGTTTCTAGGTGTGAATTCATTCCTGGTTTACATGGCTTTCAAAGACCGCTTCCAGCTGTCAGACTCCCAGGTAGGAAGGATCACGTGCTGCCATCAGTCTCTATCGGGGTTTAAATTCACTATATTTGGATCTAGCATTCTTCTGGTTTCTATCTTTATATGTGTAACGGTACCTGAGGTTTGTAACAGTACTCAGAGCTCTGCCTCGAAGAATTCTTTCCAGTCTTGGCTAAGGGACAGCGATGCTAAAACTCATTTTAAGGGAATGGAGGGTTTATCCCAACTCCTTTGGTGTGGAAGCAGTGGCAGTTCCATAAGTGGCTCCTTATTGCATCAACACAGGGCAGGACAATGAGATCTCTGGCATGAATTTCAGTTTACAAACACATTCTGGTCCGGAAAGTGGGTTTGGGGCTGTAGTGTTGGAACCACTAGGACCTTAGAAAGGAACTGCCCTCCTGTTTGCCCTTCCAGTGGATCCATCTGAGCATGGCTAATTGTTGAGACGGATAGTTTATATTTCTAAATGTGGTGGGAGGAGAGGAATGCCTGGGAGTCATTTGGAACCATGTGGGAGGCAGTGGTGGATGACAGTTACCTCTAATGACTCTGGTGAGCATTTAATGAGCGGCCATTAACAGAGCAAGCATCAGTTGTGGGTTAGTCAACCTGAGCCCTCTCAAACTCATTGTGTATGGTAAATCACGCTCCTCTCTTCTCCATTATGATAAATTCTGTGTGCTAAAGGAGGTCAAATATACAGCTGTAGACCATAGACCTGGTGTATGTTGTTATGTGAATTCTCCTCCTTTCAGATCTATGAGGTCCTGAGTGTTATCCGGGATATTGGTGCCACAGCTCAAGTGCATGCTGAGAATGGTGACATCATTGCCGAGGTATGTTCTGTTTATTCTGTGGATTGTCAACTTCAAACTGCTGGGAGAGGTTTAAACTTAACATCCCTCTTTGCAACCAGGATCTCTTTGCGACTCTTTGAGATGATGTTTTTTGACATCATAAAGAAACCATTTAATAGATATGAATGAGCAGTGAAAGCTGAGGGGACTGTGAACCCAATGTGAAGTAAATTAATATACAAGGCTTCCCTGACCTCCTGTGAGCAAATCAGCAGGGCTGTTTTAGAGCTCTGGTTATTCTCAGCAGTGGATATTGGACAGGACTCTGATTCTACGGCCCTCATGCAAAGCCCCATGTGACCACTAAGACAGATGCTCAGGATCTTGCTTGTACCTCTTTCAAACAGCTGTGTTTGCTGCAAGAATAATGCACATTGCTTTAAATCTTTTTTGTTTTTTCCTGCTTTTTCTTCATCTGCCTTAGGAGCAGCAAAGGATCCTGGAGCTGGGAATCACAGGCCCTGAAGGGCACGTGTTGAGCAGACCTGAAGAGGTGAGGATGCTTTTGCCTTTACTCCCCCAGCTTGAACCATTTTTGCACTGCCATTGGGTAGCTCCCATTGGGATGGATGCAGGCAGGAGCAGGATTTCATCCTGGCTATGAGCAGTATTGCTAAATGGGATAGGGGAGGAGGCAAGGACTCTTCTAGGGACTAACTCCTGCTGAATAAGCAGTAACTGCTCCATTTTAGAGGCTTAACTACAGTGGATACTTGTGAGAAATTGAGGGAGCCTCTCAGCTGGGGGTCAGAGCACCTTCAGGGAGCAATTCTTCCACTCTAAGGTTTAATTCACCCTCTGGAAATGCTCATCTCTTTCTGTTGGTTACTGAGGAGGGTCTGGGAAGGTGCTGCTTTCACATCAGGTACCTAAAGCAGAGTGACATTGTTTTAGGCACTTATATCTTCTGCTGTATTTCACTGTTAGATGAATGTTGTACTTTTGTACTTGGTGGACTTTTATTTCTTTTCTTTACCATGAGGCCCAAATGATGTACTGAAGGCACAGAAATGTGTACCAGAGAGGGGAGCTGAGTCTCAGGTCCTAGGCTAGTGCTTCAGCACACCTAACCCCTCATCTTCACTGGGGCTGAGCACCCTAATCCCATTTATCTCACTTCCTTAAGTCTTTCATGAACCTGAAGAGCAGGAAAGAACCTCACAGCTTGCCCTTTCAGTCTGGTTCTTCATTTCCCTTCTTTCAGTATCTCTGAGCTCAGTACCTCACCGTGGCATTCTAGGTTTGGGATATCCACCCATGTATTTACACACCGTAATTTATCTCTGTTCCCCCAAGATAAACGGGGCTGTGCTGCCTGCCAGATGTTGTCCTGCTGGAAGCTGCATGTGTGAGATCATCCGCACGTGCCCTCACGCTCCCTCAGTTTCCACCCCTTGGTTCAGACAAGCAGCATCCAGCGGCGTTTTCAGTAGGAACATAAATCATTCAGCTGCTGCAGGCAGAGTGAAGGGAACACTCTCAGCTTGGGCTGAGTCTCCTTGGCCCCAGGAGCTGGGATTCTTGCTTCCTGGAAGTTGTGAGTGAACACACTGAGCCTTCCGCCCACTCCTGCCTTATTTTCAATGGGACATACTTCTTGCCTTGCATCAGGAGAGCAGGAACAGATGCCGACTTGACACTTAAGGTCTCATCTGCGGAGCACCCCATAACTGCTGTGGACTTAAGGAAAGGCTGCTCCTATCTCATCAAATTAGCTCAGTCTCGTCTGGCTGCTTTAAAGACCATCATTAGCAGAGCAGGAGCTTCAAAGCATGAACTGTGTGCTCTCCTGGCTGGGGTTTGGGGCTCCATCTGTCTCCTGCACTGTGCAGGAATGTGTTGGTGGTGCTGGGGTGAGGAGGGCTGCCCCAGGACACATGGCCCAGCAGCTGGGCAGCTCTGAGCTCAGCTGTGCCGTCTGTGCAGGGTGGAAGCTCTCAGCCCACATTCTCCTCCTTTAAAGTCATAGGAAACAGAGCAGGAAACGATGTCATCTGGTTCCCTCCCCTCCTTTTTCCCCCGTTGTGTTTTTCGAACCACGCAGCGCTGTTGATGTTGGCTGATGGAGGCCACGTCCTTCATCCCCTGTGAGCCTGCAGGTCGGGCAGAAAGCACAAATAGAGCTTTGCATTTCACCGCTGGCTCTGGTGACATCCTCTATAAAGCCACCCCTGTCCTAAGGCAGCATCAACCCATCACTTCCTGCACCCCCCTGCTCACAGAGCGGATCGTTCTGTGATGACTTTTGAGGGGGATCCATCATTTCTTTTTGCTATTTCTGTTTCAGCCACAAGAACGCCAAAAGCCCGAGCGGTCCAAGTGCTCCAGGAAATGTCTGTCTTCTTTTTTTTTTCCTTCTTTTATTTTTTCTTCCAAGAGAACTGCTGTGTTAGGGCTTCTGATGCATGCTGGTAATTGCAAACATTCCCCTTTGGACTAGTGGCTGGGTTATTGTTATGTGCCTGTCACCATAGCATCTGGGCACAAGGCAGGAATTCAGCAGCCTCGTTTTCTTCTGGGCAGAAATGATCCTCTGCAGCTGCTTGGAGGCATTTTGGTTCAGAGCTGCAGAGCTGGGCGTTGTTTTATCCCTGTTTGTAAGTGAGGAAACTGAAGCACAGGGTGGAAATGCAAGTGCTGCAGCAGAGGGGCAGTGCGTGTCCCTGCAGACTGATGGCCATTGGGAACATCAGCCCATCTGACGTTGCTCTTTGCTTTTCAGGAGGGACAATCGAGCTTTTCTTTGCTTTTCCTTTCAGCCTCCCTTTTCTTGCTGCTGACTGTGGCATGATCCAGTGGAACCTTGAGAAGAAAACAAGCCTTCCTTGCAGCCCGTCCCTTTTAGGGCAGAAAAGTCCCTGTTCTGGCAGCAACGCTCCCTGGGGAAGGTTGTCATCAGCCCTTGAGTGGTGACAGACCTGGGCTGTACCCCTTTAACCCTGCTGGGTTTGGGGAGCTGGTTGTGCCAAGTTCAGCTGCTGGGTCCATCAGGTCCACCTGATGGTGGTTGGCAGAGTGTGGCCTGAGGCTCTGGGTTTCATTGTCCTTTCTTTGCATGGAAGATGTCCATGGCATTGCAGCTCTTCATAGCAGTAGGCATTATAAGAGTTCTTCTCATTACATTTGTCAGCTGGACTGCTTTGATTAGGATACATGACTTGGGAAAGTCCTGATTGCATTCATTCTCAGAGCAGATAGGACGTAGTGCCTCAGCCTTGCTCAGGCTCCCCCTACAAGTATCAAAGTAGTTGATTTATGGGGTGGTTCACGCTCTGTCAGATCCCAAGCCAGATATCGTAGTGGAGGGTACAATTTAGAAGGCTCGCTTGCAAACGTGGCTTACCAGACTATGTGGCTACAGCATCTCTCTTCCGTGTGGGCTGGAACATGAATAGTTCTGCTGAGCTAACATTTAGTTGCTTATTTTTGCTTAGGTTAAGGGAGGGGCTTAACCATACTGACCCCAAGCACCTGGAGGGTTGCTCTAGGACTTAGCCTGCTTGCAATGAGATTCAGAAGCAGCCTGGGAGGAAAGGGAGTAATGAGAGGGGAGTGTAGCTTGATGCCATCTTAATTATCCTGATTACACGGTGCATTTTTCTGGCTCAGATTTGGAGAGGTGCAAGTTCACCTCGCTCATGCACACCCCAATTTCCCCTACAAGGAGAATGGGTTATGCTCTCATGCAGGGATCCTGTTAATTTGCTGACATTGTTTCTCAGGTGGAGGCAGAAGCTGTGAACCGAGCAATCACCATTGCCAACCAAACTAACTGCCCTCTGTATATCACCAAGGTGATGAGCAAAAGCGCTGCCGAAGTCATTGCTCAAGCCAGGAAAAAGGGTAAGTTATTGCCTTTGGATGGAAGTAACCTATTAGCTCATTCTGTGCAACTCCTTGCCAACATAAGCTTCACCCCTACAGGAGGAGTTTCTTTTTCCAGCTTTACTGTCCAGGCTGTTGTTCAAAAGGTCCCCGAGCAACTGCTTCTGTCTCATCTCCTGCAGATAAATATTCAGGGACTGTTAGCAGTGCTAGAAGCTGGTTTTGCTGTTCAGCCTCTTCGCACCCATCCCACTACACTGAGCCGTGTGCCTTCATGTTATCACAGAGTAATTCCCTGCTTGACAAATCTCCATGGAGACTGCAAGCTGTCTCCTCCATCCAGCTCCCATGCTCTTCCCTTACTGCTTTCTGCTGGGGTCAGAAGTGATGCTAGGAGTCGTGGTGGAGCTCTGTTACTCCTGGGCCCTCTTGGAGTTGGTTGGAGTAGTTACCAGTTCCAGCTCTTTGCTGATGAAATAGATGCTCCTGGTGCTGTAACTCCCAGCCTGGCATCCAAGCAGGAATTGGGTTCTGTAGGCTGGGTTTGACTGGGAGTTCCTGTCACCACTAAGGATGCTGCAGGAAGGACCCAGACCTTGAGTGCTGCTTCATGAGGTCCATGAGGGAGCTGTGCTGCTCTGAGTGGTGCAGGAGCTCCTTCATGTCCTGTCTGTGCTGCTTTGCCTCCAAGAAGCAAAGGCTTCAGAGCACAGTGAGTGTCTGTCTCCCTTCTTCTGTGACTAAACCCTTCATTTCTATTTAAAGTGGTTCTGGGTGGGTGAGTAAGCAGAAGGGGTGATGGTTCCCCTCCTTTCCTTGGAAGGGTTGTGTTTAATCGTATGCAGTCTCAGTAAGCCTGAATAGATACACAGATGACATCACTTTCCATCTGGGTGCTTGGTGCTCGAGGAGCTGATTTCCTGCTGCAGCAAACAGACTCATGTGCTTGTGTGTGTGTGTTAGCTCAGAAGTGTTTTGATCCCATGATTCCTGTTCAGAGAGTTCAGAGCTGGTAAAGGGACTGATCTCCAAAGCATCTCTCCCTGTTCATGATGTGGAAAGCAGTTCAAGCTGTTTTGGATGAACTTTCCCCTCTGAGCTCCATTATAGTGGAGATCACACTGAAATGAGAAGATGTGTTGACATGGCAAAGTGGCTGCATGTTGTGTTACCCCCAAAAACAACTTGATGTGTCTGTGCAACTTAATCCTATAGGCCAGGGAAGCTGACTTTGGACTGCGTTTTCTCCTTATAAGGAGAATTAGGGGTATAAATGGCACACCATTTTCAAATAATTCAATTTAAATGCTGTGCAATTACCCAGCTGGATAGCTCAGGAGGGCCACACACATCATCCTTGCCCTCCCAAGCAACAGAGGAAACATAGCTGAGGACTATCCAAAGCAAAAACAGAACAGAATTGATTTGCTGGATGGAAAAGAACGGCTGTTATTTAAAGCCAGATGCTCCCAATGGCATTTGTATGGAGGAGATTCCCCACAGACTCCATCGCTGGCAGATCTTGGAGCTCATTCTCTGCAGAACAATCCTCCCAATGTCCTGGCCCACAGCAGGCTTCCTATTTAGAGGCAGTTTGTGTTTTTTGCCTTGTGATGGTTTCACGACTCTATTTGGCGATGTCAGGCAGCCCCTTCCTCTGCTGGTGGATCCCCTCTGATCAAACTAATCCCACCCCTCTGGTGTCACTGTGGTTCTGGAAGCAGCATGAAGGCACTTTATGTATTGTTCATTCTCAGCTGATGCACTTTTTCCCTGGGACACTATGGTGGAAGGCCATATTTCTATGCTCCACATGGTGAGCTGTGTAAGACCCTGCTTGGGTTGTCTTGGTTCTGACTTATTCGCATCCTTTGCAGGCTGTTGTGAATGCATTGGGTGTGTGGACTCAGAAGCCAGATGGACAGGAGCTTTGCAGGGATTTTGGGAGGGTTTCATTTGGTGAGCAGACCCGTGGGGCTGCAGCCTGCGCTGCTTTTGAAGTCGTAGCATCTTGCATCTGCTTGGTGTGCAGATGTGCTGCTGTATTCCAACATGCAAAGAATCGTGGCCTTAACTGATCAGCTCTTCCTTCATGTGGTTCCAGAAATGCTAATGAAGAGAAAGGGTGCACTGGTGGTCAATGCACTGGACAGAGAGATCAGAAGATCTCATCTCATTTCCTGGTTCTGCCACAGATTTACCCTGAACCATTGGGGGAATCAGTTTTCCTGAGCTGCATTTAGGAACTAGAAACACTGATACTTCCTCTCAGTGATGTGCTTTCTCTTTAGACAGTAAGCTTTTCTAACATGAGTTTTCTCTGATCTGTGCACAGAACCTGCTTCAATAAATCCAGCCTTGTTAGATCTTTATTGCATATATGCCTATAAAAATACCGCAGGCAACTTTTGCTGCTCCATGCTTTTATCTGTAGCAATATCTTTATTATTAACTCAGGAATGCAAAGGTTTGGAAATGTTTGTTTTCAGAAGGTTGCTTTGCTTCTGGAAGCCAGGTTAGAGATGCACATTGCTTAGCAATTACAGTGGGTTTGCCTGTATTCCTGTCTTGTAGGCACTGTGGTGTATGGGGAGCCCATCACAGCCAGCTTGGGTACTGATGGATCTCATTATTGGAGCAAGAATTGGGCGAAGGCAGCCGCTTTTGTCACTTCTCCACCACTGAGTCCTGACCCAACCACTCCTGATTTCCTCAACTCACTGCTGTCCTGGTGAGCAGAGCTCTTTGTGTTCATTGCAAGATGTGTCTCATCATGAGATGAGCGATTAATAATAGTGGTTCTTGCCAGCTAGCAAAGGGCTGTGACAACACTAAACCCATCTATCATTATCTTTTCCCAGCGGGGACCTCCAAGTTACTGGCAGTGCCCACTGCACCTTCAACACTGCTCAGAAAGCTGTTGGGAAGGACAACTTTACCTTAATCCCTGAGGGAACCAATGGGACTGAGGAGAGGATGTCCATCATCTGGGACAAGGCTGTGGTATGTCACACATCACTGTCTGGTTGTATTATGGCTGGAGAAGGAGCTCTTACGAGTCCTAGGGCTGGTTTCCATAGTGGCCCCATGCTGGCTGATGCAGTGCTTCCTTCCTTCTCTTCACAGGTGACTGGAAAGATGGATGAGAACCAGTTTGTGGCTGTGACCAGCACAAATGCAGCTAAAATCTTTAACCTGTACCCACGGAAGGGCCGTATCGCAGTGGGCTCTGATGCTGATTTGGTTATCTGGGATCCTGACAGCGTCAAGACAATCTCTGCCAAGACCCATAACATAGTAAGGATGTTTTCTATGATGTGATTTCTCCCATGTGTTTTGTTCTCCCTTCTTCAGGCTGTACTGATAGGAATCAGAGCCTATGACAACTGAGGGCTTTTTTACTTCATTTATTTTTCTTTAAACCTTTGCCCCAAGCACTTTCTGGTCTCGCACCCAGTACAGCTCAGCTGTGTTTAAATCCAAAGCTGAAATCACATGGACACCCAGATATTCCCCTTGGAGCAAAGAGCTGCTGAGTGTTGGACGTGTGGATCTGAGCACTCAGAAAGCTCTTTGAATCTTTTAAAAAGCATCAAAAGGCCACACATCACAACGTGTCACTGATGACCTTTTGGCTCAGTAGCAGTGGGAATGAAGACTGTGCCTTTCCCAGTGAGGAACATCAGCTGCCAGACTTCTTTTCTGGAGATCTGATCCAGGTCAATGAGTCTGAGTAGATGTACATTGTGCACTATTCTGTCCCTGATTGCTGCAGGCTTCTGGCAGTGTTCAGGCTTTGATTGCAGATGTCCTGCACCTTGACAGCATTGAGAAGCAGGATTAGTGGTGTGATGGAGGTCCTGAAGTTGGTGAATATCCTTGAGGAGGAGAGAAATTGAGAAAAACCCACAGCAGGGACCATTAGCTGAGTGGAGCCAGACGTGATTTTCCTGATGCTCATCCTAATGTTAGCTAGCACAGAAGCACAGGGCAGCTCCCAAACTAAGCAGCCCTTCCCTTGTCTCTTTATGGTGGCACTGATGGAGGTTTGTGGCTCACAGACCTCACACCTGGCTCCTGCATTGCAAGAACCATCCCACCCTGCATGAAATGTCCCTGCACTGAGGACCGGTTGGAGTCTCCCTGTGACATTTGAGCTCTGTCTCAGAGAAAGCAACCCCTGTTTGCATTTGTTGACAACTTGTTTCACTGCTGGCGATGAACCTATGGAATGTTACCCTGGAAAAACAAAACCAAAACAAAACTCCTTGTTCTTTTTTTTTTTCCATGAATGCTTCCATTCACTCCGGAGCTGAAGGAGCAAAATTTTCTTCTACACTTGGATCCCCAGGCACATTCACAAAGAACCCTTTTATATATATATATGTATATATAAAGGTTTGGTTTGCTTTCCTGTGACTTAAATCTGTGTCAGAATTGGGCACAGATGGCCTGGATTCATTTTTACCTGTGCGTAATGTCTAACACAGGCATCCAGACTGAGAAGTTTGGTTGCTTTTGTGGTTCTTCCAGACTCATCACGTTCAATCTGGAGAGAGAAGACTTGCCCATGTACAGAGTGCTGGATTTAGTGGTCTAAAGCTGAGTCTGAGAAGCTTTGAGAGCTGGATTGAATATTTGACAGCCACTGCATTTTAAATGGGTGTTGTTTTTAGGAAATGAAGCCTTCAACATTTCCTAACACAAAATTCAGGTATCTTTTGCAGATATTCTCCAGCACAATCAGGATCAACTGCTCAGTACCACCTGATTTTGCCATATATCTGGGCTAGGCTGAAGGACCACCAGACATAGATGATCTTCATGGTCTTTTCCAACCTTAATGATTCCATGATTGTATGATCTTCAGGCTGCTCCTCAGAATTGATTTGTGGGCTGAAGGCTGCAGATCCCCACTGCAGCTCCTGCAATGCATCTCACACACTGTAAAAGAAGAAACATAGAGAAGCGATGCCCGTAGAGTCAAGGCATCCTATTTAGATCACAAGGATAAAACAAAAGCCCTTTGAAAGTCATGCAGAGCCGTTGCCACGATGCAAGGAGACATACTGATTATGTGGCATCGGATGATGGTTACATTTTTTAATGCTGGAGCAACATACAAACATTTTTCCAAGAATTCACACTGCTGTTGCCACTGGCTGGCAAGGAAACGTTAGGAGCTGGAGGGAGAGATGGTGTTGTTCTTGGAACAACCTAACTCATAAGTTTCTAACCAAGCCTCCTCCTTTGCCACCACAACTTTTTTCATACTGGAACTGGTTTGCTGGCGGTTTAACCACCATGCTGGTTAATTGTAAATCTGCAGTCAGGCCTACCCATACTTATAACACACTTCAAGGTCCAACTCCATCATTAACTCAATGAAAAGAACTTGGATTCCTCTCTGAGCTGGTTGCCTGAGTAAGAGTCCCCAAATAGCATCTTGTAGTGCATCTCCTTCCAGGACACTTCCTGGGTGGGACATCTACCAGCAATTCCTTCAAAACTTCTCTTTTTTTTTCCATGGTGTTATGTTTCAAATCCTATTAATTGAGGATGAGCAATCCCATTAGAGTAAAAAGATTGTCCTGGTCCCTGACCCATCAACCAAAACTCTGGTTCCAAGTACAGCCTTTTAAAATAACCATCATTTTTCATATGAAACTCAGATAAAACTTAATTTGGCTCTTAAATCCCATGCAGTGCAGAGAAGGCATCTGCCAGCATCCATTTCAACCAGGTATGCATGAAAGTACTCATTTAAAGTGAATTCTATTGAACCACTGTGTGTACAGCTGAAGTAAATGCTATTGGATTTGCTTCCAGGCCTTGAGGAATTAGCATGACTGTTGATTACTGGCCTTTGCTGGCATGAATGTTTGCCTCATGTTGTCTCTTTGTCTGTTCTAGTCTCTGGAGTACAATATCTTTGAAGGCATGGAGTGCCGTGGGTCTCCCCTGGTGGTTATCAGCCAAGGGAAGATTGTGCTGGAGGATGGGAATCTCCATGTAACGGAGGGATCTGGGCGGTATATCCCCAGGAAACCATTCCCTGACTTCGTTTACAAGCGCATCAAAGCAAGGAGCAGGGTGAGTGCAAGCAGCTGTCCCATTGGAACTCCCCAGTTTGAAGTGGGTGGAAAGCAGAGGCTGTCCCTGGCTCAATGCGTGCACTTTGCAAGAGGAAACGCTGCCTGGATAGGAGCCATGCGTAGCTCATTCCTCTTTCATTTCTGCTGTTCACTTGAGTCACTACTTGGACTTCAGTTTGGGTTTTCTGCAAATTTTTGTTCCTTTTGCTTTGTAATTCTTTGCTGTCTTAGAGACCCCTGAGCTGTCTGGATTGGATTTGAGTCAGTCTGCATGTTACCAAGAGAACGTGCTGATACTGATAGCATTTATGCATCAAACCTTCCAGCAGCAGCAGTTTAGCATTCTGATTTGTTGCTAAAGATGCTCCTTTCCCTTCTGTCAGGTACAATCAGATGCTCTTGTCTGGTGACTGGTGAGTCACCGGCACAGCCCACGACTGCTTAAAAGTGGGAACGTTTCTATTTCTAAGAGGCTAAAAGACACCCGTTCCAAACAGACTGCCTTCTGAAATGCCTTTAGTTGGTGAAAAGCTGATGCTGAAATCAGTTGCAAATGAACTGGAGGGGGATTTGAGAAGGTTTATTTCCAGATAAAGTCAGGTTTCTGAGATGTTTCTGAGTATTGCCCTCTCCTGGACAAAACCAGAGCTGTTTCAGTTTGCTGGCTGTAGGCAATCTGGAAGGGGAAAAGGAAAGGGAAAAGGAAGGAGAAAAGGAAAGGGAAAAGGAAAAAAGAGGGGAAGAGAAAAGGAAGGGGAGATGGGAAAAGGGAAGGGGAAAGGGAAAGGGAAATGGGAAAAGGGAAGGAAGGGAAAACAAAGGGGAAAGGAAGGGAAAAGGGAAAAGAGAAGGAAGGGGAAACAAAGGGAAAAGGAAGGGGAAAATGAAAGGAGAGGGAAAGGGGAAATGAAGGGGGAAAGGAAGGGGGAAAGGAAGGGGAAAAGGGGAAAAAGGAAGGGAAGGGGAAAAGGGAAGGGGGAAGGAAGGAAAAAGGAAAGGGGAAGGAAGGGGGGAAAGGAAAGGGGAACAGAAAGAATGGAGAGGAAAGAAGATACTGTTTAGTTTCAAATCCTCTTACTGGAGATGAATCTTGATGTGCATCTTTGGCTTAGCAACATCTGGCCAGCTGTTTAGGGCCGTTCTGAAGGCTGTCTGACCCTGAAGCTCCCTGTTGCTGTGTGTTGTAGCTGGCTGAGCTGCGGGGTGTGCCTCGAGGTCTCTATGATGGGCCGGTCTGCGAAGTGTCGGTGACGCCGAAGACGGTCACTCCTGCATCTTCAGCTAAAACATCTCCTGCCAAACAGCAAGCTCCACCCGTGAGGAACCTGCACCAGTCTGGCTTTAGCTTGTCTGGTACGTATTCTTGTGTAGGAGCTCTCATAGAGCCCTGTTTATTTGCTTATTTGCTGTTTATTTGCTCAGCAACAAGAAAGGCTGGAGACAGTGAGGGGCTTGTAAAGGGAAAAGCATTCAGCCAGTTCTTATCTGCATAGGGCTGTGTGCCTGTGTTCAGTGTGGTAGTATTAATGCAGAGCAGATCTGAGCAAAATTAAGGCACTGGAAACCTTTGCTCATAGAATGGTTTGAGCTGGAAAGAAGGCTGTATGATCCAGCTCCTCTGCAGTGAATAGGAACAAGCAGAGCTCAATCAAGTGCTCAGAGCCCCATCCACAGGGATCTATAGGGACAGGGCAACCTGTTCCAGATCCCTTTCCATTTCACAAAGTCTCCGTGGTGAACCCAACATCCCTCCCGTGTCTCCCACAGGCGCACAGATCGATGACAACATCCCACGTCGCACCACCCAGCGCATCGTGGCACCGCCAGGCGGACGTGCCAACATCACCAGCTTGGGTTAAGGACCGACCCCTTCCGCCCGCCCAGCGGACCAGGGGAGGGGATGGGAGCACCTGGAGACCCTTTTTGATTCTTTTAGAGCCTGTGATGGTTACTGCGGGCAATGGGGGGGGGGGGCTGAAGTAATGCGCCTCTTTCGGTCCCCTCAGATTCCCTCCTCATCTTCACCAACCCCTCTCACTTCCCCCCGTCAGCCCTTACACGTTGAAAGGAAAACCAACCAACCCTGTTTTTGACACCTCTGACACGCTAAAGTAAATGTGAAGAGGATGTTTGAGATATGTGGCCTATGTCCCATTCAGCATCTTTCTTTTAATAAAGGAAGGATAAAGTGAATTTCCCAGGAGCTGCCTTTTAAGACACAGATGGAAAAGAAAAAAAAAAAAGAATAAATAAATTTTAAATGTTAAAAAAAATAGCTTTTTTTTTTCCCCCCCTCACTGTCAAGCAGAAGAGTAGTTCAAGGGTTATAAACTGGATGTTCTTTAGGGTTCTGTGTTCCAGCAGCGTAGCTAGGCAAGCATGGAGGGCCATGAATCCCAGTCTGCCAACCATTCCCTATCACCACCTCTGAGGCCACAGCTGTCTGCTGCCAAGAGAGAGAACCAGGACCCAGCACTAGGAGCTGATAGAGCACATGGCACCCCGCCATCGGGTGAGCTGGAACTGTTGGAGACTTTTGCTCTGTTTGGGTTTTTTTTGTGTGTGTGTTTTGTTTTGTTTTTTTCCTTCTTGATTCTGCTGCAAATGAGGTCCTTGAGGAGTTTTTTTTTTCCTTCTTTTTAATGTTTTTGTGTGTGTTTTTAATACGTTCGTCTCATCATGTTTACAAAGCCTTATCTCAGAACTGGGCACCTCCCAGTTCTCCCTGCTCCTACCCGAACCTCATTCAAGTTACCAACCCCTCACTGGTGTCACTGCCCCTTTGGTACTTTGGGTGCTTCTAGGATGCATCATTCCAGCCAATTCTTCCCACTTAGCTGCAATAGGAGATTGCCATACAGGTTCATAAGCTATGATCTTCACTTCAGCATAGTAGGTCTTGAGTTGGTGCAAACACCAGGGCTGGACACCAGCTGCAGAGCTGGGCAGAGCCTCTGGAGGAGCTCTTAGCTGGTTTATTTCCCATAGGTGGCAGTCAGTAAGCAGAAGGCCGTAGGCAATGGGCAATGCTTTGCCTGTAAGAATTCTGTAGCAGCCACATCCCCTTTCCTGGCCATTAAAGAGTGGTTATTTAAAAGTCTGAGAGCTTATCTTTAGCTCTCGTTGGAAGGCTGCTATGTTGGATGCATGCCTGAGCAATTCCAATTAGCATCCAGATGCCCAGCTGTTGTAACTGGGAGCTTCCAAACAGCTCGATGGGTCAACAGCAGCTGAGAATCTCTTATCCATGTGCGAATTTCACAGCCTGTCATTCCTTCAGGGATCTGCCTTTGTGCAAATGTTCTTGAGAAGGCCCTGCCCCTGCTTGGGTACGTGCCTCAGGTTTGAGAAACCAGAGGGTAGGAGTGGTTCTCCAATGAATTCAGGATTGTCGAAACCCAGCACTTAGAAGTCTTTTAGCCCTAGTATTGGAGGCTTGTGTTTTCAGGACACAGAGCATAAATCTGCACTGTTACAGAGTCCCACTTCTGCTTTGCTGGAGGGCTTGGTGGTCCCAAGGGCTTGGACCGTCTTTGAGCACAGAGAGCTTTTCTACCCGCAGTTAACACAGCATTACCTCCATTCTCTTGTACCCCTTGGCACTTGGCTGTATCTTCTGCTTTCTCTTCTTGTCCTTCACCACCTGCATCGACCTCGTCTCCCCTGTTTGTGAGCACTGTCTTAAATGGCATTTACAGGTCCTTGTAATGAAAAACCATATGCATGAAGGCTTTTAAGAAGCAAACCACCAAATCTGTTGTGATGCAGTTAGCAAAGCTGGGATTGGAGAAGGATCTGGGAGCAATGTAGGTACCCAACCCCTCCCAGCACAATTCCCATAGGCCCCTTTGAACATCAAAGCTCAGACATTGCCATACTCATCCATGCCTTTTATATCTAGGTTTAACCCTTGGGTGGCTAGTTTTGCATAAGAGTTTGCACTTTGTTTGTGAAGTAATCTGTGAGCATAATATATATTGCAGCTATCTTCAATTATGTTTTCACCTGTATGTTAAAAACCAACCTGATCAAGTTGGGGAGAGAAAGAAAGAAATTGGGATCTATGTCGATTCTACAAAACACACGCGGCTCTTCAGTATTCACTTAAGTCTTCCTTTTATTTTCCCTTCATTGACTCGTGATGACTTTTGGATTTCAATTTGTTCTTGGGAAAGGTAAAAGGAAAAAAATATATAGGAAAAAAACACACAAAAAAAGAGATTTTTTGCAGGCTGTGTAAGCATGTTTCTTCCTGTGAGAGCTCGTCCGCTTTGTGTCTGTTTACTGAATGTCATTATGTAAATGCTTAAAGAAAAAGGAAAAGAAAAAATGACTTAATTAATTAACCGCAGTGACTTGAAGCTCTAAAAATAAAATAATAATGAAAAATAATAATAATAATAATAAAATAAGTAGGATTTAATACTAGCTGGATTTAACCCTTGGATTTGTGATTGTGAACCATGAGTGGAGGAGCTGTAAGTGCTAAAGCTGATCATGTGTGTAGACAAAAAGAAGTGCTGATATTTGAGCGTTGTCTCAATGGCAAAAAAAAAGAAAAAAAAAAAAGGAAAAAAACCCAAAAACCATAAAAAAAAACAAAACAAAAAAAACCACCCGACCCCAAGTCTTGTGTTTTATTCCTGAAGAACTCTGTGTTATATTACCATGGGAACTCCTAATAAAGACAAAATGTTGTTGTTTCACTAGGTGCGTCTGTGTCTCGAGGCTGTATGTGTTTGTGTAACTGCACACCTTGGCTGGTGCCTTCAGCAGATAAGAAGTGCCTGGGCTCTCGGATTGCTGTAATATAGGCTGGTCGTGGTCCTGAGTAGGAGGGAGGTAGACTGCAGAAGAAGATAAGGTTCCTTGGAAGGTGATAGTAAAGAAGCCAACAGCTTCTTTCCCATACTATTGCCACATCCTCAGCCATCCTATTTGAACCCTCTTTGCAGTGGTGTGGAGAAGGGAGAAAGAGCGTTCAATGGAAGTTACCCACAGATAATGGAATGGGGAGCGATGGGGCTGACTGGAAGAGCATCAGTGAAGCTTCTAATGGTATAGGTTGGGTTGTGTCCAAGAGATGTGATGGAGGTGGTGGCACTGGGTATGGCTGGAGGTGGGGTTTTGCCATTATTTACCCACTTCATGGTGAAGGTCACCCATCCATTGGTGTGGAACAACACTGGGTTAGCGTTTAGCAGCAGCTACCTGCTAATAAGACACTTGGATTGGTGTGGGGTTCCCAACTAATCAATGAGATGTGGTTATTGGGCTTAGGTATCAGCACCCACGCAATGAAATGGTTTTGCTGGGTAGCTGTATGGTATATTAGCTTATCACAGCAATAGATACAGCCTAAAGCACTGCTGTTTGGTTAACACACACCTGTGGAACTTCAGCTTGCTTTTGTTCTATCATTATTTCTTCCTCAAGACTCTGAATTGGAAGGGTCAGGAGGAAGTAATCAATCTTAATTGATTAACTGACCTTAATGCACTGAGGAACAGAGCAGCCAGAAGGACATTCAGGTGCATGGGATTGTGCTGTTGTAGAAGAGCACAGGAATAGCTGTGTTGTCAGCCTGCTAATCCAGGTAATGCCTTATGCTGGCAGCACTGAGATCCTGCTCACAGCTCATTAGGCTGCAAGCCTGCCATTAACTGCTCTGTGTGTATATAAGGCCAAATATAGGTTTAATCTGAGCTTAGAACTGATACAGAATTAGCAGCTAAAAGCAGAAGAAAGGAAGTAGAAGTAGCACAGGATTTTCAAAACCAAAGCTATTGTGATCCAGAGCTATTTCATATCTATCTTTTAAATAGGTGAGGTCTCTAGGGCACCTAGGAGTAGAATTGGGAACATAGGTGGCCCCAAGGGCATGCAAGAGTACCAGTAGAGTTTCCTCGGTGTGCTCTAGGGTGCCTGAAATGCTTCCATGTGTGTCTGAGTGGTCACCTAAGGCCCTTTGTGTGCTTTCAGGTGTCTGAGAGTACTGGGAGAGCACTGGGATGTTATTGAAGGGCTGTAGGCAGCACTAGGGGGCAGTGGAGCGCTTTGGACAGCATTTGGGATGCTGGAGGGACTCTATGCAGTGCTGGAAGGATCTGATAGCACTGGGGGGAAGGTTAATGAGGGGCTGCAAATGACACTGGGGGGGGGGGGACTCCAAGCAATGCTTGGGGACACTGGATTTGCACTGTGAGGTTCTGGATAATATTGAGAGGCACTAAGAAGTTATTTAAGGACTGCAGCCAGCACCAGGGGGCACCGGAGAGCTTTGGACTGCCATTAAGTTGGGAGGTGGGGGGTTTATCTTATGCAGTGCTTATCTCAGAAGCTTCCCATGCCTGCCCTGTTAATTGGGTCAGGGATGGCCACCATGGATGGGAGCAGATGGATGGAGGGGGAATCTGCTCCTGTCCTGCTATGGGCACCCATGGGAGATGAAGGGAGCCCTGGGAGGAGCCGTTCCCACGGCACAGGGAAGCGGGGGCGGCCTGGGCTGCTTTGCAGTCATATAGACGTATATAGATGCCTTGCATGTAATTGCTCTCCCAACTCCATGCTTTTCTGGTCTTGGGAGTTTTGTCCCAGGATAGGATTCAGCCAAGCCTGTAGGTCCAGGGCAGGATTTTCCAGTCTGATGCATCTCATTCCCAGGAGGGTTATAAAGGGGGACTGTCAGAAAGACGGGGATAGACATTAGCAGGATCTGTTGTCGTAGGTTATGGGGAAATGGTTTCTGATTCAAAGAGGAGGGTTTTAGGCTGGATATAAGGAAGAAATTTGTAGTGAGGTTGGTGAGGAACTGAAATGTGTTGCCCAGAGGGATAATGGATGCCCTATCCCTGGAGACATCCATGGTCAGACTGGACGGAGCTCTGAGCACCTGAGTGAACTGTGGGTGTCCCTGTTCATTGCAGGGAGTTGGGCCAAATGGCCTTTAAGGGTCCCTTCCAACTCAGACTATTCTGTGATTCAGTGTGGAGTGATGCACTATGCCATCTGCTCCAGAAGGTTGCTGTGATCATCCCCTGCTGAGGGAAAAGCACCTTTTTTGAATGGGGGGACCACACTGCTTTGCATTCTACCCCAAAGGGAAGCTCCCACCCTTCCTGCCATCCTTGTCACTACAGCTCAGTTCCTCCTATGGGGCAGGATGTGGCCATGGGACAGCTGGGGATAAGTCTCATCCCAGCCAAGGGGATGCTCTTCGCAAGGAGAGGAGGGATCTCTGCTGCCTGCAGGGCTAAGCATGGCAAGGGACGCAGCGCTTGCAAAACAGCCCTGGGATGGTTTGGGAAGGTTTGGGCAGCTCATCACCCCGCCTTGCTCAGCCCAGCCAAGCCCAGACGCCCCAGGGAGGCTGGAGGGGGAGCAGCCAGGCAGCGTCTGGGCTCGGCAGCAGCCAACCTGTCAGGCAGGTTTCCTTTAGAGCAGCCAACGAAGCCACCAGGGCCGGGCATGCCCCACCGTGTGCTCGCAGGCTGACGGGGCTGCCCGGCTCTTTCCTCACCACCGAAGCCATGCGGGCGGCCGGGCTGCTCCTTGCTTGGGTGCTGCTGCGTCCTGTTGGTGCCCAGCAATGTCACCCTAGCAGCTCTGCTGGTGTCCTCCGCTTCACCGACACCCATGCTGAAATCCGAGTGCCGGCGCTGCATCGCGTGCCCAGCTCTCTTGACCCTCTATATGGCCTCGTCCGACACTACCTGGATCTCATCCAGCAGAACCCCCTACCCACAGGTGAGTCCCCACATGGGATGTTGATATTACCACCACCACCCCTCGGAGCCCTCTGCAGTACCTGGGAGTGGTTGGTGGGGTCGGAGCTGCTTTGTCCCATTATGGAGGGGGACACTGCCCATGGAGGGATGGGGGTGCACCAGGTGGGATGTGGGAGCTGCCCTTG
Organism: Coturnix japonica; assembly: GCF_054131305.1. Lineage (NCBI taxonomy): Eukaryota > Metazoa > Chordata > Aves > Galliformes > Phasianidae > Coturnix > Coturnix japonica. Next base: position 1,784,268 of record NC_140672.1, on the reverse strand, counting down.
AGGCGTTCACCATCGCCGTGGTTTGTTTTCAGAGCTTCTCAGGGCAGCCCTGAATGACCCCAGCTCAGTGCGGGCATCACAGGTAAGCAGGGACATGGGGACATGGAAGCCATGGTGGTGGCACCCAATCGAGAACTGGGAATATATAAAATCAAACAGATGGAACACCCCAAAACCATTCTCTGCCATCACACAGGTTGTACAGTACGAGCTGGGCTATGTCATTTGTGCTGCGGTGGCTCTGCTCTTCACCGTGGCTGTGCCAGTGGCAGGGCTGTGCTTCTGCTATTGCCGGAGCCGGCGGCGGTGTGGGGGCCGCCTGCGTGCCCACCGGCGTTCCCTGGCCTGCCGGCGCCGCTGCCTCCTCGTCTGCCTCTCCATCACCTCCATCATCATCCTGTGAGTGTCCTGAGGTGCCTCACCCCAAGGGGAGCCATGCTGATGGATGGGGATAGATGGGGATGGGGATAGAGTTGAGGATGGGGATTGGGATGGGGATGAGAATGAGAATGGAGGTGGGGATGGGGATGCTCTATTGGTCCTTCCCATCACTTCCTGCTTATCCCTGTCAGGACCAGTGCCATCTGTGCCTTGGTCACCAACCAGCGAGTGAAGGAACAGATGGAGCCAGGGCTCGGTGCCGTGCCAGCCATGCTGCGCACACTGCGGCAGCACATTGCCAACATCCCCCAGGTGGGTGCTCGAGTGACTCTTCTATGCCAGGGCAAAGCAGTTTGGGAAGCAAGTGAGATGGTTGCATTTTTAATGCAACGCTGGGCTTCCTCTGCTCCCCGAGGATGCCCCTGCACAGCAGCTCCTCTCTCATTGCAGGGCGTGCAAATGGTGGTGGACCAGTTTGAAGTGCCCCGGCAGCAGATAATCTCTGACCTTGGGGGTAAGCTCTGCACAGACCCCCATTGCACCCCATTCTTGGATGGAACAAGGGGCTGATGGTCTCATGGTGCCTTGCAGGGCTGAGCCGCAGCGTGGGGCTCTCCATCCACACACAGCTGAAGGCAATGACCTACGCAGCACTGGCAGACCTGCAGGACAGGGCGGGAGGTAATGTCAAGCATAATTAACCCGGGGGCTGCTCCCAAAGCCTTGCTTGCTGAGAGGGGTGGCCGAGTGGAGCAGCGAGAACTAGCCCTGGGCTTTCTCTTTAAGACCTACAGACCTCGCTGCACCATTTACAGATTATCAACAAGACGGTCCGAGTGCTGACAGCGGCACGGGCTGAGCTGGAGCCAGCACTGCAGGAGAGACGGCAGCGTGTGGTCACACTCCTGGATGATCCACGTTGCACCTCCTGTGCCAGCGTGCTGGGCAGGGCACAGAGCCTGCAGCTAGGCGCTGACTATAGCAAGGTGGGATGGAGTGCTGGTCACCCCCCAGCCCTCTGACACTCTCAAGGCTCATGGGATGCTTTTCCCACTCCAAGGTGCCCTCGGTGGAGAAGGTGTTGAAGACATTGGCTGGTCTGCCCCGAAGTGACTTTGCGGAGATGATTCGGCAGGTGGGTGGAATGGGGTGGCTCAGCACCCGTGGTAGCCCCATGTGTGCCATTCTTACAACCTCTTCTCCTCACAGGGCAATGGTACTTTCAATTCTATCCCAGAGCTGGCTGTGGAGAGGATGGCACAAGTGATCCAGGGTGAGCAGAACCCCCATGAGGAGGAGGGATGCCCTCTGTAGGGCAAATCCTGATTCAGAGATGGGGTGGAATACAGGGATCCCCTCCAATATCATCTTAGGATCATAGAATCATTAAGGTTGGAAGAAACCTCTAAGATTATCTAGTCCAACCCCAACCTGCCCCACCATGCCCACTGACTGTGTCCCTCGCAACCACATCTCCGTGGTTCTTGAACAGTTCTCACCCTTCACAGCTTTGTTGCCCTTCTCTGGACTCACTCCAAGGCCTCAGCATCTCTCTTCATCTTGCAGAGCTGCGGGACGAGATGGCCCAAGTGTCAGAGAAGGTGCAGACCATAGCTGATGGCTTCCCCCTCCCCGACTACACCCGGCGTGTCAACAAGGCCCTGCTGAAGGCAGAGGACAGCAGTCAGCCTTTCCTCCGGGAGGTGGAGCGCTTCGAGTGGTACAGGTGACCCAAATGGGCTCAGGAGGTGCAAAGGAGTTGGATTCTGACCCTCTCTGAGCCCCATTTGGGATTGTATGGTCATGGCCTGCTGCAACTTAGAATCATAGAATCATTAAGGTTGGATAAGACCACTAAGATCATCCAGTCCAACTGTTAACCCATCCCCACCATGCCCATAGTATCACAGAACCATTAAGGTTGGGTAAGACGACTAAGATCATCCAGTCCAACTGTTAACCCATCCCCACCATGCCCATACAATCACAGAACCATTAAGAATGGATAAGGCCACTAAGATCATCCAACCATCATCCTGTGACTTCCCCCAGGTGGGTTGCAGGCACGGTGCTGTGCTCCATCATCCTCCTCATCGTTGCCTGCAATGTGGCTGGGATGGCTCTGGGTACATATGGACTCTCCAAGAGGGAAGACCCAAGTGACTACGAGTGCCGAGGAGAAGCCGGAGCCAAGTTTCTTATGATGTAAGCATTACTCCCAGGGGGTCTGTGGCCATCTCATGCCACCCAAAAAAATTAAAAGAAAAAAGAAAAATAAAATAATAGAAGCAAAAGCAAAGGGCAGGAACCAGGAGCCAGCTGAACTTAAAGGCCTTTTATAGATACCGCCTGTGCCGGAGGGTTTGGGAGAAGCTGATCCTCCCCTGGGATGCAGCAGCTCCCGCACCCAGCTGGCATGCCGGGGCGCAGGAGGGAGCCGCAGGGCCAGGCAGGTCACCGCAAGCCTGCTCAGGTCTGCAAAGCTGCCTTTGGCACCTCCTCTCCTTCTTTCAGTGGCGTGGGCCTGGGTTTCCTGTTCTCCTGGCTCCTCATCCTCATGGTTTTCACCACCTTCTTGGTTGGGGGTAACGTCCAGACGTTGGTTTGCAGGAATTGGGTCAACCAGGAGATTTACAAGGTGGGTGGGTATCTGTCTGTTGCTTCCTACATCTCTGCATGCGTTCACCAAGATACATCCCTCAGTGCCACATCTCCATTGGTTCTGGAATACTTCCATGGATGGTGACTCCATCACCTCTTTGAGCAGCCTATGTCAGTGTCTGACCACTCTTTTGGAGAAGTTCTTCCTTCATGTCCAACTTGAAAGCCCCTTCCTAGACCCAAAAATTAAGATTACAATTGGGTTGCTGGGTTTGCAGTGGGAAATTGGCTTTTGCACTGGTTCATTCCCTTCGTATGACAGTGCTCCCACCTGTATCACTGTCCCCTGGGTGTTTGGAGGTACTGGGATGGCTCTGAAGTGCTCATGATTGGCAATGCAATTCATGCAAGGTTAGCTGCACATGGGATGGGGTGCACCATGTGAGGGCAGGTCACCCCCAAAAACATACCTAGGAATGCACGTGTCTAACCCTGTCCTTCTCTTTCTGACTGTTTTGTTCAGTTTATTGACACCCCTGGGAACCTTCCTCCATCCATGAACCTCACCCAGCAGCTCAACCTGAGGAGGGACTCCAACCTCACTGCTGCATACAGGTGGGTGCTGGCAGGAGACCACCCCTGCCCCTAATCAATGGGAGGGGTGCTAATTGGGAGCGATACTGACTGCCCCTTCATCTTGCAGGGAGTGCAAGAGTGGCGCAGGGCTGTGGGAGGTGCTGCAGCTGGAGAAGTCCTATGACCTGGATGAGCACCTCAAAGCCCCCAAGGTGAGGGCTGCCTTCAAGCAGAGCCTATGGAAACAATGCAGGGATGCAAAGGCTTTACTGGTGATACTGGGATGGAGGTACAAGGCCCTGAGCATCCCTATCTCATCCCTGTAGTACACGGCCAACTTCCAGAAACGCCTGGGTGACTTCACAGCACAACTGGGGGATGTACGGCTGCTCCGCAGTGAGGGCAGGAATGACCTGCAGACCTTTGCCCGCAGTGGTGTGGATGAGGTGGACTACAGCCGCTTCCAGGAGGAGGTGAGGAGATGCTGGCAGAGACCTGGTTCCCATGACAGCTGTCTTTCCAAGGCTGGCTTTCAAGCAGCTGATGACTCTGTTTTCCTCTAGATGAAGATCCCCGTGGTGCAAACCAGCCTCCTTGCCCTGGCTCGGAGCCTGGAGGGGCTGCAGAAGATGCAGGTGAGTGGCATGGAAGACAGCAGCAGCTGCCCATGTGCCCATAGGGCTGTCCTCACCCCACTGTCCCCCTGCAGAGGAATGGCACGGTGGCAGGACGGCTGGCTGCTGAGGCCAAGGCTCTGTGGCAGATGCACAACTCCACAGTGCAAATTCAAGAGGCGCTGGTGGTGAGTTCACACCTACAAGGCAGCTCGTGTCCCTCTGGAGGGGAGAAAAGGGATTTTGCAGCTTTCTCACCTCCTTGTCCTATAGGCAAAGCTGGGGGAAAGCATCCGGTTCCTTTCACGTTTGGCACCGCACCTTCAGGTACCAAAAACACATGGGGCCCTATGGGTACAGCATCCCAAAAGTGAGTCGTAGGGTGGTGGAGACCCAGGAATGATGCCAGCCCAAAAGCATCAGTTCTATCCCTGTTTAACTGAGCCTGTATCCTTCCTGGAGGGTTTTTCCTCCCTACCCCTCAGCAATCAAACCCAATTAGAAACTTCATCCTGGGGCACCCATCCCACCAGACCCAGTGTTGCTCAGTGCCCTGGGGTTTTTTGTATTCCCTGCACTTCTCTAGGATCGAGTGAAGACCACATTGGACACCATCACATCAGTGGAAACCCGGCTGCCTGTGCAAGCCCAGCAGATCCTCCGGCAGGTGAGCTCGGGGTGGGGGGTAGATATTACCTTACAGCCAGGGATAAAAGGCAGTAAAGGAGCTCTGGAATCAAGGAAGGGGCAATTGGAGCCTCAAGCCCTCTTTCCAAGCCTGATCTCCATTCCACCTTCTTTCCACCCCAGGAGATTGGCTGCTTCACAAGGAAGGAGCTGCGCTACTTTGCACAGTACCTGCACTGGGTCGGACAGACGGTGGGTGCTCACCTTTGTCAGAGTGGAAGCAACACTTTACATCCTCCCAATCTGGGTGGGATTTTAAGCTTGGCCTCCCCAACTCTTGTTCCAGCTGAGGGAGGATGTGGCTTCATGTCAGCCTCTCGCCACAGCCCTTGACAATGGGAGGGTGATCCTGTGTGACCGCATTGCTGACCCCTGGGTAAGGACCCCACTGATGCACCCCACACTGGGACCATCAACCACAAGGCTCCCTGAGCCCCTCTGGACCCTTGGTTCTGCCTCTCCCTGCACAAGCCAGCAGGGACCCATGTGCTCTCTCCTTGCAGAATGCCTTCTGGTTCAGCCTGGGGTGCTGCACCTTCTTCCTCATCCCCAACATTATCTTTGCCATCAGGCTCACCAAGCATTTCCGCCCCATCCGCAACAGGCTCATGTAAGAAGCAAGCATGGGGGTGGGCAAATTCCAATGCAGAGTGGGCAGATGTGTGCTCCTCCTTGGTTATCCGATGTTTACTCCTCCTCTCTCCACAGCTCTACAGGCTCAGAGGAGACCTGTCCCTTCCACATCCCTCGCGTCACGGCGCTGAAGCTCTAGGCCAGGCTCTGCAGGTATGGTGGAGGCTGAGACCTGGGTTGCTTGCTGCATGCCCTATTCTCCTGCCTTTCAAACTCATTTCCAAGCATTACAAGGCTTCCTCTCCCTCTCAGCATCCTTCCTGGGTGTGAGGCACATCCAAATGTTGTAGGGCTCCAGGTCACTTTAACAACACAGTGTCCATGGGGTCTGCCTATCTTTCTTGACTACAGGGACACCCATGTCAATGAACCGTAGGGCTCCAGGTCCTTGCAGTGTCTCTTCCTCAGTGTCTGAGCACCATCAAGGATCTCCCTGGAGCCTGGCTGACTGGGGACCTCAGGCAGCATCTCTGCAGCTCCTGCTGACTGCTGGCTCACCTGCTGCACATGCAGACCCTGCTGTGACGCATGCCTGGCTCCTTCTCTCCCACCGCAGCCCTCCTGCAGCAGTGCCCTGCAATGCTTCTCCACTCCTGGGATGGAGCACATTAAACCTTCCTGAGCCAAACCCAACATTGCCTGTTTGTTTTCCTGATTTTGCCCAGAAATACTCAGCTGCAGCCTCTCAGAGGAGCATACCCAGCTCTCAGTCCCCTCTGCTCCAAGGCTACTTTGGAGAAGGCTTCAAAGTCACACAGATCAGGGCTTGGGGGCAGGGCCTTCCCCATGCAATGGGGACAAAGCCAGAGATCTTGAGACCCTTAACCCCTTGTGTCTTGGGATTGTGAACAACTTGATTTTTAGTACCCTCAGTACCTTGGGTTTGGGGACCTTGAGCACCTTGGGTCTTAATAGCCTCAAAACCTTGGATCATGAGATTCTGAACCTTTTGGACCTTTGAACCATCAACTCCTTGGGTCTTAGGACCCTCCAGCCTGGGCCTTCAAAGCACTGGGGATATTCATCATTTATGATTATTAATGATTATTTCCTGGCTCTGAAAGGTGCTCCTGGCAATCTGATGTAAAAAGCTGCAGCTGACACATCTGTGCTTTCCAAACAAGTGAGGGTTTCCCTGTGTTTCCCCAACTGAAATAGTCTCTGTTTAGTAACCAACAGAGAAATGCCTCATTTTATGCATTATTAAAGGATGTTTGTTACCCAAAGCCAGAAACAGCCCATAAAAAGCCTGTGCTATGCATTATTTAGGTTATTTCTGCCCAAAGCCAGCTGGTTCTATGCACCATTTACCTGCAGAGGTCAGCATTGCAAAGGGTTTTTGCAAAGGGCTTTGGTAAGTGCAAAGTAACAACTACAACAATAATCTCTTGACTGACCTGTTGATTCAGAAATGATACAGATGTGCCAACAAAGGAGCCTAATTCAATTAGTTCTTCTTCCCAATGTTATTACTTAAAGCCTAATCACTGGACACGAAGTGCTGCACAGATGAATAATGAATAGCAAAGGAATACAGTGCTGTAAGTATGTGTGGTCAGCACTACCATAGCTCTTCTCCCTGCCTGGGAGGGACATTGGATTGAAAACGTGAGTGGCTGGATCTCTGGGTTAATAAATTACCAATGAATATTCCAGAAATTGCCCTAATCCAATTAGGTTTGAGTTTTTTTTATGGGGGAAAAAAGGGAATGAAGACAGGCTTGGTTAATGATTCCTCAGCTGAAGCAAGGCTGTGGTTTATGAATAACCTCCAGCCCTTTCCTAAATGTCCCCTTGTGATGGTTTAACTATCACAAGTTCATCTGCGCACCACCATAGAAGGAGAGAGTGGGAAAATATAATGACAAGACAAAGAAAATCTTATGAATTAGGAGTAGCTTAATGGGAAGAAAAAAGAGAAAGAAGTAGAAAAAGAAAGAGCTGTGCAGTTGCAAAAGGAGAAAACCTTATTCTCTTCCTCCCGTGACCAAGCAATATTTGGCCACTTCTTGGGAAGCAGAGCCTCAATAGGCCCAGTTCTTTGGGGGAGAGATGCTCTCATGACAAGACTTTCCCATTCTTGGGTGAAAGTGGTTTCCCCCACTTCTTTAGCTTTTATTGGTGATGCCATACAGTAAGGAATATCCCTTTAATTGGTTTAGGTCAGCTGTCCCAGCTATGATCCCCACAAGTCTTGCCAACTCCATTGAAACCAAAGCGTTGGTGCTATGTCAAGGCTGGCATGCCTTCTCTCCACTCAGTTGTATTTATTGACAACATGAAGACTGCAAATGGCACAGCTTCTGAATGCAGTGTTTTTTTAATTAAAGTGGATATCTCTTTCATCAGAGGGTTAGTTTTCTTCCCATCTGGATTTATCTTTACTCAGTGCTCTGTGCATTTACAGGACCTGGACCCAACTGGTGCTGATTAAACCATTCTCATCCCATCCTCTCTCTGGGAATTCAACTCCTGCAGCTCCTCACCTGGCATACACACCTCCCTCATGCTCTAACAGTGACCCCAAGAAGCGTCTATAATTACTCTCATCAATAATTCAATGGCCGGAGGGCAGCGGGAGCTGGGAGCTCTGGCGCCAGCCCAGGTGTGGTCCCCTACCAGCAGCTATTTCCAGACATCAATTCCTCTTCCCTGCTCCCAGAACTAAGGAATAATAATACAGGAAAAGGGTTTGCAGCCCCTTCTAACACAATCAGCCTATTTCTGGAATTGAAACACCATTGGGGTATTTACTATTGTTGTTTCATTTCCCTTTCTTTCTCTCTGTTTCTCATAAGACCAACCTGTTTTTCTCCAGAAATTGGCCCCGTGACCTTTCCCATCTGCTGCTCTCATCATCCTTGAAAATAGCTCCAAAAGCTGAGACACAAAACTGCAGGACCTTCATCTGCCACAAACAGCTCCAATCTCTATTTTCCCCCCAGACCCCAAAACATCCATTTTAAAGATATTTGTTCAGAAGAGTTACCGTGGTTAATGAGGGAGCAATAAGACCCCAATATGCAGCTTTGCTTTGTTTAATCCCAGCTGAGGGGTTGATGTAACTGCATTGAACTGAGCATTGTTGATTAATTTTGTGTAGTGGGTGACCCAAGGACTCCTTAGCACAGTAACCCCAACTCCCAAACATGCTGAGAACTCATGTCCCAGAGGCTTTGCTGCAGCATAATTCCTTTTTTACGTGACAAGATCCTCGCACCATTGATACCACAAAGATATTTTGAACAGTGCAGATGTTTCTGGGCAGAATACAGACACAAAATGCCCTTTTCAGGGCTTTTTAAGGAAATTAGAAATTGTGTTGTATTATTAGCACTGACTATTGTTTGCTGCTTCACAGCTGTGTGCGAGGCTTTGCTTGCAAGAAGCCTCATTGTGTTGAGTCTGGCTAGGACAATTGACCTGGTCCCTTGGCCAGGTTTATGTTCCTCCATCCTCCCTAGACAGCAGCCCCATGATAAGGCTGCATGGTTCTTGTAATCCAGTTGATCATGGCTCTGTGCAGATTTAACATCAATTTTATTATCCCATTGCCATTAGCACTATATCCAGGAGCTGGTAAGAGTTCACTGAATCACATAGTGCATAACACAGGCTTTTTTTATTTTTATGGCTGGCTAAAAACCAGCCAACATCCCCAAGGGGGTAAACCTTTTGGATGATCCCATGTGCTCCCAGATGGAAGGGAGCACGCAGCCTTTGAGCTCACTGTGCTTTCTGAACCACTTGCATCCCCATTGCTCAGTGCTGAGGTAGCCATGGAGATGCCTATGGGGAGCACTGTGCCCATGACAACTAACTCCGTGTGAGCATCTGGAGCATCTTCAGAGCTGCATTCCTCTCCCTGATCCCTCCCTGGTACCAAAGTATGGTTATTGGCTCTGACTCCCACGTAGGGATGGTAAAGCTTTCCTCCAGCATCAATTCCCCTGCCAAAATAAAAGGGCAGAGTATGAAACGTATGGAGCAGATTTAGTATCTAACATCTCTGAGTATTTGGTATGTAATATCCCTTCAGTATGGAGTGTCTCTTTGGTACATAACGTCAGCGCAAGCCTCACAAAGAGCCTTTCATTTGTTGCTTCAGGGAAAAAGGAAAGCTTTGTAATAAATCTCAGGTCAACCTCCCAGCTGGAAGATGTGCCAAAATGTGAGCATCGTGTGGGAAACTCAATGTGATAAAAACCCTCAGGCTGAGGGTTTGCCCAAAGCTCTGCACGTCATTGCTTTATCTTATTGACATCAAGAAGGAAAGGGGGTGAACACTCAACCATGGGAAAGGAAGAAAGCAAAGTGATGGCTCTGGAAAGGTTTATCTGTAGGGAGAGGGGGGTAAAAAGGGGTTAAGGGGATTTGCGCAGCCATTTGGTAAGCGAAGTGGGTTTAATCATCTCATCCTCCCTGAGCTCTTGAATTAGAAACCACACCACAGGAAATGAGAGCTGGATTCTGTCCCCAGTGAATAAACAGAGCAAAGAGCTGGACTGAAGCTACGCATGGAAAAGGAACAAAAACAAATACAGAAAATAAAATATAGATAATGAATGTTTACACTGGAGGAATGAGTTGGAGGGTTTAGGAGTTGGAATGAAGGGATCTTTAGGAACCCTTCCAACCTAAGCCATCCTATGCTTCTAATGAGCCTCCCATAGGAAGGGCGATGGGATGCGACGTTGCCATACAACAGCTTTCAGCCGGTCCCTGCAAGCTCTCAGCATGCAGCTGACGCACATCTGGATTGGAACTGGAATGGTATTGGGATGATTGATGTGATAATGATGGCAACGAGAGCACCTTCACCCTCTCGGGGTGTGCCCTGGATTATTTTTAAGGAGGTGACCTCAGTGCTGCTCTACGTCAGCTGCTCGTGCTCCCATTGCTGAATGACTTCCAAGGGGATTGCAAGTTAAAAATAAATGGGAGAGGTGAAGGAAAACCTCCTGGTGAGTCAGATACAACCAGTCCCGAAAGAAATGGAGAGAGACTCAGTTTTTCCTACAGGGGAGCCAACAGGGCAGCCCTGCATTGCTTGGGGAATAAGGTTATGGAAGTTGGATGAAAGCATTGCTGACCAAGTGTTTGTTCCTGCAGCTTTAAAGAGCTTTGAAAGAGCCCGAATGCTGGCTGGCCTCGTGTTTTCCAGCAAACAAGCATGTTATTGAGGGGAAAAAAAAGGACATAATGTGCTCTTTCTGCTAAGAATGATGGTTCTTCCACTCTCTCATGCTCTGGGCACAGCAGTGAATTGTTCACCCCAAAGATACGGAGTGTCTTATATGCATTATATTTAAACTAAATACCAGAATCAAATGGCAAAATCCTGGAAGTATCATGACTGATAATGATTCACACATCTATTACATCTATTGCTGGCAGCAGGGCCCTGCTGGGAGGTCACCAGCGTGTAGTCAGGGATGGTCCCATCTGTAAGGAGCTTACATATGTCCCTGCTTGGAATAGCAGCCATACACAGAGCTTGTTACACCCCTAATCAGATTGCATCAGGTCAATTTATAGCTCTTTTAAGATGTCTAATAGTAAATAAATAGAGGGCGAGTGTGTTCTCCATGTTCCACTCATTCAACAAACCCATTTGCTGAAGGATGAAGCTGTGGCTTGGAAACACAATAAGAACAATATCTGATTCATTTGCTGTAAAAAAGCAGGAAATGTTTTTCAATGCTGTGCCCATAATAGGAGCCTCCTGCCCCCAGCATCACCCCAGAACCTGAGACTCATGGAGAGATTTGCAAGCAGACATTGCAGGGACCTGCAAAGCAAAGGAGACACAAACATGGGGACCGTGGCTGCTGATATCCCCCCCTCCCTGAGTGAGGCATTCAAGGCCAGGCTGGATGTGGCTCTGGGCAGCCTGGTCTGGTGCTTGAGAAGTTTGCTTTGCTTGCTTTTCCCTTGTGTTTCCCCTCCTGATGTATTGCTGGGCTGTTTGCATCATTACATGATGTCAGGTTTAGGCTCCAGGGATGCAAACCCCAGTGTAGCTTTACCCTGTGTGAGCAACCAAGGCCTGTGCAACATCCCATAACTGGTCTTAAATTACTTTTAAGATCAGAATGACATTGAAAATGAAGGTTAACTGCATGGCATCTGTTTCACTGTGGTGCAGATGTCCTGCTGCTTTCCTTCCCTGTGCTAATGTTGCCTTACTTACTCCCAAATTGCTTTCTCTCTGCTCCCATTGAGGCAGGAGCCAGCTTCATTACTACTCCATGTGCATTAAGGGATGGATGTTTGTGCACATTATGAACTCCCTCTCCTCTCCTCTCCTCTCCTCTCCTCTCCTCTCCTCTCCTCTCCTCTCCTCTCCTCTCCTCTCCTCTCCTCTCCTCTCCTCTCCTCTCCTCTCCTCTCCTCTCCTCTCCTCTCCTCTCCTCTCCTCTCCTCTCCTCTCCTCTCCTCTCCTCTCCTCTCCTCTCCTCTCCTCTCCTCTCCTCTCCTCTCCTCTCCTCTCCTCCTTTTATTCTCAGCTAATCTGTTCCCAGCTCCAAGGTGTGACTGTGGGGTGATGATGGGCTGTGGGAATCGATTCTCTTATCCAACCCACAAAACCTGCCATCTCATCTCCAAACACAAACCCAGTAAACCTCAACCAAACCACCTTAATGCCTTCCCATGCATTTGTGGCTTTCCCCAAAGGCAAGCAAGAACTGATCAAGTGCATTATATGAACGGAAGGGTTGTGCATGAATTAAAGGGAGAAGAGAAAAATCAATGAGAAGCAATGAAGGAGGGTTAGATGGACCCTGGGTCCTCTCCCAGCTGCTCACATTATTAAAACGAAGTCAGTGTTTTGCATCTGTTACAAGAAAAAACAACCCATTAATGCTTTCTAACCTGGCACTGATTCCCCCATCACTTAACATTGTTGCATCCACCTGAGCTGTGGCTGAGGCTGGACCTCCAGCAGGGATCGATGCAGCTCTCAGGTTGCTGACAGGAGAAGTTTCACCCTGACACCCTGAAATCAGAGAACGCTGCAGAAATAGTGTGGCTCTATTGAAGAGATGCTGCAGGGATGCTTGTTTGGGTCTTTTTAGCTTTGTGAACCTCCACAGTACCTTAAAACAACCTATTGGCTGCTCCTGCTCCATTCACAGCTGGGATCTCCTATAGGAACAGCAATGCAGAGCCAAACACCCAACACAACCCATTTTACTGCCAAACAGAAGTGATTTTAATTATTATTATTATTATTATTATTGAACATAATCCAGCCAGATGGACAGAGGAGAACTTCATAGAGCACAGAGCTGGGAATCCTCTTTGCAGCCAGATGTGCTGCATAATCCAATGGTGGGAGCACTGCTGTGCCAAGTCCAGTCTGGGTGCAATGAGTTCCAAGCTGAAATCACATCTCCTGGCCATCATGGCAGAGTCCCCTGGGTGCTCTGGGCTCAACCCTCTCATTGGAGCCTAACCTAAAAGATGAGCATGATGGCTATGGCAGGGTTTCACTTGGCCTTTAGAGCACTGTAGCCACGTATCCTCCCAATGTGGGGGCTGTAAAACCTTTCCATCAGCATCACACATCATTTTTAATTCGTTTAATTTGCTTCTTTCCATTAACTACAGAATGCACAGCCACTGTGCCCAAGTGTTTCACTCATCCAGGGCACAACAGACTCTGAAGATGGATTCATTGAGCACAGTGGGGATGGGTCCGTGGTTGGACTTGATGATCTGAGGGGTGTTTTCCAACCCTAATGGTTCTACCGTTCTATGACGGAATAGGTCAGGTTGGGAAGGGTCAGTGATTGGAACTGATGATCTCAGAGATCTTCTCCAGCCTTAAAGATCATTTTCACTGTCAGCCTGAGCTTATTTTATCCTCCACCCATCAACTGATAGTGTGTTAGAAGACAGTGGACTCATATGGCAACCGCTTCCCTTCTCAAATCTCTCTCGAATACCAGTGAATGCGAACTTCTCTTTAACAAACCAGCCAGGTTTTCTGCCTTGCATTGACAGGAAAAACCCTTACGCCTTGTTCTCGGAGGGAAGATTGCTGGCTGAGCTGCGTGGGGTTGGGCTGCTCGGCAGCCAGCTCCTCCCTCTCGCTATTTATTCCTTTCTCCCCCCCTCCTCCCCTACGCTTGATCTGGATCATCTCAAGCCGAGCGGTGGAGGTGAGTGCTGGGGAAGGGGCTCTGGTTTGGGGGCACGAAGCCACCGGGGGCTGGTGGGAGGCGATGGGGCAGAGAGGAGCCATTACTAACAGCGGGCACTGTATGGTGTTTGTGGTTGAATCGCTTGCAGGGATGGGGGCTGCCCTCCTTTCCGTGCCTAAAAATAGAGATTTCAGCTGCCTGCCTTAAGGCAGCTCTGCATCTCGCCTCTGCTCGTCCGCTCCTGGCTGATTTCAAGCTGGTATCAGTAGGAAATTTCCCCCACCCCCACCCCTATATCGACCGTGGGTCCCAGGGGCTTGAAATGGTGCGACCCCTGTGTTGGGGTGCAGAAAAAGGGGGGGATTTCTGAGAGCTGGGGGTTATCAGGGAGGGTCTGTGTGCTTTGTGTACCCCCCCCCCAAGCCTTCATTTTGCAACCCAGAGCTGGAATTTCCCAGCATTGCAGGGTGAGCTCGTCATCAAATAGGAAACAGAGCATCTTCCCCACACCCAGCATTGCTCCAGCTCCCCCTTCACCTTCCACTTCCTTCCCAAAGCTGTGTTCCAGGCCCCATCATACCGTGATTTCAGCAGCAGTGCTGGGTTTCCTCCATAGAGCCAAAGCCCCACGCATGTAATTGCTGCTTGGGATCGCTTCATACAGCCTCCATTTTATTCTTCCCTCTGCCATGCTGACACTATGGCACAGATATAAAACCCTCCTGATGCCACAAATCACCTGAATTAATCTATCATCTCCATTCAAGGCTTCTTGGATCGCTCATACATAAACATCTTTGAGTCAGAGGAAGCAACCACTGACCCCAAGACCTCACCCCCCAGGTAAGAACATCCCCATTCCTCATTGCTTGTAGGGCTTTAATTGCATCTGTTAGGGCTCAGCAATTAGCAGTGCCAACACAACCCAACCCCAGCTGTGTTTATCAGAGCTCCAACACACCATTGCATAAACAGGTCGGTGCTGCTGGGCAGGAACACCCTCAGGGCTTTGCCAAAACTCATTTCCATCCATGCTGTGTCTCAGGGGTTATTTTTCCATCCCTTGCTATGGGAAATGATACGGTGCATCCCCCATGCTCTGTTTCTTCTGTGAAGGAAGAAGGATGTTATCAGAACAAGGAGAGGGGTTGGTTTGTTTGCTCACGGAGCGTGGAGCCATAGTTAATAGGCAGCTGGAAAAGGTTGTGGCTTGAGGAAGTTGTTCTGTTAGAGTTGATGTCTCACGAGTGATGGTCAGTGTGTCTCATGAGAGAGTCATCTGTTATCTGTATTTAACTTGGCTTTGGGATTAGTGGTGACCATTAATCCCAGGGGGGAATGGGGAGGGGAAGGAAAAAAAAAGAGAAAAGAGGGGAAAAAAGGGAGGAAAAGGGGGAAGGGAAAAAAAAATAGTATATTCAAGGCTCAAAGCATGGGCAGTAAGATTTCTCACTGAGATGAGCCAGGTAGCACATCCAGCCCATTGCCCTGCTGGTCTTGAGAAATGTGGTGACCTCTGTACCTTCATTATATGAAGTGAGTGTTCAGCTGGAGAGATGTATTCCAGACATAGTGTCCATTCCATTTCCTGGGCAGATAACAGCTCATTACAGTGGCATTTTGCCCTCCCACCAATCTCAGTGTCAGGGGCTCCTGGCAGCCCTGTATGCCCCTGCAATGCCAGCAGCTGAATGCTGAGTAAGCAATCAGCTGCAAATGAATTAACCAGAGCAATGCCAGCAGCTGGTGCTTTGCTAAGGGCTGTTGCACATAAACAGAGACTTGGGAAGCATGCTGAGTTCTGTTCTTTGGCAGAAAACCCAAAGCTGTAGATTGCAATAAGCAGCAGAGGTGGCGTTTGAGGCTCATGGGAAGGTGTATAGGAGGCTACAAGCATAGGGAGGAAGAATATATAAGGGTTTTTTTGAGGGGTAAACATTTAGGCCCAAGTCTGTTCAAATGGGGATGATGTTTGGGATGATGCTCATAATGGGGATGGGGATAGGGGGGGAGGTCTATGCTCGCTGCTCTAACAGTGTGTATCCTTATGTCCCCAGCCATGGCCAGGCTCCTCACCACCTGCTGCCTGCTGGCCCTGCTGCTCGCTGCCTGCACCGACGTCGCCCTCTCCAAGAAGGGCAAAGGCAAACCCAGCGGTGGGGGTTGGGGTGCTGGGAGCCATCGCCAGCCCAGCTACCCCCGCCAACCTGGCTATCCCCATAACCCGGGGTATCCCCACAACCCAGGGTACCCCCACAACCCTGGCTATCCCCATAACCCCGGCTACCCGCAGAACCCTGGCTACCCCCATAACCCAGGTTACCCAGGCTGGGGACAAGGCTACAACCCATCCAGCGGAGGAAGTTACCACAATCAGAAGCCATGGAAACCCCCCAAAACCAACTTCAAGCACGTGGCGGGGGCAGCTGCAGCTGGTGCTGTGGTTGGGGGCTTGGGGGGCTACGCCATGGGGCGTGTTATGTCAGGGATGAGCTACCGCTTTGATAGCCCCGATGAGTATCGGTGGTGGAACGAGAACTCGGCGCGTTATCCCAACCGGGTTTACTACAGGGATTACAGCAGCCCCGTGTCGCAGGATGTCTTCGTGGCCGACTGCTTTAACATCACAGTGACTGAGTACAGCATTGGCCCTGCTGCCAAGAAGAACACCTCCGAGGCTGTCCCGGCAGCAAACCAAACAGACGTGGAGATGGAGAACAAAGTGGTGACGAAGGTGATCCGCGAGATGTGTGTGCAGCAGTATCGCGAGTACCGCCTGGCCTCGGGCATCCAGCTGCACCCTGCTGACACCTGGCTTGCCGTCCTCCTCCTCCTCACCACCCTTTTTGCCATGCACTGATGGGATGCCGTGCCCCAGCCCTGTGGCACTGAGATGAAATCGTGTCCCCACGCCCACCCATGGGGTGTCCCTTGTCCTTGCTTTTGTCCATCTTTGGTGAAGATGTCCCCCCCGCTGCCTCCCTGCAGACTCTGATTTGGGCAACTGGGAGGGAATTATATCCTGTCCTGGTCATGGCAGGATGGCTGCTGGTGGTGGAGTGGGATGCCCAAAAAATGGCCTTCACCACTTTCTCCTCCTCTTCCTTAATGGGGCAGAGATATGGGCTCACTCAGCCCTCATTGTCCCTGTGAGAGCATATATGAAAATCCTCTTTGCTGACAAGCAAGGTTTTACCTAATCTACTTAGCCCTGGTGACAGCAGAGCGCCTTTCCCCAGAGCACACCAACCCCAGGTGCTTGGCACCCACACGTCCCATGGAGGCTGATGGCTTTTGGGGTGTCCCAAGCAACACCCTGGGCTACCAAGGTGCAATTGTAGCTCTTTAATCTGCCAATCCCAACCCAACCATGTAGATAGGAACTGTCTGCTCTGCATTTTGCATGCTGCAAACACCTCCTGCAGCAGCTCCCCCAAAATAGAGCGATTTGGGAATAGTGAGGCTGAAGCCACAGCAGATTGAGGTTGGGCTCAGCTTATCAACCCAGGCTACATTGCTTCCAGCTCAGCCTCGCTGCCCTTTGTAGCCTGCCCGGAGGAAGGGAGTGCTGCTGAGTGCCCAAAAAATAACACTGAGCAAAAGTTTCTTTCAGTGTATGATTAAAAAATGAGTGTATCTCGCATGGATCACGAGAGCATTGTTTGCCATCAGCCCCAAAACGCAAAGGATGCTGAAATGCAGCCAAAGGGAAATCAAGCACGCAGGGAAGGACTTGAATCAGCTCAACTGGATTGAAATGGCGAAAAGCAGGAGTACAATGAATTCCAAGGGGATGCTGGAGATCCTCCTTCCGTGAGCAAAATGCAGCCATTGGAACTATTGCTTCTTGTGCTTCGGTTGCTGCTGATGTGTACATAGGGCTGTAGCATATGTAAAGTTACACGTGTCGAGCTGCTCGCACCGCGTAGAGCTAATATATATCACTATGTATGTGGGCACTGAACGCCACCGTTGGCCATAGCCAGCCAACCCATCCTAAATGATTGTCACGTCGCTGTAACTAAAGTGGAGATAAATATACTTCCAGTAATAAGAAGAAGAACCATCAGGACTTGGAGGCAATGTGAGCTTTGTGAGCCACGACTGTTTTGTATGCTTGTAACGCCGCATGCAACGACGTTTTACTTTCCAGTGGTTTTCTAAGTGTTTGACGTCTGGTGCAAACAGGTTTTGGTGACATCCTGGTCTTGTTGTCTGTTTTCCCTGCCCTATGAAGCGCTCCATAGGGATGCAATGCAGACAGAAGGTGCCTTTTATTTCCCCTTTAGAAGCATGGAATAAGGTTGGAAAAGACCTCCAAGATCCCCAACCCCACCCCACTTTGCCCACTGACCATGTCCCCCTGGGCTGCCCATGCCAATGCTTTACCACTCTTTCTGACAACAAATTATTCCTAATATCCAACCTGAAACCTCTCTGACCCTTCATCCCATCCCTTGGGTACATCGATCCCCTTTAACATTGAATTTAGCCAAAAATCAAGATCTGATTAACCTCTCCCCCCCCCCCCCCCAAGTGATTCCAGCTGTGCTGCCAAGCAAGCAGGAAAAGTTCAGCTTTACAGCCTAATAGAGGAGAAATATGCCTCAAAGTTCATAGAAGCTTGTGTAAAAGGAGTATTTGGGGTGTGAGTTTGCACAGAGCAAGGCAGGGATGTGTTGGGAATGTGCACTGCTGAGTGGCCAACAGCTCCATCTCCTGTCTGAGCTGTGCCACAGCTGCGAGCAGCGGCTCTGGAGATGGCTGTGCAATGCATGTGTTCCCAAACAGTCACCAAACACAGCTCTCCAGGCAGCTTTCAAGTCTCACGAGTTGCAATTTGAAAGCAAAATGCATGCAAATGCCCTGACCTTTCCTGCAGTGCATTGGGTTGCAGGTTTGAAGCACGTTCCCATGCATTGCATGCTTCAATGAGAAGAAAAAGGTGGGGCTGCATTGGAGCTGCAGCATCTCTGAGTTCAGGCTGAGCACCATAGAGGTGAGTGAAGGATGCTTGCAGCGTGGTCTGTCCATTCAGCCATAGAATAGATGCAAAACGTGGGCAGGAAGATGCAAATCTGGGGCTCGTCACTCATTTAAAATAGGAACAATGGGGAAATAAAACAAAAACGAACACCTGCAGGAGGGTGACAGTGGGGCAGCCCATGTATTTTAGGGGGAATCCCAGTATTTTGCTCAGTTCTCCTTTGCTATTGCATTTTGGAGATGCTAAATCCAATGGATCTGGCTTGAAACATCCCATAACAAGAGCAAATTTACACCCTACCACAGACAGCCCCAACAGGGCAAAACTGGAGCAAGAGGCTGTCTCCAAACCACACTTTATTGCAAGTTGGAGGGGTCCATTTTGGAGCCCCACATTCCTAACTGAGTCCCAGTGCTCTTCTTTGGGGTAAGGAACACCTTTTCATAACATCTTTCCTGGTTTTGCCATGCCATGCAAAACCAGGACAAGCACCGAGGCTGGTGGGGTCGATCCATCTGTGTCTGCACAATGTGTGGGTAGAAATACTGAAATTTCCTTGCAGGGTTTGATTTCTTCACATGCTTGATGGGTTTTGCAGGATCACAGGGTTGCCACAAGCACAGTGATGGCTGGCAGAGGGTCCCAAGGATGGCAGTAGAGCATCTCCCCCTCCCTTATCCCCATCCCACC
The DNA here is from genome assembly GCF_054131305.1 of Coturnix japonica. NCBI lineage: Eukaryota > Metazoa > Chordata > Aves > Galliformes > Phasianidae > Coturnix > Coturnix japonica. The sequence continues at coordinate 1,764,949 of NC_140672.1, read as the reverse complement.
TCCCAGCACTGCCACACACCACCAAGCGCCCGTGGTTGCATCTTGGAGGGTGCTGTGCCCCCTCCCTACATCAATTCTCAGTGTTACATCCCATGATTGACCCAGCAGATGGCATTTGCCAGCAGTAGAGTGGGGACAAGGCCACAGCACGGTCCTCTGGGGGCTTGGTTGGGGGGTCTCCGCTTGGCTCCAAGCTCTGGCCAAGCTGCAGCATGGAACCCCCCAGCTGGTGGGGGCTGCCGTTGGGCCGGGGGGCCATGACCAAGGCGGGAGGGCCGTGGGCGCCCCAGGAGCCCCATCCCATACCCTGCAGCAGCACCAGCTGCAATGGCACTTGCCATCTTGGAGCCTCGACCTGCAGTGTTGCTTCCACGGGAGATGGACCGAAAGCCCCCACGTAGCCCTCCTCCTCCACCGCCTCCTCCTCCTCCTCCTCGTCCCCCAGCTCTTCCTCCAGCTCCACGTCGGCCTCCAGCAGTGTTGCTGAACAGGGCGAGCAGCAGCATGGCCACCCAACACCAGGCGTCACGAGGCCGCATCCCGAGTAACCTGCAAGGAAGGGTTGTGGTGGCCTGAGATTGGCTTGGAAGAGTTGTTATTGTTGGGCAGCCTGATTTGGTGCTTGATCTAATGGTTGGCAATGCTGCCATGGCAAAGGGGTTGGAACTAGATGATCCTGGAGGCCCCTTCCAACCCAAGCTATTCTATGATTTTGATATCTTCAAAGTCATAAACTGCTTTAGGCTGGAACAGACCTTAATGATCACCTAGTCCAACTACCCTACTATGGGCAGGAACATCCAGTTTATGATTCTCATAGAATCAAATGATGGCTTAAGTTGGAAGGAACCTAAGAAGGTCATCGATTTCCAACCCCATCGATTGCCAATCACTAAATCAGGCTGATCAGGGCTCTGTCCAACCTGGCCTTGGACACCTCCATATATTCAATATATTGAACCTATTCTTTAACTTACTATTCAATCCATTTACCACATTCAATATACACACAAAATCAGCACTGCCATTGTGTTGCAAACTCCCACAGTGCCAACTTGTGATGTGAACGCTCCCAAGTGTCCCAGCAAATCTGCAGCTTGGTTTTTGCACCCCAGTGAAAAGCAGCAGCGAAGACCCCCCCCATCAAGTCCCCCCACCAGCCCCTGTGGCTGAGCAAATAGATTGATTGTACCAAAGCTGCTGAGCCATCGCTGAGCTGTGTTGACAAAAGCCTTTTGAAAAGGCAGAGCCCTGTGGCCCTGATTGAGTGAAAGCCAATGGAGCATCCCTGCATCAGCATTTCCCCCAATAGAAGGTACCAGGCGTGACTCCCCCCCTCCAAGCCTAACACATGAGAGGCAGAGCAAACACAGAGCTTCCAAAAATAAAAGGACTTAGTTAAATTAAGCCACCTTCAGCACTGTTAAGAGGACCTACTCCTCCTAATAATATAGCAACTACTTTCTTTTTCTTTCCTTCCATTAAAGAACATTAGGCACAACTCACCATTCCAAATGTTTTCAGATGTGGAAACACACACACAAAGAACAGAGACAAATGAAGGCTTCCTTTTTCCTTCATTTTTTCCCATCCTATTACTATTATCCCTACAGCATCCACACGTATGGATCACACTGCAGGTAATACAGCACTGCACACTTCCCTGGGTTCTCATCCCACCCCGACCCCAAGTTCTGGTGCATGCTGCAAATCTGCAGATCCCTCAGCTCCATCCCTGCTATTCCTCACCCCTCTCTTCTGTGCCATCCAGCAATGCACTGCCCTTACCGTGCACCCACAGCCGCGCTGCTTGTGCCTCCTCCTGTCTGCACGCACCGGAGCTCTCAGCTCACACTGGGACTTTCCCAGCTGATAAAGCATCACCAGTCAGACCCAACGTCATTCAATCCCCTCCTCTACAGGGAGGGGTAAATTGTTTTCAATGGGATAGACAACATGGGATGGTGGCTTCCAGAGAGCTCAGCCTGAGGTGAAAAAACAAAACGCATCAGGTTGAAAATGTCACTGGGTTTAAACAAGTCCGAGAGTGATACAAGCCTCCCTTCAGGGGTGAAATTCACATTCTGGAAGAGAATCAGAGAATCATTAAGGTTGGAAAAGACCTCCAAGGTCATTAAGTCCAATCACTGACATCCACCCAAAATGCTCATAGAATTACAGAATTGTTAAGGTTGGTAATGACCTCCAAGGTCACCAAGTCCAACCATTGATCCATTCCCTCCATCCCCATAGAATCATAAAGCTTAGAAATGACCTCCAAGGTCACCAGCTCCAACCATTGACCCATTCCTTCCATCCCCATAGAATCATAAAGCTTGGTAATGACCTCCAAGGTCACCAGCTCCAACCATTGACCCATTCCTTCCATCCCCATAGAATCATAGTATCATTTAGGTTGGACATGACCTCCAAAGCCACCAAGTCCAACCACTGACCCACCCCCACCATGCCCAACAAACCACATCCACAAAGTGCTTTATTCTGAACAAAACCAGCTCTAACTCATGTGCTTCCATACTGTATTAAGTTGCCACATATTTTGGTTTTCTTGTTAATAAACAAAGCAATGCCACAGTCGTCCTCCAAATACATGAAACACTTTTGACACCGGACAATACTTCCTGTAATACGTGTTAAAAGTGTAAAAGGTACCATTAACCAAAAAGAATGTTAACAAAGATAGGTTGCAAAATACTCAAGAGTGGGAGGAAGTCAGAGTTTTAGTTCACATCGAGGTATAAAATAGATATTGCTGGTTTCACATGGAGGGAGGCTTTCGCCTGGCAAAATAGACCTCTTTCTATCTCAATCCCTTCACACACAAGGAGAAACGTTACCCAGACTCAGTTTCAACACACAAACACGCAAAAATCCCCCCCCAAAAAACGAGATGAGGAGAGCTCACAGAGTCCCTGTGCTGCTCCAGTTTCCCTACAGTGATCTCTCAGGGCAGCTCAGCACCATCGTTGCTCCAGTTGAGCGGTATTTGGCATTCAGCTACCGGAGAGCTTGGATATCATTTATGGTGGTTCTTTTCTAAATCCCACAGTGTAATTAGTGCAAATTAGGAACAGGGGGAGGAGGGTTAAACAACCAGATGTGGGTTGAAAGGAGAAACACGCTGGAAAACTCTTTCACTCTAAGTCCGACATTCAATCTTGTTTTGCTTTCCATGGCAAAAGTGGAAGAAAGCAATTCTCTGAGGTCCCTTGGGGTTGTACAAAAGCTTCCCATCACCTGTGAATTATTGCAAGACAAATGTGCTTTTTTTTTTTCTTTTAATATATATCTTCTTTTTTTTTTTTTTTTCTATGAGGAATCATTTGTGCTGTTTGGCTTCCTCCAGGCACTCTATGGGGGATCTGCACCAAACTGAGCCACCTGGGTTATTGCTGCTGAGCACTTGCAGCCCCTCTCATTGTGTGCAGCAGCTTCGTCCTGCTCCATAATATCCTCTTTTTTGCAAGGATTGGAGTTTTGTGCCACTGGGAGAGCCCTGCACGTGGCTCTCTGCATCCAGCAATGAGCAGAACAAGCATTTGCAGAAGAAGAGCCCTCCAAGGATGCTGCAAAGAAGCTGCCCAGTCCTGTGCATGGGACGGGGCTACCTGAGTGTGCCAGCACCGCAGGGGCTTGCATTTTTAGGGGGTGACATCTGGGCATGGCAATAGCTACATTCTGCCCTATGCAGAAGGATGGGTTGGCTTCTGGTTGATGCTCCCCAAGTGATGGGAATGTAGGGTCCGGTGCAGAATGGCCTTCATGCAAGCTTCTTGCAATGAGAGCTGCATTCACAGCCTCGCTGGACCTTCAGAGATCTCCTCCAGCCTCTGCTCAATCATCAGCCGGAGGATGGAATACCTGAAAAGGCAAAGGGAAAAGCAAAGAGGGCTGAGCTGAGAAAGAGTGGCTTCAGGAAACAAGAACTCACTGCTCTATGGACGAAGTCATGGCATTATATAGGATTGGCTTCCCAAAACCATCCATTTTTTTCCCAGTATTGATGTCAAAAGTTCATTTTCCCACCAGTAACATAGAGCACTGATTTGTTTTCGAGCTTTATCCCTTTTAAACTGGAAGAATAAAATCATTTCTTAATCTTTTTTATATGAGAAAAACCCACAAATGTTGGAGTTTTGGAGGGACTGGAGCGCCTCTTTTCCTTTTTGAGAGCTCTTCAAAGCAAACGGAGCTGAGGCTCCCAATGCTTCCAAGTTCCCTGCTGCATCTGCTCGAGCAGAGGTCAGAGATGCTGAAGCTGGGATCAATTCATCGCTGCAAAGAAGCCCAGACCTCCTGATGGGACAAGCACAGACAAACTCTGCCCCTGGGGAGTGCACACACTGTGCTGGGAGCTGACACTGCACCACAAGCCTGGGGTTATTGCAGGGATTGGCTCCAGTGCAGCATTTTTGCTGCAGCAGCAAGCTGCTCTTTTCATCCACATTGGTAAGAAAGCTCTGGATAATGCAAAAAAAGCAACAGCTTGTGCATGTGTTTGTGATGCTGCCTGCCTTGCAAATGAGTTTGTGGCCCTCACCTAAGCCCCCCCGCAGTACCCTTTAAGCTCAGCACCTCCCCTGTGCAGGGCACACTGTGCATACTTGCGCATCAGCTTCTTCACTTCGCGGTCCTCTTCCTCTTCCAGTTTCTGGATGAAGCTCCTGAGAACAGGCATTTCGAATTTGATGTACTGTGCAACCTGTGGAGCAGAGACACGTAGGAAAATCCCCACTTCAGTTTGTCATCCCAAACCTGGGTCCTTCACATCAAAGGAGAGACACACACTCACTTCCCAAAGGTGCTATTTATGCTCAAACGCATGTAAAAGTGCTTTGACTTAGGAACAAAGCCACACCAGGGGTGCTAAGGAGCCAGCAGATGGCACAGCAGAGCTGATTCCCACGAGCAGCGCTTCCCCAGCTGGGACAAAAAGGAAATCATTTGTGCCAAAGGATGTGGAGCTGAGAGATTTGGGAGATGGAAGGCAGATGGAGCACAGCAGATACACAAAGCGGGGAGCTCTGCACCCCTCTGCAGGCAGGAACTGCCTTTCCTTGCTTGGCATATTTTTTTTCCTAGCTGCTGTGCCTCTCTAGGCTGCAACTCATCCTTCTGCAATGTGAAATGATGGGAAAGAAGGAATTCTGCACAGCCACAACTGCTACGTCTCCCCCAGGGCAAAACTCACATCATAGGTGACCTCCTCCACCTGGTCCTTCTCCATCAGGAAGACCTTGGAGACCTGCTCACAGGGGCCCTGCAGGATGCGGGCAATCAGTGGGTAATCGGTGGCCCTTAGCTTCTGCTTTTCTGCAATACCAAAAGTGTTGTTTTTATAGCAGCAAAGCCACCAACGGGCCCAGCTGCCCCCTCCTGCATGACTCACCTCCACTGGTGTGCACGATGTAGAGAGCAAACTCCTCTGCCGAGTTCTCAATCTGAGCACAGACATCAAGAAGCATTGAGTTGAATTCAGGATTCAGACAGAAAACCCCATTGATTTGCTCTCCTGTTATACCCATGGAACTCAAGCTCCCCATTATACCCAGAGCAGGGATCTCCCCTACTTGCCTTGAACTTGTTGAGCAGCAGCTTGAGCACCTGCGGGGTTGTCATTGTGCTGTTTATCCGCACGTTGGTGATGGAGCCGTACGCCGGCGTGAACACGGATGTCTGGAGGGCACAAGATGCGTGTCAGCCTATGAGTGAAAATCAAAACCCCATCCACAGTGCCAGTATATGGATCATCAGGTCTCACCTTGTGGTTGTAGAAGTGCCCGTTGATGGAGAAGCGGTGGCGGCGGATGCGGCGCTGCTCGCTGGGGGTACGGGAGCTGCCCCGGCGTCGTACACCCACATCACTCCGTGTGCGCAGCAGCTGTGGTGGATCTTCTGGCTGCAGCCTCGTGGTGCCTGGAAAAGTCAGGATGGGGCTGAGGACAGATAGACAGGCAGGCAGACAGAGAGACAATTCCTTGTGCAAGTTGGGCAGATATCTCTTCTTTGCTCTGCTCTGGGTCAACCAATAAGCAACAGGATCAACCAATAATAAGTGGGGCCAACCAAGAACCAACAAGGTCAACCAATAATCAGTGGGGTCAACCAAGAACCAACACGGTCAACCAGTAATCAATGGGATCAACCAAGAACCAACAAGGTCAACTAATAATATCCAACAGGGTCTACCAATAGCCAACAGGGTCAACCAATAAACACTGGGGTCAACCAATAAACAATGGGGTCAACCAGCAACCACCAACAGGGTCAATCAGTGATAACCAACAGATTCAACCAATAACCAATAGGATCAACCAATAACTGATGGGGTTAACCGATAATCAGCTGATAAGCAGTGCGGGCCTGGATGGAATTGTCACGATGCACGTTGCAAGGCAAAACAGCTACAAAAGATGGACAAAACTCCCACAGGATTTACTCTCCCCCATGTCCCAAAGGAGGCTGATAATTCACAGTCATTGCATCCATCCATGCCACCACCTGGACAACGCTCTGCCTCCTGGGGACTCGAGCACCTTACTCACTCCTCCACAATTCTTTTTTTCCCCCTCTCCCTTAATGAGAGCAAGAAAATGAGGCCAGAGCTTCAGATCTCGGCATGAAGACTGGCCCACGTCCAGATTATTATAAACTCACCCTTCATCCATTTTTAATGAACCCCTCCAGCTCAAGCTGGTGTTTTAATTCAAAGCATGTCTGCGCCGAGACAATCTCCTGTGTGCGCTGTTCCAGATGCACAGCAGTGACTAAGCACTCACGAGGAGCTGTGCATGCAGGACTTTGGAGAAAAATACAATAAGGACTTCTTTCTGTGAGTCACATCATATGCCTAAAGTAGTATTGTGGGGGGGTTCTTTCTACAAGGCAATGCATAGCGGATATTGCCCAGCAATCTCTAACAGGTCTCCAGGGCAATAAAAACAAAAGAGTCGTGCACAGGCAGAGCAAAATGAGGAAGGGGAAGCAGGACGAGGACTTTTGCAGATCTGGAAGCATTGCTTCCAGCTCCTCCCTGGCCGGGAAGCGGATGAGCAGCAAAGCTCAAAGCTGAAAGGATTATCTGGCTCTTATCTGTCTCCGGGATGCCTTTCCATATCAGCACAACAAGAATAACAATAAAATTAGCAAGGAACATGTGCAAAATGCCCTGAGTGAATGGGATAATTCATAACGTGGTTTTATGGTGTCCAATTCATTGCAAAAACAGAAAGCAAAGTTGGTGAGAGGGTGGTGGGTCTCAGTCCCAGCGGGGTTAAGGAAGCCCCAGGGCAGGCAGAGCTCGGCAGGGAGGAAAAGCCCTCAAGTCTGACCTCAGTGCACACAGCAACACTGTGGGGAGGGTAAAAACTTAGCAGAAATGTTGACTTCCCCATGGTAACAGCACTTCACAACAGCACTCATTATTCCTCAGTCAAAGCGGAGCTAGTGGGAAGGGGAAGCAGCAACATCCTTTTCCCTGCACTCCCACGAGGCCTTTTGCTCCATCCCTCTATTGCTTTCCATCCTCCTCTCCCATACATCCACCAAGTGCATTCCCCAGAGTAAATGCTTCAGAAGGGTTTGGGGTCACTGCAATTCAATAGGAGCACTTTGGAAATGGTTTGAATGAGGGGGGATGCCAATTTATACCAAAATCAAAATGCAAGCTGAATTTTGCAAGTAAAACTAGAGTGTAAGGAAGGCAGCACAGACAAACCCAACTCATTCTCACCTGTGTTGCTGCTGGTACTCTCTGTGTTCACTGTGGCATCCACGTCTGTCACTTGGATGTCTGGCAAGGTGCTGGGCTTCAGCACAGACCTTGTAAAATAAAAACATTGGTGTGCATTCAAGTGGAAACTGAGACTTTTTGGAAGAGTTTCTTGGGGGTGTTCACAAAAGGAGTCTTTGCAATAGGGTTCTTTGCAGAGTGAAACCAGGTGACCTCGCTTTGCAACAGCCCCTCTGCATATTGCATGCTGGGGAAAAGAAAGGAGATCTTCTGCACAAAGCAATGAGTGAACACCATGGACTCACAGTGAGTGCAGTCATCTGGCTGTGAAGGCAAAAAGCAAATATTTACAGTCCTGGGGCCCCGTCTTCATTAGGAGAAATGATTTATTACAACTCTTACTGCATGACCAAACCCTGATGTAAATGACTTCATTGGGACTGCACCCATTGGGTGGCTGCACATTATGCTTTGGGGCATCGTTGCACTCACCCATGTGCCCCCAGGTTGCACCCAGAGTGCCAGGAGGAAGAGGAGGGTGGAGGGCGGATGCGCTGGTTGTCATCCTGCATCTGCAGGCGGATGGGTCGCCGAAGGCCCCATGAGATGTTCAGCAGCCCCTCAACGATCAGCTCACCTTCCTCCTGCAAAGAGCAGAGGGATGGGCATGAGTGCCATGAAAACACCAGATGTGAAGGAACAAATGGGTGGGAGGAGGGTTAGGAAGTAGAGGGGCTAAGGGTGGTGGTGGGAAGGACAGTGGTAGGCTGGATGCTAGCAGGGGTCAATCATAGAATAACATCATTAAAGTTGGAATAGACCTCCAAGATCATATCAAGTTCAACCATCAACCCAACCCCACTATGCCCACATGTAGAATCTGCAAGATTGGAGAAGACCAGCAAGATCCCAAAGCCCAACCCAAATCCATCCCACTGTGCCCACTGACCATGTCCTCAAGTGCCACATCTCCACAGTTCTCAAACACATCCTGGTGCCCACCCTGGTTCCTCACCTCCCGGTGCCGCAGCTGCAAATTCTGCCCTTCATAGTAGATGTTGTACGTCTTCAAGTGCAACAGCAGCTCATTTCTGCAAGAAAACGGGAGAGGCATTGAGAAGAAGAGGGGAAAAGCAAGCATGAAGGCTTCATTTGGGAAAATGTAGGTCTTTTGCTGCCTCTACATCTCCATTACTGGGGGCATTTGCTGTGGGCTCAACCAAGTGTCCCCCCGGCCATTGGCAATTGTGGTTTTAGGGACAACCATGCCCTTCTCCAGCCTTGCAAAAAGAAGTAAGAAAGCCCATGGGCCCTTGGTGGTGTCAGTCAGAAGGCTGAAAAAGCAACATTTAGGAGTGTTGAAGCCTGTGGGTCACATTGGAGTCACAAGTTATCACAAGTTCATCAGTTTGGCTCATGGCACCAAACCCTGACCTTGTGTTCAAACTTAAAGTCTGAGCCCCACTCCGGCTGCTAATGTATAATACGATAGTGATGATGGCAGCAATAAAGACAAGGAGTCCTAACACAGCTTTAAATCACTGGGAAGCGATGAGTGATGGCATAAAGCAGTCATTAATTCAGCTGAGATCAATGGCGCTGAGCATCATTGAATCAGTCAACATTCTTTGCCCCGGAAGAATGAAGAAATGGGAGTTTCCAAAAGAAATCCCAAACATATGGAGAGCTTCCAAATCCAACAGTGTTAAGAAAGACATGGAGAAGCCAACCCAATGTAAACATCCCACCTGAGTTGGGTGGCTCTCCCTCAAAGTCCAAAGCCCCACATATTTTGCCCAGCCAGCAGCAAAGTGCATCTTTGGGTATCAGAACTCAGCAATGCCTCTTACTTGGAGATGAATTTGTCCTTCCCACAGGGGACCAGGTACTCGCAGCTGCTGTACTCCATCCTCAGGCTCCTCTTTCATGAGAGCTGAATGGCAAAGAGACAAAAGGAGTTACAGCCTCCCTGATATCGCATCCCAATGGTGAATGGGAAACAAGAACTGGGCTGGATTTGGGAGAGCCCTTGGGGAAAAAGGCTTTGGGGCAGCATCTGTGGGCGCAGGGGAAATTAAATGCTGCTCCTCCAACAGAAGCAATGGGCGGGGAAGCAGGAGGGGAAATCAGATAAGGGGAGAACCGTTGTAAACCCACTGAAAATTTAATACCGGCAGAGATACGCTTACTCCAACATTTGCATTTAGAGCAGCCTCCATCCATAGGCTGCACAGCCAGGCAAGACGAGGTGGAAATAAGTGGGATTTCCTCCTTTTTCTCCTCTCCCCCACCCCCCATTTATATGTTAGGAAGCTGTGGGTGGATCCAGCTTAATGCTTGTTCATGCTGTCCCAAATGAGGCAGCACGCATGAAAGCTGGATTCACAATAGAACCACTGGATTGGTTTCTTGCTTCTTTTTCCTTCTTCGAATGCAACACCCACTGAATTTTTGCATTCCCTCCAGTGCCAAAATATCCCCATCACTCTCATGCAAACCCTCAGGAACTGCGCCTGCAGCCCAACCTTTGAAGTGGTTTGGCCTTTAAAGCACGAGGATGTTTCTTGGAAGCTACAGACCGGAATCGAATGAGATCTGGGGCAAAACCTTTGGGGTCACCCATTTGCTTGGAGCACTTTGTGAAACAGGAACTGGAGAGAAGCTGAACTGCAGCTTCAGAGTGGTTTTAGGCTATGAGGGGTGGCTTTTCAGGTCTTGCTTTTTCCCATGTGTTTGCACAGATCCTTTTTCTGAGCTCCTCTCCCCTCTTTCTCCTCACACAGAGAAAATAAGGCCAAAAAACCAAACACTTTGTGCACAAATTGCAGTTTTCTCCACTTCCCACATCGAGCTTCACAGTCCCTCCACACCCCCAAAGCTCCAAGAAACCAAAACTTGAACTGCAAAAGCAAAACCCCAAACCCACAACGATGCGCCATCAGTGATTCAACCAAGGCCATGGGACTAAACCTGTGTCAGAGGAAACCAAAAACCCGAGCGCAGCAGCAATCCTTATCCCAAGCTTATAGCAAACAAACCACGCATCAGAAAACACTCACGGTCCAATGCAGGGAAATGTTTGCAAAGGCAGAGCAGAAAGCAGAAGAGAAACCTGCCCTGCAAAGATTGCATCTTGCAGAGGAAAAGCTGACGAAGCCGCACGCTTCCGGATGAGCAGCATTGCAGCCCCATATCAGCATGAGGCCTTTACCCCATCCACGTGGCTCATCACAGCAAGAAAATAGGGGAGAAACATTAATGATCCTCTGTGTGCATGGAGAACTACATAAGGAAGGGGAATGCTGATGGTGTTGGGATAAATCCCAGCACAGCATTGCATGGCACCAGAATTTGGGTTGAGCCAAAGCATTGGCAGCTGTGGTGCATAGAGCAGAGTTGGTGCTTTGCTCATTCAATCCAGATGATGGAAATAACAATTAAGGGAGAATAACGTTGCTTGGGTCATGCAAAAACATCACCAACAACACCAAAGCAGCCAAAACAAACCCCAAACCCTTCGCAATAAGCCTAGAGTGACACAAAGGGCCAAAGCCCAACCCCTCGCTTCCTGAAATGGGGGAAAATCAAAGCAAAAAATCAATCAATCCATCAATCAAAAAGCACCCCCAAAAGTGGTTTTTTCTCCTCCTGAACGCTCTCAGAGTGGAGCTGGGTTTCCTGTTTACCGCCCCGCAGCGCTGCCACCTTCGCCTCCGTCATCATATCCCCTTCCGAGCAGCCAGGAACGGGGCAGTTCTTCCTTTTTTGGGTCTCGAGAGCATCGGGCTGAGCAAAGAGGAGCAGGCAGCCAACAGAGAGACCCAAACTGCAACCCGATGGATTACCTGCTATAGCCTTGGTAGACCTGAAGTGCTGGAAAGGACCCCAGTAGAACAGCTGGAAACATGAGCATTGCCCAGTCACTTGCCCAAGCTCTGCAGTTGGCATGGATGGGCTTTCCAGGCATCCCCGTGCCTCAGTTTCCCCAGTTTTGATGCATTTCATTCACATTTGCCATGGATTGAGGACTCAGAGCAGCCTGAGGGCTGTATCAATGCCTTAAATTAATCAAAGCAGCGCTCTCTGCCTACAAATAGGACCCATCAACCACTGCCACCATTGCTTCCAACCCCAAATATAATCCCTCCTAGCAACACCCTTCCTAAGGCCCTTTACCTGGCCCCCATCTACTACTCCATAGAGGGCACAACCAAGCTGCTGCTTCTGCAGAGCTCCTGGGGAGATACCGAGCAAAAAGAAAGCATAAAGAGGGGAAAAATAGAACAATATCCAAATATGATATATGTGAGAGAAGGGTTGCGGCCATTCCTGTAATGAGAAGTGTGTTTTTGGGGGCACTTCCTCGCTGCTTTCAGGGCTGAGGATTTTCCTATTGCACACTGAGGGATTGTGGGAATATCCCAACCCTGCCCTGACCCTGCCCAGGGCAGTGCAGCATCAGAGCATCCATCGATCCCAATGCAGAAGCAAAGCAACATCTGCAGGGGACAATTATCCCCTTTTAGGGGCTGGGAGAGGCATTGCTCAGCAATGGGCTCCGGCTGCACATCCTCACCCACTCCAAGCAGATCCCAGCAGCGCTCCCGATGATGGTACCCAGCAGCTCCGGCCCAAATGTTGGTTTCAAGCAGGGATTTCTCCCCTAGCTAAGCGTGAAGGTGAGGCGGTCCCATTGTTTTCCAGCTCTGCTATTGTTCAGCTCCGTCCTGTTAAAGGGGAGAGGAGGGAGCGGTGAGGAGCTGCCGGGTGATGGTGGTTGGGTTGATGGCACAGGGCTGAGCGAGCGGACCCTTTGCTTGAGCTCATTCCCCCCCGTGCAGAACCATTGGCCGTCAGTAGCTCCATAGGGGCTGCAGGGAACGGGGCTGGGGGACTCAGCCGTGGGTACGGGGGAACCAGTGGGAAGGATTAGGGTTTAGGGGTCGCGTGCAGGGCTGGGACCCCGCAGATGGGGGCTCGCATCTCCCTGCTAATACAGCCAGCTTCGAGAGTGAAGGCGAAGGCAGCAATAAGGTGGCACCGACGGGAGGGTAGGGGGTCTGTAAAGCCACCCTCAGCCTCGGGGATGGGGATGAGGACAGGGATGGGGAAAGGCAAAGGGATGGGGATAGGAACGCGGCTGCCCCGTCCATCCCGCACTCACCGGCACCGCACCGCGCTGCTCCGCGCCGCGCCCGCTGTCCGCTTGGGGCCGCCCCCGGTGGGGCGGAGAGGGGAGGAGAGGGGCGGAGATGCGGTCGGGGCTGCGGGGAGGGGGGGAGTGGAGGAGGGAGGCTGAGGTTTCTAGTGTCTCACAGCCCTTCCCCACGAACACAGAGGTTCCTTCGGCTGGGGGTGCGCTCCGTGATGTCCGGATGGGCAGGAGGGGGTACCCAGGGGATGGGGAGTATGGTCATAAATGAAGCCTGGCTCGGGCACCTGGGGCTGAGTTCCCAAAGGTGCCCCATCATAAGCACCAGGGCTGCAATCCTAAAGGTTATTTCATGTTATTATCAGGACTGGGCTTCCAGTATCAGGCATAGGATGGCAATCCCAGAGGATGCTCCATCCCAGGTACCAGGACTGTAATACCCAAACTTACCGTATCCCAGATAGTAGGACTGCAATTCCAAAGGATGCCCTAATCCAAGTACTAGGACTGGGTTTCCCATCCCAAGCACCACGGCTGAATTCCCAAAACATGCCCTATCCCAGGTACCAGGACTGCAATCCCAAAGGATGCCCCATCCCAGGTACCAGCACTACGCTCCTGAAACAAGCCCTATCCCAAATACAATGAGTGTCTACCCAAGGGACATCCCATCCCAGTACCAGGATGCTCCATCTGAGGTACCAGGACTGGGTTTCCCATCCCAAGTACCACAGCTGAAGTCCCAAAACATGCCCTATCCCAAGCAGCACTCCTGCAGTCCCAAAGGATGCTCCATCTCAGGCACCCAGCTTAGAAACGCTCTCACAATCAGCTCCAGCTTAACACACTATAAAGCAGTTATTCCTGCCTTGAAATGTTCCAAACCTTGTGATATTCAGAACCAGATCCATACACGTTCCACACGTTGTTATTCTGCCTTTGGGGATGGTGTTATAGGGCTAGCGAACAGCCATGGGGGGAGGGCTGGGGGTGCACAGAGGCACTCAGTATTCTGTTAGAGCAGCAGAGCCTTTGTCTGCTCCTGACCTTTCCCCACTGCTTTGTGGCTTCCCTGCGCTTTCTTTTTCTCCCCCTTCTTCTCCTTTTTTTAAGGAATTTAAATAGAAACAGCCCACACCAGGGGGAAGAAATAAATAAATTAAAAGGGCAGAACACAAAGGAACGATCTGAACAGCTGGTTTAGGCAAAACAAGCAGCTCTTCACAACTGCAGATTGTAATCAGTGTGTGTGTATGTAAAATATGAGGAGTTCAGGAGGAGCCATCTGGCGTGGGGAAACACTGACATGGCAAAAGGAGAAGGGAAGGGGGGGCAGCAAGGGGGGATTATTGATATTCCAGCAGCATCTTTGGGGCTGGCGGAGCTGAGAGGCCCTTTGTGGCCATAGAGCAGAGCTGCACAAAGCCCTGAAATAGGGGGTTTATCCTTCAAGCAAGCAGAGTTAAAAATAAGAGATAATTAAGAGACCCACCTCACAGTGCTGAGAATAAACACAACGGGAACCAAACCCACGTGGGAAGAAGAATAAGACCTCAAATTCTGTCCCACTGCTGTCCTATGGGAAAAGGATGCTCCTAAAAGGCTGCCCAGAGCTGTGCTGTGTTACATCAGCTTCACTGTGCAGTGAGTGTGATGGATATGAGCCTTCCACACCTTTGGGTTGGGGGGGATTGGTTTCTGCTCCCATATGAAGACTGGATCCCAAAAGCTCCCAATTTCCCCTCCATTTCCTCCCAGACTCAGCACACATCCAAACTCACTTTCACAGCCTGGACGCTCTCCAGCATTTCAGCTTGAAGACCCCCGAGCTAATTGTCCTTAAATACCAAACAACATGATGCACTTGGGCTCACATTAACCCAGGAGCATCTACTGGCTGCTTGGCAGCCTCCAGAAACCAGATGGGATGTTCTCATTTAAAGGCTCCTGCTCATGGCTAACAGGGATTTCTTTGCTTATGTGGTCACCGTCCTCGTTTCAGGATGGGCCCAATGTCTCACTATGAAAATCCTTCTGAGAATCCACCCAGCACAAAACCACTCATTCCAGGATGCTGAATCTGTATTCAGGCAATGCACAAATAGGAAACCCAATGATTTCCAGAGCTCTGACCTACTCAGACAAAGGATTAATTAGGATTAAAATCAGAGTGGTTTTCATTGCTGCTTGTAGACACAAACCCAACCAGCTCCCATTGCTGACCGGGGTGGCTTTTTGCCATTCCTCTTCCCATCTGTTGCCCGCTGTCTGTGTAGCTTTTGGGTTGTGGGCTGAGCCCAAATGAAGGGAGTTATTTGGGTGCCTTAATTGAAATTAACTCAAAATCAACAGCAGTTCAGACACCCAAAGAGCTGGTAGAAGACTGAAGGAGCTGCCTGCGCCCACATATATAATCCCAGCCAACAGCAGCACCCAAGAGGCTACAGAGCCTCCCATTTAGGCAAGCACCCAACCCTAAGGCTTATTTTCAATCAGGAGATCAGTAATTAGCAGCTTTGCTGCACGGACACAGCCTAGAAAAGCATCAGTGTTGACCACATAAGTGGGTCAAACACTGTTAAGGGTTTGGCTGCCCAAATGGCTCTGTTAATACATACATACTGCAAATGGCATCACTTCCAACAGACCAAGATCTGGATTGATCTGCCATCAAATGTCTTAATGGGAAGAGCTCTGCATCAGGAGGGCACTGTACTGCTGCAACAGCACCTGATGACATGGAGGTCTTGGCATCATCTGGATTCCCCATTGATTCTCCTTTTGGGAGCTGTTGGAAGCAAGCAGGACAGCAGGCCGCCCAAATTGCATCTATGCCCGTGTTTATTTATACCGAACAGCTTTAAAAATACAGAATAAAATAGCTTTTATCTACTATTATTCACAACATCTGGTCCAAATATTACATTTTTAAATATTCGTTTAATGAAGCAATGTTAGAAAAAAAAAACAACAAAAATAATATGAAATTAAACAAAAAAAAACTCCATAAAAGAATTAATTACACATCTCAGAACAACAAAAAAAAGGGGGAAAAAGGGAGAAAAGGAAGAAAAACCCTCTTGCTTAACAAAGAAGTTTCACAGCCCAAGTCAGTCACTAAGATGAGAAAGAAGGAAATATATTTATCCCCACTGCCTAAGAACAGTCAATAGTTTGTTACGCCCAAGGTTGTCATAAAGAGACAAAAGTACAACAATTTGGACTGGCAGCAAGATGGTTGACCTGGAAAGATGTGATAAATGCCAGCTAATTACACGAGGCAATGCTAAATCTCTCTCTCATATCGATTATGTATGGATGACAATGCACAGTCACAGTCGAATCGGAACTAGACAGGAATAGTTGGGATGTTTCTAAATGCAGAACCCCAGTGCTTCAAAGCAGCCCAGCACTCAGCTGGATGGACTCGTGGGCAGAAGCTGAACACCAGCAAACTTGTGGCCTTCTTCAATACTGTAATGAGCTGTTGTAGCTATAGAGACATGAGAGCATTGAGTGCCTGTCATCCCCATGCCCCCCAAAAAGGCTGTCGGCCTTGGCAAGGTATAGTACAAAACATGCACAAAGTGGGACATTTTGGGGTGGGGGGGGAAGAAAAGGTGACCCACTTACTCAAGCAGATTTTGGTTTTAAGAAGGCCACATAAAAGAAACACTGTGGGCTGCGCTGGTCTGTCACATGCATTTTCTACACTGATAACGCAAGTCATGTTAAGCACAGGTTATATTAGATGGCGTGAACATCCAATGGGGAACATTGGAAGCTGGCTGTTATAAACCACGTGTGCCTGCAGTGCTTTTATAGCACAATCAAACACCTTTTTGTGTTACAGACACACCAACTGTGGTAATAAACAGCACTGAGGATTTCAGTTTGCAAGAGCCAATTCTGCACTGGGAGTGCTGAGATCTCAGTAGGGAGATGAATAACAAAGAAACCCTTTAGTTTTCGGTTAGGAACATAAAGATGGGTAAATAAAGTATACACAACTACTATAGATTCGTCAATGAAGAAATTCTACCATCACATGACATTGTCATGACAATCATACCACTCCCTCCCAGGAAAAACCGCAGTCATTATCCTGAGTGGAAATGTTATTCTTAATATATGGAAATAAAATACTGCAATATTCATGTACAAACCAAGTTGTCATATTTCAAGTCAGTATTAAAAGGCATAAAAGCAAATTCTGGGTTTAAAGGTTGAACTTTCTGGTCATGTCTCTCTGCCGACGCATTCTAATATGACAACATTAATCAATCATAGCTGAGCTCGCTATGAAACCTAAATTTCTATAGGCATAATTTGCACGTATTTGCTTTAGAAAAAAAAATGTTGTTTCAACACGTTAGCAATAATCCTTAATTTAACCTAAAAGAATACAAGATCCATTACAAAAGTCCAAAGCTGTGTCCTTTTGCACACATTTTAAACCATCTCTGATATGACAAAATGAGTTTTCTACCATGAATATTTGCCCTTCCACCTCAACGTTTGGTCAAAACACCTCATTGCCACTTCACTCTCCCATCAGGTGGCTTCTGCTCTAGGCAGCTTTGCTCAGCATCGTGGTATGAAAGGCAGGAGATCACAAACATGGGATAAAACACAATACTGAGTGTACAGCCATACCCAGCTGCCCTCACACAGATGGAAACAGCTGACACAAAGGATTTCAGTGCTTTTGGAACCAGCAGCAACTGCTGCACCGCAGCTCAATCCGTTCTTCTCCAGGTTAAGGGCATTTCACACCAGCCACGCTAAGACTCTAATGTAGAAAAGCGGACATGGGAGGAATATTTAGGGTCCACGATGCGTGCTTCAATATAAAGATTCAGGGTGCAGCAGCTGCATCAGAACCATCCCTGAACATCCAGGGAAACACCAAGACCATCATAACCTTCTGCTATACATTACACGTGCTTCAGCAGATCTCCATTGCAAAACTGGTTACAAAAATGACTGTTAACTACAACTATTTATCTTAGTGTTATTAAGTGGCTAGAAAAGCAAAGCATGCCAGCTAAATGCTACTGTACCTCTCAGCCAGTCTACAGAATCAGTATGGTAGAACCAAAAGCTGAGAAAGAATTATATCCAAGTTGGACAGAATCATCTGGTTTCACCTCTTTGGATAAGCCTGGCCTACGCCACTGGAGAGGTTTGGTGTTTTGCCCCAGGAAAAAGGGAAGAATCATTGGATTCACTGCTTTAATTTAACCCAAGTGTCACAAATCACCTTGGCAGTTCTTTCTGACATACTCAAGTGAAGACAGTGCTGAACACAGAAAGCTTCACCCCATCCAAAGGTGAGAGAAGATCACTATTTCTTTCTCATCGCCTTGTCTCTTCAACGAGTATAACACTCATATCTGGGGGGAAAAGTTGAGCAAAGCCTCAGGACATGGCAATCATTGCTGTGCTCAGCTCCATCACTGGGAGTGATGCACTTCAGCTTTTAAGAGGTGGCAATGCTCTGAATACCAAACCTTTGCCCCTCTCAGCATTTTCCTGACAATCAACTTTGGCATTTTACATGATGATAACTACCGTACACGACTGGATTTTCTTTTGTCTCCTTGCCCATTTATTTTAACTCCTCCATTTCTCTCACACATCTTTGGTTGCATGTGAAGTTGGGAAATTTGGAAGCCCTGTGCCACTAAATAGAAGTCTCCACACTTCAATCTATTTGCAAGTGGATGTGAAAACCTAACACGATTCTACCTGTAGAGGAGAACTTCAAATGACAAAAATGACTTAGTTTTAAAGGCAAACCAACCTTGTCTTTGACACAATAACTCTTCTGACCAGCTTTCAAAATAGACTGACTGACACGAAGACTGCAAACTACTGAAAGTTCCCTGAAGCAGGAACAAACACATGCTTTGTTATGGAAAAAAAAACAACCACAGTATTATTTTATGTCTCTGGAAACAGCCATGACATGCTGAAAAGGGATATCAATGGAATCATTCCAATCCTACACTACTCAGTACTGATCCATAAAGCTCTTTCCTTGCCCTCCCCACCCCAACCCATCCATGCTTCAATAACCAATAACAAATTCACATGGAAGTAGACTCAGAAAACAGAGTTCCTGCGCTCCCGTCCAGTAGTCAAACCTTGATTAAATACATCAGTGAATTACAGGATCTACTGTTATGTTTCTCCAGGAACACAAAACGCAAGCACCGTAGAGCATACTGGCCTTGAAATTACATTACACTACATTTCCCTGATGATCTCCACAGCTTAAAAATGCTTTTGGGGCCACACCGAAGTCTAAAACTAACTTGCAATAGTAAGAACATTAAACATGACTGAAACTTTTAATGATGAATGCATGATGAGCATGAACACTCACATAACATCAGAGCTGAGACTATTCCAGGAAAAAAATAATAATAATATATCTGAATGGTGCCCTGGTTGGACCCAATACCCGTTAAACCATCCGGTGGATGAGGACATCAAATGTAGTGTCTCTGCCATTCAAGACGGCCTCTGTAGAAGTGGAGAGCTTTTACAGTAATCCCACAAAGAGAGGAAAACAAGAAATGCAATGCAACAGAAGCCAATCATAGGCAGCACTGGATCTCAACCAAACAAGAATTTATGCACAGATGCATCCCAGTGAATGCTGGTTGCATTCTGATCACGTGCATGCAGGTGTTATTCCCTTTGAACCACCTTTTTAACCTTCTTCTTCAGGAAACATCTAGCTGCATACATTCATTTCACTGCTATCAGGTCCCACCTGGAAGTTAAGTCTCCCATCTCTGTAAAACTCAAGCTACATACATCCCCCTTTAAAGAAAACCTACTCCTGGACAGTAGTTAGGTGGTTAAAAGCCAGGCAGAAAAAGGAAAAGCTTATAAATGCAAACTGATACAAAGCGAGTGATTCTTTCTAAAGCAAGAAGCCAACAGAAGTCGTTCAGAGTTTTCACAGGCAAAGTTCTTATGGAAACTTCTGTCTGGGCATCTGACTGAACCATCAAACCATCTGAAAAGTAATGTCAGGATTTGCCAGTTTAAACTAAGTCTGGTTTCCAGGGATCTGAAACTATGGAATGTGCAAATCAGTGGTCAGAAACAATATATACATGATTAGGCATAATTAGAATTCTTATTTTTTTTTTCCTTTTCACAGGATTCAGATTTTCTGGCATGACTAACATTGCCAGCAATGAGTGAGCCAAAAATGCCAGCATCAATGACTTAAATAAAATCACCATAAAAAGTAACATTCTCAATAGCACCTGCATACTTCAGGAACCTAAGCCCCATCTAAAATAAGCAGACTTGGGCACGCAGGTATCTATAGCTTTGGACAAAAAGAAGAAGAGAAATCCAACAGAGACACTATATCTGGCTACCACCACCCACAACAGGAAAGCTTTTTTTTTTCTCTCTTTTTTTTTCTTTTTTAAATCCGTCTCAGCTCTGGTTCCAGAATTTAAATGCAGATATACAAAACATATATTTTAATGCTTCTTAATCAGCAAGAAACTGCAAATACATCTTTTACTACAACTAGATAATATAGTTTCAACTAAGGCTATACTGTAGCTTCTGAGTCTTCATCTGAACTCCTGCAGGTACTGCTTTTCCTGAAGCCTTTCCACGTGTAACCCATGAAGGTAGGGCTGATGGGCAGGAAGCTGAAACACCTGTATTTTTTGATGAAGTTCATGCCAAAAGGCAAATCGTATGTTTCCATGCCTTCCAGTGACTTGCTTCCTTTACCAACCCCTTTCTTCCATTTCCGTATTCCCCTTTCTTCAGGGCTTCCTAGAAGTAAAGAAATAAAATAAATGGGTAGACATACACACACATATACTAGGAGTAAGAGCAGAAAGGAAACAAAGCTCAAGACTCAGGCATCTTGCTCAATAAAGCACTGGGAAAATCTTCTAGGAAGAGGAAATAAAAGTACTAGGAAACACAATTATGTATCTGGAAGTTGTTTTCTGGAGCATGCTTTGGACCAGGCTCTGATCTAGCTGTGGATCTCCCTGCTCACTGCAGGGGAGTTGGAATAGATGACCTCTAAAGGTCCCTTTCAACTCTAAGGATTCTATGAGTCTAAGCATCTTCTGGCCTGTTTTTTTCTTTGCTATTTTCTATTTTTAAAGAAAATGGTGATCTTAACTTGAAAATGGATCAAAGCACGACCAAAGAATCTGAGGCATACAGGAGTGAAACACCCTGCTCCAGAAAAATCAACAAAAGCAGCAGCATTCACCTCCTCATCTCCTGTCTCCCTCCTTGAAATGCTGCACTATATTCATTCAGAGAAGCAGTTACTATTGCAGGTAAAGCAGTTCACACTGACCTGGAATGGTATTATCCAAAATAAACGCAACACAGCCACCAACAAACATGGCTGTGGTGAGAAGAACATTCAATACTTGATCGATGCCTGCTATTCCTAGAACAGAAAAGAAAAATAATTTATTGTGTGCTTGAACTTTAATCACACATAAGCACATTCTATTGATTTACAAGGGAAAACTGCTATT
This sequence comes from Coturnix japonica, assembly GCF_054131305.1. Lineage (NCBI taxonomy): Eukaryota > Metazoa > Chordata > Aves > Galliformes > Phasianidae > Coturnix > Coturnix japonica. The sequence goes on along the minus strand of NC_140672.1, from coordinate 1,743,492 downwards.
GAGTTCAGTGAGGAATTTGCTTGATCTTCCACTGAAGAGCACTGTATTAATATTGTAATCTAACTCTTTGCTTGAATGACCTACTTTTCTATGCAAGCTAAAGAAGGTTAGCTATGCTTTTAAATCTAGTTCTGAACTGACAGCTGTAAAAAGCCTTTTATTTTCAAAACAAGTTTCAGAGCCCATCTACAGAGCCCTCCTTTCATGACATTCACTGTCAAAAGCTACAGTCTGAAATTGAGTGTATTAAAATCCAGATACCACAACACATGTCAGTGTGACAAGAAAAGCTGAAGAATAAAAACAAACTCCTAGTTTTCAAGACCAGCTTTGTACCTCCCCCTGTTCTTTCAATTCTTTTTGCAACTCAAACTCACCTTTGTAGTCCCTCTTTCAGTCCAGCTGGCAATTGTGTCCTGGTGTTGTTCTGCAATCTTACCCAGAAAACTTGGGATGTACCCCACTGAAACACTCAACTCCAACCTCAACATCCACATTAATTTTCCTCTGAATTCACCTGTCTTCTCACCTATAGCTTTTATTGCCCCCACAAGTTGGATTTCCTCTTATTTACTTAGCATGGACTTCATGTATACAAACAGAAACACGTACCTGTCACCAGTGGATTCTGTTTGAGATAGCTTGGAAGGACAAGTCCAAAGAAAATGGAAAATCCAAGTACAAACAGGTTGCGAGAAGAATTCAGATCTATGAACTGAAGGTTAGACAGACCCACAGCTGTAATCATCCCTAAATAAAAACAGAACAAGTTTAAGTCTTTTTTTTTCCTTCTTAAAATAATAAAAAGATAGCACACAAATGCAGGACTAGAGGAAAGATACTGCCATAGAAGACATGAAGAGGAGCAAAAAACATACGTTACCAAAGAGAGTGCAGAAGAGGGCACCAAGCACGGGGTCAGGCAGGGATGCAAACAGAGCACTGAATTTGCCAACCATCCCAAGCAAGAGCATGAAGGCTGCTCCATACTGAATAACCCTACGGCTTCCAACCTGCAGGAGAACAAAAAGGAAAGCACATTGGCAAAAAGACTACACTTCATCCACGTTCATCCCTTGCATTTTATTATTTATTTTCACATATTTTTTGCAGGTTGCTGAGCCTTTACAAATGCCTCAGACTCAGCTGTAACACGGCTGCAGTACAGTTCTAACATAACTTTAAATTTGTTATAATTAACATTAACAAAACCATCTGTAAGTGTTGTAGTCGCTATAACCATGTGGCATGGTCCCATCCACAATAGAGAAAATAAGTAGACCGTAACTAGGAGAGATTATAAACAGATCGGCAGTAACGCAAGAGAAAACAACTCATGTACTGCCACCCTTTTACACTGTATTACATATATTAATCACCTTTCATGCAATTCACCTGAAGGAGATACAGCCTTTCTAGACAGATTATCAAGAGATTTGATAACATCCCTCTGAGATCAAAACTGAACGCGCTTCAGATGCGAATCATGGCTGAGTTAATGCTGAAACCAAGTGTCTGCATTTCCTTCCCTTTCCTATTTTAAGCATCCAGACGTCAGGGCAGTTGCTCTCTGGCATTATGTTGTAATTGCAATTGATTAACCTAAATGTTCAACATTTTAATAGCGTTATGCTGCTTAAGAGGTCCACGAGGAACAAGAAATAAAAACGTTATACTGGTACAGCAGTTTCTAGCAAAGCTCTCTGCAGACCTTCTATTAGAATACTGTGTTTCAAAAGGAACTTGAAATTTGTTTGTTAATCGCATGTGACTAAGCTAAATGAGTTAAATTCATACAAGTTAGCCTGCAGCTTTCCCAATTTACATGTAAATAAAGCTATTCCTTTCCCTATGAGCACCAACACTTTGGTCTAAAACTACTTTGCTGTATGAAATAACCAGATGTTTTAAAGAAAGAAAAACCCCCACACTAGTGACACTGATCAGCCTCTACAAGCCAAATACATTAAGCTTCAATGGAGATTTGAAAGCTACTAAAAGCATCTTGGTCAGCACCTTGCTTCAACTATGTAATTACTCCATGGAACATGTATACATGCTAAGACACTGCTTTGGTAAATATGAGTAAGGATGTGGTACCTTAAAAAGATGTACCCACATCATCAACATTATGACATAAGCTGTCTATGATTACAAGTCACTTGTCAGGCCAAAATTAATCACCCTCTTGTCTAGTATAGCTCAAAGACTTTGCAGTCTTTCCATCCAATTGAAGACTCGAATTCAAAATTCAAATGTAACCAATACTAATTTCAAGGCAGGTATATGCCTTTTAAGAGTTGCAGTGGTATAATGGGATCACTAGAATTATTTAGCCTTTGCTCATGAGCACTGAAGACCGCCTTTTCCAAAGAACAGCAGAATATCTAAGTTGTACAGATCAATTCTAATATAAATTGAAGTTGCAAAGCTGGTTAGATGTTTTAGGGACAAATACTTGGACAGCAAACCAGGGCAAAACACTGGAGCACAGCCATCCAGCTGTGCCACTCTGGATAAGGCACAGCCAATTCTTCCATCATGCTCTGTGAACAAACCTAAGTGTACTTAACTCTGTTCTCTGTTTCAAGAGAAAACGCATGCTCATTCCTGCACTTAATAAAAACAGATTTGTTAATTCATGGAACTACAAAAGAAACAACAGTAAGAGAAGAACAAAATAAACCTTTCTCTAAGGATTTTTCTAGCAACTTTCTGCTAGGAAATTTCCACCAACTGAAAGGAGGACTTATGCAGACAGCAGATGGTGCTATTAGTATTTATATTCCATTGCAAAAGCAAACAGAGCCATCCTTTGTGTAGAAGAAAAAATATGGCCGAAGATAAATCCATCATCTATATTGGATTAAGCTGAGGGATGAGTTATTTCAAGAGGAGCACACACATTCCGTATCTTGCTTGCATGAAGTGGATTTATAGCTCCCAAGCCAAACACACAACAGGATGTACGCAGTTACAACGTAAATTGCTCTTAGTGATTTTGCTGATATTACTTAACAAGGTTAAATTAACAATGTCAAGCAAATCCATCTGCAGCCCAAGGTTCCCCCAGTTCAGCAGAGCACTCAACCACCCATCCAGCTCAGTGCGTAAACAGAGGAATTCCTCAATTGCTTACATATTTTGCTGAGTGAAACTCCCCCCAAAATGTAATCCCTTAACTACACTCAGTGATCTATAAACATATCAGAGTGGAGACATTTTAACTTCGAAGTTACCTTGATTGCAGCTCCTGCTCTAGCTCTGTCAATGTAATATCCTAGTACAGATGTAGACAAGACCTAAGGATCTCAACTTATATTTCATTGTGTCAAAATGAGACACTGAAAACAGCCCTCTGGCAACACTTTCAGAGCTAAGAGATCCAAAGGAATATCAATTTCTATGCAGTTTACAGTACCTATGCTTAACTTAACACCACTACAATCCTGGAATACTTTGCTGGTTTTCAAAAGGATGGTTTATTTAGCATTGTTTCCTTTACAAACATTTCTAAACTCAGAATGAAAAGAAGATTTTTGGCACCCTTTTCTAGAATGGATTTCTATTAGACAACAGCTGACACTTAAATTTAGAATACTGTACAAAGTTTAGTCTGCACAAAGTGTAGCTAAAAAATATGAGAATAGCATAAACCAACCACAAGAAGACAAAATAATACCCAAGTCACTGAGTGATTAAGGTTAAGAACATACCTTTGTGATACCCAGGACACCAATGTTAGGGCTGGAAGAAGTGGATCCATTCCCTGTGCCAAATACTCCATCCAAAACACAGGAGAGACCCTCAATAAAAATTCCTCTGTAATTCAGAAACAGAGAATTGTCATATTTGTATTGGTGTAGATTCACTCAGATGGTGCTTTATGACTGCAGCGCCTGTTAAGGCATCTGTGTAATTGACATTTCAAGTTCCAATACAGCTAGAAAACCAACTTGTGCTCTGATTTTCTGCATTTCAGATAATCACGTTCCTAAAATGAGGAAATTAAAATCAGAGAATCATAGAATTGTTTCAGTTGGAAGGGACCTTTAAAGGTCATCTAGACCAACTCCCCAGCAATGAATGGAACCACCCACAGCTGATCACAGCTCAGAACCCTGTCCAGCCTGACCCTGAACATCTCCAGGGATGGTACATCCATCTCCTCTCTGTACAACCCACACCAATGTCTTACTACCCTTACAGTAAGGGTATTTCCTTGTATCCTATCCAAATCTCCCCTCTTTTAGTTTGAAGCCATTTCCCCTCTTCCTGTCACAACAGACTCTTTAGTAGAGTCTATCCCCTTCTTTCCTATAATCCCCCTTTAAATACTGCAATGTTGTTACTCTCAGGTCTCCCCAGAGCTTCCTCTGATCCAGGCTGAACAGCCCCAGCTCTCTCAATGTGGAGAAGTGACTTAGAGTTCCATCCCCACTGAAAGTGTATTATTTCTTAACTTCTATAGATCCCAGCAGGAATGGAACTAAGTTTCTAATGTTACATTTGAATCACAGTTGGACTGAGCTCCTCCATCTTCCATTTCACATCCTTGGCCCTCACGTTTGACACAATGTCAGAGCACAATCCTGTCTTGTCCCAAGGCAAAAAAAAAATGGCATAAGAAAATAGAATTGATACTCATTTTTTTCCCTTTTTCTTTTTTGACATACCTGTTTATCGCATGAATAGGAGGAGGAGGAGCACAAGACAACCTGGCACAGGCATAGTAATCTCCTATTGATTCAATAATGCTCGCAACAACCGCACTAAGCATTCCTATAACTCCAGCAGCTGAAATTGTTGGCAGTCCCCACTGAACTGTGAAGAAAACAAAACTGAAATCTCTCATGCCACATAAAACAATTCAGATATCAAAACGTACAGCAAGTTATTATTCTTTAATGGAATCAACAAACTCCCTTCGCAGTCACACAGCCTGGCAAGTTCGATTAGATTAAAGGAGCAAAGGAATAACCATCTAACCAACTGCTTTGATCATGTTTGGGGGTTTTCCTCCTGCTCAGAAGGAATCTGAACTACTTATAGAGAAAAAAACAATCCAGATCAGTGAAGCAAACGCCTCTTCATTATCATTCCTCTGAAAACTCAGCCTTCAGTTATAAGTTTAGTCTATCAAACAAAGACAACGTCCAACAGCCAGCTATGATCACTGCACAAACAACTTCCAATACATTTTTGTACAAGGGAAAGTAAGATTAACTTAAGCCTGCAGAAAAGCTTGGCAGGTTTTCCACAGTCATTGCCTTGATGCTTTTATCTCATTGAAATAAAGAGCGTCTCGCAACAAAAGGAACTTTAAGTTGCACAAGCATGAAAGAACAAGGCTTCACAAATAAGAAAGGTCTAATCAGGGTGAAAAAATTTTCTGCCTTTCTTTCCCCAAAACCTTCTATTATACATCCTGCAAGCAATGCTTTAAATGAGTTTTTTCCTAAGAGCTAACTAGAAACAAAGCATATGAAAAACCGCAGCGAAGATACTTCATTATGATGTATGGGCATTTGTAACAGTTTCTATTACACTGTTCTGGAAGAATATTATTCTGTTATGATTATGGTAGTTTCTGAGCAGCACAAGCACAAACCAGTGTACAGCTCTATATTATATCCTAAGAAAAAGCCTTTAACAGCTTTAGAGGTAGCTGGCAAAAGAATAAAACCAGCCAAGATGCCACATAAGGCATTTTGCACTGTCTTCTATGCATTCTTCTGCATAGAGTGACAAGCATTGAGTGGCATCCACCAGCTTGCCCATAGGCCCAATTCTGGAAGTCAGAACACTTGCACTGATGTCTAACAGTTGTGCTTATCCAGGAACAGTTGCCTTTATGGGGCAGGGAAACGTATTAAGTTGGAAAACCTCCATGCATTAGTGATTCCATTGACAATGAGAATGAGTAACTCCAATAGAGAGCTACTGCAATCATAATAACCCATTCCTTATCATTGTAACATCAACTGCAGCTGACACAGTGCTGGCAAGTAGAGATGAATCAATCATTTACCTGAAGCCCCATGTTAAATATACAGTCACATCCACATTATTAAAAGTCAAGATTTACCTACATAAAATCTAGCAAAAAATGGTATTGAAAGACTATCAAAAGAAAACAGCCCTTACAACCAAACATACTTACAAGGGTAAGGAACCTTGAACCATGGAGCTACCAAGAGCACTCCTCGTCGGGCATCTGTGCGAGCATAGAAGCCGTACTTGGAACTGTCGGGGGGAAAGACATCTGTCACAGTGAAGATGAAGCAAAGTAACCACGACACCAAAATAGCTAAAATTATCTGTGAAAGAAGATAAAGAAGCTGTTTAAAAATCAACTATCGTTGGCAACATGCATCAAAGCAAACAGTTTTTGCACAGAATATCTACTGCACTCGCATCTGAGTATGATCTTAGGTGATACTTTAAATCTGAAGAAGCAGTAAATCAGTAAAATGTTAAGTATCTTTTTCCTCTAAGGAAGGTGCTGTTACAGAAGCTTTAGAGTAGGTCTGCTCTCTTGCTAACAAATGGAAAAGTCTCAAAACGAGCACTTATATGAGCTAGTGAATTAGTCTCGTGAATTAGTCTCAATGTTAACAGAAATAAAGGAAGCCTTTCACATGGGGAAACAGAGTACTGCTTTCATAAGACTAGAAGATAATGGTCTTATCATCCTTTTTTTTTTGAAGGGCTCCGTTTAGGCTTTCACTACATGCATAAACATAGGTCCTTCTCTACCCCTTCCATCACCTTCATTGCTTCATCAGAGATGGGATCTGGCAAGACTACAATGATACTGCTTCTTATGGTAAATAAGCCATCTGGTTAAGTTTCCCATAACTACAACCAAGCTTTTATCTCACCTTCGCCATCTACTGTACTACTAAGAAAATAATCAAAATCAAGCTAAAAGACCCCAGACATAAAGTTAGGGTCACTTTTACCCACTGAAGAATAAATTCAGCTACTTACAGGGAACATCTTAAACAGCTGCAGTCTATATGCTGTCCATCCTTTTTTTGACTTGTAAATGGGTAAAGGAAATTTGACATTTCTGGCATATTGAGAGAACAGCAATACGAGGAAAATAGTCCTGAGAAGGAATAACAAGAAAAGGAGGAGTGTGAGACAAAAGAGATGTCATTAGCAGCAGCCTTTTAAAATTCCCTCTCAGAACAAACCTGATCATCTTTCAGGCTGCTCAGACTTCAAAAAGAAGTGCATGTTTTAAACTTACAGCAAGACGAAACAAAATGAATTTACTTTAAACAAATAATTATTCTGCAGAATCCCATGTAAGTAATGTAAGTCTGTAAGTCTACAGCTAAAATAAGTACCCATTGCAACATAAAATAAAAAGGAAGGAGGAGCTGATCACTTCTGAAATAACCAGAGAGCATTTTGCTGTAAAAAGGCTACAGAAAGAGTCGAGCTGTCTGAAGGAGCAAAGCTTTCCTGCAATTTGAGCTTATGTTTTCATCAGATTTATTAAGGGGAAAAAAAAAGAAGATGGAATTTAAGCATCCCTCCCTTTCCTATCCAGGATCAGTTTCAGCTTGCATGAAACAGAACAGAGCTTCATTTTCTCCCTCAATCTCCAGGAACAAAGAGCTCTGCACCACAAGGGCGTCATTTACAGTCTTTCCCCATGACTGAAGTCGAATGATAAAGACACCTTTTCCCTTGCGTTCAGGAAACGCTTTGGCATCCCTCCAGAAGTCCATTACAGAAAGATGATGGACTCCACTCCCTAACAGCACGTCAGCCCTGAGGACAGACAGTTACCAGGATTTCTGTTTGTTTTAAAAAGGAAGGCTGCATTTAATGTCTGTTTACAAGGGTGGAGAGCGATAGGATGAGGGGGAATGGTTTTAAACTGAGACAGGGGAGGTTTAGGTTGGATCTTAGGAGGAAGTTTTTCACTCCGAGGGTGGTGACGCACTGGAACAGGTTGCCCAAGGAGGCTGTGGATGCCCCATCCCTGCAGGCATTCAAGGCCAGGCTGGATGTGGCTCTGGGCAGCTTGGTCTGGTGGTTGGTGACCCTGCACATAGCATGGGTCTGGAACAGGATGAGTACTGTGGTCATTTTCAAGCCAAGCCATTCTATGATCATTTAAGACATTGAAGAGGATACATGCATTGCATGGCCCGAGGCTAAGCAAGAGACAGAAACAACACATGAAAATGGAACTTTTCTTCACAAGCAGAGGCAAATTCCGGATACCTTCTCCTTTTAGAGACAGGTTGTGTTTTATCATTAAATGCTTTCAGACTGTCACCTACAGAACAGAGTCAACAAAATCATTCTGGAGACTGGAAATCTTGTCAAATATAGGCAAACAGCTCTTACACAAATATTATCCCATTGTCCTAGATAGTGATGCTGTCATTTTATCCCATCAGAACAAGCAAGACCATTACCAGTGCCATGTCTTGTAGAAATCAAGTTACTTTCGAGCAGCACTGGATGACTATGGGGTTATTTCCAGCTCTCTAACACCCATTTTGAATGGCTAAAGCCAGAAATACTTATTGACTGAGCAGTATTTAAACCTGTTCCTAAACGGATCTATTTTTTCCATCTGCAAAATGTCAACTGTCATTACAGGTTTCCATGTCCAACTCAAAGGTCTATGTGATTGATTGATACATCATCAGTCCCAACTTGCACAGAATTTGTTTTGCAGGAAAATGAATGTTCCTTTGGGTCAGCTGCTTAACATAACAGAACTACAGAAATATCCATAATGCTAACACTGGAGATAATGAATTAAACAGCCCTTTTAATCATAAGCTGCACTTACAGAATACTTTACATGGTCAAAGTACTGTGCTAACAGATGTGTCAGATCGCAGTCTGATCGCATCAAGTCATTCCTTCCACTTCCAGAGCCAGTACAAAGCTGGTTGCTATACATTGGATATTTCAACCGCTTCAGCCAATTTCATGCTCCCTAAAGTGTGGTTTCCATCCCAATTTGGCTGCTTATCAACAGCATCTCACAGGAAACTTTTGTCTTCGCCTCATCTCATTTTTCCCAGCTATTCCCTTTTGTACTTCTAATCACATTTTGTTTCTTTCCCTGCCATCTATACCTCCAGAAATATGCACAGCATGGCCTGAAACTCGCTCTCCAAGTATTTCTGCCTGCTGCACAGCAGTCAGCCTTCTTACACTTCAGTAAATTAAAGAATTCTTATAATTTAGAAAAGAATAATACAAGACACGCTGAAGCTACCACAGCTGTCCTCCAATACTGTCACATCCCTGTTTAATTTTATCTCTGAAATGGATGAGTTCCAAATCCACCGTGAGATTGAAATATCGCTCACTGAAGTAACTTCAGAGTTTCCACAGAATGAAAATGAAGATGGAAATGGAGAGTTAGGATGCAATAGCAAGAAAAAAAAAAGGAGCAGCAGCATAGAAAAGGAAATCATATTCATCCTAAAAGTCCAATCTGTTTCCTCAGCAACTGGCATTCATGGAAATATGTATTCTGCCATCACATAAATATTCTGGGGGTACCCATAAGTAAAATAGCAAAAATCAGAAATGGACAACTACTACCAAAGCTATTTGTTTGCTTTTACCAAATAAGAAATATGCAAAAGAAATACAAGTTGTCCACTAGTCCCTCTGGTGTTTTGTAGAATTGCTTTTAAGCTTGCACTGAATTAATGGACCCAGTCCATGACTCCCAGACAAACTATCATTTCATAACATTCTCTGTTTTCTGAACCTCACCGTCAGCCTCCTCTCCTTCCTCCTCTCCCTGAGTTGCTGTGGTCTTTATTCCCTAATTGCTTGCTGATCCCACCCAGACTCCTGCACGTTCTACTTCTGCAAGCTGGGAGAACTGCCCCGCTACCTTTGGTTGCCAAGCAGACTCAGGTCTGGCATTCCAAAACACCTCTGTGATGACTTACCAGCTGGGACTCACTGGTCTACATCAGGAAAACCCTGAATACTTACAGCATAGCGATACCCCAGTGTTTGCCTGCTCTTTCTCCAGCTGCTTGGAAACCAGAGAGGCCGATGAGGGCAACAGTTGGCGTGATGGTCAGAGGTCCAATGTATCGCAGCAGGGCACCAGGAAGGCCAAGCAAACCAATCACCACTTCTATCAGGGATGACATGATGATAGCACCTTGGATCTGAACACACAAGAATGGGAAAGAGACAGTTTAGTCGCATCTTAAAAGCAAAACCAAAATGTTTCTTTTTCTGCTCTGGATTACAAACTGCAGTTCAAAGAATTCAGTGACAGAAGAACTCAGCATTTTTTTATTATTTTTTTTTTGTCATAAAACAGCTCATTAGGTTTAAGTGACTTATTGCTTAAGCATAACACTTATGGTTTTTCTCCACAAAACTATTACACAACAGACCAGTGGGCCAGTCTGGTAGTTGTGTGGATATCACATCACACTGTCAGACAGGAGACCTGGGTTCCAGGCTAACCTTTAAGCTCTCAGATCGAGCCGGCAAGGGTTGGTGGCGCCACGGAGGTGATGCTCCTAGCTCCTAGGGGCAGTGTATGCTGCATTGTTCACAAGTGCTCCTTAGAAGCTGGTATAGAGCAGCGTTGTGGTCTCAGGAGACTGTCAGCCCTCTTGGCTGCAGGGCTCTTGGCAGGATGTAGCTATGGTTTGAACATGGGGAAGAGAGAGGGGTTGTTTTTAATTAAGAAAAAGTTTGCAGCCCAAAGCAACGGGATGGGAGATAAATTCCATGACACACGCCTTGATTTGGACTACACTATCTACCACTCTAGTGGGATGCCTGGGCACAACCCTCACTGTGGGCTCTGCAGAGAACGATGAGGTTCAGACTGCAGTGCTGCAAGTGGAAGAGGAATTTGATATACTTCAGCAAGTCTTTTGGGAGAATCAAGGTCTTGTCAGAAGTCTCCAACTTTAAACACCTGGGGATGTACACATTTGCTAACTGCATTTTACCTTCCATGGGACAGCCTACTGACCACAACGAGAAGGCAAGTGGTCTGCTAGCAGCTGATGGTTTGCTGAGCTGCTGGTGAGTGCAAATTGCAAGTGTTACAAGAACAGTATTCATCTCACTTGTGCATTTTACTGCATATCTTTTGGAACGTGGCAACTAACTCATCGTGTTTGCTGTTCAGCAATGAACAAGTAGAAAATAATTAAGACTTCCACAGAATGAGTGAAGGGAGATATTCAAATGAAATTGCAGTGAAAGAAGAAATAAATCAGCAACATAAAGATGAGAACACACAGATGGTTAAAGGAGAAACTTAACTGAAATTGGACAGATTAACAGCTAAAGGCTACTCCTACATTACCTCTCGTATTCTGGGATACCAGATGTGCTCAGTGTGAAGCAGTTCTGTTGTTCCATTTGTAACTGTTATATCTTACCAAAAGAAGAAAAGACAAAATACAGGTATTTATTTCCTTGGTCTATTTGCTATCATTTAATAAAAAACATTCTCCTTAGACACAGCTTAGCAAAAGAGCTTTCTTGTTTTCTCTCGACCAGGTGCGTATCAGAATAGTGGCATTTTGTCAACTGATAGTATCTGACACAGCTATGAGAACTGAAATATACCACAGTATGACTTTACATGGTGGACACTGAAACCCATGTGCTCTTTCCCATTAGGTTAATCTTCTCAATATTAAAGGATTTATATGTGTGCTCAAAGCAGAAATTATAACTGGATGTTAACCTTAACAAACACAAGTTTTCTAACAAGGCCATCAGTTTCCCCTTAATGGCTCTCTTACATTTTGCAACTGATATTTAATTCACTTATAAAACAAGCAGATTAGACATGGACATAAAAGAATGAAAGCAAGAAATCCACAGGGGCACTTTTAGAAAGCTTCTAAAGCAAGGTTTTAACCTTGCAAAAGGAGTTCATTTTCCATATCCCCTGCTCATTACTTCAGTTTCCGTACCAAAAGGTTCAGCAGTTGCTCTATATGACATCTGGGTCATTTGTCACTTAAATGAGAACAAGCATAAATGACAATTACCTGTATTATTACATTTCCACTTCTCCAGGGAGAGTATTGCTCTAGCAGGTGCTAAGAATGCAAAAGCACTCGCCTGGAACAAGGGTAACCTGGTGGAAAGTGAAAGAAGAGATGCTAATGCTACTCCATGTCATGGTATTGTGTCAAGGTATCAATTGCAGTTAGGTGCTTACTCATCCTCAAAACCATCCTTTATCAGATGGCTGCCACAATTGAGAATTTCTTATTAACACTCAGCTTGCACAGTCTGACCACATTACAGAGCCTCCTGATAGAAATAACCAGCCTGCGTACTCAGTACCTTCCCACTGCATGACATGAAATGGAGTCACTTACAGATTCATCTTTAAGTATATATGTAAACAACAATTAGGCTGCTAAGTGCTGATTAGATGTACCAGGTGGCTACTGACAATAAACACAAATGTTGCAAGAATTTCAAGATGACATTCTTAGCTGTGGTGTTTACACTTCCCAATAGGTTTAATATCTGAAGAGCATCCACCAGCACCAACTATGTATTTATCGAATGGACTGTAGCATGCATAGCATTACAAATATTCAGATGCTACTTAACTACAACGAAGATGCACTTTGACCTATTCTATAAATGCCAATGGATTGTAATTCTTCAACAGCAGATCTCAAACATAACACGTGAAACAGCTGCACACTCAGCTCTAGGAACTGAACTGCATTTATGGCTGTTTTATAGCCACAGTCAAGTGCCTCGATGGCAGTACAGGTATTAGTAAAGGAAAAAGAACTGATTGTAGCAGGTTCAGATTAAGATCAAAAAGGTACAAGGAAGAAAAAAAAAGCAAAACATGCTTAACAAAGTTCAAAGCAGAAACACGTTACTAACAGCAGTTGCAAAAGTTCACAGGCAGGAAGTCAGAACAGAACTATTTATTACAGAAAGGAGTCTGAGCCATGAGCAGTCTAACAAGTTGACCTGCTGCAGACTTCCAGAGTTGAGTTTGAAAGTCACTCATCATGAAATACATGAGCCACTTGAGGACAACTGACCTGCACACAATTCCCTTTTACGTCTCTCTAGCAAAAATCAAAGCTTTGGGGAAGAAACAGTAGTACCTATGAGTGAATGATTCACCTCATTTTTCAAGGTTCATTGGGCAAACTGAGCAAGCTGGTGCCCATGGCATTACATGCAATAGTTCTTAACAAGCTGTTACTCCTCTGTCCCACCTACACAGTACTCTGTCCCTGCATAATGATTTTGTAAACGCACTTTGCAAGAACATTCTCCAGTGATGAAGTCAGTCACACTGAGACAAGTCTGGATTGTGAGGTTTCTGACATAAAACACCCTCTGGAAACCTTGCACAACCTTCGCTGGTGGCACACTTAGAGCACACAAATTGCTGTGGGCATTCAGACTCAGAACTATCCTTTTAAAGATAATAAAACCAGACAATAGGAAAATAATTAAGGTTGCAACAGACCTTCAAGATCATCAAGTCCAATCCTCAACTTGACCTAATGAGTCCCAGCACCAAACCACATTTCTTAAAGCCATGTCTCAAATACCTGCAGGGATGGCAACTCCACCACTTCCCTGGGCAGCCTGCTCCGATGCCTTACCACTCCTTTTGGAGTCAGTCTTTATCCTCTTGATATTGATACTCCCAGGTCTCTCAATCTTTCCTCATAACAGAGGTGCTCCAGGCCCTTAATCACCTTTGGAACCCTCTGATGATTCTTTCCATTATCTCCTTGTCTTTTATAAGCACAGGAGTTCAGAACTGGGCCTGCTGAATGCCATTAAAATGGACACAGCCCACTGATCTGGCCCATTGGGGACCTTCTGCAGAACCTTCTTATCCTAAAGCAGATCAACAGTCCCACCCAAGTTGGTACGGTCCACTAACTTACAGAGGGTGCACATGATGATCCCTACATCCACATCACTAATAAAAACATTAATTACACTGAGCCCCAGAAACAAATCACAGGAAACACCACTGGTGACCAACCACCAACTGGATTAACTCCATTCATCATCACTCTGAGCCTGGCCGGTCAGCCCATTCTTCACCCAGATATTCACATTACACAGTTTCTTCCTTCATCTTTTGCCAGTCTATTCATAACTTCAGCTGTTTTGTCAAAACTGGAACCATTTGGTGCTTTCAAAAACGTGCTGGTATTTTTACTCTACCCAAATCTTCTTTGTAGGCCTAGACTGTTCACCTGGATGAAATTACACATTGCATAATAAGCTCAGAAAATGTAGTGATGGGCACAGCAATAAATATGAAATGTAATATAAATATAAATGTAATATAAGTTGTATGGGATTTATTTCAGCCATATTAACTGCCCTGAATCCTTGCCAATCTTTTGGCTTATTAGGAAACCCAATAAATAGCTTGAATTCCTAAAAATTAGTATGGGTACCAGACTGACCACAGCTCTCCCTCATAATGGAGCCAAATGAACCATCAAGCCACAGAATTTGTCCTTCTGAAGCCATGCTGGCTTTATTTGCTGAAATACTTCACAACTGACATGCTTGCCAATAAATACTTGAAAAATCTCATTTAGTGAACGTCGCTGCTTTATCTCAGCTTCACCCTTATATAAAACCAGAATCACATGTTAAATCATTACAAAACATTCAGCCACTGGAATTTTCTTCTTAAATAGAAGACCCAAACACAATTACCTCTTCAGTTTATAAATACGTCTTTCACAGGGCAAGTGGAAAGGGCACTGAAAAGGAAAACCACAGAGGGCAAACAATGGATTATATGGGAGAAAAAGAGTATTTCGAACTGATGGGGCCACACCTGTTTTTGAAAGAGCCACAATTCTTTCTATAGCAAATAATAAAGACATGAAGCCCAAGATTAGTTAGGGGAAAAAAAAAATACCTTATCTCTTAATTAGGTCAATGATCTCTCCATTTCCTACATAAAGCACAAACTGGAGTGGGGAAAAAACATCCCTAACACATAAATGAGGTTGATGAAGTTCAGAATACCAAACAGCACTGAACGTTGCCTCCTCTGCTTCCTTTCAGATGTGGTACTTGAGAATTTATGATCACAGCTAAAGCGAGCTAACTTCTAAGCACAAAGAGCCAACCAGGCAGAAAATATGATTAGTGTTGACATAAAGAAAATACACTGGGGAAAGAAACTGTTCTCTTTCAACAGTTTCAATTATACCGCTTTGTCATCGGAACGAGCTTTTCATTAAAAAAATACAGATTTTCTACATTTAACAAAACGCAATAAAAACAAAGCAAAGATTCCTTTTCAAAGTCGAAAGACAAAAAGTATGTAAGCAATGTATCTCCTCAAACCGAAATATCACTGAAGATTACATTGGAAAAGCTGAAATACTTGAAAAGGTGTTGGGTAAGAACTGATCTCAATATATAACAGACTTTATTTCTGCACCCTACTGAGATAACTTTTCCACCCAAAGATTCTGTTTCTTAGATAAATCTTGTTGAACGTGAGGAGCGTTTGTCCATTCTCTATTGGAATGCAGGATTTCAACTTGCATTGTTCTTAAGCTGAACTAAATGACCCATGAATCACTCCAGTAACCATATGAGAGCACACTCATACAGTACACACTTTTCTTCTGCTTTCATTTATCCTTCTTGGTTTATTCAAGAAGATGCAGAAATAACTTGGTAGAAATTACGCCTCTCTCTGTGGGGTTTACCATAGAAAAGGCATTTGAAAGAAAAAATTCAGCTTTATGTTAATAATACGTCCTGTACTAATCAATGCCAGATTTTTACACATATTTACTGCACCTGAATTGGTCTCTTGCATCCTCCTAAAGGGAGAGTTCAGACATTCCCACAAGGCTACACTAACATATACGCACCCAACTCAGTGAAAGATCACTACCTGCAAATCAAGGTGACCAATAAAAGCAAGTAATTTGTTTATTGAAAGGCAACAACCAGAGACACTCAGTTCAAAGAGTGAAAAGTTACTCATGCCCTTTCTTCAGTACGATTTTTCTATCTTTCACTTCTGGAAGAAAACAAGCTCAGAGCTCTTGAATCAACTTCAGGAGTAAGTTACATTTCTTGCTTTACCCAAAGTCAACTACAGGCCAGGACACCAGAGCTGGATGTTAACACATTAGCTTTGACTATGATTATCCTGTGGCATGACTCCAAAGACTCCAGCCTTTTAATCTGGCAAGCACGTCATGGGAACAGACACATAATTTGCTCCAGGACTAACTCTACCGTAGATATTGGCAAAATAAAGCATCATTAAAAAACCCAAAGAAAATATCAAACTTAATTCTTCTATACAAAGGTGTATGAATTTTTCCTTCTCCTCAGAAACACTTCTACCTTCTGTTCTCAAAGATTCCTCCTTTTTTTCTTCCTTTTCCACATGCTGTAATTTTTTACCCATGAAATATCTTCTCTGATTTCTGATCCAAGTGTTATTAGGATAAGTTTTCCAAAGCTTTTAATAAGCTGTCCTATAGCTGAACTGCTATCTCGTATTTAGTGTTTTCCCTTTGGAAAAAAAATGGTTTCTTGGATCTCTACCTACATCCTGGAAAGTCTTATAATCACCATCTCCACAACTGGAAACAAGTCCCGGATCTCACCTGCATCCAAAAGTTGTTTGTAACAATGTAGTGATGCCCACACAGAAGAAAATGGTCCCAATCAACTGGCTGGTGGCCCACTGGTCAAATCCAACACACATGGCATCAGCCAGCAAAAAGGGAACTGCTATAGTTCCACTGAAACACGTTAAGTAGTGCTGTGAACAACAACAGAAAGATGTGTTAATACATTAAACTTTTTATTTTTTACCTTTTTCAGTTTATGACCACTTTTTTTTTTTTACTTTTCCACCGGATATTTTTGCTTTTGCATTATCAAATCACTCATTTCTTGGTTCTAAGGCATTTCTCCATGTTAAGCTACCACTAACCCATTGCTAACTAAGTTATTTACATAGCCACACGGCTTCTGTTCTTGATGATGAAATATTTAGATAACTGCTGAAAACAGCTTTCAACTCAGAAAAGCAGATAAAAAACTCCATTCATTTTCAACCAGGTGAAAAATCATCAGCTTACAAATGAATTTAAAACACCTGCTACCTAGGATACAAAAAAACTCCCAAGTATCTGAAACTAGGTACTCATTAACTCCTT